>NC_136059.1:930967921-931567921 GCF_964261635.1 Lissotriton helveticus | reverse complement strand
TCACAATGGTCAAACGAATAGAGAGAGCAGCTTTCACCTAGATGTCACAACTCATTGACTCCATACTTCTGACTTCCAAAGAATATTCTGTCCAGGAAGAGGCACATAAACTGCCCTCATCACCATCTGGGATGACCTTAAAAACACTGTAGACCAGAATGAAGTGCTCCACTACTTCTCTTGGACATATCAGCTGCCTTCGACACAGCTCATCACTGTAAACCAAAGACTCAAAAAATGACATAGGGGGGACTGCTCACGACTGGATCGCATCCTACCTTCAAAAGAGAACAAATGTCAACCATACTCTTCCTTTCTCATCCAAGCCATACTTCACAAAAGCAGGAGTCCTTCATGGCTCTTTGATCTCACCCATGCTTTTCAACATCTGTATGAAGTCATTACTAGCAATCAATTTCAGCTCACTTGCTATAATTGCGTAGAAGACACACAAATACTTCTTCAACTGGAAAACCCCAAAGACATTGGAAACTCACAAATCTTCAGTTGCCTCCAAGCCATTGATCAGTAAATGACATGGAGCCATCACAAATTAAATGCATCCAAAACTGAAATATTCATGTTCGGTGATTGGAAAAATGATGACCCACTTTGCGAATGGCCTGACGATCTGGGACCACCTCCCAAAGTATCCAAGGGAGTAAGAAACCTTCAAATTAGCTTGGATTCCAAGATGCCAATGAATTCCCAGGTAGATAAGTTAGCAAGATCAAGATTTATTAGTATAAGAACTCTGTGCTGCAGCTTCGCCCACCTAGGATTTCCACACATGGTCCAAGTTACTATCTTTCTTGCATTGTTTAAGCTTGATTACACCAATGGTTTCTGCCACATATCATTTTGATCAAGTATGAAAAGACTCCAACACATTGAGAAATCTGCTGCTAGACTACTCTTACATGTAAAGCCTAATGCCCACATCTCCCTTGCCTTGAGGGACCTACATTGGTTACCAGTTGCCAGAAGATCCACCTTCAAGCTGTTTTGTATCAACCGCAAAGTAATACATGGATCAGGACCACTTTAAGCAGGAATACAATCACCAAATATATGCTACAAAGGAATCTCCGCTCAGGATTGATACCCCACCTCAAAACCCCAGCATACAAGAAAAACTATGGGTGGTACATCTTTCTCTAGTCAAGCAGCCAAACTATGAAATTCATTACACCCAAACATAAGATCCACAGATCACTATCCTATCTTCAGAAGACTACTCAAGAGTTGTCTATTTCCTACAGGACTACCATACTCAAAACACAAAGGTAGAGCATACCGAGAGCGTCGCACTATTCAGAACCCCTCTTGAGGCGAAAACCCGGGAGTCTTACTGCTATTTTTAAAAAAAGTAATTGTTGTAAAATCTGTGTTTTTAAAACTCACTCACCCCTTGGGCACTCGCTACTCGGACTAGCCGACACCCCGCACAGCTGACTGCAAGCTGCCGCGGACGAGTGTTGCCTTATTCGGGCGCCATCCTTGGACTAGCTGACACGCCCACTCGGGCAGGCCACGCCCCTTTCCTCATTAAATGCGCGCGCTGACCGAGAGCGTCGCACTATTCAGAACCCCTCCTGAGGCGAAAAGCCGGGAGTCTTACTGCTATTTTTAAAAAAAAAGTAATTGTTGTAAAATCTGTGTTTTTAAAACTCACTCACCCCTTGGGCACTCGCTACTCGGACTAGCCGACACCCCGCACAGCTGACTGCAAGCTGCCGCGGACGAGTGTTGCCTTATTCCGGCGCCATCCTTGGACTAGCTGACACGCCCACTCGGGCAGGCCACGCCCCTTTCCTCATTAAAAGCGCGCGCTGACCGAGAGCGTCGCACTATTCAGAACCCCTCCTGAGGCGAAAAGCCGGGAGTCTTACTGCTATTTTTTTTAAAAAAGTAATTGTTGTAAAATCTGTGTTTTTAAAACTCACTCACCCCTTGGGCACTCGCTACTCGGACTAGCCAACACCCCGCACAGCCGACTGCAAGCTGCCGCGGACGAGTGTTGCCTTATTCCGGCGCCATCCTTGGACTAGCTGACACGCCCACTCGGGCAGGCCACGCCCCCCTGTTTCCCACCCGCTCCGCCACATAAAACTATGCTCAATCGAAGGACGCGCAGCGGACGAGCGCAGCGGGCGCGACGATTGCGCGCCAAAGGCGCGCTCAAGGCAAGCTCGTCTGCGCTCGTCCGTGCCCGGCCGGGCCCAGGGGCCATGTCCCCTGGCCCCGTTGTGGGTGACAGATATGTATACAGCTCGAACACCCTACATCAGCTGCGCCCACCGATTACATCCAGCTGTGGTACTCCGAGACACCCCCTGGAGATCCCCCGCTGCTGCACGCATTGTACATCTGAACCAACCACTAAAATTGCCAAACCCAATTCTGAGGTAAAGGACTATTCTATGTTTTTACTTAACTGTAGGTCTTTAGTGAAACACTGCCTAGAAATTTCTTTGCTACTAGATGAACACTCACCAGACGCAATCTTTTTGACCAAGACGTGGTTGAATCAAAACTCTCAGCCGGATCTGGCACAGGCCATTATTCCGGGATATCAGATAGCGCGGGCTGACCGACCGCTGGGCAGAGGTGGCGGCCTCGCGATTATCTATAAAGAGAGCTATGTATGCGCTGCTTAGCGGAAGACATTGAGGACTGCGAAAATCTCTCTTTTGTAATCGAGTTCTCCCCTAATACCAGCTTCACTGGTATTCTCATTTACCGCCCCCCCGGTCCCACTGGACAATTTAACACCTCTCTTCTATCGGTGGCCTCCCAGTCAGCTGTCTCTCCCTCCAATTTTACCCTACTGGGAGACTTTAACATTCACTTTGACAGCCTACTGGACCCTATGGCTTTAGAGATACAGTCAAGCCTGGCTGCCATTCAACTAGAGCAACTTGTCCCCTCTGCCACACATGAAAAGGGGCATCTATTAGATCCGATTTTTAGTAACTGTGACCAATTAAAAGTAGGAACTATCACTAGCCTCCCATGGTCGGACCATTTCCTGATAGCTTTCACCTGGACCACGAGTAAACCCCCCCATCCTTATTTACTTCTAGGAAAATCCGAAACTGGTCAAAACTTTCCATCGACAACTGGATGAAGGCTCTTAGCACCACTAGACCCACTCTCTCCCATGACCCTATGGTAAACAACACTAAATATGATGAGTGGATAACCACCTCTCTTGACTCAGTTCTTCCGTTATATCAATCTAGATCTAAGAGACAAAGTAAATCAGCCCCATGGTATACAGAAGACCTCAGAAATCAAAAACGTCTCTGTAAGAGACAAGAGAGGAAATGGCGCACATCCTATACCCCCGCGGAAAAACCATCTATAGGGAAATGATCAGGAACTACAAACTGGCCATAAAAATCTCGCAAGCAGCCTACTATAATCTTAAAATACCTACGGCTAAATCTAAGCCGAAAGAAATATACCGCATAGTAAACTCCCTGATAAAACCTCCCCTGCCTGCCACAGATAATAACAGCTCATCGTCCAAATGTAATGATCTGGTGGAATTCTTTTTTCAAAAAGTGAATAAAATCTATCTTTCCTTTCCTAACCCACCCTCCGACCCGCCCTCTCAATGTCTGGATTCAGCTCTTAACAGGGATAAGGGCTGGAGTCTTTCCCTTTGATAACAATGGAAATACTAGTGAATCTAGCGCAACAAATAAAAACGGGCTCTCCATGTGATCCTGCCCCTCCAGGCTCACTGGGATTGGCCAGTAAAACTATTCTCCCCACCCTTCTGGAACTGTTGAACTCCTCCGTACTGAGTGGGACAGTACCCGCAACCTGGAAACATGCAATGGTGCGGGCACTACTAAAAAAACCCTCCCTTGACCCAGCCAACCTGAGCAACTACCGCCCGATTTCTCTGCTCCCATGGGCGTCTAAGATCCTGGAGAAACACGTCAATACCACTCTGATGAGGTTCCTCGAGGAAAACCATCTCCTCGACGCCTCCCAGACGGGCTTTCGCCCAAAACATGGGACAGAGACCGCCCTACTGGCCGTAACTGAGGAGGCAAGACGGATCTTGGATCGAGGGGGGTCAGTGGCAGTGATCCTCCTCGATCTGAGTGCCGCGTTTGACACGGTACATCATAAAATCTTGTTGAACCGTCTTGCCGACCTAAGAGTGTCCGGAGGTGCCCTGGCTTGGGTCGAGTCTTTCTTATCTGATAGAACCTTCCAGGTCTTTGACGGTACATCCCTCTCATCAAGCAGGCCTCTGGGGTGTGGAGTTCCGCAGGGCTCATCCTTAAGCCCCACGCTCTTCAATGCATACATGAGGCCGCTGGCTGGGATTGTTCATCCGCATGGGGTCAATATCATCTCCTATGCGGACGACACCCAGCTGGTGGTTTCCCTTGCACAGAAGAGCGGCCTCCAGTCTCCGCCAGATCTAGCGGCCTGCCTGGAGGATGTGAAGAGCTGGATGATGAGCTCATGTCTGAAGCTCAACGACGACAAAACTGAGCTCATGCTCCTGGGCCCGGCGGCCCCTTCCACCTTGGAGCTGATATGGCCTCCAAGCATGGGTATGCCCCCACCCCCCAGAGATAACATCAAAAGCCTGGGAGTATGGGTCGATAAGTCGCTGAGCCTTAATACACAGGCCACCAAGGTGTCAGCTATTTGTTTTGGCCTCCTTAGGGTGATTAAAAAAATCCTTCCCCTTCTTCCATTCGAGGCCAGACAAATAATCATACAGGGCCTTATCCAATACCGGCTGGACTTTAATAATGCCCTTTACCTCGGAGCACCAGACTACACCCTACAAAAACTTCAGCGCACTCAAAACTGTGCTGCCCGGGCTCTATTGGGAGTCCCACGGAGGACCTCAATAAAAACTAGCCTAAGAACTTTACACTGGCTGCCTGTTAGGGACAGAGTGAAGTTTCAGGCTCTATGTATTGCCCACCGGACTTTCTGGAAAATGGGCCCAGAAATCAACTGCTCCCTGATTTCTCCTTATCTGCCCAACAAGAATCTTCGCTCCTCAACCGCATCATTAGCCAAAATTCCCAGAATCTTCAGAGCCAGAGCAGGAGGACGCTTGTTCTCATACAATGTATCCAAACTGTGGAACACCCTCCCTCTACAGACGCAAAATAATTCCAACCTCACTAGTTTCCGGAAACAGCTTAAAACTCTCCTGTTTAATAAATAGTAACCTTGTGAGGGCATCTTCTGTTTTCCAGAGCCTGGACGCCTCAGGGCAACTGCAGCGCTTTACAAATCCAATTTTCATTTCATTTCATTTCATATTCGTGTGCATGTATAATTTGATTATATGTATGTTTTAGATATGGGCATTTCTTTGTACAAATGTATATACTACTTATGTTTAAAAGTATATAGATATTTTTATAGGTCTGGTTAACTAATATATATTACTCAGTGGCAGTCATCACTGGGTAGTTATTTTTTAGGATCGTGTTTCCAAAGATATGCTTTTTTGTGTTGCCAAAAGCTTAGGTGTCATTTGATGAATGTCCGGAAAACTCCACAAAAAAAGTGATACTTTTTAACTAGTTTGCAAATGGAAGTTTCGGGATGATCCATTAAGTGGTGGCTGAGAAAAAGGGAGGTGTCCCAAGACACGTTTTCCCATAGGAAATGTAGACAAAGCTACAGCCCAAACCGCTAAACGGATTACACCAATTTTGCCAGAAAGCTGTATCTGGGCCCAGAAAGAGTGATTTTTGTGTTTTGGTGTAAATCCATGAAGTATTTTTGAAAAAATTAAGGTTAAAGACATGGTATATATCACAGCACTGAGGATCAGCGGAGCTGATAGACCTTTTTTAATTTTTTTTTTATTTTATTAAGATTTTTCAAATACAAAACAAAAGGCCAAAGTAAAACATGTTTTAACCAAGTAAAATAAAACAATCAGGCATATAAAATAAGATAAATTTATGATGAGAAGAGAGAAAAGGGAAAGGATAGCAGGAAAGAGAAAGAGAAAGAAGGAAGAAAAGGAAGAAGAAGAAAGAGAGAGAAAAAAGGAAAACTCAAAATGATATAATATTGTGGAAAATGAAAGAAAAGCTAACGTAAAGGAGGGTTAGAAAAAAGGTAAGTAGTAAAGGGAAACCAAAGGAGGTCAGATTTGATTTTTTGAGAAACAGAAGAAGAGGAAATAGTAGCAATCCTGTGTTCATAACAAATAAAATTCCACCAAGTAAGTAACGATAATTTGGAATTGTCCTTCCAGGATGATAAAATTACCTTAAAAGCTACAGCAATAAACAGTCTTGAAACAGAGGGTACAATGGCTACATCAGGTGATAAAGAACCTAAAAAACATGCAGTAGTGATAAAGTAGCATTGAAGTTAAATGTGGACATGCAACCATTCCAAACTGAATTCCAAAAAGATAAAACAGAAGAACACTCATATAGTTGATGTTTTAATGTGCCCGTTTCACTAGAACATGACCAACAAAGAGGAGAAGAGGTTGGTGAAAACTTACACATGCTAACAGGAGTAATAATAGCTCTATGATTTATGAAAAACAAAGATTGAGTTATACGTGCAGCAGCAGAAACTGTAAACAAATTGGACCACAATTTCTCCCAAGTTATAACAGGGAGAGAAACTAAGAGATAATTTTCCCAAGCAATCTCAATATTGGACTTAGATCGAACAGTAACATTGGATAACAATAATTTATATACAAGAGCGGCTTTAGGTCTGTGGGTTGAAAATAAAGGATATATAGGTGTAGAAGGAGTTAAAGATGGTGAAACAGGTGGGGGTGAAAAAGTAGTTAGATGAGATTGTATGGCATTAGCAATGATACTGTATTCATTGAAAAAGGAATCAGGTAGCTGATAGAGGATTTGTAGCTCATGAAAGGGGATAATTGAATAATTATGGAGAAATTGATAAACAAAAGAGATATCCTTTTCCTTCCAATATTCATAGTAAAAGGATTTGCCTTTATATTTAAGAAATTTGTTATACCATACAATAGATAATAAAAAAACATTGGAGAGGAGTCAAATCCTTAGAAACTGTATTATAGAGTACCGTTTGGGAGTATTTCAAAACAGGGTTTTTAGATAAAAACGAGCAATTAGACATAAAAACAATATGTTGAAAAGAAAAAGCTTTTAATAATGAACGTTCAAAAAGGATCCATCTGCAGGCAGGGATATCCAAAAAATCATTAGCTAATGAGCAAGATTGTTTAATCAAGAAAGCTGAGTGATAAGCTTTAAAGTTAGGAAAGCGAACACCTCTTTCATTGTTAGGTCGAATGAGTTTGTTTAGAGCAAAACGTGGGTGTTTATTATTCCACAAAAATGTTATACAAATAGAGTTTATACGAGAGAAGTATACATTAGGGATTTTAATAGGGAGCATGGACACTGTGTATAATACGTGGGGAGCAATCATCATTTTAATAGTATCCAATCTGCCCCACCATGAAAGAAATAAGGGAGACCATATGAGGAGGAGGGAATGAAGTTTGTTCAGTAATGCGTTAAATGTGACTTCAAGAGTATTAGTTAGGGATGATGAAAACCAAATGCCAAGGTTAATTTTGGAGGGATACCAAGCAAAATTTGTATCATTAAACATACATTGATAACAAATAGGATTTGAAGGTAGAACTTCTGTTTTTGATAAATTGAGTTTATACCCAGAAATAGAGGAATAGAGTCGAACTTCATTCATAAAATGTGGAAGGGAGTCAACAGGATTGGACATATAAATCAGGATGTCATCTGCATAAGCAGATATTTTAGTTTCAACAGAGGTAAGCTTAAAGCCAGTAATCTGAGAGTTAGTACGAATGCGCTCTAAGAATGGTTCAAGGCATAAAATAAACAGTAAAGGAGAAAGAGGGCAACCCTGCCTTGTACCTCTAGATAAAGAAAAATACCTTGATAAATGGTTATTATCAAAAATACTGGCTCGGGGACATGAGTACAAAAGTTTAATATAAGAAATAAAAGAGGGCCCAAAATCAAACCATTGGAGAGTTTTAAACATAAATTGCCAATTAATACGGTCAAATGCTTTTTCAGCATCTAAAGATAGGGCTGCAAGGGGGGCCTTATATTTTTTACCTTGGGAAATAATATTAGAAAACATACGAGCATTATCAGAAGCTAGTCTACCTTTCACAAATCCAACTTGGGCAGTTTTAATCAAAAGAGGAATGATGCTGTCGAGGCGGGGCGCAATAATCTTAGCAAACATTTTACAGTCATAATTAATTAGTGATATAGGATGGTAATTTTTATAATAAGAGTGGTCCTTATCAGGTTTAGGGATTATCACAATTAAGGCATCCATAAAAGACCCAGAAGCTCTAGCCTCAGCAATAAAGGAGTTAAAAAGTTGTAAGAGTTTGGGGGCAAAAATTGAGTTAAAAGTAGAGTAAAATTCAACAGGTAATCCATCAGGACCTGGAGCCTTCGATTTTTTCAAAGATTGGATGGCATTGATCACTTCCTGAAGAGTAATATCTTTCTCTAATGCTTCAAATTCATCAGGAAGAGATGGTGGTGAGGGGAGACCTGAAAAAAAGTGTTTAGATTTTGAGTGGAGGGGAATGTGTCATCAGAGTAAAGGGACTGATAATATTCATGAAAGACCTCGGCAATATCTTCATCAGATGAGACTAGTTTATTAGTAGATTCGTTGAGAATAGGGCCAATAGTTTTGCGTTCAGACTTAACTTTTAAGTAGTTTGCTAGCATCTTCCCAGCTTTATTTTGACCTCCATGATATTTAGACTTAATCTTAAGCAGAATGTTACATGCTTCAATAGTTGCTAATTTATTAAGTTCAGTTTTTGCAACAATTAAATCATGAAGGGCATCACGAGATGTGTATGTATGCTCTAATCCTTTAATTTTTCGTAGTTGATCATCATATTTATTTCTGGTGGCCTTCTTCTTCTTAGAAACATAAGAAATGGTGAAGGCACGGAGAGCGGCCTTAAAAGCATCCCAGTTATTAGGGACGGAAGTATCTAAGGGGTTATTAAAAATAAACAATTGATTAATAAAAATGGTGACGTCTTTGATCAAAACGGAATCAGATAATAAGAAAGTATTAAGTTTCCAACGGCTAAATTTGGAGGAAGTAAGTGAGAGATCTAGAACAGCATAAACAGTTGCATGGTCTGAAATAAAAATGGATCCAATTCCAGATTTCTGAATAGAGGGAAGTAGGGACTAACTAACCAAAATGTAATCAATCCTAGAACGAGTATGATGCATGTTTAAAAAAAAAGTGTATTCAAGCAAATCAGGGTTACAGGTTTTCCAAACATCGTATAACGGACGAGAGGCAATGGCTGACTGAAAAGATTTATGGGATTTATCAGGTTGAAATTTACATTTGGACAATCTATCAGAAAAAGGGTCTAACCATTGGTTGAAGTCACCAGCAACAATAATATTAGGGCAATCAATTGAGGAGAGAAGGATTTTAATATCACTCAGGTCTAACCGGACCATAGATATTTAACACAACTAATGTTTTGTTTTGTATCACAATCTTAGCCATTACCCATCGACCATCATCATCATTTTGAGTAGATCAAATTTGAACAGATAAAGCTTTATGAAACAATATAGCAACACCCCCTTTTTTGTTGGAAGCAGGAGAAAAAACAACTTGGCTCACCCATTGTCTTTTCAACTTTAGCGATTCAGCATCTGTACAATGAGTTTCTTGAAGGAAAGCAATTTGGGAATTAAGTTTAGATAAATGTGACAGTACCTTTTGTTGTTTGACTGGATTCCCAAGACCCCGGACGTTCCACGTGACAAAGTTACACATAACGGAGGGTTGGGAGGATGAAAGACATGTGGAGTAGATACACTTCAAGGATGAAACTACAAAAAAAGAACACACCAAACGAAAAAATTACATGAAGACAAACCACCAAAAAAAAACACAGTACTAGAATACATTAACCCTAAGACAATATCAAATAACACTGAAGAATAAATAGAAATACAAAGAGACAAAAAGTATACCAACAAAGAGAAAGCAAAAGAAGAAAAAAGAGCATTACATAAAAGACATACTGCAAAGATACCCAAAATATCTGGATATAGTAGTAAGAGAACGAAGACACAAAAGAATGGTAAGCGGATAAAGAGAAAAGGAGGAGAAAGACAAGAAAGGATGAATAGAACAGAAGGGGAAAGAAAGGGAAAGAAGAGAGAGTACAGAGAAGAGAATGAGCAAACAGAACATGACACCACAGCCAGACCTGTAAAGAGAGGAGAAAATAATGAAGGGAGAGCATGGCGACACAGAGCGACACAGATCTCGAGAGACTGAAATAAAAAATCTAAAAACACGAGAGCCCGAAAAAGAGGAGAGTCAAGTGTAATGAATAAAAGAGAAAAGAGAAAGATAAGAAAAGTAGAATGAAACATAGATGAAAGCAATGCATGTAAAAGAATTCAGAAAGAAAAAAAGAAGACATAGTAGTTGAAAAGAAAAGAGCAAATAAGCTGCTTATATAACTATATAAAAATAGAAGAGCGAAACAGGATAATCAGACAATAGTATCCATTCCAGATGAAGAAAATGACTGAAGAAAAAGTTTCAATTTCTCTAGATCATCGAAGGACCGTGAACAACCATCATGAGTGATCTTGCAGAGACACGGGTGAAGTATTCCAAATTGAATATTAAGGTGTCTCATCTGAGGTCGCAGGGCTAGGAACTCCTTTTGACGAGCGTTGGTTGCATTGGAGATGTCTTGCAAGATGAAGATGTTGTGACCAGACCAAATAAGACGGCGTTTAAGTTTAACAGCTTTCAGAACTGACATCAATTCAGTAAACTCCAGGAACAGCATAATTATACCACGTGGCTTCGCAGGATTAGATGTAGGACGACCAAAGCGATGTGCCTTTTGTATTTTGAGGGGAGAAACTGAAGATGGGAGATCAAGAAGTTCTGGAAGAAATTTTTGAAGAAAAAGAACCATGTTGGATCCCTCCACATTTTCCGGAAGACCATAAAGGCGTAGGTTATTGCGACGATTACGATTTTCCAAATACTCTGTATGAAATTTCAATTTATGAATTTCCTGCTCTAAACTTGCAATCTTTGTGGAGATATCCTGAAGGACGCCAGCACGTTGTTCTAAGTCTAGTACCTTGGTCTCCATAACAATCCATCTCTCCTCTATTTGATTCAATTTGTCATTTGTTGTCAACATAAACGGCTGGAGACCCCTCACTTCTTCCAGAGTGGAGTCCAGAACAGGGTTCTGAGATGAATGAATAGGAGACGGCGGGTCATTTTTTTTGTCGTTTTGATTTCGTGCCCGTGACAGAAGACCTGGAAGAGTTTAAGTCATTAGCCATAATGATAACTGTAGGGCTCTGGTAAGAGGTCAGCAAATTAATGCAGCCAAGATAAAACTTAAAATGCGTTAAACGTGACGTGGACACTCACTTATTGTACGATGAAAAATTCCTTACAAAGAGAAATTTAATGGGAAAGATTGTGAGGCTTCGAAGAAAGTGTGCTCAGCGGCTATAAAATAGCAGCCGCACACAACCACAACAAGTCACGAAAGAGTAAGTCGCTGCAGATTAAACAGAAAGTCAAATTACAGTGATGAGCCCTCTAACCATATAATAAAAGGATAAAATTGAAAGTTTGTTGTCAACTCATAGCATTCTGGAGAAAAAAATCTTCCGAAATGAACAAGAAAAAAGACATCGCCAGAATATTGTGCACAGTAGGGCAAAACAACATCCCGTCGCATCTATTTTGAGGTAAAAGGCAGCAGCAGATCAGCAATTTTGTGGAAGTATAAGGAAATAGCCACAGAAATATTGCAGTGCGCCATGAGAATAAGTATTGAAGAACATAACATGAGCAAAGTTAATATGTGCCATGAGAGGTCATAGTTGCCTGGAAATTACCGCAGTGTTGAAGAGGTGGCGGCAACTTAAAATGGCGGCCGCCCATGTCACGATGTGAGGAACTGCAGAAGAAGCCAAAACACAGGAGTCCGATGTGAAGAGACCCCGCAGGCACCGTCAAAATGTGCTCCGCATCCTCCGACGCAAGGCACAATCGCTCTGACGAGCGAATATAGGAAAGATGTCCGTGGTATAGCGGAGCTCACGAAGGACCCGCCATGTCGCTGCGGTGTCCAAGCCACACCCCCCGGTGCTGATAGATCTAATCATGAGAACTGATTGGCTGCCACCACCTCAACCAGGAAGTAGTGGCAGCCATCGTAGGACTCAGGACTCTATTCCAAATCCTACGAAAAACCATACAAAAAGACATAGGGACAGGGTAGGACTACCCTGACCTCTTAGGCCTGTCACAATAAAAATAAAAGCATGGGCTCCCATGCCTGTAAAAAAAAACCCTGGTTGAGGTGAAGCACAGACTATAGTTAAAGTGAAGGGGGGAACATGGGCCCCCTTCCCCAAGCCTCCAAAGGCCCTGTGGATCCCATACCCTGGGGATGACATTTTATTAAAAGGGAGGGGGGCTCCATGGCCTCCAAGGGGCCCGAGGCCCCATCCCTAGAGCTTCATAACAAATGAAGGTCATGCACCCTTCATTCCTAAGCCTTCAAGAGGCCCTGGGGACTCCATTCCCGGGGCTCGTAATTTAAATAAAGGTGAGGGGGCCATGTGGACCCTCTCGCTGATCCATGAGAAGCCCTGGTTGCCCCATCCTCTAGGGCCATCTTTTAAATAAAGGAGAAGGGAACCGTGCATACCCCTGTCCCTGAGGCATACAATGGCCTTGTGGACCTCATCTCCTGGTACCAGATCAGTCAGAGTGTCCTGTCATCCCCAACCCCGGGACACTGTATATTTCTCTGCATGCGGGCGTGGGCAGGGAAAGTGCAAATGTTTTCCCATCGGGCAGATGCAAAAAGCTGTTCCTGCCCGGTTGAAGAACAAAAGATTTCCCTGCCTGCGTTCTCAAGCAAGGAACTGCTTTGAGTTGCTCCCACCTCACTGGAACTAAAGAAAACTGGTCCCACAGGATTGGAGCAATACTGGCTCCCACTGTCCCCATGATGGGTGCAAGCAGGGCTGCAGGGGCCCTGTGCCTCTCCTTGCAGCATCTAACGAGGAACTAGCTGTGGGGTGCCCCGGGTTGTCACCAGGGCATACCACTTTATAATAAAATTAAAAATGAAAATGCTGGTGGGGTCCCTGGGCTCCCTCTACATCCCCCAAAAATAATAATGATGTGGGCACAGGGACACTCCATAAATTTGAAAAAATGCCAGCTCCTGCATTTCCCCATGAAATGGAGCCACTTGCAGGAAGCCAGCAGGGCTGCAGGGGCCCTTGGGCTCCCTCACGTCCCTTATAAAAACAAAGGTTGTTTTCCCGGGTGGGACCAGGACACCCAGACAAAAAAGGCAACTAGTGATTAATAAATGAGGCGATTACAGCTGCTCATTTATTATTCACTGCAATTTCAAGGAGCATCCCATAATGCCCTGGGAGGGCTATTTACGTGTATTTTGGTTTTGGTGATGTCCCTTGAGAGGGCAAGGAAATCATCAATTTTTGGGGTTAATATTGGGGGGGTTGTAGTAGGTTTTGCAGTCCCCTACCAACACTTAAAAAAACGGTAAGTAACAGTGTTTGATTACATCGTAATTGGCCGGTCGAGACCGCTGACCGGGTGTCGGTCGGTTCTATGATCGAGGCAATGTCGGGCGGAGACAACTCTGCCTGACATCGTAATAAGCCCTATAATCTTTTAAGCTCTAAAAACCACAGACATTCACGAGTTATAGCTAGCTCAAGTGACTAAAACTCTTGCCTTAAGGTAACTATAACTTTTCCTCTCGCCACTCACTGCTAATTTCCATACATATTACATCACTCATTAGATCGTCTAGGACATCAATGTTACGTTATGTTATTGACCTCTTATATAGCCCATGACTTACCCAGGGGCATCTCAGCGCTTACCTAGAGGAGGACCAAAGAACGGGGAAGTCAGATACCAAAAGCCATACACAGGAAGGGTGCACTAGAACAGAAAGGCTTTAAGGTGTTTTCAAAAAACAAGATAAGAAGTGGATTTACGTAAAGCCTCAGGTAACATGTTCCAGTATCTAGGGGCAATGTATGAAAAGGATTTTCCCCCTGTACGGCTAAGGCAGATACGTGGGACCTTCAACAGTGCCAAGGAGTTTGACCTAAGATTACGCTTAGATGTTTGCTTACCGATCTTTTTTTGCAGATAACCAGGACCCATTCCATTGATGGCCTTGAAGGTGAGGCAGCATATCTTGAAAAATGATATCTTTTTGACTGAGAGCCAGTATAGCTCTCTGAGCAATGGCAGTGATGGGGATCCTGGAGGACGATTTAGGACCATCCTGGGTGCAGTATTCTGCATAACTTGGAGTTTGGCTAACATAGTCTCTCCCACCTCTGCCAGTAGGGCATTACGGTAGTCCAAGCGACTCATAACCATCACCTGGACCACGGTTCTGCGATGTTGCAGTGGCAGGTAGGGGATCATTCTACGTAGCAGACGAAGGCTGTAATAGCAGGAGCCCATAACGTTTTAACATTGTCCCTCATAGTTAGCTTATCGTCCAGTTGTATTCCCAACCTTTTTACAGAGGAGGAAGGGACGGGAGCCACTCCCAACTGGGAAGGCCACCAATCAGTCATCCAGATGTTATTAGCTCTTCCCAGGAGCATGAGCTCAGTTTTTCCTGGGTTCAGCTGAAGACATCGTTCTGTCATCCATTTAGAAATGGCGAGCATTCCCACCGAGAAGCGCTGTTTCTCCTCTATAAAGTTGGATACTATTGGGAATATCAACTGGGTGTCATCTGCATAGGAAACTATCTCAAACCCAAAAGGCTAGACAACTTAGGCTAGAGGAGCCATATATACATTAAAGAGTGTAGGGCTCAAACACGAGCCCAGTGGTACTCCCTTGTCCGACTGAAATTTCCGAGACCTAAAAGGGCCCAGAATGACAGTTTGCCCTCTATCTGACAAAAATTTTCTGAGCCATTCCAGAGTGAGATCCTCAACACCACACTCCTGCAAACTCTCCACCAGCAGCCATTGGGAGATCGTATCGAGTGTGGCAGAGAGGTCCAAGAGGACTAGTATCGCAGATCCGCCCTCATCCAGAATTTGTCTTATTGAGTCTGGGACTGCTACTATCGCGGTTTCCGTACTAAAACTTGCGCGGAACCCTGACTCCGATGGATCAAGGATACTATTGGATTCTAAATAGTGGGTCAGTTGTTTATTAATTTGAGTCCCCAATATCTTAGCTAGCAAAGGCAACAGCGATATCGGTCTATAATTACTTAAGACCTGGGGATCTGCAGTAGTTTTTTTTAGGATCGGCCGGACGAAGGCTTCTTTCCAAGCAACCGGAATAGAGCCCGTTAAAATAGAGGCGTTGAAAATTTGCTGAATTATCGGAGCGCAAACCGGGGCTAGGAGCACCATGGAGTTGGGAGAGCATATGTCCCCCGGTGATCCAGACTTTGCTGCCAATAATTGAGTGTTTACATCCTCCAGCGAGATCGTTTTAAAGTGCTTCAGATGAGAGGTACACGATCTTCACAGGAACTCCTGATCCCTGGTAGACTAGTATGATCTGTAAATTAGCTATCGAGTCACAGAGTTCCTGCGCTGCTAGTGGCGGCTGTTTACAGGCTTTAGGAGAAGCAAAGTCCTTGACTATATTGAACATTGCTTTAGAAGAATTACTGGCCTGTTCAATTTGATCATAAATATACGAACATCTAGCCAGTTTAAATTTTTGATGGTATTGAGATAGAGCTAATTGATAGCACAGTTTGTCTTCATCACTTTTGGATCTTCTCCATCGTCTCTCAAGAGACTTACATGATGACTTGTCATTTTTCAGGTCCCCCGAATACCAAGGGGCAGATTTCCGTCGGGTATCAGAAGTCTTCTCACACTCAGGGATAACTATATGTAAAGTAGTCATCAAAGCTGAATTGAAGCTGGCCAGCAAGTCAGAGGTATCCTGATTTATTTGCTCAGCATCTTTATAGTGGTGTGAAAATGATAATACAAAATCACTGCAACATTTGGCAAACAAATTATCGATGAGAAAACCCTGCATGGCCTTTATCCTATTCAATCCAACTAACAGACTCACATGTCCACCACTCCAATTCACAACTTATATTTCCCTATACTAATCTACCACTAATCCACTTTGGGTTCCGGAGTAGCCTACGAGTTGCCAAGATATGCTACGTCCTTTCTGAAAAGATGGGAGAAGCAGGCAACAGAATATTAACACTGGAAAATGATTCAACAGCTCACTAGAAAGCAACTGGAATGCTGGAGGCTCAAATGGTTAACACCCTGTGATAGCTGGAGATTTTTTTCAAAACAGACTCAGGTGTACCAACCTTATGGTCCTGGGTAACCCCGAAGAGGTGGAGGAAGTGGGCATGTACTAAACCACAAAAAATACTCGACTACAATGTGAACAAGGTCCACGACCTAAACTAAGATGAGAAAGGGAAGCCACTAAGTGAAGACATGAATCTGTACCCACTAGGGAATGGGGAAGAAAATGATTCCTTTTGTTTTAGTTACCCTCACACACCCAAGTGGTATTATGCTTCATCATCGGGTCACCCTGATGCCTAGACGTCAGGGTGAGCTCGACCATATTCCAGGGAGCGTTTAGTGAGATTTGGCCAGGGGGAGTATAAAGATTATAAACCCTCAGACAGATCTCGGTGTCCCTTTATTAGTGGATCTGTAAGGGATATTAAAAGTGAATAAAAAGGGTCAGTGGGGGTAGTATGGTCTTATGACCCTAATGCCAACATGTTTCAGTCCAGTTTAGGCCAGAAAGGTCCCGGACTTTCTTCAGGGCACAGAAACGAGTTCTCCCTGGAAAAAGCAGTAGATGGGGGTCTCTAGCCTGCTTTTATGTAAGGGCAGATAGTTGCTCCTTAGAATCAAGTGAACAGATAATTTATCTGATATTACACTCGTATCTCCATCTGTAAAGACGAGAAAAAAGACACAACATAGTAATCATAGTGTATCATAATGTAAACCACACTTATCTTCCCAAGAGTGTTGTGCTAGCCAATGCACCTGCGTTGATGTGCGTTACACAACAGTCAACACACCTATTTGGTATGTGAACATAATACAACATAACTTTACCACATCCGACTAGGTGGTGAATATAGTGTGGTGGCGACATGACTCCCATTCTGTTGCTATCCATGTACTTGCTCAGTCTCAGTGAAATATGCCTGTGTCACTCATATCAAACAGCAGAATGCTTCTACCAGTCATGGTGGTTAACCATACACTCAATACATCCATTAATAGTATTCCCCATTACCCCTCTTTGGGAGAGGAACTGCGTCACTGGGGGCCTCAGGAGGTCATGGGGTAGTCCTTTAGTCACATACTGCATGGTTAGCAGCAGAGGAGATGCGAAAATGGTAGAAAACAAGTGCCCCATAGGAAGAGAAAAGAACATAAAAATGGCGACATTATTGCCCAACAGAATTAGCAGCGACATGAACAGCTTCTACAACACGTACCTGTAGCGGTATTTGTAATAGTCCCATTTACTCACTGCATCAAGGGTCCTGCCCAACAGAGTAACCTAGTAGGTCTGGGTCCCCGTGCTTGCGCTCAGAATGACCAGGCACCTTAGTTTAAATGTTATTCCTAGAGTAGTGGTAGATTATACTAGGTTTCTGGCGCCACTGGGAAAGTTACTCCTTTCTAATATATGCGTAGTTGGGTAATAGTTTAATAGTAATAGTAATAGTTTAAACGGTGCTACAAGGAGAAGAGAACCACTTCCCTCTTCTAGTTAGGCTAAGCCACAGACATTTGTTGCTCCCTAGCACACGTAAGGAATTTATACAGTCAAATACAGGTGTTTCCACATTAAAATGTGGAAACACCTGTATTTGACTGTATAAATTCCTTACGTGTGCTAGGGAGCAACAAAAACCTTAGTTTAAATGGACCGTAACTACGCAGAAGAAGACGGCTTAAGGCACGCCCACTGGGTGTGTCGAGGACTCAATCTATAGACGCATGGTGCTGGATTGACGCGTCACGCTTGCCTACTGGGAAATATAGTCCCAACACCTAAAACATGAACGGAGAGTCCGTGTAGGTGAATATAAGTATTAAGTATTAGGGAACTGTAATAAGGGAGGGGAGCATGCCCGCAGATTTATTGTGGGACTTTTCAAGCCTGCTTTCCCGAACCCTCCAGATGGAACTGGGATGCATAAGTGCAGAGGGCTCACAGATTTCCCTTTAATACAACGACTTCGCCACCATTCGGGGATATAAATTGCCTTTTTTAATCCTGACAAGGGAATCCAGGAATTACATTGTTATTAGGATATCCCTTAGTTAGTTTTAAGATTCACTGTCCGCACCTTTTTTGGATCCTTTTTTCCTTTTCTATTTATTTGTTTTGTTTACCTCACCCTGTTGCTCCGCCTCAAGAATTGGTCTGCGCTGAGGCATTGCGGCAGCCCTATGATGAAGCATACCACAATACGTTGATGGTGAGGGCTGTTTTTACAAAGTTAGTGTGCTTTTGCTACTCTGTAAAATAGATTATAACTTGATAAAAATTGTGACTTTAAGACACCTTACTTTCTTTTGAGTGTGGATGATGAAGGGTGTTTCCCAGAAACCAGTTCCAGGATGCTTGTTTCCGGTTCAGGTAAGATCTGGCTTGGCAGTGTGGGCTGGACTGTTCCCATGAGGCATAGGGTCAAGACTGATTTGCATATAACTGGGTCTGAACTGAGGTGTCGAAGTGAGCTAAAGAATGATGAGGTATCAAACCCAGATCTGCAACTGGGGGTGCGTGTCTGAAAAGTTTCAGTGCTGAGTCCATCATCTCCTTGTGTTTGCATTGGTTAGATTCACCAAAAAACAGATGTTTCCTAGAGTTTTATCAGATCATAGTCACTGGTCCTTGAAATTCCTGTTGCTGGCTTCACTAAACCCCTGGTGTCTTGGACTTTTGATAGGAAGCTATTGTCAGACCTAGTCTATTTAGATCATATGGGGCCATGGATAAAGCAATTTTTGGTAATCAACAGAGGGATGGCTCCGACTGGGGTGGTATGGGATGCCTAAAGACATGAATTAGGGGTGAAACCCCCAGCTGTAGTTTATGTCTTCAGAAAGCAAAACAGATGGAGACTTCAGACTTCTAAAACAAGCTATCCACTGCAGAGGGAAAATTGATTTGGATACTGACTAATGGTTTCGATCTCCAAGAGATTCAGCAAGAAATAGCCATTTTGAAGGCAAATAACCAACTAGTATTTTAGTAAAGAGGTGGCTGTTAAATTCCACATACACAGATAAGAATGCTGTAAATATGGTGAGGCTACTGGTAGATTAGTGGCCAAACGTATCAGGCAGAAGAAGGTGGAAAAAGGGATAATGGCTATAAGGCATCAGGAAGGTAGAACATTTGAGGCCCCATCTGATATCATCAGGGTTTTCAGGGAATTATATGGAGTGTTATATGCAAAGTATCTTGAACCCCAAATGGAGAGCTGCAGTGATGTTTTTATGGGAATAAATAGGGTTAGATCAGACAAAGAGGACCAGGCAACCCTCGGCTCTCCACTTTCTTTGGATTAGATTTCCAAAGCAGAGAACTCTTTAGCTACTGGGAAGGTCGTGGGCTAGATACCCTTCTGTTGGATTTTTTTCAAGTGTTCTTTGAAGAGCTTCAACAGGACATATTCTAAACATTTCAGGATGCGCATCATGGGCTGATTCCTCAATCATGGGAAACAGCAAATATAGGGGACTTCAAGAAAAAAGATAAACTACCCTTGTTACCTGGGTTGTAACTTGCAATGGTAATTACCTTACAAAGGGAAAATCTATGCTAATGTTTTGGCAAGCCAATTGGAGAGGATTATATCACCATTCGTTTCTTGCAAAGAACGTGGGGTTATTCTGGGATGAGGCACTGCTGACCATATCAGGAGAGTGATTACGAATGCAGCCCAAGATCTAAAGACACCCCTTGGGCTGATTTTATTAGATGCAGAGAAGGCGTTTGACCATGTGTCATGGGGCTTTTTATGGGCTGTCCTAGAATGGAAAGGTTTTGGTAGCAAATTTATGAAGATCACCAGAGCCCTATATAAGAGCCCAACTACCAAGCAATAGGATTAGAGTCCGATAGCGTACACATTTCAAGGGGGACTAGGCAGGGATGCCCATGTTCACATCCATTTCTTGAACTTTACATTGACCATTTTTTATCAAAACTTGAAGATAACTGACGTATTAAACCTGTTATTATGAATCAAGTAGAATACCAAGCATATGCAGACGACTTTGCAGTGGGTTCTGCAGATCCCTCAACCTTATTACCTGAAACTGAGGACCTGGGTAGGAAGTTTTGGGCACTCCCAGGGTGTAAGTTAAATGAGGGTAAAACACAGATATTGTGTATGGAGGGAATCAGCCTAAGGGACCAACAGGTATTGACGGAAACTGTATATCATGGAGTTAGAATTACAGCTGCATTGGATTAGTTGGTAGATCTGAACAAAACCCAACTATTTTACAACACGAAACAGGAGCTTGATCGAATCGATCACCTATAGCTTTTGTTAGTTGATAGATGCAATGTTTTGAAAATGAATATTTTACCAAAGGTACTGTATATTTTTAGGATAATGCCTTTGGAGATTAGTACATTTGGCTGGGCAAGTTAGACACCATAGGTGTTAGTTTTTTGTGGGGGCATCGGCGGGTCCGACTGGAAATCAGTGCTCGGCTGGCCCCCTGGAGGGTTGGGTGTGTGGCCAAGCTGTTTGCCAGGGTTGGATTTGGCTAATTTTGTTACAAGGGCCGATGTTACAGCTATGCTGCAAAAATGACCCTATGACAAAACGGCCCCACCAGGGGCCCAAAACCAGCCTCCACCCTGGTGGCCCACCAGGGAAATGCCCGAGGCCCGCTACGGCCAGTCCGGCCTTGGGCAACAGAAGCCAAGACGGGCAGCTATGATTCTACCAAGGTCACAAGGTGGATGGTTGGTCTATGACTTCACTTTTTATTACTGGGCTTGCATGTTACAACATATGGGAATATTAGTAATGGGGGTAGTCACATAGAATAGGTGCAACAGAAATCCCAACAATATATTAAATGGTGCTGAGAACTGAAGCAAAGGAATGTTTGATGAAAAAATAGAACACTTTTATTATAGGAAAACTAGATTCAAGATTTGGAAAGCAGCATATAAGGTTTGGAGTCAGATTAAGCATCGATTGGGGTTTTTTAAGATCACATTGTATAGGCCGACGTATGCCTCACCAATTTTACCATCATCTTTCAAAGTGCTATGATGGATAGGTGGGGGCAAAAAGCAATCACAGTATTAGGTGGTTTGTATAGTGATGCCCAACTATGCTTCTTCTCCGAACTATAGAAATCTTTTGGATTAGCTTGGGGGATTTTTAAACCTTTTTAGAGATACAAGATTTTATTTTTTAAAGGAATAAGGACCTAGGATCAATAAGGAAGATTCCTTTAGTTGAAGGAGTGAGATGAAGAGACAAAATTGGTTCAGTATTTGATTTACTGATAGATATTCAAAAAGATGATTTGGAAGTTCAGAACACTAAATCATGTACCAGACATGATACAGAGGCGCTAGAAATTCAAGAGTCACTAGATCTTAGCGACACATTTTTATTAATGGCGAGCTTGAGAAACCATTTTAAGACAGCATTTTACTTATACTATACCCCGGCAAAGGTGGCTATATGGGGGGAGCTCCGATGGTAGGTTCATTCGGTGTGGCTCTGAGCAGGTTGAGTAGTCCACATATTCTTCTTATGCCCTAAGTTCGAACCCTTGATACAGAATATTGGCATCTTTTTGAGTCTTATCATCAGAGGGCAGTTTCAGATTACTCTGTTATTCATGATGTTGGGGTTGTGGATGATTCAGAGGATAGTACTGTGTCAAGGAGGGAACCTTATTTGCTATTTATTGCAATGGCTGTAGCTTGGCTCTCCATTGCATCGGATTGGCTGAGCTCAGAACCCCCAATATTTGTAATGTGGGGGCTGAGATTTTTGGCTGTGTATAATATGGAAATAGACCTCTCTAGACTCAATGGGCAGATGAAGCAGTATGTGGGGTTAGGATTTGGGTCTTAATAACCAACTGGATGGAGGGGCTGATAATACATCAGCGCGCAGTGGTGTAAGGTGATTACATGGTAGTCTGTCTCCTAGTTCAAGGGTGAAGGCCTATTAGCAGGACACTGATTTTATTCTCTATTTCCTCTGAGTATATATAAGCCTTTTATTCTCTTATTCATCTGATACTACTTTGTATTGCTGCTAAAGAGATGGTTTTATTATGGGGGTATTTACTGGATGAATTAGGTACGAGTATGCCCTGGCACTTTACAGATATGCTGCTAGGTATGCTTTACTGATTTGTATGTCAAAGTATGAAGCATTTGCACTCTATAGCTTTGTGACACTGAAAGAGTTAAGTTCGCTGCTTTCCTAACATTTGAGCTGTTATTGTCTTACTTTTCTAATATATTGGATAAATAGACATTGCACTTTACTGTAGAACGTTCCAAATGTGTTAGTATATATACATCATACAATTGCACTTTTTTTCTGCACTTTGTTGTAATAGAATGAAACATGTGTATATATAGTATTCACTGAAAAAACCATAGGTTATAGACCATATATAGTTAGGAAATAGCATTTAGAAAACCTTATTTTACTCACACAAAACCATTGAAATTCCATATATAGTTAGTTGCACTAACTATATATCGCGCACCTGCAATCCACTGCTGATGATGTCACATATTACATCATTCATGACATGGTCAGTGACATCACTGATGACATCACTGATGACATCTCAAATGACATCACTGATGACATCACTGATGACATCTCATTTGACATTACTGATCACATCACTGATGACATCATTCATGTGATATTATGATGAACCTCTTCAGACTCTTATATAATCTTAGATACACTCAGTATAAACATACACTCACAGACTGTCACTCATCCATGGAGTTACTCACACACCTAGTCAGTCTTGCAAAGAATCAATCACACCTCGATTTCCTCAACTATATAGTTATACACACCTTACTTATTGGAACATATAATAACACATATTTACTCTGTTATACAATCCCTGATACAAGTTCACAATAATCCATACAGCCACTCACACATTCACTGGCTCTTATGCACAGTTATTTATATATGTCAACTATCACATGTACTGTGTTTTACATATGTACTTACTTTGACATGTAGCACTGAGATATCCATTCACTCACCAATACACTCATGCACACAGTCAACCGCCCATACAGATGTTTCCACATGCACTTTTGAACCCATACATCTAGTGAATCAACTGCTCACACATCTATGCACAGAGTCATACACCTCCCAGACACCCACACACACACTCAGTCTCCCATACAAATACTTGGGCAACTAATCAATAACCCATATAGTTAGTCATATAGCTAATGATCAACACATGCATCAGATTACAAAACAACAGACACAATGATGCACAATTTAAAACAGTTTAGTCACTAACCCATGCACTCAGTGAGACACATTTAATCACTCACTTATACAGTCAGTCATGCACCTACTAAATCCTTCATCCAGACACTTATACATCCACTCATTCTTCAATATGTAAGACATATTTTAACTTTACAGAAGCATACAGTCACTGGATGTTGTCATCAGTGATGTCATCAGTGATGTCATTTGAGATGTCATCAGTGATGTCATCAGTGATGTCACTGACCATGTCATGAATGATGTAATATGTGACATCATCAGCAGTGGATTGCAGGTGCGCGATATATAGTTAGTGCAACTAACTATATATGGAATTTCAATGGTTTTGTGTGAGTAAAATAAGGTTTTCTAAATGCTATTTCCTAACTATATATGGTCTATAACCTATGGTTTTTTCAGTGAATTTTCAAGGTTTTGTAAATGCTAATTCCTAACTATATATGGTCTATAACCTATGGTTTTTTCTGTGAATTTCATTGGTTTTTTAACAGCTAATATCTGTAGCTGTAAAATGTATTCTTCTTTAAATCCAAAAATATATTTTATATGTTTATGAATATTTTTTTTTTTAAATATTTTTTTTTCTTCGTTCCCGCTTCGCGAATCAGGAAGCTTCCCGTTAGCTGACCTTGATGCCGCGAAATAGACCGCGAGCCGGTAAACGTTTCTTTACCGCAAGTGCCGCGTTAGAAAACAACATCGTGACGCCTCCCGTCCGCATGACGTTCCACGTTGTCGCTTGATACGTCATATGACGTGCTACGTTAGCGAACTGGTACGCGAAGCGAGTGCCAAAGCGCAGGTTTCTGGAAGCAAACAGGGAGGCCCTGCAAAGCGCTTAACGTAAACACAGCAAGTCATGTGACTTGGTAATAACACTTTTCATTGGTTCATTTCACTTTTGGTTTCCTAATGATGTAAGACTAGGTCATATAATCTAAAATGAACACTTTTGATTGGTTGAGAACTCTTGTTTTTCCCAAATGATGAAAATCCCTCCTTCTTTCCTCACTCTGACTTTCATCATTGTGAGAGAAAGACCCTTTGTGATCACTGAGCAATGGCTTCTTTAGTAGCTTCAGCTGGTGCTTCCCCACCACCTCCACCACATCCAAGGAAGAGTGGACCACCTGCTCAAGTTGTAATTCAACAAGAAGAAGAAGAAGAGGAACAGGAGGACGAGCACGAAGAGAGGCAGTTTTTGCCTGAGCAGCCCAAGACGTCTCACCGGAAAGAAAACTTCATTTGGCAATTTTTTAAAATTCCCAAAGGTCAGAAAAAAGTAAATGCAAGATACGTAACTTGCCTTATATGTCAAGATAGACTGTCCAGAGGGACCGACAAAAAATACAGTTTCGGAAACTACACAATGCATCGCCATATGACTAGGTGGCATCCTAACAACTACAGTGCTGCACAGTTTCGGAACGACCTAGATAATCTCCCTATTATGGCCAGAAGATCTGTTGTACCGGAAGTAACGGGACCAGAGGGCAGGGAGATGGTGCCAAATATACAAATGAGATTTGGTGAAGTAAAACACACCTGCGTATTTTGCGATGGATTCATTTCCTACGGAGAAAGAAGCATCACTCTGATCAACAGAGCTATTGACTATCATATGCAAGTTTGTCCGAAACGCCCAAAATAATAAATACTTCTTTTTTTTGTTTTGTTGCTCCTGTTGAGCCCTTTACAATGAATCGTTTTCATTGCCCCCTCCAAGAAAAACCCAAAAAAATATAAAACTGTTCCGAAAAATTCAAAAACAGTAAAAAAATGTTCAGAAAAAAAAAAAAAAAGTTCTTTTCAGAACTACCTCCCCGTTATTAAAAAATTGGTACAATATTTGGAACTGTGCCAACCTCTATTTCTCTTAGTTCGCTTCCTAGTTCGCTCGCTGGTACGCGAACTGGAAGCGAACCAAAAACAGTAAGTATAAGGGAAGGAAACACACACTTATGTTAAAAGAAAGACAGCTATAGGGGAGTAAACTAGAGATACTATTACCCATAATCCACTACTGATGATGTCACATATTACATCATTCATGACATGCTCAGTGACATCATCAGCAGAGGATTGCGGGTTTTTTGGCAACATGCCTTATCCACGGTTTAATAACGCTGCCTTTTGCTTTATATAAGTTTTCAAATTGTATGAAATATATACCAATAGGTCTTTATGAACCTTTAGGTAGTGCTTTTGTTCATGAGGTCTGGTCGCTTCCATACACATACAGATGTTTCAAAGATGATCAAGAAGTTTATCTGAATGGAGAGGAATGCACTGAGACGCCAGATCATTCACTAATGTGTAGGCACATACAGTTACACGATTCATGCAACAAACACCGACCAAATATGGCTTGCGTGTTGCAAGGCACGCCAGTTCCTGCTATCATCCCCACGTTCAAGTTGTTGGAAAATGGTAGTTATTTGATGCTCAATAATGAAGATTGTTCTGAGTTAATTAAAAGTATTCCTTTTATCGTAACAGTAAGTGAACGGGTTATTTGCTGCAGAAATGTTCTATTTCCTCCCACACATGAACATAGGGAGTTTTCAATCTGGCCACAAATACCAACCTTGGGACACGTTTCAACGGCATGACAAGAATAAGAGCTCTTTTGTCTCAGAGAGAGGTGGCCTTGAGTTCGGCCCGTGAAACTTTCGTACTTCACATAGCGAACACCCGTACACAGGTTTGCCTTTCAATTTCAGCAACATGTTTCCGACTATCTTTAACGCATCCTCCACAAAATCCCTGGCACACTTTTTTAAAGTTGTTACCAGTGGTCTCGTGACTTCATTTGAGAAAATCTTTGGAGTCATCCCTGCTCCCTTTCATTCCATTTTCTCCACTCTGGTTCGTGGATTGCATTTTTACTTGCATTACCAGCGGACGCTCTTGTGCTTTTTTACATTTTTAAATATGGATGTCCCTCCTATGCAACCTCCGACCCTGCAGCTGCTGACACTGTTCCGCAATCGCATGCTAGAATATTATGGCACAATGCCGTTGGCAATATTAAGCACGGCATATGGATTATCTTTTCGGTTCTCCTACTTCACCTGTGTCCAGCCTGTATTTCACTGCCTGACCTGTGATTTCGATTGGGCCATTGATTTGTGTCTCTGCGGACCGGTTTCTCCTGACGTCGACTTTAATCAGCTGATGACTCCTATCATTACTCACGAGTTGATTTGTCCTGGCGAAAGGATTATGGCTGTGGCATTGATGCATGGACTACTTGGTCCCTGGAATTTACTGGCGGCAGCACAGTCTTTCTTGGAACACAGCTTTCTTGAAAACCCACCGAGCTGTCCTCTGATGGTGATAGAGGATCCGGTGCTGGGAGAGCACGTATGTTCTTTTCCGCTTTTAAATTGGATGGCTGAACTGTTTTCGGATGAAGACGGTGACTTCCTATTGGAGGCTGTTGCAGCTTATTTTGCATACACAGTTATGTCATAGACCTTTTTCATGTTTGATATGCTGAGTACTAGCATTTCATTGACAATTCATTGACTTATTTGTCAAGTTTTTATTATTTACCTTGCCTATTGGCTTAAGACTCGATAAAGTACTTGGCTGTTTTATTTTTCTTTAGCATTGAATTTTCCTAGTTTTTAATGCTTTACCTTGCGGACCGTCCACATATAAACTTGCAATCTGCTCTCATGAGATGGCACTTCTATTATCTTATTCAGTTCGTTTCCGGATCATGAGGAGGTGTCATCTAGGTCCTGGATATCTTTACACCGTGTTAAGTTAGCATGGGCTCATTACCGGTTTAAACGCCATTTTTCCTTTTTTGCAACTTCTGCACACGACACTTAGTTGTTGCTTTAGCTTTCCACCTAGTAGTTCATCGTGGTTTACATGAGAATAATATGTTATTGGTCTACTATCTGCTTTACTTGTTAAACTATATCTGTACAGCGAGTGCTAAAGTTTCAAGAACAACACGATACAGAATTGTTATGAGGTCTGATCTCCACGACTTCATACTCATAACATAAGTGCAACTTCTACCAATTCTGGGCATGAGGCGGGTTTTATATTGCTTTGCCGAACACACATACACAACAGTTGATGCGGTTCACATGAAGAGAGAGCTGGTGTATGCTGATGTGATTCCTTCAAATCTAAGACACTAAAGTATGGGCACGCCCTAAACCAACACAAAGAGACCTTCTTAGCAAATAATATAATATGTGTATTAGGGAGGGTGAGATATAAGCAGCCGCGGGCCGTGGAGGGAGTTACGGTGAGGCAGGGAGGCGGGGAGGGGGAGAAGCAGGGTGGAGCCCTCTCTACCTTGCCCCTCCCCCTCCCCGCCTCCCTGCCCCACCGTAACTCCCTCCACGGCCCGCGGCTGCTTATAAGTGTTGCTAACTCTTATTCATTTACAGCATGTTAACATACTGTCACCATTCGCTTTTTATGTACTAGTAACTATGCTGGTAATTTTGCTACTGATAATATGTGTACTTGTATTCTCCACCCTGCTTCTCCCCCTCCCCGCCTCCCTGCCTCACCGTAACTCCCTCCACGGCCCGCGGCTGCTTATAAGTGTTGCTAACTCTTATTCATTTACAGCATGTTAACATACTATCACCATTCACTTTTTATGTACTAGTAACTATGCTGGTAATTTTGCTACTGATAATATGTGTACTTTTATTATCTAAGGTACTACGCCCGAGAAGACGGCATTAGTAAATAAACATTTCAAATACACATGTGTTCTTCTTAACTCCATGTTCTGGTTTCTAAGAAATATATAACGACCGACTGTTCATGAGTTCCACGTATCCTGAGGTACTATAAGTTCATATTCTGGATTGTCTAAACATTGAGAGTTTGTTATATCCAATGTGACACTGTACCTAGCTTGCTAAATAGTTTTTGATTACTAACGTGAGTTTTGGGACACCCTAATTCGCCGAGGTTCCAATCCTCTGTCCACAGTTCTGTGTGAGAACAGAAACCCTGCGACAGGGGCACCCCCGACCCTTGCTGGACCTTCATCACACTTGCGATACGACTCCAGCAATGCGCCACCTTTACGGCACAGATACATCACGCATCTGTGCTGTTTTTGCCCCATGATGCGCCGCATTGTAAATGCAGCACACCATAGGTGACGGAACAGCGGCACAGAATGACTAACACATCCCTGGTGATGCGCCAGTCATCATAAATCTATCCCTATGCTTCTTATCTTGTTAGAGATGAACCGCCATATGTATCATCAAAGTTATTTGCATTTCCTAAATAGCGAACTTTAAGGAATAAATAGCGATTCTTTACCATTCCTAGTTTGCGATGAGCTATTTGCTAATTAGCCGAATGTAGCCCAATGAAGCCCAATGTAGCCCAATGTAGCCCAAAGATGGCCGCCAGACACACAAAAAAACAAATGTAGCCCAAATATCAGCCAGATGTAGCCCAACTATAGCCCAGTGACAGAATGACCAATCAGCTTCGCAAACCTCCGTTACGCGAAGCGGAGCGCTGTTACAGATATATATCTTTTTTTGAACGTTAATTTCTCAAAATCCACTGGAGCACATATATTGAGACCTAGCAAAGGCACATCGGGCTACCAGTCCCTAATATTTTGCCAAGTTTCGTGCAAATCCATTCAGCCGTTCAATTATTATTTTTATTATTTTTTTTTGCCCCGCGGGGCCCTTTTAAAACCTCCACATCAAACCTAGGGGGTCAGCGAGGATCTACTATGCCCCCTTATAGTTATTTCCCCCTTTGTTTTGACCTCCTCTTGTCTCTCGATCCTACCGAGAGACAAGATGGCGGCCGCTACGGACTGTTTGGAATGTTGACAGACGCCGGAGAACCAATCAGCTTCGCTTCACAAAGCTCCGTTGCGCGAAAAGTCCGCGAACCAGAGCGCTAACCGGTCCGCTGTTACAGATATATATCTTTTTTTAAACGTTAATTTCTCAAAATCCACTGGAGCACATATATTGAGACCTACAAAAGGCACATCGGGCTACCAGTCCCTACAATTTTGCCAAGTTTCGTGCAAATCCATTCAGCCGTTCGGGCTAAAAGTGAGGCCAACCGCCCTATGGAAAACTCAATGTTAAAAACACGTTTTGGGACCCCCCTTTTTTCTCGGCCCCCACCGGACGAACCCCCCCCAAATTTTCAAGGGCTGCTCAGAAACAAAATGTGCCATTTTCCTGAAAATTTCAGCCAATTCCGTCCACAAACGCCAAAGTTATTAGACATAGAATTTTCAAAAAACCCATAGAGAAAAAATCCTAACTATATATACCTACTGGCGACCGCCAGTAGGTAATAAAGGATTATGTATTCTGGATTTTATGCACTGGGACTAGGAGGAGGATATTTAAGATCTGCCTCCAAAGCACGTCGAATTTACACCAAATTCAGTTGAATGTGCACTTCTTTTCTTGTCTGCTGCCTTGCCTAATTAATGCCGGGGATAATGCTGTGTCACGGGTGCTAAAATCAATAAAGAGTTAAAAAAATATTAACAATCTCAAGGTAGACAATTACATTTATTGCAAAACACCTATAATTAAAACCACTAAATATATTAAAATTAATTAAATACAATAATTTAAATTAACTTTAAAAAATAATATCAAGAAAGAAAAATATAATACAATTATATATTCAAATAAACATACTTATAACAAATTTGAAAAATATAGGAATATGGAAACAAGTTTTTTTTAAAGTAAATAGTGCATTTAAAAATGTTCATTTTGCACAGCTAGAAAATAAAAAAGGACCGATTAAAAAGAATGTAATAAAATTAAATTAAAAAAAAGTAAACTAACAAATTTTTAAACATAGCAAAATTAAAATGTTCAATTACTCCCCACCATATTACCCTATAAACCCAACTCCCTACTCCTAAATTATTAATCTAAAAAATATAAACATATTTTAAAGAAATACAATATTAAAAAAACGCATAAAATAAACTTACAAAATTATGTAAACACATAGTCGTACCTGCAGTGTTCTGACCCACAATATGTTTGGCATCATGTTACCGGAGGTCTTTACTCGATGTCCGCCCGGGGTACCGACGGACAGAGTGGGGCCCCCTTCCCTGACTAATTACCAGGTTGAGGTGAGGGTGATACCCAATCACTATGGGTAACCGATAATTTCCTCTACTTCTACTTAGATTGGACATTACCGGTGGAGTATAAAATTTTTACTTTTGGCAATTTTCACTGTATTATAATTTTTTCACTATTTTTATCATTTGCAGCAGCTCAAAAAATGTTTTGCTTCTTTGGTCCTGAGGAATGCCCCAATACGTTTAGATCTTTTTGAGGGCAGAAACATGTCGACCTATATTATTGTTTAACATTTGATCACCTCGAATGTTAGTAGACTGCTTTTTAAGTATGGCAAGTGATCTCTAAGAATAAAATTTGGAAAGAGCTCCCTTAGTCATTTTTAACACACTCCTTTTCGTATAATTTAGCGCTGCACACATCTTTTGACCCTCTTCACATAGCGTGAATTTGTGCCTATGGGCTTTTTGGTCGACTCTGTTGAGTCAACAGCCATCCTCTAGTCCTTCGATTAGCTTAAGATATCTCAGTTAATTACCAAGACTGGATTTCTGAGCGAGAGTAGGCCAGTCCCAAATGATGAAATCTCACAAAATGTGAATGATGGGTACTGACAAGAGACTTTCTCCTCTCTAATTGAGGTGGCTGGTACCGTTACCTGTTGACATACCTTCATTCTATTCCACTACTCACCTTTACACTATCTGTCCAGACCCAAGGTGGTTTGTGTTATTTATATCTATGATAGGGGATATTCACCTTGCTGGTCTTTAAATTACTCCCTGAGACCTCCCTTAATGTTTTGTTTTCTATCATGTTATTTAAAACATAATATTTGTGTCTTACAGTATTCTTCCCATGCTACTTTGTCAAAACAACCAAATCCACAACGAAGAAGGGTAGTCAGGTCGATTAGCATCTCTGAGCAGTAAACACAATACAGTTTCTTAGGAGCATGGATGTAGGTTCCTCGTATTAGAGTCATGTTAGTTTCATTAATGCAATAACCTAGTAGACAACATGCTAAAAAAAAATGCAAATGAAGAAAAATGAAACTGGAGAGAAATAAATAGAATAGGTGGAGAATCAGAATGACAAAAATGCCACAACACTCAAAGGACATCATGTATAACACACACACTGTGGTTCCTATGGTGAAAGGGGAACCCACCTGCTCAAGGGAGCCACCAGGGACCCACCCGCACAGAGGTACCTCTTTGCATCATCCCCTCCCCCAATAGCAGTACTGATTTTGACAGCATCAAAAAGCCACTATTTTTGCAGCCTGTGATCGTATCTATGAAGTTATGTACTTTTTTTAACGGGGCCTAGCAGGTATAGCCACAGCTTTCCTAGCACCCCAGCTCGAATCCAAAGAGAAACGCGAACTAGTGGACGTTCTGCTTACAGCAGCTGTGAAAACAATCCTGGGGAATTGGAAAAACACGAGCAAAGCCACCTTCAAACGCTGGTTCAACTGGGTCACATTTCTAAGAGGGGCAGACAACATCACCGCAACACACAAGGCAGCAAATCACACAGCTAGGGAAGACATGTGGGAAGCCCTTGATCACCACCTGAGGCAGTAACCCCCCCCCTTTCCCCTTCTCTCTTCTTTCTTCTCTCTCCGGCTCCACCAAGCCAATAGTACACATTGTCGGAATTGCCAAGAAACAAGACAAACGTTTTGGTTTTTGTATATGCAAAATTTATTTTCAATAAAATATTTTGAAATAAAAAAAAACCCACTATTATAGCCAAGGGCTAATAAAACTGAGTGCTCCTGTCTCTGACTGCAAGCCACAATTACACTGTTACTTTGCTACTCTGCTACTCTTTTACATGTGTATCTCAGGACCCCCTCGACATATTTAGCAGGACATTTCATATTGTGAAAAATCTTGACTAGCACTGTTTTATCTTTAAGAGCACATGAGCTTGTATGCGTAAAATATATTGCACATTTCATAGGGCCACAGATGACATTTTACATGCTCTCTCTACACATCAGCCAGAATTATATGTGAGATAGCAGTTCTAAGCAACGAAGATGTATAAGATGACATTTTAATTTCTTATACACAGTCATAAAATCACATTTGCAACGCTGGGAAAAATCTTCCTAATATTTTTTCTACAGACATAATAAGAGAACATTTTCAGTGTGCAATTCCATGGCTCCTAAATTAACAAGCGGTACTGTTTTATATTCTACATAACGCTTTGATGTTAGAGTGTCATTTGTAGTACTTGTAGCTGGATTCTGCACTGACAAAATGTTTAATTTAATGCTATTTCAGACACTTCTGCTCTCGTCTGCGTGAGTTATCATCAACCTAAGATAGAGTTCGCGAAGAAAAAAGTCGCCTTCACTCTTCAAAAACGTGACTGTCTGAGGCCTGAAATGTTGCTTTCAACAAATGCAATAAAACCTTTACTACACAACTCATCACATTAAGCAACTTCTTCAGGACACATTAATCTTTTTTATGCGACCATTTTGAAATAATCGCTCCTCGATCTTAATAGATGTATATTTATACAGACTGAGATGTTTGAACAAATGTCTGTAAAGAAGAATATAACTAACAGAGAATTGATGTTCTGTGCTTTAGCCCATATCGGAAACATCAAAGACTCCGGCACAGAGGGCGGGAGTCCCTCGCATTCATTGCCCTTTTCTGCACAGACGTATATATTTCTGCACAGTGGTATCAGTCAGCCAAACAACTTTCTGTGGTAAATTCACCATAAAAGCAAAAAAATATCACAATAGCACAGGGTCCAAAGGCATCTTATCGCAATACAAACTATCTGACACATCAATCACAGAATTACTATACTCCCACATAGCAAGATACAGAGACTAAAAGTCATGGCCTTTAAAACAAGCATTTGCAATGCATAAGGTCTCGCATTAGGAAAGTTTGAGCTATTGGTATTGTAAATGACACATTTTTTATATATGTGTTGGTTTTGAAAATAGCAAAAATAATAGCTTTGTCATTTACAATGCCAATAGTTATAACTTGTGACACCTATAGCATTTGTAATGCAATATGTGTTGTATTCACGTGACTTAGATGTATTGATATTACAAATAACAATGGCTTTTAATTTTTTTAATAATTAATACTTAAATAAAAGTTATTGTAATTTATAATGGCAATAGCTTAAACTTTTGTAAATAACTTTTGTGAAGAATATGTTCAGTGTATTTTATTGTGACGAAAATCCAAGAACAGAAGTGAAATACTAACCTCTTTTTGTGACATTTGTAATAAAGCTTGAAACATTGAGAGATCATATTTGACCCAGTTGTTGGTAAATGGTTGCACAGATTGATGCTGTGGTGGGGCTGAGAGATGTTGTGGTGGCGACTAGTGATGCTGTGGCATTCAATGATCCTGTGGTAGCGCATAGTGATGTTGTTGTGCCCCTTAGTGATGCTGTGGTGGTGCTGAGTGATGCTGTGGTGATGCGATAGATAGAGTGAGTGGGATAGATAGATAGAGTGAGGGCGATAGATAGAGTGAGGGCGATAGATAGAGTGAGGGCGATAGATAGAGTGAGGGCGATAGATAGAGGGAGGGCGATAGAGAGATTGAGTGAGCGAGATAGATAGATAGGAGTGAGGGCGATAGATAGCTAGACAGATAGATAGAGTGATGGCGATCAGTATCTAAATAAATAGATAGAATGAGGGCGATAGATCGATAGAAAGATAGATAGAGTGAGGGCGATAGAGTGAGGGCGATAAGATAGAGTGAAGGCGATAGATAGATAGAGGGCGATTAGATAGAGTGAGGCCGATAGATAGATAGAGTGAGGGCGATAGATAGACAGATAGAGTGAGGGCGATCAGATAGATAGACTGAGGCCGATAGAGTGAGGGCGATAGATAGACAGATAGAGTGAGGGCGATAGATCGATAGACAGATAGAGTGAGGGCGATAGATAGATAGATAGTTGTGTGTGTGGTTGTGTGTGGTTGTGGTTGTGTGTGTGGTTATGTGTGCGTGGTTGTGTGTGCGTGGTTGTGTGTGTGTGGTTGTGTGTGTTATGCTTTGTTTTTCTATGTTATGTTATGCTATGTTTTGTTGTGTTTGGTATGTTATGTTTTGCTAGGCTATGATATGTTTTGTTTTGTTATGCTATGCTATGTTTTGTTATGTTATGCTATGTTTTGTTATGCTATGCAATGTATTGTTTTGCTATTCTATGCTTTGTTTTGTTATGCTATGCTATGTTTTTTTGCTATCCTATGCTTTGTTTTGTTATGCTATGCAATGCTTTGTTGTGTTTGTTATGCTATGCTTTGTTATGCTATGCTATGTTGTGTTGTGTTTTGCTATGCTATGCTTTGTTTTGCTATGCTATGTTTTGTTATGCTATGTTTTGTTATGCTATGTTTTGTTATGCTATGTTTTGTTATGCTATGCTTTGTTATGCTTTGTTATGCTATGCTATGCTTTGTTTTGCTATGCTATGTTTTCTTGTGTTTGATATGCTATGTTTTGCTATGCTATTATATGTTTTGCTATGCTATGTTTTGTTATGCCATGTTTTGTTATGCCATGTTTTGTTATGCCATGTTTTGTTATGCCATGTTTTGTTATGCCATGTTTTGTTAGGCTATGTTTTGTTTTGCTATCCTATGCTTTGTTTTGTTATGCTATGCTCTGTTTAGTTTTGCTATCCTATGCTATGTTGTGTTTTGTTATGCTATGGTATGCTATGTTTTGTGATGCTATGTTTTGTTATGCTATGTTTTGTTATGCTATACTATGTTTTGTTATGCTATGCTTTGTTATGCTATGCTATGTTTTGCTATGCTATGCTTTGTTTTGCTATGCTATGTTTTGTTGTGTTTGATATGCTATGTTTTGCTATGCTATTATATGTTTTGCTATGCTATGTTTTGTTATGCCATGTTTTGTTATGCCATGTTTTGTTATGCCATGTTTTGTTATGCCATGTTTTGTTATGCCATGTTTTGTTATGCCATGTTTTGTTATGCCATGTTTTGTTATGCCATGTTTTGTTATGCCATGTTTTGTTTTGCTATGTTTTGTTTTGCTATCCTATGCTTTGTTTTGTTATGCTATGCTCTGTTTAGTTTTGCTATCCTATGCTATGTTGTGTTTTGTTATGCTATGCTATGTTGTGTTTTGTTATGCTATGCTATGTTGTGTTGTGTTTTGTTATGCTATGCTATGTTTTGTTATGCTATGCTATGTTTTGTTGTGTTTTGTTATGCTATTTTTTGTTATGCTATTTTTTGTTATGCTTGGTTATGCTGTGCTTGGTTATGCTGTGCTTGGTTATGCTGTGCTTGGTTATGCTGTGCTTGGTTATGCTGTGCTTGGTTGTGCTTGGCTGTGCTGTGCTTGGCTGTGCTGTGCTTGGTTGTGCTGTGCTTGGTTGTGCTGTGCTGTGTTTTGCTGTGCTGTGTTTTGCTGTGCTGTGTTTTGCTGTGCTGTGTTTTGCTGTGCTATGTTTTGCTGTGCTGTGTTTTGCTGTGCTTTGTTGTGCTGTGTTTTGCTGTGCTGTGTTTTGCTGTGCTGTGCTGTGCTGTGTTTTGCTGTGCTGTGTTTTGCTGTGCTGTGTTTTTCTGTGCTGTGCTGTGTTTTGCTGTGCTGTGTTTTGCTGTGCTGTGCTGTGTTTTGCTGTGCTGTGTTTTGCTGTACTGTGTTTTGCTGTGTTTTGCTGTGCTGTGTTTTGCTGTGCTGTGTTTTGCGGTGCTGTGTTGTGCTGTGCTGTGTTTTGTTGTGCTGTGCTGTGTTTTGCTGTGCTGTGTGTTGCTGTGCTGTGTTTTGCTGTGCTGTGCTTTGCTGTGCTGTGTTGTGCTGTGTTTTGTTGTGCTGTGTTTTGCTGTGCTGTGTTTTGCTGTGTTTTGCTGTGCTGTGTTTTGCTATGCTGTGCTGTGTTTTGCTGTGCTGTGCTGTGTTTTGCTGTGTTGTGCTGTGCTGTGTTTTGCTGCGCTGTGCTGTGCTGTGTTTTGCTGTGCTGTGCTGTGTTGTGCTGTGCTGTGCTGTGTTGTGCTGTGTTGTGCTGTGTTTTGCTGTGCTGTGCTGTGTTTTGCTGTGTTTTGCTGTGCTGTCCTGTGCTGTGTTGTGCTGTGTTGTGCTGTGCTGTGTTTTGCTGTGCTGTGCTGTGTTTTGCTGTGTTTTGCTGTGCTGTGCTGTGTTTTGCTGTGCTGTGTTGTGCTGTGCTGTGTTTTGCTGTGCTGTGTTTTGCTGTGCTGTGTTTTGCTGTGCTGTGTTTTGCTGTGCTGTGCTGTGTTTTGTTGTGCTGTGCTTTGCTGTGTTTTGCTGCGCTGTGCTGTCCTGTGCTGTGCTTTGCTGTGTTGTGTTGTGTTTTGCTGTGCTGTGTTGTGCTGTGCTGTATTGTTTTGCTGTGCTGTGTTGTGGCGTGCTGTGTTTTGCTGTGCTGTGTTTTGCTGTGCTGTGTTTTGCTGTGCTGTGCTGTGTTGTGCTGTGTTTTGCTGTGCTGTGCTGTGTTTTGCTGTGCTGTGCTGTGCTGTGTTTTGCTGTGCTGTGCTGTCCTGTGCTGTGTTGTGTTGTGCTGTGTTGTGTTGTGCTGTGTTGTGTTGTGCTGTGTTGTGCTGTGCTGTGTTTTGCTGTGCTGTGTTTTGCTGTGCTGTGCTGTGTTTAGCTGTGCTGTGTTGTGTTTTGCTGTGTTTTGCTGTGCTGTGTTTTGCTGTGCTGTGTTGTGCTGTGCTGTGTTTTGCTGTGCTGTGTTTTGCTGTGCTGTGTTTTGCTGTGCTGTGTTTTGCTGGGCTGTGTTTTGCTGTGCTGTGTTGTGCTGTGTTGTGTTTTGCTGTGCTGTGCTTTGCTGTGTTTTGCTGTGTTTTGCTGTGCTGTGCTGTCCTGTGCTGTGCTTTGCTGTGCTGTTTTGCTGTGCTGTGTTGTGCTGTGCTGTGTTGTGCTGTGCTGTGTTTTGCTGTGCTGTGTTTTGCTGTGCTGTGTTTTGCTGTGCTGTGTTTTGCTGTGTTTTGCTGTGCTGTGTTTTGCTGTGTTTTGCTGTGCTGTGTTTTGCTGTGCTGTGCTGTGTTGTGCTGTGTTTTGCTGTGCTGTGTTGTGTTGTGTTTTGCTGTGCTGGTAAGGGTATGTGAGTGTGTGTGTGAGGGGGTGTGAAGGTGAGGTTGTGAGGGTGAGGAGGTGTGTGAGGGGTGATGGGGTGAGGGCGTGAGGGTGAGTGTCTCCAATGAATGTCACTGCTTGGCCTTCTTTGAAAATGTTCAGTGCTGCAAATAGAGCATGCCGCCCTAATTATCACAGCATGAGGCCCCAAAGATATAATTATCACAGCATGCAGAGAGCCGCCCCACGCTGCTGGAGCACTCAACTGCACATTAATTATAGTTGAGTGCTCCAGCAGCCTGGGGCGCCTGTTGACATGCTGTGATAAGTGGGTCTCATGCTGTGATAATTGTTGCGGCGCCTGAGGAAGTGGAGACTCCTGCTGGGATAATTGGTCTTGTGGGCCTCAGGAAGTAGAGTTTCATGCTGGGATAATTGGTCTGGCGGGCTTGCAGCGCCTGACGTCCAACAAACGTGCACAAGCTGCTCAACCTTGAAGCGCGTTCACAGACCTGGGTCGGCTCGTGCCCAGGTCTGTATCGGGCTCGTTCACAGCTGTTACTCCCTTGACAGGGAGGAAGGTGACTATAGTCTCGCTGGCGGGAGCGCTTCGCGCTCCAACGCCAGCTCGACCTAAAAAAGGAACATTTCTTAAAACTCGTCATAAGAAGGAATATCACCAGGTATATACTAACCTCACTCACATTACACCACATATTTTCTTCTCATGTTCATTGATTGTGTGATAAAATTAAATACTGAATAACACATGGCCGGAGTCTCGAGGTGGGGAAGGAAAAGTAAGCCCTCCTGATTATTATTAAAAGATCTCCCACCAAATATGGGTTGGAGAAACCATGCCTAAAACAGAATATCGAGAGCAAAACAGCATAAAATGCTTTGTAGACTGAGGGGATCTCCCTTCACAGGGACAACATGGTAACCTTGGAAACCAAATACTGGCACTGGAAAAGCCACTAAAACCTGGATCTTGTTTACATGGTGCTGATTGAGATAAAACTTGAGATCCTTTACCCATGTCAGGTAAGACTCCATCCCTTCTGTAGTTAGAAATGAAACATATGATTGAATCATAACAGAGTCTAGCACATTTACAAGCCTAACCGTCTCCTTGTGTGCAGTAAAGCTTTCATTTACTTGGTTCTTCGAAAGGGGGGATCCATGAAGTAGTCAGTCAATCCTATGTCACACAGAGTACTTTTAATGTACCAGGGCCATGTTATTCTGATCATAGAAGCAGCAATATGTATATGGTCTGATGTGCACATTTAAATGGTATCTTGTGGTGAAGTATGCATTTGTTTAGTATCAAATAATGCAATTAACTTATACATACATATTCACACTACACTTCTTAAAGTTTTAGTAACAGGCATAAACCCCTCTATCTATGCACCTATATATACATAGAAGCAATAAGTTTGTCATGGTCTGATGCACACATGTATCTTGTTGTGTAATATACATTTTGCCCCCCTTATATAAATGCATCTTCTTATAACAGGAAGACTTGTTCAATGTACAATGACACATGTATACCAACAACCTCATCTCTATACCATGAGAAGCATAGTTTGTCATGTCTGAGTATACTGTGAAGGTACAATGTTGTGTTGTGTTTATTTGCGAACACAGACGCAATGTTAAATGTAAAAAGTCTACCACTAAGATGAGCAACCATTGTATTGAACATGGACACACTGTTGATGATTTGAAATGGGTAATTCTAGAGATCTTACAGACCAAAAATCAAAATGCAGAATGCATACTCTTTGAGAAGGAACAGAGGTGGGTCCATCGTCTAAAGACCAACAGATGTGGTCTGAATGATAATATTCCTTGGCTCAGTCTGAATCACTAAAGTTATCTACAATGAACTTAATTTAGAACATTTCACATTATAAAATGCTCTATATCCAAGAACAAAACCAACATTGTGGATATAAGTAAAACCTTTTGCTGAACAAATGAGCCATACTGCCAGATACACAACTGAACAATCACCAATGTTGGCTACAAACTCAATTTATATTTTGTATTTACTATTATTGCCATTACAACCACATCAATTCAAATAGTCCTCTAAAATCGCTGACATTCTGGCAAAAAACGAGTCTTTTCTCACAAACTTTTAATAGTATTTAGTGCAGTCTTTCTTCATCATCCATATACAACAAGGACTATAATATTCAAACACCCACGGCCCCAATTTCATCCAGGGTGCTGTAGGAAGAGCGAGCACAAGTCGCTCCAACGTAATGCAAGCAGGTATCATATAGAGAAGATACGACCGTCCGACGACACAACAGATAAGTCATGTATCCTTTTAAAAACTGCTCTAAATATAACCTTACTTTCCAGCAGGTCAAATGTGCCTGCCGGTCCCCTGTTGATGCCCGTAATAATGGACTTAGAGGTATGCCGCAAACTTTTCAACCACACGCGTGTCTTTACTTAAGTACATTTTAGCCATAAATCTCTCCCCGCCCTCAGACGTTCGTACTTATGATTATGACCATACGCTTGCATCGAGTTTAGCGCTAATCAAGAATTAACATTCTCCTGCTTAATATTTGACGAACAATGCACACTAGAAATCTTGACATACTAATCTGCACACTGTTATGAGCAGACACAAAGCCAAGATACCGTGTGCTTGTATTTATTCTGGTGCACTCCAGTGATTAACATCCAGCTGTTTACTTTTGGAACAATGCGTGCTTTACCTCTATTATTAACAACAATGCATTATTACGAGCTGGCATAACACCAACATTATTACTAATAAGATGTAGCAGCACAATCCCCACTCTCTCCAAAGTTTCTCGCCAGCTATTAACACGATATCACAAACACTACTGTTAATATTACTGGATTGCATCACTATTAATACATTTATTGACCATCCTACAAGAATGACCCCATATACACAATTATGCCACATCGCTATGTGTACCCAGACACCATTCCTAGTGATAATGAATGCATAGCCATACCCCTGACTATTGTTGTTTGATAAGGATAAAGAATTGCCATTTTCCAGTTACTTATTTCTCTTCCCATAGCACTACAAACATAGGCCCCCATTAGGATGGCGGGCGGACAATGCCCGCCCGCCATCCTTACGGTACAAGGGACTGCCCGCCATAAGGGCAGGAGTCCCATGTGGCTATTAGGATGCGCCCGCCACAGTGGCGGGCGCATCCCGTATTCTTAACATTGTGGCGGGTGGTGCTGAAAGCACCGCCCGCCGCAATGGTAAAAATACATGTTGTGCATTTCAAAGCACAACGTGACAGGCACCGCACAGTGCCTGCCACGTTGTTCTTTGAAAGGCAAGGGGGTACCATAGATACCCCCAAAGCAGACTCCGCATTCCTTTCCGTAGCGGCAATGCCGCCCCCGAAAGGCATCCAAAACAGCACATTGTAATATGGCTGGCGGTGTCACAAAGACACCGGCACCATATTGCAGCCTTTTCTGCCCCGGTCACAAGGCGACCGGGGCAGAAAAGCAGCGGACGGTCTTTCCATCCGCCGCGGACTCCCAAGCCATTCTAATATGGCGGGGGGTCATTTCTACAGGGATGGCGGGCCGATCGCCCCCGCCAGGCCGGCAGTGGCAACCGCAGGCCTGGCGGGGTGATACTCCCGCCATCCTAATGGACCCCATAGTGTTTTTATAAAAACAGCATGAACTACATCATTTCACAGCTTGGTAGTCACACAATATTACGTCTCATATGTAAGAATGTGTATATATATATATATTCACTGAAAAAACCATAGGTTATAGACCATATATAGTTAGGAATTAGCATTTAAAAAACCTTATTTTACTCACACAAAACCATTGAAATTCCATATATAGTTAGTTGCACTAACTATATATCGCGCACCCGTAATCCACTGCTGATCATGTCACATATTACATCATTCATGACATGGTCAGTGACATCACTGATGACATCACTGATGACATCTCAAATGACATCACTGATGACTACATCCAGTGACTGTATAATTCTGTAAAGTTAAAATATGTCTTACATATTGAAGAATGAGTGGATGTATAAGTGTCTTGATGAAGGATTTAGTAGGGGCATGGCTGACTGTATGAGTGACTGATTAAATGTGTCTCACTGAGTGCATGGGTTAGTGACTAAACTGTCTTAATTTGTGCATCATTATGTCTGTTGTTCTGTAAACTGCTGCATGTGTTGATCATTAGCTATATGATTAACTGTATGGGTTATTGATTGGTTGCCCAAGCATTTGTATGGGAGACTGAGTGTGTGTCTGGGTGGCTGGGAGGTGTATGACTCTCTGCATAGATGTGTGAGCAGTTGATTGACTAGATGTATGGGTTCAAAAGTGCATGTGGAAACAGCTGTATGGGCGGTTGACTGTGTGCATGAGTGTATTGGTGAGTGAATGGATATCTCAGTGCTACATGTCAAAGTAAGTACATATGTAAAACACAGTACATGTGAGAGTTGACATATATAAATAACTGTGCATAAGAGCCAGTGAATGTGTGAGTGGCTGTATGGATCATTGTGAACTTGTATCCAGGATTGTATAAGTGAGTAAATATGTTTTAGTATATGTTTGAATAAGTAAGGTGTGTATAACTGTATAGTTGAGGAAATGGAGGTGTGATTGATTCTTTGCATGACTGACTAAGTGTCTGAGTAACTCCATGGATGAGTGACAGTCTATGAGTGTCTGTTTACACTGAGTGTATCTAAGATTATATAAGAGTCTGAAGAGGTTCATCATAATATCACATGAATGATGTCATCAGTGATGTGATCAGTAATGTCAAATGAGATGTCATCAGTGATGTCATCAGTGATGTCATTTGAGATGTCATCAGTGATGTCATCAGTGATGTCACTGACCATGTCATGAATGATGTAATATGTGACATGATCAGCAGTGGATTGCGGGTGCGCGATATATAGTTAGTGCAACTAACTATATATGGAATTTCAATGGTTTTGTGTGAGTAAAATAAGGTTTTTTAAATGCTAATTCCTAACTATATATGGTCTATAACCTATGGTTTTTTCAGTGAATTTTCAAGGTTTTGTAAATGCTAATTCCTAACTATATATGGTCTATAACCTATGGTTTTTTCAGTGAATTTCAATGGTTTTTTAATAGCAAATATCATAAGCTGTCGAATGTCAAGTACGTGGTAAGTGAAAACATTTTCGTGTTTATGCACACTGATCTGCTTTGAATGGTGCCCCCCCCCTCATTTCTATTAGGAGTACTCTCTCTTTGCAGATAGTGAAAGGTAGTTAACGCAGGCCTTTGCCCCCGTTGTAATCCGTCGTGCCTGCTTCTCTCTCCATTTGATTGATTGTTATCCAAGTATTTACTGTTTTAGAATTAGTTCTCTTTGGTTCATTCTCTATTTACAAACAAACACAGAGTCGCAATACTCTGTTTAGTCTTTGCAGATAACGAAAAATCGTGTAAAAAAAAAGAAAAGGAATCGAGCAAAATCAGTAGGCCACTAATGGGATCTCTTTTTGACCTCGCTAAAATAGAAACATTAGGAACAACCCCTCATGACAAATACAAAACTAGTGAGATGAACTGAACTCCACACAATGATGGCTGCAAAACAGCTTGGCTCCGCCACCCACCCCGCCCAAAATAACGATAAAGAGCGGCTGCCATGATTGGTTGCGGAATGGCCACGACGGAGCTACGAAATGGTGCTGCTCTCATGCTAACCCCAGCTTCAGTCTGAAACATCCAGAAACACTGTAGACTACCAATTCGATCAGTTCCGGTAGCGCCCCAATGTAACCCGGTAGAGAAGAACTAGCCCTCCCCTCTTTGACTGATGGTTCTTGTTGCCTGTCCCTTCTGTTGTCATTTAACAGAACTATTTAGCCTGCTGAAAGGGGTTGTGTTCCGACCGCTGGTTGGTGGAGACATTTTGACTATATTCTGGACCTGCGTTGTCGCGTAATGCGTCATATGACGCGCCGCGTTAGCGCATCCGGAAGTCATCCGGGGCGCGCAGCGCGTAACGTAAGCATAATAAGTCATGTGACTTGTTAATAAAACTTTTCATTGGTTCATTTTACTTTTCTTATTGTAATGATGAAAGGCTTGGTCATATGACCTAAAAATTACGCTTTTTATTACTTCCGAACATTATTTTTTCTTAAATATATGTTATAATGTTCCAGGCTAATGTACTTTCCCGGAAATTTTACAACTGTCCTGCAAGTAAAATATATTCTTTTTTCGAGAAAAAGAGCGTTTCTTCGTCCCATGACGGAGCCGTTGAGCAAAAGAGGGTCGACCTGCTGTCTTAGTCGCCGATACGCCTGAATATGAGATTCTTATCGATCACTTTATGTTGCAGGAATAGAAAACACAACAGCCCTTCACCATTTATCTTTACTGCGTTCCTTCGTATTATACCTTTTACCCTTCATGTAATTGGTCTGCTTCATTTCACTTGCCTTTTAATGATTCTAAAACAGTGACTATTATTAAAAACTTTACCAATGTATATACTACTACCATGTTTTCTTTTAAAAACCTTTATTGTGAAAATTTCATTATACAAATACGAGCCTATAACCACGTGGGCCTGCCACGGAGCAAACTGTAATCGTATATGATGAATAGACATTTACACTGTAGAGGAACGTAACGGGCGGGCCATTAGGTTGCAAGAACTAAGGTGTCTAACAGTTACGGAATCGGTGGACGTACATTTTATAATTAAAATACGACAGGGCCAGTTACAATAAAATGATCTAGATATACATTTGCAGGCAAGTACCATGGGTGACGTTAATTCGAACTTTCAACAGTACAGTAATCAATAACACATCAGAACTTAATATCAATAGGGATGTCGAAATATTCAATCAATTCTCGTCCCCGCCCGCCATGTGCTTCAAAACTGCATACGTATCTCGTGATTTCAAGGTTCTGCAACCAGTACACAAAAAGGAGTTACGAGTCCCATTTATTCCGGCGCCATTTTGGGCGAGGACGGGCAGGTCCAGGATATAGTCAAAATGTCTCTACCAACCATCGACTATGATGATGTTCATATGCTGTATTTATTAGAATAACACTCATCTGTCCACATGAAATTAATTTGCCACAATCTAAACATGTCATTTTAATCTTTCCAAAGTTCTTCTAAATATTTGGGACCGTTTCCCTTGCCTCTGAAGCTCTCAGTGCCACTTCTTTGATGAATGTACTAGCAGGTCAGGGGTTCTCCTCCAAATCTCTCTTTTATGCAGCACTCTAATTAATTGGTGCCACCTCTCCATATGATGATGCATGGTATAGTTACCACAACTATATTTTTTTTCGGTTCCTCTGGAGAGTTCATCGTGGCAGATGAAGCGTGTAACGTACCGGGCATTTACCTTTTTTTGCATGTACAGGAAAGGAAAAAAAAATCGAGCGTCCGAGTTCTAAGGTGTCCCAGGGCCATTTTAGTGGACCAGGCCCAAATCCAAAGAACAGGCCGCCATTTTGAGAGTCCTCTTGCAGCCGCCTGTCGCTGTAGCATCAAGAGCAGCCGAAACTCAGCTGAATGGCAACTGAAACGGTAAAGGGGCGCCCCACTACAGCAGACGAGCCTCCACCTAGGAAGGCCCATTCACGCCGGCTCCCCCCCCCTTCGGGCACCCCACGCCGTTATTCGGAGCAGTATTGTAGGATGGCCACACCAGTGCGGCAACTTGCTAGACATCACCTCGGTGGTAACCGAATCTCAACGCCTTGTGGTGTCTTCTATTCAGAAAACATTGTTATGCTGCCTTCGACCTATTCGCCGCAAGTGCGCACACAACTCAACTGCATAGCTTGCTAGACACCACCTCGGTGCCATCCGGATCTTGGAATCTCAGCGCCTTTTGGTGTCTTCTCTTCAGAAAATATTGTTGCGCTGCCTTTGGCCCCATTCGCACATCAGTCCGCTACTGACGCCATCTCACAGGCTAATGGGGCGCCCCACGCCGACTTTCAGCATTGTAGGATAACCACACCAGTACAGCAACTTGCTAGACATCACCTCGGTGCCATCCGGATCTCGGTGCCCCACTGCAGATGAAGTGCCTCTCAACTATGAAACCACCACGGTGACATCCGGATCTTGGCGCGTTGTGCTGCCTTCGGCCTATTCGCACATCGGTCCGCTACTGACGCCATCTCACAGGCTAATGGGGCAACCCACGCCGAGTTTCAGCATTGTAGGATGACCACAGCAGTACAGCAACTTGCTAGACATCACCTCGGTGCCATCCGAATCTTGGCATCTCAACGCCTAGTGGTATCTTCCATACAAAAAATATTGTTACGCTGCCTTTGGCCCCATTCGCACATCAGTCCGCAACTTAGACATCACCTCGGTGCCATCCGGATCTTGGCATCTCAGCGCCTTGTGGTGTCAGTCAGAAAATATTGTTGCGCTGCCTTTGGCCCCATTCGCACATCAGTCCGCTACTGACACCATCTCACAGGCCAACAGGGCGCCCCACGCCGACTTTTACCATTGTACGATGGCCACACCAGTGCCACAACTTGCTAGACACCACCTCGGTGCCATCCGGATCTTGGCATCTCAGCGCCTTGTGGTGTCTTCAAATCAGAAAATATTGTTGCGCTGCCTTTGGCCCCATTCGCACATCGGTCCGCTACTGACGCCATCTCACAGGCCAACGGGGCGCCCCACGCCGACTTTCAACATTGTAGGATGGCCACAGAAGTGCGACAACTTACTAGACACCACCTCGCTGCCATCCGGATCTTGGCACGTTGTGCTGCCTTCGGCCTATTCGCACATCGGTCCGCTACTGACGCAAACTCACAGGCCAACGGGGCGCCCCACGCCGACTTTCAGCATTGTAGGATGGCCACACCAGTGCACCTTACTAGACACCACCTCGGTGCCATCCGGATCTTGACGGGTAGTGAAGCTGCAGCAGCTGCAAATAAGCTTCAGACAGTGTTACAACCGCTGCTCAGAACTCTCAACTATGACACCACCTCGGTGCCATCCGGATCTTGGCATCTCAGCGCCTTGTGGTGTCAGTCAGAAACTATTGTTGCGCTGCCTTTGGCCCCATTCGCACATCGGTCCGCTACTGACGCAAACTCACAGGCCAACGGGGCGCCCCACGCCGACTTTCAGCATTGTAGGATGGCCACACCAGTGCGGCAACTTGCTACACACCACCTCGGTGCCATCCGGATCTTGGCATCTCAGCGCCTAGTGGTATCTTCTATTCCGAAAATATTGTTGCACTGCCTTCGGCCCCATTCACACATCGGTCCGCTACTGACGCCATCTCACAGGCCAACGGGGCGCCCCACGCCGACTTTCAGCATTGTAAGATGGCCACACCAGTGCGGCAACTTACTAGACACCACCTCGGTGCCATCCGGATCTTGGCGCGTTGTGCTGCCTTCGGCCTATTCGCACATCGGTCCGCTACTGACGCAAACTCACAGGCCAACGGGGCGCCCCACGCCGACTTTCAGCATTGTTGGATGGCCACACCAGTGCGGCAACTTACTAGACACCACCTCGGTGCCATCCGGATCTTGGCGCGTTGTGCTGCCTTCGGCCTATTCGCACATCGGTCCGCTACTGACGCAAACTCACAGGCCAACGGGGCGCCCCACGCCGACTTTCAGCATTGTAGGATGGCCACACCAGTGCTGCAACTTGCTGGACACCACCTCGGTGCCATCCGGATCTTGGCGCGTGTATTGCCTTCGGCCTATTCGCACATCGGTCCGCTACTGACGCCGCCTCACGTGCCAACGTATTTTCTCCGCATTTTATATCCTATGCCGCATAACAGGTCATGTGACTTGTTTATAAAACTTTTCATTGGTTCATTTTACTTTTGGTTTCCTAATGATGGAAGGCTTGATCATATGACCTAAAAACAACACTTTTCATTGGATGAAAACTTTTTTTTTTCCCAAACGATGAAAGCCCCACCTTGTTTCTGGATGTTTCAGACTGAAGCTGGCGTCAGCATGAGAGCACCACCATCTCGTAGCTCCGTCGTGGTCATTCCGCGAGCAATCATGGCAGCCGCTCCCCACCAGAAGCCTGCAGGAATCGGGGCTCCCAAAACTTTTGATGAATTCTCAAGGCGGAGGGGACGCTTTCAAGAATGGGGTCCAAGACCTAGCAGACAAGCGTCCGATTTCCAAGGGTCTCCCAGGGCCATTTCAGTGGACCAGGCCCAAAAAGGAAACAGCCTGCCGCCATTTTGAGAGTCCTGTGACAGCCGCCTATCGCTGCACCGCAAGAGTGGGCGCAACTCAGCTGAATTGCGGCTTTTGACACAGTGGACCAAAAACGGACGGAATGGCAACTGAAACGGTAAAGGGGCGCCCCACTACAACAGATGACACTCCACCTGGAGAGGCCCGTTCACGCCGCCTCCCCCGGGGCGCCCCACGCCGTTATTCGGAGCAGCATTGTAGGATACCAAAACCAGTGCGGCAACTTACTGGACATCACCTTGGTGCCATCGTTCTGCTGCCTTGGAACTATTCGCACAACAGTTTGCTACTGATGACCCACCCCCCGCGACGCCCCACGCCGTTATTTGCTGGGTGGCAACTTACTAGACATCACTTTCGTGTCATCTAGATTTCAACGCGTTCTGCTGCCTTGGAACTATTCACACAACAGTTTGCTACTGATGACCCACCCCCCGCGACGCCGGAAATCTGGACGTTGTGCTGCGTTGGGACTATTCGCACAGCCGACCGCTACTTCGTTGTTTTTCCCTAAAAATGTTTATATGTTATTACTATTTTTGTTTTCTTGTATATATTTATAAATTATTAAAGTTTTATAATCTTACTACTTTGTCGGAGTGCTATATATTTTTAATGTGACACATAATTGTAAAAACTTTGATGTACAAAGAGTCATCCCTGGAATCATCCGCTTCAGGCTCGGTCCCCTCCCCAATCACAATACAGGATGGTTTTCAGATAATAGCAACGCTTCTGCTGTGACGGATCTCATCGAGTGTGGGCCTTGATCTACTATAACTCCTTTGAAGAGGGGTGATTCTTTACAGCTGTGGCCATAAACTACATCTGCAGGGCTAGCTGATACCCTAGGACCAGCCTGGACAATCGGACACAGAGGAAAAGGAGTGTCAGAGGGTGCGGTAGTGAATAGGGCGAAAGGGAGGTGTCGGGCGGGCACAGGGTGTGATTCTCAGGGAAGAGCAGCGCAGATGGGGGGAGGTTTATTACCCATGCATAAGACAGAGAGCGGGGGTGACCACTGCCTGGGGGAGATGCTTGCGAGGGTGGGGAGCCATGCTAAGGATCGACAGCGTGCACAGAGTGGGTCTTGTCAAGGCATCTAAAATGGCTGCCGTGCACGACAAAAGTGTGGCATTTGAAAAAAGACAAGATGGCGCAGACAATGTTTTTCAACACTTCCTGATTTCCTTCGAATCGAACGTTAACAGACGTTGGGGCATATTACCAAAGTTAAGCGATATTTATCCCTAACGATGCTTAGCAACGATTTTTTTACCGTCAGAAATTATCGCAGATAAACCTTGCTATTATCAAGGTTTATCGCAAATACGATAAAAAACGACCGCAATGCATTAATATCGCTGAAAACTCAGCGATATTCATGCATTACCGAGCTAATGCTCTTAGCCATGTTATCCACCTCCCATTGGATAACATGGCTAAGAACTGCTCAGGGCAGGTGCTAGCTTTTGGAGATATTCGCGCTTATCTCGAATATTTCCAAAAGTTGATAATAGGAGATAGCGATGTTAGCGACTGTTTCCAGTCGCTAACATCTTGGCATGCCCACTTTGCATGTCATTAGTGATAAATATCACTCACATGCAAAGTGGGGCCCAAGATGGTCGCTATCTCCTACTAGCCGTCGCTAACTGGTGTTAGCAACAGCTAGGTAATACAGATATAATTTTATCTCCGCGAAGCGGAGCGCTGTTACAGATATATATCTTGTTTTTGAACGTTAATTTCTCAAAATGCACTGAAGCACATATATTGAGACCTAGCAAAGGCACATCGGGCTACCAGTCCCTAATATTTTACCAAGTTTCGTGCAAATCCATTCAGCCGTTCGATTATTATTATTATTATTTTTTTTGCCCCGCGGGGCCCTTTTAAAACCTCCACATCAAACCTAGGGGGTCAGCGAGGATCTACTATGCCCCCTTATGGTCATTTGCCCCTTCGCTTCGGCCTCCTCTTGTCTCTCGATCCTACCGAGAGACAAGATGGCGGCCGCTACGGACTGTTTGGAATGTTTACAGACACCGGAGAGCCAATCAGCTTCGCTTCGCAAAGCTCCGTAACGCGAAAAGTACGCGAAGCGGTGCGCTGTTACAGATATATATCTTTTTTTGAACGTTAATTTCTCAAAATCCACTGGAGCACATATATTGAGATCTAGCAAAGGCACATCGGGCTACCAGTCCCTACAATTTTGCCAAGTTTCGTGCAAATCCATTCAGCTGTTGGATTATTATTATTTTTTTTTTTTTTTGCCCCGCGGGGCCCTTTTAAAACCTCCACATCAAACCTAAACGGTCAGGGAGGATCTACTATGCCCCCTTATGGTCATTTGCCCCTTCGGTTTGGCCTCCGCTTGTCTCTCGATCCTACCGAGAGACAAGATGGCGGCCGCTACGGACTGTTTGGAATGTTTACAGACGCCGGAGAACCAATCAGCTTCGCTTCACAAAGCTCCGTTGCGCGAAAAGTACGCGTACTGGAGCGCTGCCCGGTCCGCTGTTACTGATATATATCTTTTTTTAAACGTTAATTTCTCAAAATCCACTGGAGCACATATATTGAGACCTACAAAAGGCACATCGGGCTACCAGTCCCTACAATTTTGCCAAGTTTCGTGCAAATCCATTCAGCCGTTCGGGCTAAAAGTGAGGCCAACCGCCCTATGGAAAACTCAATGTTAAAAACACGTTTTGGGACCCCCCTTTTTTCTCGGCCCCCCCTTGACGAACCCCCCCCAAATTTTCAAGGGCTGCTCAGAAACAAAATGTGCCATTTTCCTGAAAATTTCAGCCAATTCCGTCCACAAACGCCAAAGTTATTAGACATAGAATTTTCAAAAATCCCATAGAGAAAAAATCCTAACTATATATACCTACTGGCGACCGCCAGTAGGTAATATATATATATATTCACTGAAAAAACCATAGGTTTCACACAGTTATAGTTAGCTGGAAGTTTTACTCGCATAAAACCATTGAAATTCCCACGTTATAGTTAGTTGGACTCACTATAACTTGCGCGTGCAATGCACTGCTGATGACGTCACATATTACATCACTCATGACATGGTCAGTGACATCACTCATGACATCACTGATGACACCATCCAGTGAATGTGTGTCTTTCTGAAAAATAAATATTAGTGAGTAATGTTTAAATATTTAAATATATGTATTAATGTTTCACTTTGTGTATAAGTGGCTGCATGGGTTGGTGAGTAGCTACATGTGTAGGTATATGGGTTATTAGATGTTTTTCTTAGTATCAGTATGAGTGTCTGTATGGTTTGGTGGGGGTGTTACTTAGCACATAGATGCATTAATGACTGACTCTGTTTGTATGTGTTTTGAAGACAGCATATGTGCAGGACTGTATGGGTGGATGAGTGTGTATATGTGTATGTTAGTGAGTGAATGACTGTCTCACTAGTGTCTTTATCAGTAACTACATATGTCTTAATCTAGTATATGTGAATATTGATGTATATAAGTGAGTATATGTGAGAGTAAGAGATTGTAAGAGTTCCTGTTTAAATAAGTATGTGTTTCTATAAGTGATTGTTTAAGAAAATAAATATGTGTACATTTCCTTAGAAGTAAAATGATAGTGTGTGCATAGCTCTAATATGCAAATAAATGGATGTTCAATAGTTTATTTGCATGTGTGAGTATGTGTGTGAGTAACTTTTGGATGACTGTTGGTGTGTGACAGGATGTATAGGTGTATCACTACATATGATGAGTGACTATATGTATGAGTGGTGAATGAGTGGATGTGTATATAGATGGTGGAATTACTGAATTGGTTGTTGTAACTGTTATGGTATCTCAATTTTTTTGAACATTTTAGTTTCTATTTTTGAATATGTGTTTCAAAGGTTACATTACAGTGAAAGGAGGTCTGTCACTCTGTCACAAGGATGGTGTCATCAGTGATGTCATGAGTGATGTCACTGACCATGTCATGAGTGATGTAATATGTGACGTCATCAGCAGTGCATTGCACGCGCAATTTATAGTGAGTCCAACTAACTATAACGTGGGAATTTCAATGGTTTTATGCGAGTAAAACTTCCAGCTAACTATAACTGGTGTGAAACCTATGGTTTTTTCAGTGAATTTAATAGGTTTTTTAAATGCTAATTCCTAACTATAACTGGTGTAAAACCTATGGTTTTTTCAGTGAATTTCAATGTTTTTTTAATAGCAAATCTCTATAGGTATAAAAAGTAAAAAATTTTATAACGAATTTTATATTGTATAATTATGTAATTTTTTTTGCCCCGGGGCGCTCCCGGGGCGCGTACCGGTGAAGCCACGGGTGAGCGCAATGTTACGGCGCGACCCGGGCGCGTAACGGTGAGCGTCCCGTTAGCGCTATTCCCGCGAACGAAAACAACATCGTGACGTATCGCGTAGCCGCGTGATGCGTCATATGACGCACTGCGTAAGCGCACCCGGAAGCACACGAGCGTATACGATCGCGCAACGTCCTGACGTGCTTACGCTACGCCTATATGGGCCTCCTAAGCCCCCCTCAGAAAACATAGGGGGTCAGGGGTGCCTACCGTGCCCCCTTTTACCCATTCCCAACGTTGTTTGTCCTCCATCTTGTGTCTCAAATCTACCAAAACACAAGATGGAGGACTCCCGTTGCGCCCCGGTGAGCGCTTCCAACATTTTTTAATAGCTAATTTACATAAAAACCTCTGTAGAGAAGTTCACCAAATATAGAATAGGACATACTACATACCAGTCCCTACCATTTTCCCAAATTTGATGGAATTCCATTGAGCCATTTGGCCTGTAGCCCTCTCTAAATATCCTGAGGTAAATTACATGACAAAAACACATCTGAAGTGTTAGAATTTACAACCAATTAAAATGTTACTTTCAATTTCTAGTATTATTTCCTGACATTTGATTGGTTATGTACATGATTATAAATGAAAAAAGAGGGAAACACAGCCATTTTGACTACAACTACCTGAGGTACATCTTGAAAGGATTTTCACATTTTTTCTTCTTCACCTCTCTCAAAAGTAAGTTTTTAATTTGTAAGGAGCACTTTAAATTAATTAGTTAAAACGTTTTCTGATAGTTATTTATTGTCCCTCTGTTATAGTTATAGCTTGAGATACGCTTCTCTATTATATTTATGGATTAAGTTAGGCTTCTCTAGTATAATTATGATTTTAATTAGTCTTCATCACATGCTCTTTTTAATAGTTCTACTTCCTGCCTGATACCATACACTGCCCAAACATAACTTCACTGTTAAAAACTCAGAATTACCTGTCTGAACTTAAACCTAACAGTGCCCTTTCTCTACTGATATATTTATTTTTTATACAATTTACAGCAACAAAATGGAAGGAGAACAAAAGAAATTTAATATTTCATTCTAAATTGATCTCGAGAACAACCCAGAGGAAGAGATTAATGATTTAGACTTTTTGGATCAGTCTCTTGATGAAGAGTATCTTAAATATGTGGAAGAAATGGAATCATGTAATCCAAATGAGGACATTCCTGACGAAATAATGTTGGAAGTATTATTAAATTTTGAAAAATCAGAGCAATACATTTTTATTTAATAATTAAAAATTGTTCCAGACATTATTCTTTTTTATATGTAAATCATGAAATAGTACCAAAATGAATATAATATAATGTGAGACTTATAGTATACTGTGCAACTTTTTTATGTTACATAGTAATTTTCCTCATAGTTACTTCTTTTCTCCCACTATATTATCTCCAATGTTTATTTGACATCTCTTTTTCATCTCCTGCCTCCATGTTGTTTCTGCTTTCCTGACAGACTATAGTATAGATTCCATATACCACAATAACTTCTGTAACAACATGCAAATTATCTACAGAGGACACAGTCTACATTGAATTTAAAACTCTGCATTGGTACCTACATGCTGGTACTTATATCACCCACACAACACAACAACTCTATGCAGTGCTACCCTACCTCTAACCACTTTAAATTATTATTTTACTGTTTCACTGGGGTTTCCCCATGTGTGAGGGGGGGGTGAGGTGTGTGTGAGGTGTGTCTGTGAGGTGTGTGTCTGTGTGTGTGGGGGGGTGTGTGGGTGTAGGTGTGTGGGGTGTGTGGGTGTGGGTGGGGGTGTGAGTGTGTAAGGTGTGTGTGTGTGGGTGTGTGGGGTGTTTGGGTGTGGGTGGAGGTGTGGGTGTGTGAGGTATGTGTGGATGTGTGTGTGTGAGGAGTGTGTGTGTGGATGTGTTTGGTGTGTGTGTGGGGTGTGTGCGTGTGTGTGTGTATGGGATGTACTTGTAGGTACCTAAATCAGCCACAGAACCCAAAAGCTCTTTTCAGAGCTACCCTACCTCTGATCACTCAAAATGATTATTTTACACTATTTTTTTTCACTATTTTGCCCCATGGTATGCTCCCCGGTGCGCGTACCGGACGCTCCCCACGCGAAAATCGAATTTTTTTTTTTTATTTTTTTTGTCCCGCGGGACCCTTTTATGGCCCCCACATCAAACCTTTTGGTTATTTTCCCCTTTGTTTTTGCCACCTCTTGTGCCTCGATCCTACCGAGACACAAGATGGCGGCCGCTCCGGACTGTTTCGAATGTTTACAGACACCCGAAAGCCAATCAGCTTTCCGCGCGCGAACTCGCGGTGATCGCCAGGAGCGCTCCCCGGTGCGCGTACCGGGGCGCGGCTATAGATATATATATTTTTTTAAACCTAAATTACTCAAAATCCACTGGAGCACATATCTTGAGACATAGCAAAGGCACATCGGGCTACCAGTCCCTACAATTTTGCCAAGTTTGGTGAAAATCCATTCAGCTGTTCGAGCTAAAAGTGAGTCCAACCGCCCTATGGAAATTACATGGGGAAAACATGTTTTAGGACCCCCCTTTTATCTCGGCCCCCGATTGACGAATCCCCCCCAAACTTTCAGGGAAGGAGCGGAGAGCCGCGAGGCAAATTTGAGGGAAATTTCAGGCAGATTCCTCAACCGGCGCCAAAGTTATTTCCAATAGAATGTTGCGATTTCCCTATGGAAAACAATCCTAACTATAACTACCTACTGGAGACCCCCTTGTAGGTAATATACATATACATATATATATATATATATATATATATATATATATATATATATATATATATATATATATATATATATATATATATATATAACTTCACCTCTCCTTTCTCAAGAAGAACACCAGGGACACAGCGGGATTTTTCAAGCAGGTAGGTTTAATCAGGGCTATGGCATGACCGGTTTCGGCGTGTGCCTTCCTCAAACGCCAATCGTCCTTTCACAGTGATAGCTCCCATGCTATGGTTCTTATGAGCTCCTCCCTCCGTGTGGTGGTTGGTCTCACCTGGAGCCAATTGTCTCTTACTCGCTTCTGTTTTAGGGACTACTAGTCCCAGAGTGCTGCGGGCCGGCAATCCTGCTGCAGGTAGCTGGGGGCTTCACTAGATTAAAAACACAGTTAGTATCTGCTGTCATGTCCCACACTCTCTTCCACCGCCTCCTAGGCTCAGCAGTCGAAAGCACAGACAGGGTGTCAGCGTGACTCCGCACCCTCTGTGCTCGATGTTCACAGCTGCTTCAGACGCTTCGGAGGTTCCTGTGGCGGGCTGTCAAAATAACCCGATTCACTCGGAAAAACAACTAAATCTCCAATTTTCAACAGCCACTTTGCAGAGAGGGTCCCTCGTGCGCGTAACTGGAAACCGCGCTAAATACAACTTCACCTCTCCTTTCTCAAGAAGAACACCAGGGACACAGCGGGATTTTTCAAGCAGGTAGGTTTAATCAGGGCTATGGCATGACCGGTTTCGGCGTGTGCCTTCCTCAAACGCCAATCGTCCTTTCACAGTGATAGCTCCCATGCTATGGTTCTTATGAGCTCCTCCCTCCGTGTGGTGGTTGGTCTCACCTGGAGCCAATTGTCTCTTACTCGCTTCTGTTTTAGGGACTACTAGTCCCAGAGTGCTGCGGGCCGGCAATCCTGCTGCAGGTAGCTGGGGGCTTCACTAGATTAAAAACACAGTTAGTATCTGCTGTCATGTCCCACACTCTCTTCCACCGCCTCCTAGGCTCAGCAGTCGAAAGCACAGACAGGGTGTCAGCGTGACTCCGCACCCTCTGTGCTCGATGTTCACAGCTGCTTCAGACGCTTCGGAGGTTCCTGTGGCGGGCTGTCAAAATAACCCGATTCACTCGGAAAAACAACTAAATCTCCAATTTTCGACAGCCACTTTGCAGAGAGGGTCCCTCGTGCGCGTAACTGGAAACCGCGCTAAATACAACTTCACCTCTCCTTTCTCAAGAAGAACACCAGGGACACAGCGGGATTTTTCAAGCAGGTAGGTTTAATCAGGGCTATGGCATGACCGGTTTCGGCGTGTGCCTTCCTCAAACGCCAATCGTCCTTTCACAGTGATAGCTCCCATGCTATGGTTCTTATGAGCTCCTCCCTCCGTGTGGTGGTTGGTCTCACCTGGAGCCAATTGTCTCTTACTCGCTTCTGTTTTAGGGACTACTAGTCCCAGAGTGCTGCGGGCCAGCAATCCTGCTGCAGGTAGCTGGGGGCTTCACTAGATTAAAAACACAGTTAGTATCTGCTGTCATGTCCCACACTCTCTTCCACCGCCTCCTAGGCTCAGCAGTCGAAAGCACAGACAGGGTGTCAGCGTGACTCCGCACCCTCTGTGCTCGATGTTCACAGCTGCTTCAGACGCTTCGGAGGTTCCTGTGGCGGGCTGTCAAAATAACCCGATTCACTCGGAAAAACAACTAAATCTCCAATTTTCGACAGCCACTTTGCAGAGAGGGTCCCTCGTGCGCGTAACTGGAAACCGCGCTAAATACAACTTCACCTCTCCTTTCTCAAGAAGAACACCAGGGACACAGCGGGATTTTTCAAGCAGGTAGGTTTAATCAGGGCTATGGCATGACCGGTTTCGGCGTGTGCCTTCCTCAAACGCCAATCGTCCTTTCACAGTGATAGCTCCCATGCTATGGTTCTTATGAGCTCCTCCCTCCGTGTGGTGGTTGGTCTCACCTGGAGCCAATTGTCTCTTACTCGCTTCTGTTTTAGGGACTACTAGTCCCAGAGTGCTGCGGGCCGGCAATCCTGCTGCAGGTAGCTGGGGGCTTCACTAGATTAAAAACACAGTTAGTATCTGCTGTCATGTCCCACACTCTCTTCCACCGCCTCCTAGGCTCAGCAGTCGAAAGCACAGACAGGGTGTCAGCGTGACTCCGCACCCTCTGTGCTCGATGTTCACAGCTGCTTCAGACGCTTCGGAGGTTCCTGTGGCGGGCTGTCAAAATAACCCGATTCACTCGGAAAAACAACTAAATCTCCAATTTTCGACAGCCACTTTGCAGAGAGGGTCCCTCGTGCGCGTAACTGGAAACCGCGCTAAATACAACTTCACCTCTCCTTTCTCAAGAAGAACACCAGGGACACAGCGGGATTTTTCAAGCAGGTAGGTTTAATCAGGGCTATGGCATGACCGGTTTCGGCGTGTGCCTTCCTCAAACGCCAATCGTCCTTTCACAGTGATAGCTCCCATGCTATGGTTCTTATGAGCTCCTCCCTCCGTGTGGTGGTTGGTCTCACCTGGAGCCAATTGTCTCTTACTCGCTTCTGTTTTAGGGACTACTAGTCCCAGAGTGCTGCGGGCCGGCAATCCTGCTGCAGGTAGCTGGGGGCTTCACTAGATTAAAAACACAGTTAGTATCTGCTGTCATGTCCCACACTCTCTTCCACCGCCTCCTAGGCTCAGCAGTCGAAAGCACAGACAGGGTGTCAGCGTGACTCCGCACCCTTTGTGCTCGATGTTCACAGCTGCTTCAGACGCTTTGGAGGTTCCTGTGGCGGGCTGTCAAAATAACCCGATTCACTCGGAAAAACAACTAAATCTCCAATTTTCGACAGCCACTTTGCAGAGAGGGTCCCTCGTGCGCGTAACTGGAAACCGCGCTAAATACAACTTCACCTCTCCTTTCTCAAGAAGAACACCAGGGACACAGCGGGATTTTTCAAGCAGGTAGGTTTAATCAGGGCTATGGCATGACCGGTTTCGGCGTGTGCCTTCCTCAAACGCCAATCGTCCTTTCACAGTGATAGCTCCCATGCTATGGTTCTTATGAGCTCCTCCCTCCGGGGGGTGGTTGGTCTCACCTGGAGCCAATTGTCTCTTACTCGCTTCTGTTTTAGGGACTACTAGTCCCAGAGTGCTGCGGGCCGGCAATCCTGCTGCAGGTAGCTGGGGGCTTCACTAGATTAAAAACACAGTTAGTATCTGCTGTCATGTCCCACACTCTCTTCCACCGCCTCCTAGGCTCAGCAGTCGAAAGCACAGACAGGGTGTCAGCGTGACTCCGCACCCTCTGTGCTCGATGTTCACAGCTGCTTCAGACGCTTCGGAGGTTCCTGTGGCGGGCTGTCAAAATAACCCGATTCACTCGGAAAAACAACTAAATCTCCAATTTTCGACAGCCACTTTGCAGAGAGGGTCCCTCGTGCGCGTAACTGGAAACCGCGCTAAATACAACTTCACCTCTCCTTTCTCAAGAAGAACACCAGGGACACAGCGGGATTTTTCAAGCAGGTAGGTTTAATCAGGGCTATGGCATGACCGGTTTCGGCGTGTGCCTTCCTCAAACGCCAATCGTCCTTTCACAGTGATAGCTCCCATGCTATGGTTCTTATGAGCTCCTCCCTCCGTGTGGTGGTTGGTCTCACCTGGAGCCAATTGTCTCTTACTCGCTTCTGTTTTAGGGACTACTAGTCCCAGAGTGCTGCGGGCCGGCAATCCTGCTGCAGGTAGCTGGGGGCTTCACTAGATTAAAAACACAGTTAGTATCTGCTGTCATGTCCCACACTCTCTTCCACCGCCTCCTAGGCTCAGCAGTCGAAAGCACAGACAGGGTGTCAGCGTGACTCCGCACCCTCTGTGCTCGATGTTCACAGCTGCTTCAGACGCTTCGGAGGTTCCTGTGGCGGGCTGTCAAAATAACCCGATTCACTCGGAAAAACAACTAAATCTCCAATTTTCGACAGCCACTTTGCAGAGAGGGTCCCTCGTGCGCGTAACTGGAAACCGCGCTAAATACAACTTCACCTCTCCTTTCTCAAGAAGAACACCAGGGACACAGCGGGATTTTTCAAGCAGGTAGGTTTAATCAGGGCTATGGCATGACCGGTTTCGGCGTGTGCCTTCCTCAAACGCCAATCGTCCTTTCACAGTGATAGCTCCCATGCTATGGTTCTTATGAGCTCCTCCCTCCGTGTGGTGGTTGGTCTCACCTGGAGCCAATTGTCTCTTACTCGCTTCTGTTTTAGGGACTACTAGTCCCAGAGTGCTGCGGGCCGGCAATCCTGCTGCAGGTAGCTGGGGGCTTCACTAGATTAAAAACACAGTTAGAATCTGCTGTCATGTCCCACACTCTCTTCCACCGCCTCCTAGGCTCAGCAGTCGAAAGCACAGACAGGGTGTCAGCTATAGATATATATATTTTTTTAAACCTAAATTACTCAAAATCCACTGGAGCACATATCTTGAGACATAGCAAAGGCACATCGGGCTACCAGTCCCTACAATTTTGCCAAGTTTGGTGAAAATCCATTCAGCTGTTCGAGCTAAAAGTGAGTCCAACCGCCCTATGGAAATTACATGGGGAAAACATGTTTTAGGACCCCCCTTTTATCTCGGCCCCCGATTGACGAATCTCCCCCAAACTTTCAGGGAAGGAGCGGAGAGCCGCGAGGCAAATTTGAGGGAAATTTCAGGCAGATTCCTCAACCGGCGCCAAAGTTATTTCCAATAGAATGTTGGGATTTCCCTATGGAAAACAATCCTAACTATAACTACCTACTGGAGACCCCCTTGTAGGTAATATACATATACATTACCTACTGGCGGTCGCCAGTAGGTATATATAGTTAGGATTTTTTCTCTATGGGTTTTTTGAAAATTCTATGTCTAATAACTTTGGCGTTTGTGGACGGAATTGGCTGAAATTTTCAGGAAAATGGCACATTTTGTTTCTGAGCAGCCCTTGAAAATTTGGGGGGGGTTCGTCCAGTGGGGGCCGAGAAAAAAGGGGGGTCCCAAAACGTGTTTTTAACATTGAGTTTTCCATAGGGCGGTTGGCCTCACTTTTAGCCCGAACGGCTGAATGGATTTGCACGAAACTTGGCAAAATTGTAGGGACTGGTAGCCCGATGTGCCTTTTGTAGGTCTCAATATATGTGCTCCAGTGGATTTTGAGAAATTAACGTTTAAAAAAAGATATATATCTGTAACAGCGGACCGGGCAGCGCTCTGGTTCGCCGACTTTTCGCGCAACGGAGCTTTGTGAAGCGAAGCTGATTGGTTCTCCGGCGTCTGTCAACATTCCAAACAGTCCGTAGCGGCCGCCATCTTGTCTCTCGGTAGGATCGAGAGACAAGAGGAGGTCAAAACAAAGGGGGAAATAACTATAAGGGGGCATAGTAGATCCTCGCTGACCCCCTAGGTTTGATGTGGAGGTTTTAAAAGGGCCCCGCGGGGCAAAAAAAAATAATAATAATAATAATTGAACGGCTGAATGGATTTGCACGAAACTTGGCAAAATATTAGGGACTGGTAGCCCGATGTGCCTTTGCTAGGTCTCAATATATGTGCTCCAGTGGATTTTGAGAAATTAACGTTCAAAAAAAGATATATATCTGTAACAGCGCTCCGCTTCGCGTAACGGAGGTTTGCGAAGCTGATTGGTCATTCTGTCACTGGGCTATAGTTGGGCTACATCTGGCTGATATTTGGGCTACATTTGTTTTTTTGTGTGTCTGGCGGCCATCTTTGGGCTACATTGGGCTACATTGGGCTTCATTGGGCTACATTCGGCTAATTAGCAAATAGCTCATCGCAAACTAGGAATGGTAAAGAATCGCTATTTATTCCTTAAAGTTCGCTATTTAGGAAATGCAAAAAACTTTGATGATATATATGGCGGTTCATCTCTAACAAGATAAGAAGCATAGGGATACATTTATGATGACTGGCGCATCACCAGGGATGTGTTAGTCATTCTGTGCCGCTGTTCCGTCACCTATGGTGTGCTGCATTTACAATGCGGCGCATCATGGGGCAAAAACAGCACAGATGCGTGATGTATCTGTGCCGTAAAGGTGGCGCATTGCTGGAGTTGTATCGCAAGTGTGATGAAGCTCCAGCAAGGGTCGGGGGTGCCCCTGTCGCAGGGTTTCTGTTCTCACACAGAACTGTGGACAGAGGATTGGAACCTCGGCGAATGCATTGCTGGAGTTGTATCGCAAGTGTGATGAAGCTCCAGCAAGGGTCGGGGGTGCCCCTGTCGCAGGGTTTCTGTTGTCACACAGAACTGTGGACAGAGGATTGGAACCTCGGCGAATTAGGGTGTCCCAAAACTCACGTTAGTAATCAAAAACTCCTTAGCAAGCTAGGTACAGTGTCACATTGGATATAACAAACTCTCAATGTTTAGACAATCCAGAATATGAACTTATAGTACCTCAGGATACGTGGAACTCATGAACAGTCGGTCGTTATAGATTTCTTAGAAACCAGAACATGGAGTTAAGAAGAACAGATGTGTATTTGAAATGTTTATTTACTAATGCCGTCTTCTCAGGCGTAGTACCTTAGATAATAAAAGTACACATATTATCAGTAGCAAAATTACCAGCATAGTTACTAGTACATAAAAAGTGAATGGTGATAGTATGTTAACATGCTGTAAATGAATAAGAGTTAGCAACACTTATAAGCAGCCGCGGGCCGTGGAGGGAGTTACGGTGAGGCAGGGAGGCGGGGAGGGGGAGAAGCAGGGTGGAGAATACAAGTACACATATTATCAGTAGCAAAATTACCAGCATAGTTACTAGTACATAAAAAGCGAATGGTGACAGTATGTTAACATGCTGTAAATGAATAAGAGTTAGCAACACTTATAAGCAGCCGCGGGCCGTGGAGGGAGTTACGGTGGGGCAGGGAGGCGGGGAGGGGGAGGGGCAAGGTAGAGAGGGCTCCACCCTGCTTCTCCCCCTCCCCGCCTCCCTGCCCCATCGTAACTCCCTCCACGGCCCGCGGCTGCTTATATCTCACCCTCCCTAATACACATATTATATTATTTGCTAAGAAGGTCTCTTTGTGTTGGTTTAGGGCGTGCCCATACTTTAGTGTCTTAGATTTGAAGGAATCACATCACCATACACCAGCTCTCTCTTCATGTGAACCGCATCAACTGTTGTGTATGTGTGTTCGGCAAAGCAATATAAAACCCGCCTCATGCCCAGAATTGGCAGAAGTTGCACTTATGTTATGAGTATGAAGTCGTGGAGATCAGACCTCATAACAATTCTGTATCGTGTTGTTCTTGAAACTTTAGCACTCGCTGTACAGATATAGTTTAACAAGTAAAGCAGATAGTAGACCAATAACATATTATTCTCATGTAAACCACGATGAACTACTAGGTGGAAAGCTAAAGCAACAACTAAGTGTCGTGTGCAGAAGTTGCAAAAAAGGAAAAATGGCGTTTAAACCGGTAATGAGCCCATGCTAACTTAACACGGTGTAAAGATATCCAGGACCTAGATGACACCTCCTCATGATCCGGAAACGAACTGAATAAGATAATAGAAGTGCCATCTCATGAGAGCAGATTGCAAGTTTATATGTGGACGGTCCGCAAGGTAAAGCATTAAAAACTAGGAAAATTTAATGCTAAAGAAAAATAAAACAGCCAAGTACTTTATCGAGTCTTAAGCCAATAGGCAAGGTAAATAATAAAAACTTGACAAATAAGTCAATGAATTGTCAATGAAATGCTAGTACTCAGCATATCAAACATGAAAAAGGTCTATGACATAACTGTGTATGCAAAATAAGCTGCAACAGCCTCCAATAGGAAGTCACCGTCTTCATCCGAAAACAGTTCAGCCATCCAATTTAAAAGCGGAAAAGAACATACGTGCTCTCCCAGCACCGGATCCTCTATCACCATCAGAGGACAGCTCGGTGGGTTTTCAAGAAAGCTCTCTTCCAAGAAAGACTGTGCTGCCGCCAGTAAATTCCAGGGACCAAGTAGTCCATGCATCAATGCCACAGCCATAATCCTTTCGCCAGGACAAACCAACTTGTGAGTAATGATAGGAGTCATCAGCTGATTAAAGTCGACGTCAGGAGAAACCGGTCCGCAGAGACACAAATCAATGGCCCAATCGAAATCACAGGTCAGGCAGTGAAATACAGGCTGGACACAGGTGAAGTAGGAGAACCGAAAAGATAATCCATATGCCGTGCTTAATATCGCCAACGGCATTGTGCCATAATATTCTAGCATGCGATTGCGGAACAGTGTCAGCAGCTGCAGGGTCGGAGGTTGCATAGGAGGGACATCCATATTTAAAAATGTAAAAAAGCACAAGAGCGTCCGCTGGTAATGCAAGTAAAAATGCCAATCCACGAACCAGAGTGCAGAAAATACAATGAAAGGAAGCAGGGATGACTCCAAAGATTTTCTCAAATGAAGTCACGAGACCACTGGTAACAACTTTAAAAAAGTGTGTCAGGGACTTTGTGGAGGATGCGTTAAAGATAGTCGGAAACATGTTGCTGAAATTGAAAGGCAAATCTTAATTGAAAAGGGTGTGCACCTCTGTACGGGTGTTCGCTATGTGAAGTACGAAAGTTTCACGGGCCGAACTCAAGGCCACCTCTCTCTGAGACAAAAGAGCTCTTATTCTTGCCATGCCGTTGAAACGTGTCCCAAGGTTGGTATTTGTGGCCAGATTGAAAACTCCCTATGTTCATGTGTGGGAGGAAATAGAACATTTCTGCAGCAAATAACCCGTTCACTTACTGTTACGATAAAAGGAATACTTTTAATTAACTCAGAACAATCTTCATTATTGAGCATCAAATAACTACCATTTTCCAACAACTTGAACGTGGGGATGATAGCAGGAACTGGCGTGCCTTGCAACACGCAAGCCATATTTGGTCGGTGTTTGTTGCATGAACCGTGTAACTGTATGTGCCTACACATTAGTGAATGATCTGGCGTCTCAGTGCATTCCTCTCCATTCAGATAAACTTCTTGATCATCTTTGAAACATCTGTATGTGTATGGAAGCGACCAGACCTCATGAAGAAAAGCACTACCTAAAGGTTCATAACGACCTATTGGTATATATTTCATACAATTTGAAAACTTATATAAAGCAAAAGGCAGCGTTATTAAACCGTGGATAAGGCATGTTGTCAAAAAACCCGCAATCCTCTGCTGATGATGTCACTGAGCATGTCATGAATGATGTAATATGTGACATCATCAGCAGTGGATTACGGGTAATAGTATCTCTAGTTTACTCCCCTATAGCTGTCTTTATTTTAACATAAGTGTGTGTTTCCCTCCCTTATACTTACTGTTTTTGGTTCGCTTCCAGTTCGCGTACCGGCGAGCGAACTAGGAAGCGAACTAAGAGAAATAGAGGTTGGCACAGTTCCAAATATTGTACCAATTTTTTAATAACGGGGAGGTAGTTCTGAAAAGAACTTTTTTTTTTATTTTTCTGACATTTTTTTTACTGTTTTTGAATTTTTCGGAACAGTTTTATATTTTTTTGGGTTTTTCTTGGAGGGGGCAATGAAAACGATTCATTGTAAAGGGCTCAACAGGAGCAACAAAACAAAAAAAAGAAGTATTTATTATTTTGGGCGTTTCGGACAAACTTGCATATGATAGTCAATAGCTCTGTTGATCAGAGTGATGCTTCTTTCTCCGTAGGAAATGAATCCATCGCAAAATACGCAGGTGTGTTTTACTTCACCAAATCTCATTTGTATATTTGGCACCATCTACCTGCCCTCTGGTCCCGTTACTTCCGGTACAACAGATCTTCTGGCCATAATAGGGAGATTATCTAGGTCGTTCCGAAACTGTGCAGCACTGTAGTTGTTAGGATGCCACCTAGTCATATGGCGATGCATTGTGTAGTTTCCGAAACTGTATTTTTTGTCGGTCCCTCTGGACAGTCTATCTTGACATATAAGGCAAGTTACGTATCTTGCATTTACTTTTTTCTGACCTTTGGGAATTTAAAAAAATTGCCAAATGAAGTTTTCTTTCCGGTGAGACGTCCTGGGCTGCTCAGGCAAAAACTGCCTCTCTTCGTGCTCGTCCTCCTGTTCCTCTTCTTCTTCTTCTTGTTGAATTATAACTTGAGCAGGTGGTCCACTCTTCCTTGGATGTGGTGGAGGTGGTGGGGAAGCACCAGCTGAAGCTACTAAAGAAGCCATTGCTCAGTGATAACAAAGGGTCTTTCTCTCACAATGATGAAAGTCAGAGTGAGGAAAGAAGGAGGGATTTTCATCATTTGGGAAAAACAAGAGTTCTCAACCAATCAAAAGTGTTCATTTTAGATTATATGACCTAGTCTTACATCATTAGGAAACCAAAAGTGAAATGAACCAATGAAAAGTGTTATTACCAAGTCACATGACTTGCTGTGTTTACGTTAAGCGCTTTGCAGGGCCTCCCGGTTTGCTTCCAGAAACCTGCGCTTTGCGACTCGCTTCGCGTACCAGTTCGCTAACGTAGTACGTCATATGACGTATCACGCGACAACGTGAAACGTCATGCGGACGGGAGGCGTCACGATGTTGTTTTGTAACGCGGCACTTGCGGTAAAGAAACGTTTACCGGCTCGCGGTCTATTTTGCGGCATCAAGGTCAGCTAACGGGAAGCTTCCCGATTTGCGAAGCGGGACAAAGAAAAAAAAATATTTTAAAAAAAAATTATTCATAAACATATAAAATATATTTTTGGATTTAAAGAAGAATACATTTTACAGCTACAGATATTAGCTGTTAAAAAACCAATGAAATTCACAGAAAAAACCATAGGTTATGGACCATATATAGTTAGGAATTAGCATTTACAAAACCTTGAAAATTCACTGAAAAAACCATAGGTTATAGACCATATATAGTTAGGAATTAGCATTTACAAAACCTTGAAAATTCACTGAAAAAACCATAGGTTATAGACCATATATAGTTAGGAATTAGCATTTAAAAAACCTTATTTTACTCACACAAAACCATTGAAATTCCATATATAGTTAGTTGCACTAACTATATATCGCGCACCCGCAATCCACTGCTGATCATGTCACATATTACATCATTCATGACATGGTCAGTGACATCACTGATGACATCACTGATGACATCTCAAATGACATCACTGATGACATCACTGATGACATCTCATTTGACATCATTCTTGTGCTAATACGATAAACCTCTTCAGACTCTAATATAACCTTAGATACACTCAGTGTATACAGACACTCACACACTGCCACTCATCCATGGAGTTACTCACACACCCAGTCAGTCATGCAAAGAAACAATCTCACCTCCATTTCTTCAACTATACAGTTAAACACACCTTACTTATTGAAACATATACTAACACATATTTACTCTCTTATACAATCCCTGATACAAGTTCACAATGATCGATACAACCACTCACTCATTCAGTGGCTCTCATGCACAGTTATTTATATATGCCAACTCTCACATGTACTGTGTTTTACATATGTACTTACTATGACATGTAGCATTGAGATATCCATTCACTCATCAATACACTCATGCACACAGTCAACTGCCCATGTAGCTGTTTCCACATGCACTCTTGAACTCATACACCTAGTGAATAAACTGCTCACACATCTATGCATAGAGTCTCACACCTTCCAGCCACCCCCACACAAACTCAATCTCCCATAGAAATACTTGGGCAACCAATTAATAACACATATAGCCTCTCGTATAGCTAATGATCAACACATGCAGCAGTTTACAGAACAACAGACATAATGATGCACAAATTAAGACAGTTTAGTCACTAACCCATGCATTCAGTGAGACACATTTAATCACTCACTCATACAGTCAGTCATGCACCTACTAAATCCTTCATCCAGACACTTATACATCCACTCAAGACATATTTTAACTTTACAGAAAAATACAGTCACTGGATGTTGTCATCAGTGATGTCATCAGTGATGTCATTTGAGATGTCATCAGTGATGTCATCAGTGATGTCACTGACCATGTCATGAATGATGTAATATGTTACATGATCAGCAGTGGATTGCGGGTGCGCGATATATAGTTAGTGCAACTAACTATATATGGAATTTCAATGGTTTTGTGTGAGTAAAATAAGGTTTTTTAAATGCTAATTCCTAACTATATATGGTCTATAACCTATGGTTTTTTCAGTGAATTTTCAAGGTTTTGTAAATGCTAATTCCTAACTATATATGGTCTATAACCTATGGTTTTTTCAGTGAATATATATATATATTTATATATATATATATATATATATATATATATATATATATATATATATATATATATATATATTCCAACAAACAGGTAAGCCCCACGAAGTGAAGTCGCCAGAAGTTGAATGACACTTGTTTATTTCACAACTTGCCAGCAAGCAGTAAAACAGGTACAGTCTTCAGTAAAAGTCTCTTTGAGCCATTTGAGCCATACGCGTTTCAGGATTACCAAATCCCTTCTTCAGTGGCTGTATGCAGCAGAGGGTTGAAAGCGCTGTTTCTTTGCACACCTTTATCTTGTTACAATTACCTGCCCCAGTGGGAGTGGCCCTTCGCAAGGCCTTCTGGGCATTGTAGTGTGACACGATCTTCCCCCAGTGGGGCGGCTTGAAATCCCTTCAAAATTGTGCTTAAATAATGTTCCATGTGGGTAGAAGCACTGTCCTGGCTCATGCTTGCCCTGCGTTGTAGAGGTGAAAATTGTGTCTGCAAGGCAGCACCAACCTGCAATGGCGCCGCGCTTGCCTTCTTCCCGCTATAGCAAGCACCAAATTGTAGTTTGCACGGACCTGCCCTTTGAGGCGGTGGACTTCACTCCTCGGCTGGGCAACAGCCGAATATTATTCCAACAAACAGGTAAGCCCCACGAAGTGAAGTCGCCAGAAGTTGAATGACACTTGTTTATTTCACAACTTGCCAGCAAGCAGTAAAACAGGTACAGTCTTCAGTAAAAGTCTCTTTGAGCCATTTGAGCCATACGCGTTTCAGGATTACCAAATCCCTTCTTCAGTGGCTGTATGCAGCAGAGGGTTGAAAGCGCTGTTTCTTTGCACACCTTTATCTTGTTACAATTACCTGCCCCAGTGGGAGTGGCCCTTCGCAAGGCCTTCTGGGCATTGTAGTGTGACACGATCTTCCCCCAGTGGGGCGGCTTGCAATCCCTTCAAAATTGTGCTTAAATAATGTTCCATTTGGGTAGAAGCACTGTCCTGGCTCATGCTTGCCCTGCGTTGTAGAGGTGAAAATTGTGTCTGCAAGGCAGCACCAACCTGCAATGGCGCCGCGCTTGCCTTCTTCCCGCTATAGCAAGCACCAAATTGTAGTTTGCACGGACCCGCCCTTTGAGGCGGTGGACTTCACTCCTCGGCTGGGCAACAGTCGAATATTATTCCAACAAACAGGTAAGCCCCACGAAGTGAAGTCGCCAGAAGTTGAATGACACTTGTTAATTTCACAACTTGCCAGCAAGCAGTAAAACAGGTACAGTCTTCAGTAAAAGTCTCTTTGAGCCATTTGAGCCATACGCGTTTCAGGTGCTGTCTAAGGCATTATTTCACTACTATAAAGCAAGGCAGGCGACACCTGGTGTGGTACTTCCCTCCACTTGGAACTTTATTCCAGTTCGAAATTTAAGGTTTTTAGAAGCAGCACCCACGAGGGGAAGATGTGGCGCACTGCAAAGACCAGCAGGCCTTGCGAAATGACACGCCCACTAAGGCAGGTGATGTGCGCTGTGAAAAGCTGTCTGCTAACATCCTTTGAACTTTGCCTCTGATGAAAGGATGAGGAAATCCTGAAACGCGTCAGGCTGACATTTAATCTCGAAGACTGCAGTTGTGTGTTTTCCTGCTGGCAAGCTGTGAAATGGATGCAAATTTCAAATGCCGATTAAACTTCTTGTGGCTTAACTTTAACCTTGGGGCTAACCTGCTTGTGTTGGATGTTTTACGGCTGATGCCCAGCCAAGAAGTTAAAGCCCACCGCCTGAAAGCGGGTCCCTGCAGGCTCATTTTTTGCTTGCAGTCAGGAATGAAGAGGGCAGTTGCCATATGCAGGATGGTGCTGTCTAAGGCATTATTTCACTGCTATAAAGCAAGGCAGGCGACACCTGGTGTGGTACTTCCCTCCACTTGGAACTTTATTCCAGTTCGAAATTTAAGGTTTTTAGAAGCAGCACCCACGAGGGGAAGATGTGGCGCACTGCAAAGACCAGCAGGCCTTGCGAAATGACACGCCCACTAAGGCAGGTGATGTGCGCTGTGAAAAGCTGTCTGCTAACATCCTTTGAACTTTGCCTCTGATGAAAGGATGAGGAAATCCTGAAACGCGTCAGGCTGACATTTAATCTCGAAGACTGCAGTTGTGTATTTTCCTGCTGGCAAGCTGTGAAATGGATGCAAATTTCAAATGCCGATTAAACTTCTTGTGGCTTAACTTTAACCTTGGGGCTAACCTGCTTATGTTGGATGTTTTACGGCTGATGCCCAGCCAAGAAGTTAAAGCCCACCGCCTGAAAGCGGGTCCCTGCAGGCTCATTTTTTGCTTGCAGTCAGGAATGAAGAGGGCAGTTGCCATATGCAGGATGGTGCTGTCTAAGGCATTATTTCACTGCTATAAAGCAAGGCAGGCGACACCTGGTGTGGTACTTCCCTCCACTTGGAACTTTATTCCAGTTCGAAATTTAAGGTTTTTAGAAGCAGCACCCACGAGGGGAAGATGTGACGCACTGCAAAGACCAGCAGGCCTTGCGAAATGACACGCCCACTAAGGCAGGTGATGTGCGCTGTGAAAAGCTGTCTGCTAACATCCTTTGAACTTTGCCTCTGATGAAAGGATGAGGAAATCCTGAAACACGTCAGGCTGACATTTAATCTCGAAGACTGCAGTTGTGTGTTTTCCTGCTGGCAAGCTGTGAAATGGATGCAAATTTCAAATGCCAATTAAACTTCTTGTGGCTTAACTTTAACCTTGGGGCTAACCTGCTTGTGTTGGATGTTTTACGGCTGATGCTCAGCCAAGAAGTTAAAGCCCACCGCCTGAAAGCGGGTCCCTGCAGGCTCATTTTTTGCTTGCAGTCAGGAATGAAGAGGGCAGTTGCCATATGCAGGATGGTGCTGTCTAAGGCATTATTTCACTGCTATAAAGCAAGGCAGGCGACACCTGGTATGGTACTTCCCTCCACTTGGAACTTTATTCCAGTTAGAAATTTAAGGTTTTTAGAAGCAGCACCCACGAGGGGAAGATGTGGCGCACTGCAAAGACCAGCAGGCCTTGCGAAATGACACGCCCACTAAGGCAGGTGATGTGCGCTGTGAAAAGCTGTCTGCTAACATCCTTTGAACTTTGCCTCTGATGAAAGGATGAGGAAATCCTGAAACGCGTCAGGCTGACATTTAATCTCGAAGACTGCAGTTGTGTGTTTTCCTGCTGGCAAGCTGTGAAATGGATGCAAATTTCAAATGCCGATTAAACTTCTTGTGGCTTAACTTTAACCTTGGGGCTAACCTGCTTGTGTTGGATGTTTTACGGCTGATGCCCAGCCAAGAAGTTAAAGCCCACCGCCTGAAAGCGGGTCCCTGCAGGCTCATTTTTTGCTTGCAGTCAGGAATGAAGAGGGCAGTTGCCATATGCAGGATGGTGCTGTCTAAGGCATTATTTCACTGCTATAAAGCAAGGCAGGCGACACCTGGTGTGGTACTTCCCTCCACTTGGAACTTTATTCCAGTTCGAAATTTAAGGTTTTTAGAAGCAGTACCCTCGAGGGGAAGATGTGGCGCACTGCAAAGACCAGCAGGCCTTGCGAAATGACACGCCCACTAAGGCAGGTGATGTGCGCTGTGAAAAGCTGTCTGCTAACATCCTTTGAACTTTGCCTCTGATGAAAGGATGAGGAAATCCTGAAACGCGTCAGGCTGACATTTAATCTCGAAGACTGCAGTTGTGTGTTTTCCTGCTGGCAAGCTGTGAAATGGATGCAAATTTCAAATGCCGATTAAACTTCTTGTGGCTTAACTTTAACCTTGGGGCTAACCTGCTTGTGTTGGATGTTTTACGGCTGATGCCCAGCCAAGAAGTTAAAGCCCACCGCCTGAAAGCGGGTCCCTGCAGGCTCATTTTTTGCTTGCAGTCAGGAATGAAGAGGGCAGTTGCCATATGCAGGATGGTGCTGTCTAAGGCATTATTTCACTGCTATAAAGCAAGGCAGGCGACACCTGGTGTGGTACTTCCCTCCACTTGGAACTTTATTCGAGTTCGAAATTTAAGGTTTTTAGAAGCAGCACCCACGAGGGGAAGATGTGACGCACTGCAAAGACCAGCAGGCCTTGCGAAATGACACGCCCACTAAGGCAGGTGATGTGCGCTGTGAAAAGCTGTCTGCTAACATCCTTTGAACTTTGCCTCTGATGAAAGGATGAGGAAATCCTGAAACACGTCAGGCTGACATTTAATCTCGAAGACTGCAGTTGTGTGTTTTCCTGCTGGCAAGCTGTGAAATGGATGCAAATTTCAAATGCCGATTAAACTTCTTGTGGCTTAACTTTAACCTTGGGGCTAACCTGCTTGTGTTGGATGTTTTACGGCTGATGCCCAGCCAAGAAGTTAAAGCCCACCGCCTGAAAGCGGGTCCCTGCAGGCTCATTTTTTGCTTGCAGTCAGGAATGAAGAGGGCAGTTGCCATATGCCGGATGGTGCTGTCTAAGGCATTATTTCACTGCTATAAAGCAAGGCAGGCGACACCTGGTGTGGTACTTCCCTCCACTTGGAACTTTATTCCAGTTCGAAATTTAAGGTTTTTAGAAGCAGCACCCACGAGGGGAAGATGTGGCGCACTGCAAAGACCAGCAGGCCTTGCGAAATGACACGCCCACTAAGGCAGGTGATGTGCGCTGTGAAAAGCTGTCTGCTAACATCCTTTGAACTTTGCCTCTGATGAAAGGATGAGGAAATCCTGAAACGCGTCAGGCTGACATTTAATCTCGAAGACTGCAGTTGTGTGTTTTTCTGCTGGCAAGCTGTGAAATGGATGCAAATTTCAAATGCCGATTAAACTTCTTGTGGCTTAACTTTAACCTTGGGGCTAACCTGCTTGTGTTGGATGTTTTACGGCTGATGCCCAGCCAAGAAGTTAAAGCCCACCGCCTGAAAGCGGGTCCCTGCAGGCTCATTTTTTGCTTGCAGTCAGGAATGAAGAGGGCAGTTGCCATATGCAGGATGGTGCTGTCTAAGGCATTATTTCACTGCTATAAAGCAAGGCAGGCGACACCTGGTGTGGTACTTCCCTCCACTTGGAACTTTATTCCAGTTCGAAATTTAAGGTTTTTAGAAGCAGCACCCACGAGGGGAAGATGTGGCGCACTGCAAAGACCAGCAGGCCTTGCGAAATGACACGCCCACTAAGGCAGGTGATGTGCGCTGTGAAAAGCTGTCTGCTAACATCCTTTGAACTTTGCCTCTGATGAAAGGATGAGGAAATCCTGAAACGCGTCAGGCTGACATTTAATCTCGAAGACTGCAGTTGTGTGTTTTTCTGCTGGCAAGCTATGAAATGGATGCAAATTTCAAATGCCGATTAAACTTCTTGTGGCTTAACTTTAACCTTGGGGCTAACCTGCTTGTGTTGGATGTTTTACGGCTGATGCCCAGCCAAGAAGTTAAAGCCCACCGCCTGAAAGCGGGTCCCTGCAGGCTCATTTTTTGCTTGCAGTCAGGAATGAAGAGGGCAGTTGCCATATGCAGGATGGTGCTGTCTAAGGCATTATTTCACTGCTATAAAGCAAGGCAGGCGACACCTGGTGTGGTACTTCCCTCCACTTGGAACTTTATTCCAGTTCGAAATTTAAGGTTTTTAGAAGCAGCACCCACGAGGGGAAGATGTGGCGCACTGCAAAGACCAGCAGGCCTTGCGAAATGACACGCCCACTAAGGCAGGTGATGTGCGCTGTGAAAAGCTGTCTGCTAACATCCTTTGAACTTTGCCTCTGATGAAAGGATGAGGAAATCCTGAAACGCGTCAGGCTGACATTTAATCTCGAAGACTGCAGTTGTGTGTTTTCCTGCTGGCAAGCTGTGAAATGGATGCAAATTTCAAATGCCGATTAAACTTCTTGTGGCTTAACTTTAACCTTGGGGCTAACCTGCTTGTGTTGGATATATATATATATATATATATATATATATATTACCTACTGGCGGTCGCCAGTAGGTATATATAGTTAGGATTTTTTCTCTATGGGATTTTTGAAAATTCTATGTCTAATAACTTTGGCGTTTGTGGACGGAATTGGCTGAAAGTTTCAGGAAAATGGAACATTTTGTTCTTGAGCAGCCACTGAAAATTTGGGGGGGGTTCGTCAAGGGGGGGCCGAGAAAAAAGGGGGGTCCCAAAACACGTTTTTCCCATGTTAATTTCCATAGGGCGGTTGGCCTCACTTTTAGCCCGAATGGCTGAATGGATTTGCACGAAACTTGGCAAAATTGTAGGGACTGTTAGCCCGATGTGCCTTTGCTAGGTCTCAAGATATGTGCTCCAGTGGATTTTGAGAAATTAACGTTCAAAAAAATATATATATCTGTAAGCGCGCTCCGGGCAGCGCCCCGGTTCGCGTACTTGACGCGTAACGGAACTTCGCGAAGCGAAGCTGATTGGCTCTCCGGTGTCTGTCAACATTCTAAACAGTCCGGAGCGGCCGCCAACTTGTCTCTCGGTAGGATCGAGAGACAAGAGGAGGCCAAAAGAAAGGGGGAAATGACCATAAGGGGGCATAGTAGATCCTTCCTGACCCCCTAGGTTTGATGTGGAGGCTTTAAAAGGGCCCCGCGGGGCAAAAAAATAATGATTTTTTTGTTGTTTTTTTTGCGTGGGTAGCGCCCGGTACGCGCACCGGGAAGCGGTCCGGGGAGCGTACTATAAGGAAAAAAGAATGATAGACTATGATATTTTGAAATATTGTATGTTTATTGATTGTTCTTTTTTTTATTTTATTTTTTTATTTAAGTAGCAGTATTAATGATTATTAAATATAAATGTATTTTTGAAATTGTGCACAGTATACTATAAGTCTGACTTTACATTATAATCAATTTGGTACTAGTTTATGAATTACATATACAAATGATTAAAGACTCAAACAATTTTTAAATATTAAATATCATTTCATTTTTCTGATTCTTTTTCAAAATTTAATAGAACGTCTAACATTTGACTGTCCAATATGTCCTCTTGTTGAGTGAACATAACTTCCCACATTTGACCGTCATCATAATGAAGTAAATAATCCACAGATTCTACACATTGTAGAAGTTCATGGTCTTGTGATTCATCCATGAATTCCAAGTCAATGGGTTCAATTATTTCCTCATTATTCATGTCTAGGACAATTTCAAAGGAAACGTTCTGTTCTCCTTGCATTTTTGTGCTGAAATTTGAATAAAAAATAAATATATCAGTAGAGATAGGGCACTGTTGGGTTTAAGTTCAGACAGGTACTTTTGAGGCATGAAGTAGTACTATTAAAAAGTGCCTATGAGAAAGCCTATGTAAATGCATAATAATACCACAGAAACCTAAATCAATCCATAATTATAATAAACAAGCCTTTCTCAATGTCTAACTCTTACAGAGGGATAGTATATAACTATCTGAAAATGTTTTCAAATTTATAAAATAATATCTTACCTTTTAAAAACAAGTTTAAGTTGTGAGTGAAAATGATCTTGCAATGTAGTTCAGGAAGTAGTAGTCAAAATGGCTGTGTTTCTCTCACTTTTTTTATATATATTCAGGTACATAACCAATCAAATGTCAGGTAAAAAAAAGTAGAAAATGAAAGTAACATTTTAATTGGTTGTCAATTCTAACACTTCAGATGTGTTTTGTGAAGTAATTTACCTCAGGGTATTTAGAGAGGTCTACAGGCTAAATGGCTAAATGGAATTCCAACCAAATTTGTGAAAATGGTAGGGATTGGTATGTAGTATGAGCTAATCTATATTTGGTGAAAGTGTCTCCAGGGTTTCTTCTGTAAATTACTTTCCCACCTTTTTTAATGGAGCGCTTCCCGGTGAGCGCCCCGGTACGCGAACCGGCAGCGTTACGGGAGTCCACCATTTTGTGTTTCGGTCGAATAAAGATACAAGATGGAGGGCAAATAATGTTCAGAATGGGTAGAAGGGGGCACGGTAGACGTATCCTGACCCCCTAGGTTTTCTGAGGGTGGCTGAGGAGGTCCATATGTGCGAAAAAAAACATTTTTTTTCCAATTTTCGCGGGTTAGTGTCCGGTGCGCGTACCGGGTAGCGCTCCGGGGAGCGTACTTTGTTGAAAATTAGTGAAAAAAGTTAGAGTAAAATAATAATTGTGAGTGATCAGATGTAGGGTAGCTCTGAAAACAGCTTTTGGGTTTATGGTACATTTAGGTACTTATAAGTAGGTACCAATGCACAGTTTTAAATTCAGAATGAAAACTCTGCTCCCTTCATCTGAGAAGTGAACTCCATCTCCTCTGTAGATATCTTGCATGTAGTAACGTAAGTTATTGTTGTAGATGGAGCCCATTCCATGGTCTCTCATGTAAGCTGAAACAGATTTGTTTACATGCTTCCTCGATTTCTCAATTTGTGGACAAAATTGGTTTGACCACCTCCATTTCTGTCTTTGGCATATATTTGAATATACCAAGGTATTTTGAGGAAAAAGTGCCATTAATTGCTCAAAGGTGTCCTTTAAAAGCATTTCCAGACCTACCCCAGTCAAAGTGCCCAAGTCATTTCCTCCACAGTGCACAATTAACAGGTCAGGTTTTGGCAAATGCATTAAGGTTTTCCCCAATGGTATTAATTGGTGACATCTTAATCCTCTGTGGCCAAACCACTTAATTTCCACATCTTGTAAATTGAGGTTAGGTAAATTTCTGTTATCAGCATACCTCTGAGCCCAGTAGATGTAACTATGTCCAACAATCCAGACAGAAAACATGGTGAGAGAAGGTTCTGCTGCAGTCAGATGAAGTGTGGCAATGAAATGGCAGTTGAAAAAACAAGAGTTTAAAATGAAAAAAACTGTGGAGTTTCTGTGTTAATGAAGCAGTAGCAGTGATTGGTGGATTTTGATTGCTGAAAACAGAAAGTTAGGGTGCATGGATGATTTCTTTGAAAGATGTAATTTGAATGGTCAAGAAAAAATCATTTTATGAAAGATTGCACTGGATACGCAGGTGTACTGAGAGTTCAGAGTTCAATTGAAACATTGTTGTGTGAACTTGAAAACATGAGAGGTCTTTCAGGAGGTGGTTGCTATGCAGAAAAGGCAGAAAGGGCAGAGGGGGGAAGGGTGTTGATTTGAAAAAAGTGAGGGAAGAGTTTTGATTGGGTGACATGAGAGATATGTGTGATGAATTACAGCTTTTCTGTGCTTTTTATGGCTGCAGACTCTGGAGTGCATACCTTTTGCTCTGCTAAAGACAATTTGGTGTGTTTCTGAGACTGTTTTGAAACTCATAAAGTATTTGCTAAGGTGAGAAAAGATTCATTTAATTTAGATAGAGAATAGTATGGTTTAGGGAGAACATTATGAAGAAAGTTGTGTATTTAAAATTTTGATTTGTGTCAAGTGTTTTACAAATAGATTTTGTTTCTTTGTGTTACATAGCCATGTTAAAAGTGACGCTAAAATAGTGCAAGGGTCTTACAAAAATGCTTTCATGTGTCTTAGGGTATTTTAACTCACTTTCTCATGAATGTAGGTATATAATTGATTTAGATGTTGTGTTTAAAAACGATTTAAGAAAACAATTACGTTTCTGGATATGTACTGTTAGAGATTCATAGGTTGCTTGGGGCATATTTATAAGGCCTTTGTGTCTCTCTGATGTTATTTTTCACATTTTTATTTAAGACCTTTCTCTGTGGTGCAAGGTCCTTGTAAATATGCCCCCATCTGTGGTTGGCAAATTTTGATTTTAATTCATTGACTAACATAGCCATGTTAAAAGTGACCCAAAAATGTTGGAAGGGCCTTAAAAAAAACGATTTCATGTGTCTTAGGCCATTTTAAGTCATTTCCCCTTGAATGTAGGTATATAATTGATTTAGATGATGTGTTTAAAAACGATTTATGAAAACAATTAGGTTTCTTGATATGTATTGCTAGAGATTCATAGGTTGCTTGGGGCATATTTATAAGGCTTTTGTGTCTCTCTGATGTTATTTTTCCCATTTTAATTTAAGACCTTTCCCTGTGGTGCAAGGTCCTTGTAAATACGCCCCCATCTGTGCTTGGCAAATTTAGATCTTGATTATTTGACTTACATAGCCATGTTAAAAGTGATCTAAAAATGGAGCAAGGGCTTAAAAAAAACGCTTTCATGTGTCTTAGGGCATTTTAAGTCACTTCCCGAGGAATGTAGGTATATAATTGATTTAGATGATGTGTTTAAAAACGATTTTTGAAATCAATTAGGTTTCTTGATATGTAATGCTAGAGCTTCATAGGTTGCTTGGGGCATATTTATAAGGCCTTTGTGTCTCTCTGATGTTTTTTTTCCCATTTTAATTTAAGACCTTTCCCTGTGGTGCAAGGTCCTTGTAAATACGCCCCCATCTGTGTTTGGCAAATTTAGATCTTGATTATTTGACTTACATAGCCATGTTAAAAGTGATCTAAAAATGGAGCAAGGGCTTAAAAAAAACGCTTTCATGTGTCTTAGGGCATTTTAAGTCACTTCCCGATGAATGTAGGTATATAATTGATTTAGATGATGTGTTTAAAAACGATTTTTGAAATCAATTAGGTTTCTTGATATGTAATGCTAGAGCTTCATAGGTTGCTTGGGGCATATTTATAAGGCCTTTGTGTCTCTCTGATGTTATTTTTCCCATTTTAATTTAAGACCTTTCCCTGTGGTGCAAGGTCCTTGTAAATACGCCCCCATGTGTGCTTGGCAAATTTAGATTTTGATTATTTGACTTACATAGCCATGTTCCACACAGTTCTCACCTTCTGCGTAGTCTTTGATATGCTAAACTCCATCTGCACTATGAGATACCTAAGCAAAGGAAACACAGGTGATGTGATTGTGAAATGAGGAAAAAAAACTCCACATTTTTCAATTACATCACCTGTGTTTTCTAAGTTTACGAATGACATTGTGCAGATGAGGTTTAGGTCTGTCCACGTACACAGAAGAGGTCTGGCCTTTGTTCAAGAGTGAAGTGGACATGACTTACTTCATTGGTAGGCTTTCACATGTATTATCTCCTCTGTACTCTTCAAGAAGCGTAAATTTCATCTGCAACCCTGAGTAGGCCTCACCTTAAACAAACCTCTGGATAGGCCACACCTTATCGTCATCCTGAATCAATCATTTAAAATGTTAGGGACAGATTTATGATAGGTGTATGACTCTTTTGCGTCACTGTGCGTCACTTTTGTGACGCAGCAGCGGTGCAAAAGATTTGCTATGTGGCGACATATTTACAACTTGATGCATCTAGGCAGATGTGTCATGCTGTAAAGTCCCATGCCACATGAAACCAATGCAGCAGTGATGCAAAAGATGCACCATGTTGCAAGACAGGCCTAATTTCATCTCCAACAAGATAAGAAGCTGAATCTTCTGTAAATGTCAAAATTGTTGTATACACTGCTCAACTTATGTGTACTCTTTGATATGCTAGAGTCCATCTGCACTATGAGATACCTAAGCAAAGGAAACACAGGTGATGTGATTGTGAAATGAGGAAAAGAAACTCCACATTTTTCAATTACATCACCTGTGTTTCCTAAGTTTACAAATGACATTGTGCAGATGAGGTTTAGGCCTGTCCACGGACACAGAAGAGGTCTGGCCTTTGTTCAAGAGTGAAGTGGACATGACTTACTTCATTGGTAGGCTTTCACATGTATTATCTCCTCTGTACTCTTCAAGAAGCGTAAATTTCATCTGCAACCCTGAGTAGGCCTCACCTTAAACAAACCTCTGGATAGGCCACACCTTATCGTCATCCTGAATCAATCATTTAAAATGTTAGGGACAGATTTATGATAGGTGTATGACTCTCTTGCGTCACTGTGCGTCACTTTTGTGACGCAGCAGCGGTGCAAAAGATTTGCTATGTGGCAACATATTTACAACTTGATGCATCTAGGCAGATGTGTCATGCTGTAAAGTCCCATGCCACATGAAACCGATGCAGCAGTGATGCAAAAGATGCACCATGTTGCAAGACAGGCCTCATTTCATCTCCAACAAGATAAGAAGCTGAATCTTCTGTAAATGTCAAAATTGTTGTATACACTGCTCAACTTATGTGTTCTCTTTGATATGCTAGAGTCCATCTGCACTATGAGATACCTAAGCAAAGGAAACACAGGTGATGTGATTGTGAAATGAGGAAAAGAAACTCCACATTTTTCAATTACATCACCTGTGTTTCCTAAGTTTACAAATGACATTGTGCAGATGAGGTTTAGGCCTGTCCACGGACACAGAAGAGGTCTGGCCTTTGTTCAAGAGTGAAGTGGACATGACTTACTTCATTGGTAGGCTTTCACATGTATTATCTCCTCTGTACTCTTCAACAAGCGTAAATTTCATCTGCAACCCTGAGTAGGCCTCACCTTAAACAAACGTCTGGATAGGCCACACCTTATCGTCATCCTGAATCAATCATTTAAAATGTTAGGGACAGATTTATGATAGGTGTATGCCTCTTTTGCGTCACTGTGCGTCACTTTTGTGACGCAGCGGCGGTGCAAAAGATTTGCTATGTGGCGACATATTTACAACTTGATGCATCTAGGCAGATGTGTCATGCTGTAAAGTCCCGTGCCACATGAAACCGATGCAGCAGTGATGCAAAACATGCACCATGTTGCAAGACAGGCCTCATTTTATCTCCAACAAGATAAGAAGCTGAATCTTCTGTAAATGTCAAAATTGTTGTATACACTGCTCAACTTCTGTGTACTCTTTGATATGCTAGAGTCCATCTGCACTGTGAGATACCTAAGCAAAGGAAACATAGGTGATGTGATTGTGAAATGAGGAAAAGAAACTCCACATTTTTCAATTACATCACCTGTGTTTCCTAAGTTTACGAATGACATTGTGCAGATGAGGTTTAGGTCTGTCCACGGACACAGAAGAGGTCTGGCCTTTGTTCAAGAGTGAAGTGGACATGACTTACTTCATTGGTAGGCTTTCACATGTATTATCTCCTCTGTACTCTTCAAAAAGCGTAAATTTCATCTGCAACCCTGAGTAGGCCTCACCTTAAACAAACCTCTGGATAGGCCACACCTTATCGTCATCCTAAATCAATCATTTAAAATGTTAGGGACAGATTTATGATAGGTGTATGACTCTTTTGCGTCACTGTGCGTCACTTTTGTGACGCAGCGGCGGTGCAAAAGATTTGCTATGTGGCGACATATTTACAACTTGTTGCATCTAGGCAGATGTGTCATGCTGTAAAGTCCTGTGCCACATGAAACCTGCGTCAGTTTTCATATAGGTGTTTTGTTGCAAGGTATGCATTAATTTGCATGAAAGCCCTGTAAAACTAACACAGTGAAATTTAGAAGATTTCACTGAGTCAGCTTTATAGCATTGCTGAATCAAATCCTTACGCCTGTTTGAAACAGGCATAAGAAGTGATGCACCATGCAATGTGAGGGTTCCTCCTGTGCATTGCAGTAGACATGTCGCGCTTATGACGTGATTCCTGCAATGTGCTGCTTTTGCGGCACAGATGCGTGACGCATCTGTGCTGTTTTTGCTCAATGGTGCTCCACATTGTAAATGCGGCACACTATGGGTGGCAGAGCAGCGGTGCACATTAACTGGTGCATCCGTGGGGATGCGCCACTTAGCATAAATCTGCCCCAGTACATTTAAGTATGAGCAGGGGACACAGAGTCGGTAAGGCTTATCCAAGGTTAAGAAGAGATGAGTCCTGTTCACTGAAAACTTGGACATAGGCCTCACCTCCTCAGCATCGCTGGACATGGCTAAATAATAGCTGCAAAATGTTACTCTTGTTAAACAATTTTACTATTATAATCTCTGAGATTTGTCTCTTACTCTGCAACATCTCATTGTTGTTCTCTTTCTTTAAAGATAACGACAACATCAACCATGAGTGACAATCAGCAATCAGTTGATCTCGACCTTATCATTGAACTTGTAATTGAAACGTCAGTGGAAGTAGATCCCTTGGATGATTTAAATCCTGAGGATGATGAAGAACATGATAAGGATGCCGATTTGTCAGAATTGTATGACATAGGGTGGGAAGCTGACCTGCTTGAGCCTATGGAACTATAAACATTTATTTTTAAAATTTACAATAAATGAAAAGTAAAAATGTAAACCGTTTCATTTAAAATTAAACACACCTTCAAAAACAGGTTATGTGTAGTGTCTTCAATAAAATATGAAAATATGCTCATAAAATTAGATCAGATTCACATATAAAACAGCACAGGTAAAATGAAGAAGAATTCCATTTCTTTTCTGCTATTTGTGTATTCTAAATTTGCCAAAGCACTAAAAAATATTCTATGTAAAAATGTCAAGTAGTGTGTTAAGTTTTTGATGACTGTTATTGATTTACTGTTTGGTAATAGTGGTTAATAACATTTTTTATTATATTTTACCACAGATTCAACTGCAGATCATTTAAAATTTTGAGAATGCCGTCTAAGGATAGAATCAGAAAGGCTATAAAACGTCAAAGACAGCAGGTTCATCAACTAATGCAGCAGTCCTCTACAATAAAAAATTGTCAAGTCACCAAGAAAGCACCGGGTAAGACCACGAAATCATTCATAAGAAACATTTGTAAAAAAAAAAGTAGTACTACAGAAAATGTTTTAGTCCAGAAAAAGAGAAGCAATTTAAACGGAAAGGAAAGGCCAATCAAAAATGTTACTGCTAGAGCAAGAGATAACTCTGTGCATGATAGTAGAAGGAAACAACAGTTTAGGGACATTCGTAAACGAATGTTCCGCAACAGGATAATTGGCAATTTGTTAAAAAATATTAAGAAAGGTCAACAGAAAGTGGTTTTTTATAAGAAAAAAAAAAGTTGAGAAAGTTATTTATCAGGCATTTGAAATTAAACGAAAGTTATTTATTTTGATAATCAATAGAATTAGGAAGCTAAACAAGGCAATTTATGATTTCAAAAGAAATAGTAGATGGAAGAGAATAGTTAATCGTAGTAATTTTTGTGACGTTTTTTCCGGAGAATGGATGCATAGTTCAAGTTGTGAGGCATTTTTTAATGAGGAGAGTTATTTTCAGGATAATGATTTGGTGCATGCAGTTGACACCAATGGTCGAGCTTATGAGGTGAAAGATGGTTGTCCAGTTGAAAAAGAAAAACTTGTGACAACAGAGACAGAAGAGGTGTTAGGTAATGAGGTTTTAGGAAGACGTCCTAAGGGTCCTGTGTACACCTGGAAGTGTAGTAGTATTTGCAGTGTACGACAGGATTCCATCAATTTGCTTTGTGATTTTGTACGGACATTTAATAAGAAAAGTTTGAAGCAGAAAATGATGTTGTTGCAAGAATTAGATCCTTGCAGAGTGAGAGAAGTGACAGGTTTGCATGGTCATTCACTGGCTTGTCTTTCCAGGAGAGTATGCCAGAGTGTTTTTCATCATTTCAAGATGCTAGCAGTGCATCATAATAAAGTGAGGAAATTAGTTGGAATGTTGTATTATGCTAAGAGTCCAGCAATTATGCTTAAACAATTATGCGCTGCTCTTTTGCATGGTTCTGAAATAGATGTGAAAAATATTTGTGAAGAAATTGAGTTTTGTTACTTTGGAAGTAAAGAGGAGAATGTTGAAATTGACCCAGAAGAAGAGGGTAATGTGGAAGATAGTGTACAGGTTTCCAGTACAGATAATTTTCAGAAGGAAATTGCCACGTTTCAGGTGAAATCAAGTGAGAGGCCTAATTTCACTTGTGTGTGTTGTCGACACACTTATTATAAGAATCAGACTAAGTTAGTGGATTTATATGCAAAAAGTGAAAGGGAAAATAATAGTGAATGGAAGGATTTCGCAATATACTTGATGGTAGAAAATTGTTTTGATTTGGGATTGGATCAACGTGTATGTACTTATTGTTGTAACAAATTAAATTAAAACCAGATGCCTGCTAGAGCGGTTCATAATAATCTGGAATTGGTTGAGATTCCTTCTGAATTGAAGGATTTAAATACTTATGAATCTATTTTGATTCAAAGTATCCATCCCTTTCAGGCTATTGTAAGAATGGAGCCAAAGACAGGGAAATTGCCTCCATCAGATTTACAGAGAGGATTAAAGGGAAGAGTTGTTTATTTGCCTCTAGATTTCAAGAAAAACATTAATACAATTGGAGTAGAAAAAGTGGAAGAGGAACCTCTGGTTATCTTAGTTAATGGTGTTCCGACAAAGAATAAGAAAATATGGCAAGATTTAGTGGATGTTAGGAAAGTCAAAAAGGCAACATTGTATTTGAAAAAAAATAATAAGTACTATAAGAATGTATATGTTGCAGAAGAGGAAGTAAGTGAGGAAGAGGATAGCGATTTGTGTGCTGGTCAAATTGAGAAAGTATAACCCTCTAAAAGTGAAGAAATATATGAACATTATAGTGTTCATCCTTTGCATTCCAAGGAAGTCATGGGGAATGCTATTGAGTTGTTTCAAATGAAACAAGCCAAAGGGAGTCCCATTAGTGTTTGGGAGGAAAGTTTGGAAGCTCGGTGTTTCCCACAGCTATTTCCAACAGGTCAGGGAGGAAGATATGATGAGCGACCTCATCAAATTCCTGCTTCTGAATACCGGACTTTACGATTGTATGCAGAAGATGCTAGGTTTCGATAATGCATTCCCTATTTGTTTCATCTCCTGTTTGAAAGCGATCTGTCTGGACTGTCATATGCAGTGAACCACATCTTGAAAAGTGGAATACACATGCAAAACATCTCTGCAAGTGACTTTATGGATAAAGTCAATGTGCAAGATAGTATTTTGGATTGTCACCTGATTAATCTCATGGCGTGTCAGCGTGGTACTAATGAGTACTGGTACCGTCGTCATGGTGATTTAAAATGTATGCTGAGAAACTTAGGAACTCCCACATGGTTCCTCACTCTGAGCTGTGCCGAGTATGGCTGGGAAGACTTACTTGAATTTCTACGAGAGGCAAATGGAAACATTGAAAATATCGAATTCAAGACACCCGGAGAACTGTGCTCTTTGGATCCAGTGAATGTATGCAGGTACTTCAATCATAGATTTGAAGCTATGATGTCTTTCATCATGAACAAGAGAAATCCACCTCTTGGAGAGGTGTTGGATTTCTTCTGGAGAAAGGAGTACCAAGCAAGAGGTGCTCCTCATATACATATGCTGCTGTGGATCAAGGATGCACCTAAATTTGGAACGGATCCAGAAGACTTAGTGATGAGTTTCATAGAACAGTATTCTACATGTGCTGTTCCAAACGCAAAGGAGAAGAAAAGCCTAAGAGAACAAGTTCTACGTTTCCAAAGCCATCGTTGTGGAAAGTACTGTTGTCGTAAATTCAGAAACAAGGACAAGTTCTACACCAAATGTCGTTTCGGCTTTCCACGACCGGTGATTTCTAAAGGAAGAGTAAACAGTTTGATGTCTTCGCTGCGACATAATGTGATGAAGAAATCACCTAAAAACACATACAATTTGAAAAGGAACGAAGAGTCCAAGTACGTCAACGACTACAACCCAGTGATTTTGTCCATGTGGAATGCTAACATGGATATACAGTTTGTGGCTGATAACTGTATGGCTGTGGCTCGGTATGTGACATCTTACATCACCAAAAAAGAAAAGACAGAATTGAAGGATATGTGGGAGGACATTTCCCATGAAAAGAGCCTCAGCAAGAAGTTGTACAGTTTCAGTCTGAAGATGTTGTCACATCGAGAAATCGGAGCTTACGAATGTTCTGACCGGTTGTCTTCAGCAAGTCTCTATGCCAAATCCAGGAGTATCGTTTGGGCGAGTCTTGGTCTTGCTGCAACGCGTAATCGAGTTCTGAAATCTGTACGGGAAATTGAGTATTTGGCGGAAAAGGAGCCAAACAGTACAGTTATTTTGAAGACCAACATGTTGGATACATATTATCCAAATAGAAGCAGTCACCTCGAGAATGTTTGTCTGTATGAGGTTCTACAAAATTACATATTCAAGAGGAACATCAAAGAAGATATTGATAAAGGAGTGTATGCTGTAATTGGAAGTGAGGGATGTCTGGTCAAGCAAAGAAAATGCCACTTGGTAAACCATCGAAAATTGAGTGGCGAATCTCCTCAAAAAAAGGAGTTTTTCTATTTAGCACTTTTGCAACTTTTTAAGCCTTGGCGTGCAGAAGAGGAACTGCTTGGAGATTTCCTCTGTTACGAAGACTCTTTCACTGCCGCCAAGGAGACCATAGAATGTCCTGCTTTTCCCAAATATCTTGAAATGTTGAATGCGGAAATCGAGCAGGAAGCAACGATTGCAGCCGAGATTGCCAGAGACAGTTCTCAGGACAGTCAGAGTTCTGTTTCATTGAGTCAGGATCCACTAGGAGGACCTGTTATCGAAAATGAAGCTGCCACTGCCATGAATGAAGTGGAAAGAGCCATGGCACATGCTCAGGAGGATGTGGTTAACTTAGAAGACTTGGAAAGACAACTCAACGTTGAGCAGAGGAAAATATATGACGAAGTTACCAAGCAAATTGATCATGGATTAAGTCATGAGAAGAAAGAGTGCTCATGTACGTCGTTGAAGCCTGTCCGACTGTACGTGAGTGGAGAAGCGGGAACTGGAAAAAGTTTCCTCATTAAAGCAATTTCATGTTATTTGCAGGAAAGGACTGAGTCATCGCTGTCTTGTGTTGTCACCGCTCCAACTGGACTGGCAGCACATAACATTAAAGGTATTACTTTGCATTGTCTATTGATGCTGCCAGTGGAGCATGATAACAAATTACAATACCACAAGTTATCTGGAGATGCTTGTTGTGAAGTTTCAAGAGTCTTGAGGAAAATGAAACTTCTTATCATTGATGAAGTAAGCATGGTTTCCAATGTCATGCTTGCCTTTGTGCGTTTGAGAATGCAAGAAGTTCTTAAAACAGAGTATGATGTGTTATTTGGTGGCAAACACATCATTGTTTTCGGAGATCTTCTGCAGCTGACACCAGTGAAAGGACAACCTGTGTTCAAAATGCTCACGCATGAAGATACCAGGAAGTGCCTAGGGAGCATTGGTAACGTCAATATATGGTTAAACTTCAATTATGCTGAACTGCATGAAAATATGCGTCAGGCGAAGGATGAAGATTACAAGAATATTCTACAAGATGTTAGAATTGGAAAAGTGACCGAGCATGGGAAAGAAGCTTTACATGCACGATTACTGTCAAATTTATATCCAGAACAAGACGTTGTGCCTGAGAATATTTTTCAGAAAATTACTGAGAAGAAATCTGGAATATGTTTGATGCCAACTCTTGCAGAATGTGCCATCTTCAACAACAAAATGTTGTATTTAGAAAACCAAGAGATTGTGAAACTGGAAGCTATTGACAGAGTAGAGCATATGGGATCAACAATTATTTTGTCTGAGAATTTGAAAACAAAATTGGATTCATTAGAGAAGAGTATATCTAAAACTGCGGGTTTTGAAAAGACTCTGAATGTGTGCTTAAATTGCCGTATAATTTTAAGAAGGAATTTACATGTTGAAAGAGGTCTGGTAAATGGATCAATGGGTAATGTTGTTGATTTTGTGAAATACAGAAATAGAGATGGAATTGAATTTTTAAAAATTAAATTTGATGGCATTGAGGAAGTACAGCTAATTGGTTGTTGTTCTGCTAGATTTTTGCTTGTAAAAGACTTATATGTTCGCCGTAAGCAGTTTCCTGTTTGCTTGGCATATGCGGTGACAATCCATAAATCGCAAGGTTTAAGTGTAGACAGTGCATTGGTGAATATTGGCAGTTCTGTGTTCAAGGAGGGTATGGCATATGTGGCATTGTCACGAGTTAGAACTTTATCGGGATTGTACTTGATTGTGTGTGATGTCACAAACATTTGTGCGGATCTAGATTGTGTTAAGGAATACAATAGGTTAAGAAGAGAGTATGCGCCACATTTGCCTCAATATCCTTTGTTTGAGAAACGTGTGGTAGGCCGGAAACGAAGAAATGTGACCAATACTAGGGAGGTTGTAGCAAAAAGACGAAAAGTCGACGAACCTGAAATTATAAGCAGAAACAAAAAGGATTCTGTTGAAGATGTTGTTGGTTTTCAATTTGAAAACAGTTCTGGTGTCAGAACTGCTAATGTAGTGGTTAATGTTTTGTTTTCTCTAGAAAATGTAAAAGAAGAGATTGTGGTCAATTCGGATCAGAGATTTTGCAGTTTGTTGAATTCTGTGTTAGAGAAATGTAGCACTGATAGAACAAAAATAGAAAGTGTGTCTGAAATTCGAAATCTGTTAGACAGATGTTCAGGTCAAACACAATTCTCTCAAAATATTCAGCAAGATTGTCAGGAGTTTTTAATGTATATGCTTGATGTATTGCATGCTGAAGGTGTAGATGTAGATCACCTGTTTTGGCTTTCTTATCAATGGCAGCATGATTGCGAGAACTGTAGGGTATCAAGTACTACTAGTGTAGACTCAGAAAGATTTATATATTTAACTTTGCCAGACAGTAAATCAGTGTCCTTTAATAAGCTAGTAAAAGCAGCTGATCACAGCATGGAGTGTAGCCAATGTACGTCTGAAATGTTATCAACATTATTTATACGAACATATGGCCAGTATGTCATTTTAATGTTCCAACGATGTAGGCCTGATGGAACAAAATTGACAACTTTAATTAAAAATTCTGTGGCTTCACAGTTGTCAATATCAGGAAGGACTTTTGTAACTGCAGCAATTATATATCATGACGGTCCTTCAATAACATCAGGACATTATACAGCTTATTTAAAGTCTAGAAATGGCTGGTCATTCTGCAATGATTCTGTTTTAACTTTAAAAAAAAAATTGCCTTTTGACCTTAAAAATTCTTACCTGGTGTTTTTAAAACCAAAATTTTAGGGAAGGAATCTCAGGATTTGCTCTGAGGAATTTCAAGATGTTCTAATGGCTCCTTCACGATTTGGCCTTGAGGATAAGTGTAGTACAGAGTTAAAAGTTATTTTTGAGTTTTAAATAGTTCCTGGAAAAAAGAAGATTTTCTTACAGAAAGTGGTGGGCAGAGATTAGTTGAAGGACAACAGAGTATTTCCCAAAGCAAACGGTGTTCTTACCATAACACTTGACGTCATGGAAAAATAACTGCACTTTGTATGAGTTCAGAAAAACTGTTTCTTTTTATAAGCTAATTCAAGCAGCCAATCAAAACATGGAGTAGAGGGAATGTAAGTCTGCAATGCTGTCTAGATTATTGGTCCAAACTTTTGATTATAATGTCATTTTAAAAATCCAACTATATAAACCTGATGAAAGTAAGTCTTCAACTTTAATTACAAATGTTGTGGCTACAAAGTCGTTGATTTTAGGAAGAACATTTGTAACTGCAGCTATTATATGGCATGATGGTCATTTGACAAGATCCGCTTATTACACAGCTTATTCAAAATGTAAAAAAATTTGCTGTTTCGGAAATTATTCCCATTTGACTACGATACAATGTTGCCTTTTTATTTAAAAATATTCTTACTTTCTGTTTTCAGAAAAGAGAATTTAGGGTAGGTAACTGGCGTATAATGATTCTAGGGGTTGATATAATTTTATCTACTGTTTTATATTGCTTTGTGATTAAAAGTGATGTAGAGAATTAAATAATTGTAGTAGTCATAGATGTAGTGTAAGTCTGCTTCATAGTAAGCAGTATCAGTGTCATAGGAAATGTAGAACATGAGTGAGCAAGAAGGGTAAGATATTACTAGTCCAGGATTGTGAAAGTGATCTTGAACATTTTCTTTCTGAAAGTTGCGGAAATACAAAATGACGGGATTTGCTTACAAGAATTCCAAGAGTTATAAATGGCTCTTACATGATTTGGCCTTGTGGAAACATGTGGTAGAGAGCGAGAACTCATTTATTGTATGTAACATATTTTTCAAAACGATGGAGGTTTTCTTTCAGAAAGTGGCGGGCTGAAAATAAAAACAGCACAACCGAGTGTAAGCTGTTCATAGGACATCCTTCGACGTCATGGAAAGTAAGTTACTTTTTAGGAGTTCTGATTTCTGATTGGTTATGTTATATGGGTTTTTTAAACACAATCATTTTGATTGTGTTTTTTTTTCCCCGCTGTTCTATGATGAATACCTCCAAGTCACTGTTTTTAGTGAAATTTGATAAATTCTGAGAACAGCAAAAATAAACCATTTAACATGTATAATTAATTCTGTACTTTTTGTACTTATGATCTACATTTAGAAATGTGTAGTAGACATGGAGAAGCTGAGGCTTCTGTAAGTGTCAAAATTGTTGCATACAGTGCTCACATTCTACATAGTCTTTCATATGATAGACTACATTTCCACAATGAGATACCTAAGCTAAGGAAACACAGGTGATGTGATTGTGGAATGAGCAAAAAGAATTGCACGTTTTTCAATTATATTACCTGTGTTTCCTAACATTACACATCACATTGTGTAGATGAGGTTTAGGCCTGTTCCAGGAGACAGAGGAGGTCTGACATTTGTTCAAGAGTGCAGTGGACATGACTCACTTCGTTATTAGGCCTGCACATGTATTATCTCCCCTATACTCTTCAACAAGCCTAAATTTCATCTGCAACCCTGAGTAGGCCTCACCTGAAACCAACGTCTGGATAGGACACACCTTATTGGCATCCTGAAACAATCATTTAAAATGTTAGGAACAGTTTTATGATGATTGTGCACCTCTTTTGCGCTGCCATTGCGTCACTTTTGTGAGACAACAGCAGTGCAAAAAATGCACCATGTTCCAAGATAGGCCTCACTTCATCTGCATCAAGATACTGTTAGTTTAAAATGTATATCTTTAGGACTGTGTAGGGGGCCTGGAGAAGCAGAAGCTTCTGTAAGTGTCAAAGTTGTTGAAAAACTGTTTGTCCTTCAATCTTTTCCCTTGTCTTTTCTAATTTTTAAATACATGTTTTAATATTTTTCAAATGTTTGTTCTCTCTTTCACAGATTGAAAGTATAAAAATAACAAGTGACTAAGTTAACGAAAATTATAAGGTAAATGTTTTGTACTCTTTTCGTTACATTTCTATCACATTTAAATACTATTAGTTCCACTGCTTCATTTCTTTAACCCTCACTTTCCTGCCTTTGCTACTTCCCTCATTCCTTTCTCTATTACTTACTTACTCTACTCCTTCCACTCCTTTTCTCAGTCTCTCTCTTCTCATAGTTCCTCACTCTTGTTCACTCACTCCGTCTCTATTACTCTTAGTGTCTCTGACTGATCACTCTTTCACTACTTGTTCATTATGCTTTCTCTGTGTAGTTGAAGCACACTAAGGGGCATATTATGAACACAGCCAATAAAATTATTGCTGTTTTTATCGGCTGAAAACTGCTGCAAAAGCGGTTTTAGCGGCAGTTTTCTGCCGCAAAAGTGGCTTTAGCGACACATTTCTGCCGATAAAAGCTGCAAAACTTTTATTGCCTATGTTGATAATATGCCCCTATGTTATTTAGATTTCTTTGCTGTTTCAATTATTCTTTTTCTGTTACTTCTTCTTTTCTGCTTTCTGTTTTTTCTCTCTGTTATTCCACATGTTTTAATCTTATTTTGAACATTCACTCACATTCTCTAAGAAACTCTTCTTTGTTATTCTTCTACTCTCCTTTTTTTCTTTCACTTCCTTATCTATTTTGTTTTTCACAATTATAGCCTCTTCCATCTTTTCTTCCGTAAATAAATCTATTAAACAGTATCTCTGGTTTAGTCCCTATAGCTGTCTTTCTTTTAACATTACTCTCTGTTTACTTCCCTTATACTTACTCTTCTTTTTTAAAAAAAAAAATGTTTTGGTTTGCTCCCGGTTCGCGTACCGGAGAGCGAACCGGAAAGCGAACCAAAAGAAATAGAGGTTGCCAGAGTGCTAAACATTCTAGCAATTATTTTATAAAGGGGAGGTAGTTCTGAAAAGAACTTTTTTTTAAATGTTTTTGTTGTTTTATATTTCTTTTTATTTTTCTGAACATTTTTTGTTTTTTTTGTATTTTTTGAACAATTTTATGTTTTTTTGGTTTTTTTGGGGGGGAAACAACGAAAAACAGGCATTGGAAAGGGCTCAACAGGAGCAAAAAAAAAATTTTTTTTTTGGAGCGTTTTGAGCACTTGTGGTTTTCAAATGCTCTGTTTATCAAATTAATACTCATATTGCCACATGAGAGTAAGGTACCGCAATATAAACACACTATCTTCATGTGGACAAAGTTGTCTTGAATGTTTGGCACTGTTTCCCGTGCCTCTGGCCCCGACAGAGTTACCTGTGCCGATGTCCTGGCCACAGGAGTTGGTGGGTTGTCCTGGAGGTCACGAATCTCTGCCCTGCTGTAATTTAGTGGATGCCACCTCTGCATGTGATGGTGCATAGTATAGTTGCCGTAACTATACTTCTTATCTGTGCCTCTAGATAAGTCCTCTTTGCATATGAGGCACGTCACATAGCGAGCATTAACTTTTTTTTGTCCTTCAGGAAAAGAAAAAAACTGCCAAATGAAACTATTTTTATGATGAGATATCCGGGGCTCCTCTTGTAAAAACTGTGTTATCTGTATTTCCTCTTCCTCTTCTTCATCCTCTTCCTCCTCTGTGTTGGGAAGGAACTGTGGAGGTGGTCCTCTCTTCCTATGAGGAGGTGGTGGTGGTGGTGGGGGTGCACCAGCTGCAGCTACTAGTGAAGCCATTTTCCACTCAGCAAAATAGGTCTTCCTTTCACAAAGTTGAAAGTCAGAGTGAGAAAAAAGGTGGGGGCTTTCATCATTTTGGAAAAAAAATAGTTCTAAACCAATGAAAAGTGTTATTTTTAGGTCACATGACCTAGCCTTACATCATTAGGAAACCAAAAGTGAAATGGACCAATTAAAAGTTTTATTAACAAGTCACATGACCTGTTACGCTTATTTTACGCGCTGCGGGACGCGCCCCCGATCGCTTCCGGGGAGCTGCGCTTCGCGCCTCGGTTCGCGCTCCGGAGCACTTCCGGGTGCGCTAATGCGGCGCGCCATAAGACGCATTACGCGGCAACACGATACGTTGCGCTTTCGTGACGCGCCCCGGATCGCTTCCGGGGAGCTGCGCTTCGCGTCTCGGTTCGCGTACCGGAGCACTTCCGGGTGCGCTAACGCGGCGCGTCATAAGACGCATTACGCGACAACGTGATACGTCGCGCTTCCGCGACGCGTCACGATGTTGATTTCTAACGCGGCAGTTGCGCAAACGGAACGTTTACCGGTTCGCGGACCGGGTCGCGGCACCAAATTGAGCTAACGGGAAGCTTCCAGGTTCGCGAACCGGGAGCGAACAAAAAAAAATAATAATACAAAAAATTATTAATAAACATATAAAATATATTTTTTGATTTAAAGAAGAATACATTTTACAGCTATAGATATTAGCTTTTAAAAAACCAATGAAATTCACTGAAAAAACCATAGGTTATAGACCATATATAGGGGCTCATTAGGATGGCGGACGGACTTGCGTCCGTCCGCCACCCTGGAGTAGGAGGGACCGTCCGCATGGGCTGCGGCGGTCCCTCCGTGCAAATTAGGATGTGACCGCCACCCTGGCGGTCACATCCTGGATATTTAACATTGCGGCGGGTGCAGCTTCAAGCTGCACCCGCCGCAATGTTAAAAAAGCATACATTGCATATGTATGCAGCAAGCAGCAGGCACCGCGCGGTGCCTGCCGCTTGCTGCATACATATGCAGGGGGGAACCATAGGTACCCCCCATGTGCACCCCCCACCCCCCCTTCACCCAGGGGGCCCGCAACGGGCCCCGCAGTGAAGCACCGTATGCTTTTACACTGCGGAATATCCGCCGTGTAAAAGCATTTCTTTCTGTGCATCCTAATATGGTGGACGGTGTCTGAGAGACACCGTCACCATATTACAGCTTTTCCGCCGCGGTTGTAAGCCAACCGCGGCGGAAAAGCTGCGGACGGAAACCAGGACCCACCAGCCATCCTAATGTGGCGGTGGGTCTTTGGTGGGTCCGCTGCGGTTTTTCCGCATCCTCCGGGCCAGCGGTGGCTTCCGCCGGCCCGGAGGATGCGGAAAAACCGCAATCCTAATGAGCCCCTTAGTTAGGAATTAGCATTTACAAAACCTTGAAAATTCACTGTCATTTGAGATGTCATCAGTGATGTCATTAGTGATGTCACTGACCATGTCATGAATGATGTAATATGTGACATGATCAGCAGTGGATTGCGGGTGCGCGATATATAGTTAGTACAACTAACTATATATGGAATTTCAATGGTTTTGTGTGAGTAAAAAAAGGTTTTTTAAATGCTAATTCCTAACTATATATGGTCTATAACCTATGGTTTTTTCAGTGAATATATATATATATATATTATGTTTTTCTGTTTTTGCTTCTTTTTAGACTAATATGTTCTCTGCACATACAACGGAACGAATATGTTCATATAGGTAGCTGTGAAAATTCATAGGCTACCATCACTATCTTTTGAGGTCCTGAAGAAAGCCCCAACGACCTACCTAGGCGTGTACACAGGGCTGAAACATGTCGACCTATTTTTTGGACACCGACAGTGTGTTAGACCAGTAACTCGTCTACATACGCACCACTTTGTTTTTACATCTTCTTGATTCCGGACTAATTAAAATATTGTCTAGGATATACAAGCTTTTTAAACTCACTTCACTTGAGCACTTTCACTTATTCTCTGATCACTACTGTAATAACCAGTGGTTTTGCTCCAGTTGGAGGTAAGCATACTACAAAAAGAAGCCCAATGATTATGCAGTCATGTTTTGACGGAGAACCAAGATATACCACCCCACAACATTTCTAACGTGAATGAGTGTTTTTTAATTACAAAGTTGCTAGCCCTGGTTACTCAGGTGAAGTGAACCATTCCTTATTGATATCGAAGATTACGGCAAGGAAGCTGAATGTATCACACCCTCTTTCTTCTCCCCCCACTTGATTTATAGTGTTGTGAGTATAGTCATTATGTGGGGAAGAGCCAGCTCTTGACAAATCTTCTGAGTCTAAGATGGTTGGATCTCATGTTTGTAGGCAGTGAATGCCATAGTTTGGCTGCTTGAATAGATAAAGATGCTTCACACATGTTTTTTTATCTTGTAGGTAGCAATTATGAGACGGGAGCCATTCAAGAGGTTAGGTTCTTTTGTTGTATGCATCTGCAGTGAGGGTCCTCGGTTTTCCAGTCACCACATGTGAGTATTTCGGTGTTGGAAGCATTCAAATTGAGGTGGGTACATGTCATCAATTTGTCAACATCCTGCAGGCAACTGAAGAGTTTGGCTATTCCAATGTCTTTTGGGTTTTCCAATTTCAGAAGTGAGTGTGTCTCATCTGCATAGTTATAGCAGGTGAAGTCAAAACCATTGATCAGATCTGGCAAGGATTTCATGTAGAAGTTGAAAAGCATGATTGCGATGATTGATCCTTGGAGGATACCTGCTTTATTGTTGTATTATTAAGAACGGAATGAAGGAGTGTGTAAAATATTTGTTATATTATGTAGGTACAATGTGATCCAAGCTAGAGCTGTGCCATTTATTCCAGCTTCCTCAAGTCTTTGGGTTAGTGTGTCATTAGTGCCAATCACATCAAACTCTGTGATAAACTGACCATAAAGTGAAATACAGGTGGGTGAAACCTTAAATCCTAGTACTGTGATATAATTCAACATTTAGCACTGGTATATAAATTTCAGAGACTCGTTTATTTGTTGTATGCAATATAAAGAACCCCCTCAGTAAGGATACTGCAAGTCACTCAGGACATCCACGACCATACAGAGAAATGAACGAAAGGCAGGGTTCATTTGTAAGGTTATTTAACTACAAGGTAACTTAAAATATCCTTATCAAGTAAGGCAATGGGACTTTATTCCTTATAATTCATGATCACCTTATCCCCTTGCCACAAACCATTTACATCCTTAGTGTATAGTTTTTTCATATGAAAGAACGAGCATGTTTGCAAACATGAAAAAGAAAAATAGAATTTGAGTGCAAAACTAATCGCAAAATGAATTACAAAAGGTTGTTAGATATTTTTGGGAAAAAGATATTAGAATACGTTAAAAAGCTGCAGTAGCTGAGAATGTGTAGAAACATGGAAAATATTCTAACTTTTCTATAATTACCATAGGAGTGCAAAAAATACATGATTAAATAAGTATCTTCTTTCTGCTTGCCATTGTAAAGCTAGAAAAGCAGAAGGAAGATGAGCCATATTTGGTTTTCATTCTTTAAACAGCTGCTTTAATTATGATCCTTGACCTGACCTATCTTTCCCCTTGTTGGCTGGCTTTGGCCACAAGAACTGTGATGACAGAACTCAACTGTATTACTTTGTAAAGAAATTAAAGAGAGGTTAAACAGTTGCTTTTTATAAGGCATGTGAACTACGTCCAACCCCAATGATTTAATCAGTATGCCTGATGAGCTTTTCAAAGAAAGTATGTCTTTAGCTTCTGTTACATGTGGGTCCCAATATAGAGCATGGTAATAACATGGATGCCCGAAAATAGTGGCAGATGCCCTCCTCTCACTGTCACTCTTCATTAATGTCCTGCAGAAATGTATTATAGTGAATCTGGATCCAATGCCCACCATTGTCTGCTCTGTCCACTATGTCAACCCTGGGGATTGCAGACCGAAAAAAAATCCAGAAAAGCACCCACACATTGGGAGGAATCTTCCAGAGCAATGAGTACAAACAGTTTTTTTTATGAACACCCTCTTTGGCTGTCTGTTACTCTTCTTTTCCTAGGAATAGGCCCCATCCATTGGCTTCTTCATGGACAAGTGTCTAACAAGCTTGAAATCTATTACTTCAGTAATTTATACAGCTGAGTGATGGATGTTGATGTAGGAATAAAGGGGTCTGAACTCACAAATCAACTTCAATTGCTTCAAGTTGTTGAAGACGGCTAAGTTAGTTTCTTCAGGTAGGTGCACTGTCTTCTTCTGGGTCTGATGTTCATACTTAGTAAGAAGTTGATGAGGCTAGAAGTGAGAACCTGTGCACATTTATATCCAATGATTAATACATAAATCAAGATTCGCATTGCTAAATATATTATTCAAACTGTTTATGTTACCTCAAAATTCAGATGATTACACATGAGGAAATCAGATGAAACTTGATTCATTATATATTATATAGTCCAATTAGTTTATCAATAAACACAGATTTGCTTCCTGCTAAAAAAAGGTAAGGCAAGATGTATTAAAAGACTCAAATTCTGCACTGACTTTTTATGGTCAGTCTTTAATGTAGCTATTCAAACTATTGCTAATCAGTCACATCACAAAAATGTCCAGTCGAAGGGGGTTTCAGAATGACTAGCCTAATATATATTAATTAGACATTTCACTATTTGCAACCCTCTTGTGATTAGCTACAAACAAAGGGATGGTATCCTGAAAGAAACAGCAGACTACCATCCCTGTATTTGCATTCTCAAAAGGAAAACATTGGGGCTTATGTACAAGCCCCTTGCGCCGCCGGTACGCCACGTTTCATGATACACCAGCAGCGCAATCTGCTGCCCGATATTTACAAGGACACGTTAACCCACCCTGCGTGGCTTTAAGTGTGCTTGTAAATATCAACACTTCTTATGCAACACTTTGCATGTAAGAGTGGTGACATGGGTGTTTCTGCAGGTATTCCTACGCAAAACCCATGTATTCTGATGCATTACAAAATTTACGAGAAATGGTAAACCTGGAAAGGCGTCAGAATGCTACGCCACCCCAGGGGTGGTGTAGTGAGGCACAATGGGGAGAAATGTTTACATTACTTCTCATTTCTTTCCTCTTTCAATGTGTGCTGCATCTACAGCACGCATGGAAAGAGGAAATCTCCTCAATTGATTGTTTTTGTGTAGGAAGGTGTACCTCCCCACAATGCAGGCATCATTACACCATGGTGCAAGGGTGGCTGCATCAGCGCATGGCAGCCGATTGTACGCCAGACCTTGGGAAAGCACAGGGATGTCACATGTTGTAAATATGTTTCATCCCTGTGCTTTAAAAGTGATTTAGTGCGATGCAGCCAAATGGCTTGCAGAACGCACTGAGTCACTTTCATTGTAAATATGGCCCATTATGTCAGAAACATAAAGCGCCGAGAAAAAACCAAATCACCACAGGACTATCGAGAAAACAACCACGTTTGGCGCTAAGTCACCCTCCTGCGCTCCCTGACGCCACCTGGGTCCCTGCGCTAGCCTGCCACTGTCGTGTGGCCTGTCCTGTCTGATCTGCTGGTTTGCTTCCAACTAAAATAAACTTCCTGCTGGCTAAGAGCTCCCATTCCCTAGCGCTAGCACCCTGGACTACCTGTCCTGCTGGCGCTACCTGAACTGCCTTATTTATGGGAATGGCCCAAGAGAAGCGCTGTGCCTGCGAAGCGCTGGGGCTGTAACTAACCCTGAGTGCCCAGCGCTGTCATTTGAGGATCTGTGGCTGCCAGGAGCGCTATTGTGGAAACTGCCCAAGCGCTACTGCTGTCTGAGCGCTAGCTCCCAGAACTGCTGTGTCCCCTGCAAAGCGCTGTACCAGAGAAGCGCTATCTCCAGGACTGCCATATTCCCTTCCCCTACAACTGACACCAGAAAGCCATTACCAGCACTGTTACTGCGAAGCGTTGTGAACCCGAGAGCTCGGCTGCTGCCTGGGGACCCTTGAGGTACTGTGAAGCGCTGTACATCCAGCATCTGTCATTAACTTCAAGCGCTGCATCAGCGAGGCGCTGTGTGCCCAGGACCTGAATTTGCTGCCTGGCGCTGTGTAGGAAGGCTCCCTGAACTGGGGAATAGCCCCATTAGCCCCTTCAAGTACTGGAACTGGGCCGGGCCCCCCCAAAAGACACCGTGGGGGCCTCAGCTAATAAACGTTAACCCCTGCCTGGGGTACAGTTGCATGCCAGTTAGTGTAGCCCTATGCATGTTTATGGCTGAGTAATGCAGCGTTTATTCTCTCATGAAAGGTTGAGCCTTTTTATGGGGTACTTACCTAATGGAATGTTTTATACTCCTGCCCCAGTGTACTAACTTCTACCTACCAACAGGGATACTCTTGAATACTGAAATGTTTTATCCCTGCGTCAAGAACTGCAGAGCAAGGAATTGGTTAATTGTGCCTGTCTAATGAAAGGTTTTGTTCCAACCTGAGAATTCCTGCTCATGTGCCATTGTCTTACTGGTTCTTAGGCACAGGGTTTAGATATAATTAATGGAAGGTTGATCCCTGCTTGAGGAGAATGTTATTCTGGGTAAATGAAATGTTTAGTCCTACATAAGGGGCTGGTATTTTTAAGCTGCAGGAGCTAGGAAAACCTTATTACAGGCCCTGCCGATTCGAGGAGCTTGCTGCGCAAAATTGCTAATGGGGCCTGGGTTCTAATGACCTGAATATTCCTGATTAAGGAAATGGTTACTTCTGCTAATTGAATGTTTTAACCTTTATTGAAATACGTTATTGCTATTGAGAATATGAATGGCTCTACATGAAATGTTGTTCTCACCTGCGAACAGGATAATTCCTAATGAAAGGTCCCTACTAGATTAAGAGGGTGTTTACCCTGGTATTGGACTGTTTTAGAGGTCCCAAGGCCCACAGTTTATAGGCCTCAATTCATAAAAGGATAACCCCTGATTAGAGGATGTAATAGAATGCCTACAGTACCAGGATGAAGAGTATTAGCGAGGGCTAGGCCCAAACCCAGGGATTATCCATATTTCGCCTAGTGTCCTGCTCAGCCTAGGCCTTATGCATGGTTTACCTCTTATTAAATGTTTACTTCTGCTCAGAGAAGTGGTTACTTCCTGGATGAAATGTTGGTGCATAACTAATGAAAAGTTCTACTTCTACTATGGAACTGTTTAATGCTTATTCCTACTGGGAGTGATTCCTAAAGTGGTTATTCCTGATTAAGGAGATGGTTATACCTGCATAAGGGGTTGTTTATTTTTAATGAAATGTTTTTCTCCCACTTAGTGCTGTATTTACGGGAAGCCTACAGTTATTTATTTACATGTTTTCTGCTGTAAAACGCTCACCCTTGCTTGGTGAGAAGCGGGTAAAATGCCTGCAGAACCAATGTGATGCAATGTCATTTGGTTGTCTCCTTAATGTATTTCTTACAGGTGCTGACAAGAAGCAAGGCTATGGTCAGGCCTGTGGTTATCTACACTTAATGTTATCTAATATTCAATATTTATCTATTATTTAATATTTATTCCTCTGAGTATTTATTACAAAGTGTTGAAACATATGTATTCTGAAGGAAAACTAATGAGATATTGATACTGTAATTCTTGATTTCCCTGACTCTGCTCTTTATAAAAGTTATCTAATTTTTATACAAACTAACTGAAGTGCTATCACTCATTGCGTGCCCATTTTTACCGTCTCAGTGGTTGCGTGTGCTGTATGGTCGCTTAACACATAAGCTTTCGGATGCCTACCGGTTCGTGCCATGCTACCCACGGGGAGCTGGTGACCCCAATTCCAACAGTGGCCCTTGGCATTTTAGTGAGAACAGTGTCAAGACTTTTTTTTTTTTTTACCAGGAATCAACTGTCTGCCTTTGAGTTGTACAGGCTGCAAACAGCTGGACTGACACCATCAGCAAACAATAACATATCGAAATCCGAGACCTGACATCTGTGCCTAGCAGTGATTGTTTGAATATTATGAATATTAGTCCTGGCAATGCAGGCAAATGTGTAGAAATAATGGTTAACAACCAGCTCTTACATGAAGTTCAATCAGAAACTCTGAAAGGTTTAGATTGGTATGTGAAGTCAGGGAGGTTAAAAAGGAGGGTTTCCATAAGGCAGGATTGTCAGCAGGGCTAGTGTGATAAGATGCTCACTCTGAAACAGTTACTGATGCTACTGTTATTATAGATTCACCAGTGGATGGGTTGTCAAGAGCTTCTCCTGCTGAATATTTTCTTGTACCTTCTTCCCATTTTAACCTCTAGCACCGCTGATCCTGTGACTATCCGGTGAGTAGTCCCACACCCATAGATTGTACTGCAATAGTTCTTACAAGGCCAGAGCCAGAAATAGATTTGCAGAAGGCTAAGGAAGAGGGGGAGTTTCAGAGAGAGAAAAGCAGGTTAGTGTAGTAGTGACTAGTAAACCAAGGAAAAGCACAAAGTGAAACAGAGAGAGAGAGGGATAAAAAGGAGGAAAAAAGGATTCTCAACGCTATAGATTTAAGTAGGTCAGAGCAAAAAAACCTGTAAAGATTGTACTTGCACCAGCAGTGAGCACTGCTCCTAAGGAGTGTATCCTACTACATCCTCTTTTCTCACAAGATTTATGAGCTCATATAGAGGCCTATTCTCATAAGTGAATGACAGAATCTACAATTGTTATACCTGCTAGTAATTGACAAAAGGATCCCACTCAAGAGGTTAAAAGTGCGCTTTTCAAGAAGAGGTTTGCCTTGTAAGAATGGGAATGCGCACACACATGTCCACTCGTGGGAATTCCCAAATTCCTTTACGTTCCCTTTGCACCCTGAAAATGTTCAGAGATTTACTCTAGCCAGGGAGTGGAGTAAACCCCGAGGATGGGAAGAGTAATGGACACTCTCCAGATTTGCTGGGGGTACAGAGGTAGTGCCTCTTCCAGAGGTAAATATTTTGTCATTTCGAAACAAATGGTACGTTGGCACTGAGAACTTTATTCCCCTGTGGGTAGCTCAGTGGTAATAGGAGACTTTTTCCAAATTTACCTGTTATACTATCCACATCTGGAAACCAGACCTGGCACTGTTTTCCAAGCATGCTACCAGTGAATAGTAAATACTCATAAAAGTATCCGCAGGCAGATGCAAACATTTCTACATTTCTAATTAGCTCCTGCACAACCGAACTCCTGGGGCACCAACCTCATTTTGACCTTCCAGTCCCCCATCGGAACATCAGTCAATTTATATTAGAAGACCCACCCTATTTAGGACACTGCTGAAAAAATATTTCCTGTTCAAGTCTTCAGGTAAACCTGGGTGATTATGAATAGGAAACTATACAAATGATCTCTACACATAGCGAGAAAACTCCCTTCGGATCAGGGCAAACATTTTTGTTTGTTTTTCAGAAACAAAAAGTGATTTATGTTGTTTAGTTCTGAAAATCTAAACAAATTGAAGTGTGGGTTCAAAGCAATGCAAACTCCTCTGCCTTCTGTGCATTTGCCACACTGGTAAACCAGGTAAATTAGAGCAGGCATGGAAGTCAAGTGGCAAAAGGTCACAGTGACAAGAATTCCATGTAGCAAGCCGAGCTTTCATGAGTAGTCATGATTTCCACATAATAGCACAGGATGAGAAATCAAGTTATGGATTCCTCCAGGAGGGTTACAAGACAGGGAATGGTAGTGATTGCCGAAAGTAACATAGACCAAACATAGGGAGTCCTGTTAAAACTTTGGGACCCAGGGCCACATGAAACTTAACTGACCATGCATTACTCCATCACCACAGGTAGTAAGCTTACTTGTCAATTTGGTGGAGCATTGCCAGAGCTGCCATCAAAAGTAGAATGAATATCTATAGATAGCTGAGAGGACATGAGAGGAATCAGTCTCAAGTCCCCCCCAACAGCAAGACTATCCAGAGACTCTCTAGGTGGATGTGATCAAGTTGAATATTATGAGGTCTACCGGTGCAAGTCAATGTGGTAGAATCCTCCAAAATTATTCTTGGAGAAGTAGTCATTGGGTCACTGAAAAGGTGAGGTGTTTAAGCACCATACCACCATGATAGACCTCTAGATAGGCTGAAAGACCAGAGAGGTCCCACCCATGTAGGCAGAGGGAATGCCCCAGCATGAATTTCTTCTTGGGGAATTAACTTACAGGAAACAGGCTCTCAGCTAAGCAGACAAAGAGAAAGAGGAGATTCTGTTGAGAATGATGCCACCCAGAATCAATAAGATGTCACAGGCCAGTCTAGGTAATACAGATGCACTGTGGTCTGAGCTAACTATGTCTATACAGAAGAGTCAGAGTCACCAGTAGTGGATCACACACTAGGCCTGAAAACCCTCTAAAGCTGCAAGAGTTGCTTGTGGTCCAGGAAATACTAAGATCATGAAAGCTCATTCAGAGTGATCCACTCTGGAAGGGTTGTGTCATACTATGATTGCACAAGCCCAAGGAAAGGAAGTTGTTCATATTACATTTTTGCTTTACAACATCGCCTCCAATTTGGAAATGCAGTTAGATGAAATAGGTAATGTCCCAGGTACACAAGAACTCCCTCAACTGTGGATGTTAGGTAACTTTTGCAATGGTGCCACAAGTTTTTTTTGTAGGGACACCTTAGGGTAGAAAAGACTAAAGAGAATTGTTCTCTCATTTCTACTGCTGGATGTGTGTAGAAGGTCAGTGATTTTTGTTGCTTCTGTCCCAGTTGCCAGCCACCTGTCCAGAAGACAGACAAAGACACTACTAGTACTATTGCCAGTGATATGAGTACCGTTCCAGTGTGAAGAGATTAATGTAGCTGAATTCTTGGATCTCCATTCTACTTCTGGGAATAAGTATATTTTGGTGTTAGTGGACCACACAACAGTAGCATGCTTTATCATCGGGTCTCATCCTGATCCCTAAAAACACGAAAATGAGCTCAACTATTATTCCAGGGAGCACATTGGATAGTTTCTTGCCGGTGTGTTCTAGGGTATATAAAAAGGTGCACAGTATAAATATCGAATCCTAAATATCGAACTACAGAAATATCGAGTTGGTAATGTCGAAGGTACAGAATATCGAGGTCAAGAATATCGTTGCACAGAATATCGACCCTACGGTAAGTAATATCGATTTTTTTCATAACGATGTCAGTAATATCTAAGTTAGTAATATCGATATAAAAAATATCGATGTAACTAATTTCGATGTTACTAATATCAGTACTTATATTATTGTTATGTATTTTATTATGTATTTAATATGTATGTCGTATATGTTATTTGTTAAGTATTCGCCTGGTTTTAAACTAAATGTATAAATTTTTTATATGTTAATGTTTTTTTAAGTTAATTTTGTGTTTTAGTATCGGAGCGGGTTGTGGGTTTAAAGGGGAATAGGGTGGGAAGTAATTTAATTATACTAAATTAATTATTACTTTTTAGGAATTATAAATTAATTTTAATTAATTTCTTCGTTTAAGTTCTGTAGCGGGTTGTGGGTTTATAGGGGAATTGGGTGGGAAGTAATTTAATTGTAATTAGGTAATGATTTATTTTTATTTATTGGTATTGATAATTATTTTATGTTTAATTAATAATTAATTGGTAATTAATTTTTTTAATTGGCAATAACATTTTTTAACTGGTAATACACTTTTTTAATTGGTAAATAATTTTTATTGATAAATAATTTTTTTAACTGGTAATTACTTTTTTAATTGCATTTATTTTTTATTGGTAATTCCTTTTTTTAATGGGTAATTAATTTTTAATAATTGATTAATTGGTAATTAAATTAAGTGTACTAATTTATTAATGATGTGTGTTGTGAGGTTATAGGGTAATAGGGTGGGAAGTAATTGTAAATAAGTTAAAAAAATAGTATTGAGTATTTATAATTAAATTATTGTTAATCAATTATTAATTAGTAATAAATGTTTAATAATTAATGAATTTTTTTAAGGGATTGGTAGTTAATTATTAATTTTTTTTAAATGTATTTGTTGTAATCAACAAATTATTGTTAATTATTTATTCATTGCTAAATGTTTTTTAATAATTATTGTTTTTTGCTATTTTTATTTTTTATTTATTTTATTTTTATTTGTTAAGATATTTTTTATAATTATATTTAATTATATTTATTTTAATTTTTGATGGAATATCGATTGGTAATTATTTTTTAACATTATTTCTTTACCCCTACGCTATCCAACCCTTACCCTACTGTTGCACCCTCTGGAGTTGGAATAGTAATTTTAACCCCTATGCTATCCAACACTTTCCCTACTGTTGCACCCTCTGGAGGTGGAATAATAATTTTTACCCCTTTGCTATCCAACACTTTCCCCTACTGTTGCACCCTCTGAAACATGTCAATCGGGCGGAAAAGGGTTCAATATGGTGGCGGTGTCTTAGCCATATTAGAATGTGGGTTTTGAAATGCCTTTCCATGGCAGCATCTTCGCCACGGAAAGGGATGCAGAGTCTGCTTGGGGGGCCCGTTGCGGGCCCCCAGGGACTCTGGAGGTGTGGGGGGGGTGCACATGGGTGCACATGGTGGTGCCTATGGTACCCCCTGCAGTTCCATGCACAACATGGCAGGTACAGCACCGTGCCTGCCATGTTGTGCATGGAAGTGCACAACATGCCTTGCTGGCATGGTGGCGGACCGTGCTGAGTGCACCACCCACCACAATGTTAGGAATGCAGGATGCGCCCGCCACTGTAGCGGGCGCATCCTAATGGCACCCATGGGACCTCCGCCCTTATGGCGGGCGGTCCCTTTTTATGACGGGTGTCCGCCCACCACCCTAATGAGCCCCTATGTGTGCAGTTTTAAACTGACATTTTGACCTGGTGAGTTCACCCACTTACCAGGCACAAACCTTCCCTTAAATTACATATGTCACCCCTAAGATAGGCCCAAGGTAGCCTCATGGGCATGGTGCAGTATATTTAAAAGGTAGGGCATGTGCTTTGGAGTTTTACATGTACTGCTAGTGAAAAACTGCAACGTTTATTTTTCACTACTGCAAGGCCAATCTATCCCATAGGCTAGCAATGGAGCTGCCTTGTAACACTCCAATTGGGAAAAGATAGCAAGAGTAAGTTTGGCATCTCTGGACTCACAATTTAAAAACACATATTTTAGTGAAATTGGTTTTTAACCCCATCAATGCCCAATCAATTAATCAATCACGGCATTTATATAGCGCGCTTCTCACCCGGGAGGGTTTCAAGGCGCTGGGTGAAAGGGGTGTGTTACTGCTCGAACAGCCAGGTCTTGAGTTGCTTCCTGAAGGAGAAATGGTCTTGGGTACGTCGAAGGTGAGTGGGGAGGGAGTTCCAGGTCTTGGCTGCCAGGTAGGAAAAGGATCTTCCTCCGGCGGTGGTTCTGCGGATGCGAGGTACGGTGGTGAGTGCGTGGCTGGTAGATCGTAGCTGGCGCGTGGGCGTGTAGAAGGTCATTCGGTCGTTGAGGTACTTGGGTCCCAGGTCGTGTAGGGCCTTGTGTGCGTGGGTGAGGAGTCTGAACGTGATTCTCTTGCTGACGGGGAGCCAGTGCAGTTCTCTCAGGTGTCCGGTGATGTGGCTGTGTCGGGGGATGTCCAGGATGAGTCGTGCGGAGGCGTTCTGGATTCGCTGGAGTCTTCTCTGGAGTTTGGCTGTAGTTCCGGCGTAGAGGGCGTTCCCGTAGTCCAGTTGGCTGGTGACGAGTGCCTGGGTGATGGTCTTCCTGGTTTCAGTGGGGATCCATCTGAAGATCTTACGGAGCATGCGCAGGGTGTTGAAGCACGAGGAAGAAACGGCGTTGACCTGTTTGGTCATCGACAGGGAGGAGTCCAGGATGAAGCCCAGGTTGCGTGCGTGGTCTGTAGGTTTGGGGGCGGTGCCCAGGGCCGGGGGCCACCAGGGGTCGTCCCAGGCGGAGGGTGATGATCCCAGGATGAGGACCTCCGTCTTGTCTGAGTTCAGTTTAAGACGGCTGTTTCTCATCCCGTCGGCGACGTCTTTCATCCCTTCGTGGAGGTTGGCTCTGGCGGTGGTGGGATCGTTGGTGAGGGAGAGGATCAGCTGGGTGTCGTCGGCGTAGGAGATGATGTTGAGGTTGTGTTGGCGTGTGATGGCTGCGAGGGGGCTCATGTAGACGTTGAAGAGGGTCGGGCTGAGAGAAGATCCTTGTGGTACGCCGCAGATGACTTCGGTGGCCTCGAATCTGAACGGAGGGAGGCGGACTCTCTGGGTTTTTCCAGTGAGGAACGAGATGATCCATTCCAGCGCTTTCTCTCGGATTCCGATGTTGCTGAGGCGCTTCACTAGGGTTCGGTGGCAGACTGTGTTGAACGCTGCGGAGAGGTCCAGGAGGATGAGGGCCGCTGTTTCCCCGTTGTCGATCAGGGTTCTGATGTCGTCAGTGGCTGCGATCAGGGCGGTCTCGGTGCTGTGGTTGGCCCGAAATCCGGACTGCGAGTGGTCGAGGGATCAGTTCGTCTCGAGGAAGGCGGCAAGCTGTATGTTGACGGTCTTCTCGATGACTTTGGCCGGGAAAGGAAGGAGCTAGATGGGACGGTAGTTCTTGAGGTCGGTGGGGTCCGCTGTTGGTTTCTTCAGGAGGGCGGTCAGCTCGGTGTGCTTCCAGCTCTCCGGGAAGGTGGCGGTGTGGAAGGAGGCGTTGATGGTGTCTCGGAGATGGGGTGCGATGGTGGCGGCGGCTTTGTTGAAGACGTGGTGTGGGCAGGGGTCGGTTGGTGATCGGGAGTGGATTGAGTTCATCGTGCGGGTGGTGTCTTCGGTGCTGATCGGATTCCGATGTTGCTGAGGCGCTTCACTAGGGTTCGGTGGCAGACTGTGTTGAACGCTGCGGAGAGGTCCAGGAGGATGAGGGCCGCTGTTTCCCCGTTGTCGATCAGGGTTCTGATGTCGTCAGTGGCTGCGATCAGGGCGGTCTCGGTGCTGTGGTTGGCCCGAAATCCGGACTGCGAGTGGTCGAGGGATCAGTTCGTCTCGAGGAAGGCGGCAAGCTGTATGTTGACGGTCTTCTCGATGACTTTGGCCGGGAAAGGAAGGAGCTAGATGGGACGGTAGTTCTTGAGGTCGGTGGGGTCCGCTGTTGGTTTCTTCAGGAGGGCGGTCAGCTCGGCGTGCTTCCAGCTCTCCGGGAAGGTGGCGGTGTGGAAGGAGGCGTTGATGGTGTCTCGGAGATGGGGTGCGATGGTGGCGGCGGCTTTGTTGAAGACGTGGTGTGGGCAGGGGTCGGTTGGTGATCGGGAGTGGATTGAGTTCATCGTGCGGGTGGTGTCTTCGGTGCTGATCGGGGTCCAGTTGCAGAGGGTGGTGGTGGCGGGCGTTTGTTCGGCGGTAGGGTGCGTGGTCTGTGATTCGAAGCTGTTGTGTATGTCGGCGATCTTGCGGTGGAAGAACGAGGCGAGGGAGTCGCAGAGGTCTTGCGTGGGAGTGATGTCACTGGTTCCGGCGCTGGGGTTGGAGAACTCTTTGACGATGCTCATGGAACGGTTCCATCATGAGCCATGGAGGGCGTGTGCTCATGAAGAAGCAGCTCCATCATGGCACCCACCCATTGGGGAAGCCCTGGCGCTGACCCCATGGGCAGCCCATCTAGCCCCCACAAAGGGAGATGGCGGCAGAAGAGTTTCTGCTGCCACCCTGACCCACGGGCAATGCCATGAAGTCAGCGCACACAGAGAGCGCTAACGTCATCAGGATGCCCTGGAAGCCATTTGCTTCCAGGGTCCCAACGGAGAAGGTAGGTTTCCTTGCTCCTGGGAGGAGTTTCCTGCATGCACAGAGGTCGGGTGAGTAAAAAATGTTCCTCTCCCCTGATTTCTCTGTGCAGGGAATTTCTGCTTCACGATTGCGCACTGCCTCGCGATCGTGCAGCAGAAATGCCTCCACTAGGCACCAGGGAGTTTTTTTCTTTGTATTGGAAGTGACCCCTTAGGCAAGGGTCACTTCCAAAGGGGGCACAAAGTTGTTGTTTTTTCTGCCCCTCCCGGGGGAAGAACTGCCTTTTTTTTTGGCCTTTCTACCCCCAGAGGGGCAGAAAACCCCACTAAACACCAGGGAATATTTTTTTTAAAAATGGATGCGACCACTTGGGCAAGAGTCGCTTTCAGGGGCAGGTTAATTTTTGTATGTGTATTCTGCCCATCCCCGGGGGCAGATTGGCCCATTTTTGTGGCCTTTGAAAACCCCACTTGACACCAGGGAATATTAAAAAATGTAAATGGAAGTGGTGAGATCAGCCAGTTTTTTGGCCCAGAAAACTCCACTAGACACCAGGGAATATTTCAATAGGTTTTGGGTCCTTGCCTGTCTCGGGTACTTGACACACCCACGCTAGTGAGGTACCGTTTTTATCGAGAGACCTGGGGGAACGCTGGGTGGGAGGAAATTTGTGGACCCACGCAGATTCCAGAACTTTCCCACACAGAAAAGGTTGAGGTTTGCAGGAAATTCTGGGTAGGAAAATGTTGGTGGACTCACACAAGACATACCTCGCTGGACTCCCCCATGTGTCTAGTTTTCAGAAATGTGTAGGTTTGGTAGGTTTCCTTAGATGGCCGCCGAGCCTGTGGCCCAAAATTCATGGGACGACCCTTGCAAAACCAGGTTGGTTTGTAATAGGTAATTTTGATGTCGCCTCAATAGGTTTTGGGTCCTTGCCTGTCGCAGGTACTTGACCCACCCATGCGAGTGAGGTACTATTTGTTCCGGGAGACCTGGGGAAATGTGGTGTAGGTGGAATTTTGTGGATCCACACAGATTCCAGAACTTTCCACCACAGAAATGTGAGGAAAATGTGCTTTTTTAGACACATTTTTAGGTTTGCAGGGGATTCTGGGTAACAGAACCTGGTGAGAGCCAGCGAAGTCACCCCATCCTGTATTACTCTGGGTGTCTAGTTTTCAAAAATGTATAGCTTTTCTAGGTTTCCCTAGGTGCCGGCAGAGCTAGGCACTTTGCAAAAAAAGGGTCAGTTTTCACTGTGAAAATGTGGTGTGTCCATGTTGCATTTTGGGCCATTTCCTGTCGGAGGCACTAGGCCTACCCACACAAGTGGGTACCATTTTTCTTAGAAAACTTTGGAGAACACGTGGTGGGTGAATTTTGTGGATCTATGCAGATTCCAGCACTTTCCACCACAGAAATGTGATGAAATTATGTTTTGTGTTTTTTGGACAAATGTCTAGATTTTTTAAGGGATTCTGGGTAACATAACCTGGTGAGAGCCAGTCAAGTCACTCCATCCTGGATTCCCCTGGGTGTCTAATTTCAACAAAAATGTATATGTTTGCTAGGTTTCCGTAGGAGCCAGTAGAGCAAGGGTTCAAAATCTACAGTTAGGCACTTTGCAAACAAAGGATCCGTTTTCACTGTGAAAATGTTTTGTGTCCATATTGCGTTTTGGGCCATTTCCTGTTGTGGGCACAAGTGAGGTACCATTTTTCTTGGAAGACTTTGGGGAATGCGGGGTGGGTGGAATTTTGTGGATCCACGCAGAAAGTCCTGGAATCTGCGTGGAGCCAGTTTTTTGGGCCAGAAAACTCCACTAGACACCAGGGAATATTTCAATAGGTTTTAGGTCCTTGCCTGTCTCGGGTACTTGACACACCCACACGAGTGAGGTACCGTTGTTATCGGGAGGCCTGGGGGAACACTGGGTGGGAGGAAAGTTGTGGACCCACGCAGATTCCAGAACCTTCCCACACAGAAAAGGTTGAGGTTTGCAGGGAATTCTGGGTAGGAAAATGTTTGGGGATCCACACAAGCCATACCTCGCTGGACTCCCCCATGTGTCTAGTTTTCAGAAATGTGTAGGGTTGGTAGGTTTCCTTAGACGGCCGCCAAGCCCGTGGCTCAAAATTCATGGGACCACCCTTGCAAAACCAGGTTGGTTTGTGATAGGTAATTTTGATGTCGCCTTAATAGGTTTTGGGTCCTTGCCTGTCGCGGGTACTTGACCCACCCTATGCAAATGAGGTACCACTTTTACCGGGAGACCTGGGGGAACATGGTGTGGGTGGAATTTTGTTGATCCGCACAGATCCCAGAACTTGCATTAACCACGAACCGATATACGGCAGTGGAGGGGAAATACGAGTGGTCGTTCGTATCTGCATTGTGAACCTCAAACAATATCTCTGTTAGAGATGCACTCGAAGGGCAAGCAACAGTAACTAATTTTCTTCTTTCTTCCTTTCAATTTTGATCCGTGTGAGGCCGGATGGCCCTGCAGAGGTAATCACTACACATGGTTCTCTGGACAGTCGAATGGAAGATCCTTCTCAGCACTGTTTCTGTTAATATTAGCATCACCATGAAAGTATATTTTCGAGGCTCTTCTCCTTGCTCATACACACGCCAAAGTGTTAATGCCAGGCATGTTGGTTAACTAGCAACACCATTACAATTATTTTTCTAGGGCCTATGCCAGACTTATGCACACTCCAAAGTGTTACTACCTTTCATGTTCAACATACAATTAGGCCTGTATTGGTTGTAACATGTATATTATCATGAAAGCCCTGAGACTTATGTCGTCCTCCCATGGAAAACACAAGGGTTCTTGGGACTGGGTTTGCTTGGGAGTCTGTGTTTCCTGTCTCAGATCTGAGCCTCCTTGTTTGGCATTACTGTTCCTGCTTCCATGCCAATGGAGGATTTGTTGGTACTCTCTTCTGTGAGCACTCATTTTTTTTCAGCTGGGCAATGCTTGCTTTGCTGGAGAGTGTTCATGCTGGTGTTTTTTTCAATTCTGGTGCTTTGATGTTTGTGAGTTAGTTGTGCTTCCTGTGACTTCCTTAGCTCTATTGTTAATTGATGGGGGCTACTATTGTGAGTGCCCCTTAATTTTATGTCCTGCTCTCCTGTGGACAATGGTCATGCACTCTGTCTTTTAGGCTTCTAGAGTTTATTGACTAGATTGGGCACTGGCACCTGGGGTTTTAGTGAGCATCTGGGTCTGGCACTTCTTTCTTTGTGTCTGGACTTTGCCCTTTCTGGCTGGCTACCTCTGTATGCCAGTCCTGCCTGCTTTGGTATCTCCTTATGATGCAAGGACTGAGACAAAGAAGGGATGAGGTGACAATGCTTTATTTACCAGTGATCCCATTGTCCCGATTTAACATTCTCGTCACAGTCCCTGTTCCTGTTATTTATCCAGCTTCAAATGTGGTCTGCTAGGCTGCTTTGGTATTAGACTCAGAACGTTTCTGGACAGAGGTGTTCCTTTATAGGCTTTTTTTCTTCTTTTAGTTAGGCAGTGGGGTGCTTGTTTCTAGTGTGTTGGGTAAACCCATAAGTAATCAAAACATGTATTGGGTCTGGGACATTCAAAAGTATTTTTGTTTACATTTCATCATTGGAACAATCCTTTTAACCTTACAGTCTTTTGTGAATCATCTTGACTCTCAAAAGAAAAATTGTCAATCTTTGCAACAGAGGAGCTTCTGGGTTTTTTCACACATTTAAAAGCATTGCCAACATTTGTTTGATAGAAGACATATCTACAAGCTCCTATCACCAGGGTGAGGGTGAGGAGTCTGAACGTGATTCTCTTGCTGACGGGGAGCCAGTGCAGTTCTCTCAGGTGTCCGGTGATGTGGCTGTGTCGGGGGATGTCCAGGATGAGTCGTGCGGAGGCGTTCTGGATTTGCTGGAGTCTTCTCTGGAGTTTGGCTGTAGTTCCGGCGTAGAGGGCGTTCCCGTAGTCCAGTTGTCTGGTGACGAGTGCCTGGGTGACGGTCTTCCTGGTTTCAGTGGGGATCCATCTGAAGATCTTACGGAGCATGCGCAGGGTGTTGAAGCACGAGGAAGAAACGGTGTTGACTTGTTTGGTCATCGACAGGGAGGAGTCCAGGATGAAACCCAGGTTGCGTGCGTGGTCTGTAGGTTTGGGGGCGGTGCCCAGGGCCGGGGGCCACCAGGGGTCGTCCCAGGCGGAGGGTGATGATCCCAGGATGAGGACCTCCGTCTTGTCTGAGTTCAGTTTAAGACGGCTGTTTCTCATCCAGTCGGCGACGTCTTTCATCCCTTCGTGGAGGTTGGCTCTGGCGGTGGTGGGATGGTTGGTGAGGGAGAGGATCAGCTGGGTGTCGTTGGCGTAGGAGATGATGTTGAGGTTGTGTTGGCGTGCGATGGCTGCGAGGGGGCTCATGTAGACGTTGAAGAGGGTCGGGCTGAGAGAAGATCCTTGTGGTACGCCGCAGATGACTTCGGTGGCCTCGGATCTGAACGGAGGGAGGCGGACTCTCTGGGTTCTTCCAGTGAGGAACGAGATGATCCATTCCAGCGCTTTCTCTCGGATTCCGATGTTGCTGAGGCGCTTCACTAGGGTTCGGTGGCAGACTGTGTCGAACGCTGCGGAGAGGTCCAGGAGGATGAGGGCCGCTGTTTCCCCGTTGTCGATCAGGGTTCTGATGTCGTCAGTGGCTGCGATCAGGGCGGTCTCGGTGCTGTGGTTGGCCCGAAATCCGGACTGCGAGTGGTCGAGGGATCCGTTCGTCTCGAGGAAGACGGCAAGCTGTATGTTGACAGTCTTCTCGATGACTTTGGCCGGGAAAGGAAGGAGCGAGATGGGACGTTAGTTCTTGAGGTCGGTGGGGTCCGCTGTTGGTTTCTTCAGGAGGGCGGTCAGATCGGCGTGCTTCCAGCTCTCCGGGAAGGTGGCGGTGTGGAAGGAGGCGTTGATGGTGTCTTGGAGATGGGGTGCGATGGTGGCGGCGGCTTTGTTGAAGACGTGGTGTGGGCAGGGGTCGGTTGGTGATCCGGAGTGGATTGAGTTCATCGTGCGGGTGGTGTCTTCGGTGCTGATCGGGGTCCAGTTGCAGAGGGTGGTGGTGGCGGGCGTTGGTTCGGTGGTAGGGTGCGTTGTCTGTGAGTCGAAGCTGTTGTGTATGTCGGCGATCTTGCGGTGGAAGAACGAGGCGAGGGAGTCACAGAGGTCTTGCGTGGGAGTGATGTCGCTGGTTCCGGCGCTGGGGTTGGAGAACTCTTTGACGATGCTCATGGAACGGTTCCATCATGAGCCATGGAGGGCGTGTGCTCATGAAGAAGCAGCTCCGTCATGGCACCCACCCATTGGGGAAGCCCTGGCGCTGACCCCGTGGGCAGCCCATCTAGCCCCCACAAGGGGAGATGGCGGCAGAAGAGTTTCTGCTGCCACCCTGACCCACGGGCAATGCCATGAAGTCAGCGCGCACAGAGAGCGCTAACGTCATCAGGATGAACGGAGAAGGTAGGTTTCCTTGCTCCTGGGAGGAGTTTCCTGCATGCACAGAGGTCGGGATGAGTAAAAAATGTTCCTCTCCCCTGATTTCTCTGTGCAGGGAATTTCTGCTTCACGATTGCGCACTGCCTCGCGATCGTGCAGCAGAAATGCCTCCACTAGGCACCAGGGAGTTTTTTTCTTTGTATTGGAAGTGACCCCTTAGGCAAGGGTCACTTCCAAAGGGGGCACAAAGTTGTTGTTTTTTCTGCCCCTCCCGGGGGCAGAACTGCCTTTTTTTTTGGCCTTTCTACCCCCAGAGGGGCAGAAAACCCCACTAAACACCAGGGAATATTTTTTTTAAAATGGAAGCGACCACTTGGGCAAGAGTCGCTTTCAGGGGCAGATTAATTTTTGTATGTGTATTCTGCCCATCCCCGGGGGCAGATTGGCCCATTTTTGTGGCCTTTGAAAACCCCACTTGACACCAGGGAATATTAAAAAATTTAAATGGAAGTGGTGAGATCAGCCAGTTTTTTGGCCCAGAAAACTCCACTAGACACCAGGGAATATTTCAATAGGTTTTGGGTCCTTGCCTGTCTCGGGTACTTGACACACCCACGCGAGTGAGGTACCGTTTTTATCGAGAGACCTGGGGGAACGCTGGGTGGGAGGAAATTTGTGGACCCACGCAGATTCCAGAATTTTCCCACACAGAAAAGTTGAGGTTTGCAGGACATTCTGGGTAGGAAAATGTTGGTGGACTCACACAAGCCATACCTCGCTGGACTCCCCCATGTGTCTAGTTTTCAGAAATGTGTAGGTTTGGTAGGTTTCCTTAGATGGCCGCCGAGCCTGTGGCCCAAAATTCATGGAACGACCCTTGCAAAACCAGGTTGGTTTGTAATAGGTAATTTTGATGTCGCCTCAATAGGTTTTGGGTCCTTGCCTGTCGCAGGTACTTGACCCACCCATGCGAGTGAGGTACTATTTGTTCCGGGAGACCTGGGGAAATGTGGTGTAGGTGGAATTTTGTGGATCCACACAGATTCCAGAACTTTCCACCACAGAAATGTGAGGAAAATGTGCTTTTTTAGACACATTTTTAGGTTTGCAGGGGATTCTGGGTAACAGAACCTGGTGAGAGCCAGCGAAGTCACCCCATCCTGTATTACTCTGGGTGTCTAGTTTTCAAAAATGTATAGCTTTTCTAGGTTTCCCTAGGTGCCGGCAGAGCTAGGCACTTTGCAAAAAAGGGTCAGTTTTCACTGTGAAAATGTAGTGTGTCCATGTTGCATTTTGGGCCATTTCCTGTCGGAGGCACTAGGCCTACCCACACAAGTGGGTACCATTTTTCTTAGAAAACTTTGGAGAACACGTGGTGGGTGAATTTTGTGGATCTATGCAGATTCCAGCACTTTCCACCACAGAAATGTGATGAAAGTATGTTTTGTGTTTTTTGGACAAATGTCTAGATTTTATAAGGGATTCTGGGTAACATAACCTGGTGAGAGCCAGTCAAGTCACTCCATCCTGGATTCCCCTGGGTGTCTAATTTCAACAAAAATGTATATGTTTGCTAGGTTTCCGTAGGAGCCAGTAGAGCAAGGGTTCAAAATCTACAGTTAGGCACTTTGCAAACAAAGGATCCGTTTTCACTGTGAAAATGTTTTGTGTCCATATTGCGTTTTGGGCCATTTCCTGTTGTGGGCACAAGTGAGGTACCATTTTTCTTGGAAGACTTTGGGGAATGCGGGGTGGGTGGAATTTTGTGGATCCACGCAGAAAGTCCTGGAATCTGCGTGGAGCCAGTTTTTTGGGCCAGAAAACTCCACTAGACACCAGGGAATATTTCAATAGGTTTTAGGTCCTTGCCTGTCTCGGGTACTTGACACACCCACACGAGTGAGGTACCGTTGTTATCGGGAGGCCTGGGGGAACACTGGGTGGGAGGAAAGTTGTGGACCCACGCAGATTCCAGAACCTTCCCACACAGAAAAGGTTGAGGTTTGCAGGGAATTCTGTGTAGGAAAATGTTTGGGGACCCACACAAGCCATACCTCGCTGGACTCCCCCATGTGTCTAGTTTTCAGAAATGTGTAGGGTTGGTAGGTTTCCTTAGACGGCCGCCAAGCCCGTGGCTCAAAATTCATGGGACCACCCTTGCAAAACCAGGTTGGTTTGTGATAGGTAATTTTGATGTCGCCTCAATAGGTTTTGGGTCCTTGCCAGTCGCGGGTACTTGACCCACCCATGCAAGTGAGGTACCACTTTTGCCGGGAGACCTGGGGGAACATGGTGTGGGTGGAATTTTGTTGATCCACGCAGATCCCAGAACTTGCATTAACCCCGAACCGATATTTGGCAGTGGAGGGGAAATACGAGTGGTCGTTCGTATCTGCATTGTGAACCTCAAACAATATCTCTGTTAGAGATGCACTCGAAGGGCAAGCAACAGTAACTAATTTTCTTCCTTCTTCCTTTCAATTTTGATCCGTGTGAGGCCGGATGGCCCTGCAGAGGTAATCACTACACATGGTTCTCTGGACAGTCGAATGGAAGATCCTTCTCAGCACTGTTTCTGTTAATATTAGCATCACCAGGAAAGTATGTTTTCGAGGCTCTTCTCCTTGCTTATACACACGCCAAAGTGTTAATGCCAGGCATGTTGGTTAACTAGCAACACCATTACAATTATTTTTCTAGGGCCTATGCCAGACTTATGCACACTCCAAAGTGTTACTACCTTTCATGTTCTACATACAATTAGGCCTGGATTGGTTGTAACATGTATATTATCATGAAAGCCCTGAGGCTTATGTCGTCCTCCCATGGAAAACACAAGGGTTCTTGGGGCTGGGTTTGCTTGGGAGTCTGTGTTTCCTGTCTCAGATCTGAGCCTCCTTGTTTGGCATTACTGTTCCTGCTTCCATGCCAATGGAGGATTTGTTGGTACTCTCTTCTGTAAGCACTCATTTTTTTTTCAGCTGGGCAATGCTTGCTTTGCTGGAGAGTGTTCATGCTGGTGTTTTTTTCAATTCTGGTGCTTTGATGGTTGTGAGTTAGTTGTGCTTCCTGTGACTTCCTTAGCTCTATTGTTTATTGATGGGGGCTACTATTGTGATTCCCCCTTAATTTTATGTCTTGCTCTCCTGTGGACAATGGTCATGCACTCTGTCTTTTAGGCTTCTAGAGTTTATTGACTAGATTGGGCACTGGCACCTGGGGCTTTAGTGAGCATCTGGGTCTGGCACTTCTTTCTTTGTGTCTGGACTTTGCCCTTTCTGGCTGGCTACCTCTGTATGCCAGTCCTGCCTGCTTTGGTACCTCCTTATGATGCAAGGACTGAGACAAAGAAGGGATGAGGTGACAATGCTTTATTTACCAGTGATCCCATTGTCCTGATTTAACATTCTCGTCACAGTCCCTGTTCCTGTTATTTATCCAGCTTCAAATGTGGTCTGCTAGGCTGCTTTGGTATTAGACTCAGAAAGTTTCTGGACAGAGGTGTTCCTTTATAGGCTTTTTTTCTTCTTTTAGTTAGGCAGTGGGGTGCTTTTTTCTAGTGTGTTGGGTAAACCCATAAGTAATCAAAACATGTATTGGGTCTGGGACATTCAAAGGTATTTTTGTTTACATTTCATCATTGGAACAATCCTTTTAACCTTACAGTCTTTTGTGAATCATCTTGACTCTCAAAAGAAAAATTGTCAATCTTTGCAACAGAGGAGCTTCTGGGTTTTTTCACACATTTAAAAGCATTGCCAAGATTTGTTTGATAGAAGATATATCTACAAGCTCCTATCACCACCACAGCTTCACTTTTAGTGACGTTGTGATGGCGATCGGAGATTTGCCTTGTTTACAAGGCAGTGTTAAGCCATTTAACGTGGCTAAACCCTGCCTTGTAAAGAAGGACCCCTTTAACACGACACTTAGCGTGACAGGGGTGGGCAATGGGTGTTGTGGTGGGCGTCCCACCACAACACCCATTGATTTTGACGATGTCCCCTATTCACAAGAGCAGAGTAAATAGGAGGCAGTGCCAAAATAAGACCAGGGAAAACCTAGTCTTAAACAGGCGAATCAAGGTGAAATGATTTACTTCTCCTCATTTTTGCTGTTTTTGCGCTTTCCTTGGGCAGCACACATAGAAACAGCAAAACACCAATGATTGTTTATGTGCAGGAAGGTCCCCCTCCCTGCACATAAACAATCATTTTGAAAAAATTCCGTTCTGCAACTTCTATGTGTGCTGCATTAAGCAGCACACATAAAACTTAGAAAGCGGCATTTCAAGATTGTTTATGTGCAGGAAGGAGGATCTTCCTGCACATAAACAATCTTCCCCTCAACACAGACAACCTTGCACTACAGTGCAAGGGTGCTGGCGTTGGCTCTACGCAGCTAAATTTAGCGCCAGCAGAGGGGAAAATGCAGGGCTGCACCAAATTCTAGTAAATATGGTGCAGCCCTGCATTTCTATAGTGACAAAACATGCCGTTAGCCTTCTTGACATAACAACATGCTTCACCCCTTTCTTTTAAATATGCCCCTTAGTGTGTTTAAAATTGTACCTCGTTGAACTTAAAGCTATAGCATTTTAAGGCAGCTTTTGATTTATACTACACATGAGAGAAGAGGAATTAATGCTGGTTTTGCCAGTAAAATAATTTTGGGCATTTTGAGAAGTGACATCTTAGGAGCAAAGTTTGATATTTGGTCATGACACTGCAGCAAATGAGAAAATCATTTTCTTTGGCTTTTAGGATGGGGCTAATTTGATGAACAAGACTTGTGTTTTTCAAGTATGGAAGTAACTTGAGAAACCCCTGTCCCATGATTGCTTGAAGATAGCCATTTGGTCGATCATGCATGTGGATATGCAAAGAAATAGTGACCACATTAACTGGTGTAAGCCTCATGCCATATGAGCAACAATTCTTCTTCACATCTTTAATCCCTTGACTGCTAAGGCTTTCCCCCCTAGAATGATAAGCCCTTTTTTGCTATTTGTCGTACTGCACGCTTACACCTTCTTAACTTGACTTTCCATAACTAATTTGCTTTTTTTTTTTTGCCAACATCCTAGGGATTCTATGGCACCCAAGGTTTGTTGATTCTCCTAAGGGGACTGAACATTTGACTAAAATATTGCAACATTTTGGGGCACGTTCCCAAGCCCCTATCGCCACCACAACGTCACTTTTTGTGACGTTGTGGTGGCGATAGCGTCAGCGCCATGTTACCAAGGCAGTGTTTAACCACATAACGTGGCTAAAAGCTAAGTTAAGTGGCTTAACGGTACCTTGGTAATAAGGTCGCTTTCAAGCTAAAATTAGCGTGAAAGGGGTGTGCAGTGGGTGTTGCGGTGGGCGTTCCACCCCAATACCCATTCATTTCGACGCTGCCACATGTTATCAAGAGAGGTGATAATAGGTGGCAGCGCCGAACTTAAAACCAGAAAAATCCTGGTCTTAAGGTGGCGAAACAAGGAGAAATGCTTCATTTCTCCTCGTTTTTGGCTTTTTCCATGTGTGCTGCTTTGTGGGGCACACATAGAAAAAGTAAAATGCCAAGGTTTGTTTATGTACAGGAAGGTGTCCCTTCCTGTAAATAAACAAACCTTTTTTTAAAATGCCATTTTGTAATTTACATGTGTGCTGCATGTAGCAGCACACATGTAATTTACAGAATGGCATTTTAGATTGTTTATGTACAGGAAGGGACACCTTCCTGTACATAAACAAACCTCCTTGCTCGCAGACACCCTTGCACTCTGGTGCAAGGGTGCCTGCGTTGGTGTTAAGTCGTGAGACTTAGCGCCATTGCAGGGGGAAACACCAGGCTGCACCATATCCTTGGTAATATGGTGCAGCCTGGCGCTTCCGAAGTGGCGATGAGAGGCGTTAACCCAAGGAGGCAAAAGCCTCTCACCGCCACTTCCTAGATAATATGCCCCCTAGTCTTTTTGTAAAAATTGTGAAAAAAGTGCTGCTCAAAAACGCGTATGCTTTTTTTTCCTAAAAAACTGGCATCAAAGACGGGTTTGCTGTGCTTGGACCACTATGTTCCCAGCTTTCAGAAACAAGCACAGTTGTATCAAAAACATTTTTTACCATAATTTTTGCATTTTTCGATGAGATCGTCCATTTTTCTTAATTTCTGTGGTTTTGACCTAGTCACAGTGTGTGGAAGAAATATGCAAAACCCAAGGTTGATCCCAGAAAGCTACACATTTTTGAAAAGTAGACACAATTCTGAATTCAGAAATGGCTAGTTTGTATAGATCCCTCAAGGTTTTCTCAATTCAGAGGAGATTATTTTGGTGCATGCCACAGTGGGCACAGAGGATTTCAAGGCCCATAGTACCGCAGGGGCTGGAGGAGGAGCCCACAGCATTATTTAGCTCGCTGATCTGTCCCTCAGCATGAGACCTTTAGGAGATTGGTTTGGTGCTTGCCACAGAGGACTTTAAGGCCCATAGCTCTGGGGGGGCAGGAGGAGGCACCTAGGGCACTATTCAGCTATTTAGCTATTCAGCTATTTGCCTACTTAGCCCGTCGTGGACCAGAAGAAGCTCGTCTGGCCACCCCTCTAGCCTCCAGGGTAAGCAAGTTTATTCTGTTTTTTTCTGCTGTGAACAAAAGGTACCTGACACAGTGTTGCTTTAGCCATCACTTGTTTAATTTTTTGCTAATACCCTGTCGCTGTATGCTACAATTCACTCCCACTGGGAATTCTCATAGCCTGTCCCATTTACTGATGCACATATTTTTGTTTTCTGCACTTGTATACAGTATATCATGTTTTCAACCCAGTTTTGCAATTTAGGAGCGTGCTTACTCCCCATTTCATAGCTACTCTCCTTTTAGCAAGAAGTAGGGCTATGGCTATGAATCTTCGATTAGATGGTTGCAGTGGTCTCACAAAACCTAGCAGGAATAGTTGGGGAGTATTGGGTATAGATTCGGATACCATGGTGCATAAAGCATATTTTACCTCAGTCCAGAACTGGTAAATCATTGGGCAAGCCTAGGCCATATGTAAGAAATCTGCTTGCGCATACCCACAGTGTACACATCTGGCATCGTCCCGCAACCCAAACTTATGCAATCTATCTGGTCTAGAATACATTTACTGTAAAGACTTAAAGTGGATAAAAGATAGATTTTTGTTTGGAGTGAGCATACCGGTAAGCGTGCAGAAGCCCCATTCCTCCATGGTATGGGTGCATTCAGTTCCACGTTCCATCTCTTCAGGGATTTTTTTGAGTCCCTGTGGTCTCCACTTGAGCGGCAGAGTATAACTTGGTGATGAGGCATTCACGTGTGGGGTTGGGAAGGAGTGTTTGCAGAGCCTGAAGAGCAGGAGGTTCTAAAGGGAAGGCTGGGTAAATAACCTTAATGACCATTCGCAGACGGAAGTAATTGAACATGAGCAGCCGGTTGACGTGCGTTGGGAGGTAAGTCTGCCAGATTTATGATGGTGCCCTCTAGAAACATGTTCCCAATTGTACGCAGGCCTCCTTTCCCCAGCATAGTGCGGGCATTTGGTTACTCATCACTGATATGTCTGGATGTTCCAAAGAGGATAGTCGGGGCATAGATTGGGGTCTTATGGGCTTGCTGTCCCAGGGTCCACCACGCGGTAGTTGTGCACTGAATAGTATTAAACTCAGAATTAGACACAGAAGGTCGTCTTTGTGAGCAACATGAGAGACAAACCCGCAAGAGTGGTACCAAGGATATGCACAGTGTGCATGAGTGCATTGAGCGTATAGATGCATATCAGGCGCTCCAAATGCCCTCTGGCCATAGGGCAATGTATTGTGGGTCCTATTTATGAGGGTATTGTGCCCAAGAATATAATTGGGTGTTTTGATCATTATGCTAAATTGCCAGAGAATAACACCACGTCTAAAATCGATTCCCTAATGGTGATGAGCTTTCTGGACAGATTATGTTTGAGAGAAGGTTTGCCCAAATGTATTTTAACGGATAATGGTCCCCAATCCCCTAGAGAGTTCTTTAAAGAGTATCTTGGAAGAAATTGTATAGTGCATGAAACCACTTTGGTTTATCACCCTGCTGGTATGCTGCTGTTCAGCGCTTCATCAGGGTGTAAACACGCAATACAGTTGGCAAGAAATGCTTGGTGTGTTTCTCCTGGAAATAATCCATTTGAGCTCATGAGATACAGGTTCCTATTACGGAAAAATAATGTGCGGAAGGATGGATAAGACTAGGATGAGGTAATGCAAGAAATGAGGTCTTGCAAGAGGTTCTATGACTGTAAACATATTTGCAAATAGGTAGGTATAAATGATCATGATTTGGTGAGAAACAAGAAGCCAGCTGTGTTTAAGAAAAGTGAAAGAAAGTTTTATCATCCTGTTAGGTTGGTTGAAGTTTTCTGCAATTCAGTTTTGTTGGAGGATGGTAAGGTTTGGCACCTGAGTTGTGTTTCTTTACATAAGGGAAAATATAAAAAGATTAGCTGGTCTCGTGTATGTTAGACTGGTGTAAGTGAGCCACCCACAAAGATTTGGTTTTTAGAAGGTGAACTTAGTAATAAAAAAACATGTCAGAGATGTGAGTGAAGTGGATGAAGCTAATTTAAATGGTGGTCCACCGCAAACCAATAGTGAATCATGTTTACATAGCATGGATGGAACTAAGGTTGGTAGGTTTGGCAGGAGGATTGTTAACCCCATAAAATTCAAAAAGATTATCTGTGCTGAATAATATTGCAGGAAATGTTTTTTTAAGCATCAATGGTTTAGACATTTATTTATGTATCAATTGATAAACTTATTTGTGCTCATCTATTTATATGCTTATTCATTGATATATTCAATGTCTTAGTCATTGATATCAATGTATTTATCTACCTGTTTAGGTTTATATTTATGTATTTGTTGTTTTAGTTTCATTGTTTTAAAAGGGGGGAAGTTATGTTATGAGGTGATGTTATGCAATTTATATATTCAGTGTTAGCTGTCCCTTGTGGTCCTCCGTAGATGTAGGTTAGACTGTGAAGAGGTAGGATGGAATGTGAGAGAAGCAGGGAGGCAGATGTGGGAGTTTCTCTCCCTCCGATTTCCACAGTAAAGCTTTACTTCATCTACAACAAAGTGGAGTCATCATTACAATGAACGTGCTAAGTTGTAGGTGTGGCCAGCATTGATAGTTGTTTGAAGTTATGTTGCCTTGAGGTCCATGGATCTATATTGAGTTCAGCTGGAAGGTCAAAGATTTAGAACATATTATGGTTGGAGTATGCTGTAGGCCAGGTTGTAAGGGAATCATTGTGACGTCCAATATAATGTGTGTAGTATATAGTAGCAGCTTGATCATCTGTATGTCACGTTGAGGCTTAACTCTTCTATGCTACTCGTTGGTTTCAAGTTAGTTCTCGTTCCTTTCTGTGCCGTGTAGGTGGGGAACAAAAGCTAAAGAAAGGCTGTGGGCTTGAGCAGATACATACAAATGAATATTTTGCACGAAGACCAATAATAACCAAACAATGCCCTCAATGTATTCGTGCGTTGTTTGGGTACCATTCCTTCGGGTGCAGTGTTTATTTGTATGTATCAACAGATTGCATTTTTCTGTAAGCAGCTCTTTGTTTGCTTTAGTTTATGCTGTCATTCCTTTTGAATGAATATGGTGATATTTATTAACCAATGCTCATGTATGGTGTGGCACGAATGAATATGTTTTTTAGGAAAGTATTGGGGAAAAGGGAAGGAGCACTGACCACTGACACCTGGTTTGTGTGAAAAAGGCTGCTTTATTGAAGCAGGTGAACATCACAAATAACTTAGGCTTTCACTGTAAAAATATACAACCTCACTGTATGAAGTTACAAACTGATTTTACTCTACCTCCACCCCTAAGGTATCCCTTGCACCGTCATAACAACTTGATATATCAATATTGTATCTGATCAATGGCTGTTTGAATGTAACTGATACCTCTAAAATCCCTTCCCTCTTCCCTACATCTATTAACCCGTTACCCTACTAAGTTTCCTATCCAAGCATAAAGTTCCTGTCTTGACTAAGTGTGAATTGCCTACCCATTTCCCTTTCAGCCTGAACTGCCACTGACAACAGCGATACATTTTTGTAAATCATGGCACCTTCTCTGCCAACCACCAGTGCACCTGCCTCAATCGACAGCATAGCTTAACAGCATAAACCCCCTTTTGTACACAAGTAGCAATAAAATCTCCTAGAAATTAAAAAGAGAATCTTTAAACCCAGTCAAAAAACCCTGGAAGAGGGACGGATGTGTGGGGGAAAAAGCTACCACTAACAGCCACAGTCACTTTACAAAATGGTGGCTGGCATACAAAATGTCAGATTTTATACCCTTGGGCTACAAAACTAGCACAAAGAAAGTCCAAACCCTCACTTCCCCAAAATACCCAGGGGGCAGACCTCACTCTGGTCGGCTGCTCCCCAACTCCCCCTTGGGAAAGAGGGAAGCAGCACAGAGAGGTTTGTGTGAAAAAGGCTACTTTATTGAAACAGGTGCACAGCACAAATAACCTAGGCCTTCACTGTACAAATCTACAACCTCACTGTATGAAGTTACAAACTAATTTTACTCTACCCCAACCCCTAAGGCATACCTCTCCTTTTAATGACAACTTAATACATCTATATTATATCTGATCAATGGTGGTTCAAATGTAACTGATACCTCTAAAATCCCTTCGCTCTTTCCTACATCTATTAACCTGTTAGTCAACTACATTTCCTATCTAACCTTAAACTTCCTGTCTCAACTAGGTGTGCCTACCCATTCCCCTTTCAGCCTGAACTGCTCCTGACAACAATAAACTTCGGTAAACCATGGCAACTTCTCTGCGAACCGCGACCCAAAAAAGGTGGGATGCTGAGCCCCCACGGCTCCTTCACTCTTTTTCTGCGCCCCCAGAGTGTCTCAGTTGATTTGTACCCAGGGCTAACTGACATTAAGTACCTTTTCTAGGACCATCTTAATCTGTAACAAGTAAAGCTCCATGCCCATTAAAGACAGATGGACTCCGTCCCCACGGAAAAACTCCTGATTGTCATAAAGGAGGTATAAATGCTCTAACCTACCTGTCCCGAAGTCCCTACAGAAACAAACACATCTCCTTATTCAGTTTCCTCCTCTTCGTTTATCTATCGCCACTGGTTTATTCGTTCCCCCACACTATCCTGGGTATGAACTTTGTCCAGATCACATGGCAGCCGGCCCATGTGCTAAGTAACTCCCTTAGATCTGCCTTCATGCATTTGATCAGTGCCAAACATTTCTGCACCACCAATTTGTTGTCACCTAGATGAATCAACAGGATATCCGGCAAATGCCCAATACCACAAGTTTGTTCAGACAAGTAAGGAGCTCCCCCCATCTCATTCCCCCTTTACCAAAGCCCTTAATACCATGCATTATTTATGTATTCATTATTTATGGACACATCAAAACCCAAATCTGTCCCCTGCCATATAGACCATGCGTGCTGTTCCGCCCATTTCACAAAGGAGTGGCCTAGGATCCAAATCATCAATCCTGCTGCATCGGGCCTGGACAGAACGTTGGATAGAAACAAAAGTTGAAAACTTGCATCAGAACTTAGCAAGACCCTTCCCTCCCCCGATATTTTGCTTATACCAATTAGATGACCACCTGCCTACCTCCATGATGCCTTCGGGCTCCAAACCCCACCTACCTGCTTCAGTAGCCATGCCTATAAGGAAAGAAAGAATATGTACAATAGCCAATTGGATCTACTCAGACCAAGCTGAGTGCCTTGCACATTGCTGACAGCAGCTGGAAGAGGGTCTACCGTCTATGTTCTGAAAAACCCTTCTATTTCCCGGCACTGTTCCTTGTTGGATGGCTGTCCCCCAAAGCACAGGGCATAAGCGTTCTACTGGATACTCCCTAAGGAATACGCTCCTGAACTTGCCCCTTCAGTCTGCCTTGGAGTTGTATAACCATATTTGCAGGCCCTCCTGATACCTGCAGACTTCCTCACAAATAACCCCTTTATGCCTTTTACCCCCAACAATTCAGGCACTCTTAAGGCCCAGAGAACACCCATGACATGAGAGCTGAAAAAAGTGATATCTGGTGCACACACTGCTGACAGGGCTCCCATATTTGTACTGAAAATCTCTAATATCAATGGCCTCCTCTTGTGACCTGAGCACCCTGCCTCCCTAGTCCAAACTTGCCTCCCTAGTCCAACCTTCCAAAATCCGCTTATCAAGTTCGCTCGCTGACACAGCGTAACCCTACAGGAGGTTGGCAGTGAATGCTATGCCCACTAATTTACCCACAATAGTCACCCACAATTGTCTTTTCTCTATGAGGTACATCATGAATTGAACTACTGCCTCTGTTCTAAGCCAGCTCTCCTGTCTTTGCCTAGCTCCCGCGGATAAAAATTCGGAATAAGTCCGAATATAAGCTCAATGTGTTGATGGCGATATGGAACCTGCTACCAGCTGATGCATTCTCTCACTCCTACAGACCAAAGCTCCTGCAGAATCCGGGTCCGGAGTCTGTCCGCTTCCATAGCAAGCTTCCATAGACAGCCCATGGAATCTCTCCCACTGCGAACACGACAAATGTCATTGTCCACACCTGGCATGTGTTTAGCACTAAATATTATGTCACGTAGGCATTGTATAACAAATACCCTCAATATTTTAACAACTGGGCATCCTTCACTGACTGCCTATTGACACTCTGCACTACGGACATATTGTCCACCCTGAAAAGTAACTTCTTGTGAGACAGCAGATCCCTCCAAAGATCGAGTGCCACCATCAGAGGGAAGAATTGCAGGAACAGAATGCTGCAGCCCCCTTGTTTCCACTGCAGTGGCTACTCTTCTGTGCACAATAACCCTGCCAAAAAAACCAACATTTGAACCTCCTGCGGCATCAGAAAAGAATTGGGTATTTCATTCTACATCTTCCAATGTTACTATTGGGATTCTGTTAAAGGAGTGTGCGAATGACCTCCACATCCATAATTTCTCTTTATTTCTTGCTGAAAGTCTAATGTAGTGATGGGGTAGTATTAAACCTGACAGTGACATACCCAACCATCGACAGAATGCCCTCCCTGTACGCATTACTCGGCAAGCAAAGTTCAAGTGTCCCAACAGTGTACCTCTTTAACCGTGACTTTAGACTTGCCTAACATTCCATCCAGGAGGTTTTGCATTCTCTACTTTTTCTAATCCGGCAATCTGGCCACCAATGCCTGAGAATCAATCTCAATACCCAGAATAGACAAGACCGTACTGGGGTCTATTGTCTTCTTGGGTGCTAAGCCCACGCCCATGTCAGCCATGAGCGCCTTGAAAGTGTCCTGTATACAAAGGCAGCCTGGGGAACCGGACCCCCTCATGAAGAAGAAATCATCTAAGTAGTGGTCTACCAAATCATTGCAGATGTACCATATGACCATCCACTGAAGGAAAGAGCTGAAGCACTCAAAGAGAGCACAGGACATCGAGCAGCCCATAGGCAATGCTTTATCTATGTACAATTACCCTCAAACTGTATTCCCAGCAGGTAAAAGCTGGCAGGGTGTACTGTCAGCGAACAGAAAGCCAACTAAATGTCGTTCTTAGCCATAAGCGCCCCCTTTCCCACCCTGTCCATCAATGCTAAGGGCATTTCCACTGAGGAATAAGGGACTGAGACTTGTTTCACAGCTAAATATTCATTGATTGACTGGCCCTCTAGCCAGGAGAGATATTGAATGAAACGGAACTGACCTTGCTCTTTTTTGGGCACCACTCAACTGGTGACATGATTAAGTGTTTCTGTGGCCACTCATCAAATGGCCCACCATTCTCCCTTCTTGAATCTCCTTTCTCAGTTTGTCACTCACAATTAGGTTGTGCTCTCATGCCACCCAACTTTGCAGTTTTGGGCCCTCATATCTCAATAGAATAGAACCTTCCAACAGCAGCTCAGCATAATCTCGCTTATTATAGTGAGTAAGACAAAGTTCCAAGTTAAAAGGTGTATGAGCCTGTCCCCGCAGGTCCCTGTTCCCTTCGTACTGCCTTGTGTGTGTTGTCCTGCCTATGCTGCTGCCCCCCATGCTGTTGACCTCCCGTGGCACCTGCTGGTGTCCATACCCCCTGCACCTGTTGCCCCCCCCCCCCGAAAAATTGACCAGGGGATGCCTGCCTGCACATTTGGAACATTTGTAGCGGAATTTGAAGAATTCCTTTTTGCAGACTTCCTTATTATAGTCCCAGCAGGCTCTGAAATGGGTAGTTTGTCCCTTAGTTGATGCTCCTATCCCTTCCTGGGTTGGGCGTCTCTGAAAGGACCGATATATGATTGGCAGACCACTGGCAGTAAAAAGTGTTTTGCCCATCGTATACTGCCCCAAATTAGTGTCTAGCTCGCCCCACTTGGCTTCCGGGTCAACCACCAAGGGCGCCCGGAATTCCTCATCATATTGTGCCCCGGCGGACCCTCCATAATTTAACTGGGCCTTCCTTTTTACATCCATGTATTTAAAATGTGCTACAGACCTCTCTGGGTGTCGTTAGCAATAAACAGTTGCGTATATGAGGAAAGCTCCCCCTTCCAAATCCTCTCTTTTGTTGAGAGCATGAGGTAGTCCCTCTGTGGTTTAGATGTCTCCATGTAGTGCAAATTTTTAAATTTCACTTCTTTACTCTTGAGTTTTTCTGCCTTTGTGGTTTCCTTTTGCTTCTCGTTCATCGACCCCTTCTGTGAGCTTATATTCCTTTTGCTTCTCGTTCATTGACCCCTTCTGTGAGCTAATACCTATCGCCTCTTTGCTGACCACCTGAAGCTGTCCTTGGCCTGGTTCCCCAGTAGATGTTCCCTCTTTTTTGTCTTCTTAGTCTACCACTGAACTTGTGCCTTCTGCTTAGTTTCATCTGTGCCCACTCCAGTATCTTTTACGTATAAACCCTTCTGGAGGAGGGCCTCCCTGCTCTCCTGAGGCTCTTTCGCCTCAACTCCCATGGATACCATGCAAGAGAGGTACACACTGCCATGCAACACCATACCTGGCACCAAGGTCGTGCCCTCTCGGGGACCAGGTCCTGCTTCGACCTTCCTGATGTTGCAGCGTGCTAGCCTCATGCCAAACACTAGTGGCAGAATGATTGAAAGAACCCCCACCACCCCCATTTGCCACCAGACAGTCTCCTCTGCCTAAATTTCATCTACGTCCCTCAACTCCCCTTCCTCTAAACATTCAATGTCTTCAACAACCTAGTCAAGTATTGTCTGCTGGCTCGCATATAACCCACCCATGTCCTGGACCTCATCCTCCACCCAGCTCTGTAATCATGACCCTTGTTGCTTAAGTACATCCAGAAACTACTTACCTGGGTGGGCCGTACCTTGCCCTCCCCACCACTCCAAAGATGCAGGACGCACATTCCTGTGAACTCTCGCACTGGAGGCTGCTCTCAACCCTTTCAGGTGTTGCACTGCCGAGGTTACGCTAACCCTTCTTGGGGCAGTGGTGTCGTGGTCCCTTGCCGACGTCCATCTCGGCTGCCCAGGGCATTGCCTTTCCTTCTACTCTGGGTCAATACGCTGTACAAGGCTCTCCAGAGTCTCTCCCGGGTTTATTTACGCCGACCTGTAAGAGAGATGAAAAAAAGCCTGGTATGCTGGTGGATTTACAAGCTTTCTGCACTCCCTGAACCGACCCTTTCCCAATGCCACTTACCCACTCACCCCCTGACCCAGCGTCCGGAAAGCCAGGGCCCACAGGCCTGCTTGGGATTGTCTAGCTGCCGTGACCCACTATTGCAAAAGATGCCCAACTTAACATAGACTTTAGTGTGGGGCCTTACCACCCAGGCCTCAGACAAGCTTCCTTCTTGGGACCTCAGCTGTGCTGCCTCTTCTGCCTCTGACCCCTCACCCTCATCATCACTCCACTCTAAGAAGGGCACCTGACAATGCTGCTGCAGCACTTATACTTTGCACTCCCCCAGGGGCTCCAGGCCTGCACCAGGGGACCCTAATACACTTCTTTCCTCAAAATTCATAGTTGATGGGGCCCTGGCCCCACTTCCTCCCTCAGCCCAGCACACCTGTACACCTACTGGAGCTCTATCCATCCACGTCGAGCTTCCACTGTATGGCTTTCCACTCGTCATGGTGCTTGTTCTCACGCCCCAGGTCCAGCTCCATTTCCTTAATCACCAATTGATACTCATTGAGGAACTTATAACATGCCTCACCAAAGCCGCTTGTCTCTGTGCCCCCGGGCCTAATGCCTTATCCCCCTCCCTCCCTGCTGCAAAGAAGACCTCTGAACTCATTGCCGACCACACCAGGTCCTCCCTGCTTCCCCTGGCCACAGATCCCTCCCCATCCCACTCCTCTTCTGTGAGGTGGCATACACATTTGCAGTGGCCCCACCACTTTTCATGACACGTGAGGCCTCCTCTCCTACTTTTCATGACACGTGAGGCCTCCTCTCCTTCATTGGAGCCCTCACATACAAAACCTTGTTTTTGTGCCCCACCCCAGGCTGGCGGCTCGGCCCACATGGCCTCATGGCTGGCCCTTGTTGCATGCAGGGAATGCAGCTTTGCCCACACTGACCTTTCCCTTTCCCGGGGCCTCTCTCCTAGTATGAGAATGGCTTCTCACTTTCACCTGTCCACCACAGGGGTTTATTGTGGTGAAGAGCAGGCCAAGTCTACAATTGCGATCCCTCCTGCTGCTTTCCTGCTAGGGTGACTGTTAGTATGTGGAGCCCCTTCTGCTAGCGAGTCAAGGCACCCAGCCGCCAAAAGGAGCCACATCTCTTGGACCACCAGCTTGTCCTGGTATACTCCAGCTGATGCCATCTCAGTGAGTGCCCTGATTACCTAGCCTACAAGAAACCACCCTGACACCAACAACTCCTAATACTATGGGCAAGCACTACCATGTGAAAGCTGCCACAACCGGAAAAAGCCACCATTGGGAAAAAGCTACCACTGGCAGCCCCTGTGTCACCTGACAAACTGGTGGCGGGCATACAAAATGCCCAGTCTTATACCCTTGGGCTACAAAAGTAGCCAAAGAAAGCCCAAAACCCTGAGAAGTCGTCCAACTACTCCACTTCCCCGAAATATCCAGGGGACAGACCTCCCTCTGGTTTTCTGCCCCTCCCAAGCTCCCTTTGAGAGATGTGTGTATGAGAACGTCGTTGATCCATAATCCCTGGAACTTGTGTTGTGTCATTTGTATGTGCACTTTGCACAGACATTGACAGTCACCACTTTGCTCAAGTACCATAAAACTAGTTTTCGACTTGGACTTCTGCTTGACATCATCTTTACTATTGCTTTAAGGTTTTGGACACGTTTTTGACCTGCATTGTCCACAACACTCAGCAAGCTGTGCATTTATGAAGATTGCTTTTCATTTCCGTGGATAGTATTCCTCATGTTTTACTCGTGAAAAGATCGAAATTATTTGGCATAAGCGTTTTGCTGAAAAGTCTAAGATTGCATTTCATGTGCTGAATAAATTGATTTCATTTCAGATTATGCGAATGCTATTTATACAGTCTAGTCGGTGGATTTCCTGTCACTTTTAATCAGTTCTGTTGTAGATGACTGCTGGAAGGAGCAGCAATATGAATTAATGTGCAATGTTCCAGCCTTTGTAATTCTCAAATGCGTTTTTGTTAATTTTACGCTAGCTTCATTAACATGATAACCTGGTTGACAACACTCATAGAAAACATTCTAAGTAGAAACATAAGCAGATCAGCTTAAGGATCATTGTGGCAATCGCACACCAACACATGAACTCCTGTGTCTGCTGCATTAACACTAGTGGGACAGAATATTGGGTGAATGAATAATTCATTTTAGGCATGTTACAGCTGTGAAATGGGTTCTCTTCATCATGCCACTTCATTGACTGCAGTTGGTTATGTTTAATTTAAGATCATATGTTAGATATTTTGTAGATCATCGCCAAGTACAACACTTAACTAAACCGATCTGTGAACTGAAAAGAACTGATTAGAATGTGCAATTCTACATTAAAACGATACCACTCTTTGGTCTAAAATGAGTTTGGCAAGAATGGCGCAGCCTTTATTCATGGTGCTTGATCGAAGAGACCATATTTGGGCTCAGTAAAGAACTGCCGTCACTCACTGTAATCATCCTCGGGCCCTATTACGAGTCATAGCGAGCGGCAGGTAACAGGTGTTATTGGCCACATTGGAATTATGAGGTCTGCAGAATTACCGTGATGGAACAGTTCAGGGGAGGGATGATCGTAACTTGTTTAATTCTTTGTAGTGTAATCAAATGAAATTACCAAATAATTCTGCATGATTACACGAAATTACACATTTATAATGCCAATAACTCCAGCTCCCAAACATGCGAGACGCAATGACAAGGCAGATATGCAGGTTGTGTTTTTTGCACATAGGGGCCTATGAGGGTCATGTAGGTTCCAGTGTTAGGCTTACTGAGTGGTGTAGCTAATAATGCTTATTAGTGACTACATCAGCAAAAATAAACGGGTACAGGGCAATGGAATACACGGCATTGAGCAGGCTGTTAATGGAGCCCGGCCCGGTCGGTCAGTGCCGCACACCTGCCACCTCTCTCTAGGGCAGAGGTTCACACACTTCTTGATGCAGAGACCCTCTTGTCAAAATTTTTAGGCATAAGGACCCCCTTCTGACAAACATTTAGAAACTAGTACGCCTCACCATCGACAACTATCCACAACCATAAACACCCCCAATACCCACAGCAAATTATTTTTACGGTGGAAATAATATTAAACAGTGTTTTGCAAACCAAAGGTCAGTGAGCATGGGGTGTAGTCAAAGGTGTAGCTAAAAGCAAAGGGCCTCATTTATGAGGAATTGGCGTAGGGCAGCACCACAAGTCTTCTTGCTGTGCTGCCCTATGCCAATATGAAAGGGCAGGAATGCACTGTATTTATGAAACATGTACATTCCTGTCCTTTTCCCTTGCGTTGGCGCACAAATTGCTGCCAAGCACCAATATAGGCAGTATTGTTTTTGTACAGGAAGGGGTGCCTTCCTTCACAAAAACAATCCTGAGGGGCATTTTCCTCTCTCTTTGTGCAGAATGTACTATACATGAAAAGAGGAAAAAACTCGGAGAAATTAAAAGATGTCTCCTTGTTACGGCTCCACTAGGCAGGCATCCGTTTTTGGAGCTGCCCTAGGTTTACGTGATTTTGTAAATATGGGGCAGCATCAAAATCCATGGGTGTTGCGTGGGAACCCCACGCAAAGCCCATGAAACACCTCCTTGACGCAGAGTTAAGCAATGCAGTGACTTGTGCTACTATGTCGTACTCCGTATCTCTGAGGCCATGCAGAGTGACTTTGCACCGCCTCATAGGTATGGTTAAGACACCTGCGCCACTAAAGCGTCAAAAAAGTGATGCTCTGGCGATGCAAGCCTCTCATAATTAAGCACCAAAATATTCTGTACGTTTTTTAGGTCTTTCACCATCAGGTATCTACATATAAAATAATGGGCAGAGTAAATGAAAAACACATTTTAAAAGTTGCTAGTAGGTAATGCACTGTAGTACATTATGAAACCTCTACTATTTAATGTACTGCAGAAGTCTGTGTGTAACAGAGAGCCAGAGAATTAAATCTTGATTGGTGCAGTGGAGAATAGTGATCCGTATTTTTAGTGCTACAAGGTCACAGCCTGTGACAGAAAGCACTGTGAATATGTAAGTCAATATTTTATACTTACATTACACACAGTGTAATAGAATGCTGCCAAAATTGCAAATAGTTTACGATAAAATGGTGCTTCTAAAATGTAGATTTTAATAATACCAGAGCGTATGTAATGTATTATTTTTTACATAACTGTCCCTTAAGCACCTCTTAAGGGATACATTCGGTTAAAACAAGCACTTTCCAGCTCAGTTGTTAACTCTTTGTACTTCCACTCAAAAAACCAAATCATTGTCATCACAAACCTTGGAGTAATTTGATCAATTAAAGCCAGAATTGCTTACAAGCATCCTTTCCACTTGTAGATTAACTGATAGGCACATTTGCATTTCATTCAGGCGGTTGTATGATGGTACAACGCGTGGTATTACCACGCGTACCGTTACAATACAGGTTTTACAATGCAAGTCGTTACAACAACGTGCGTTGGGGGGCGCTGGATAGTGAATAGTTTAACTTACTATTCCAACTCCAGTCCCCGTGGATAGTAGGGAAGGTGTTGGATAGTAAATTAAACTATTCCCTATCCTAGAGCGCCCTCCAGTGAAAGTCGTTGTAACGACTTTCGTTGTAAAACTTGCGTGGTAATGGTTCCGCGATGTAAATGTTTCGTGGGTAAGGATGTTCCCCCATTCAGGCAAGCAGCTGATAACGATCTAAACTAGCCAGCTGTCTTTTTTCCAAAAGGAAAGCGTGACCCCCTTCCCAAGACTCCATGGATCCCCTGGGGGTCGCCACCACAGATTCAAGACCTCTGCTCTAGGGGCTTGTGGAATGCCCATTAGAGTTTGGCAAGCGGCGCAGAAGAAAAGAAAGGCACAGATCGCAAACTCTTTTTAAAAAATATTTAATGCTTTTAGGAAACAGTGCAGCACACCGCATGTGCCGCGCTGCTTACTGAAAGCATCAAATATTTTAAAATAGAGTTTGGCGAGTCGTGCCTTTCGCTGGAGTGGGACTGTAGTGTAGTTCCTATTTTCCCAATAGGCTCTGCGCATTGGAATAATATCTTCAATAGTATAGACGTAGGACTGTGGTTAACTAGGTCTTCTACTGACGATATTAGTCTTAAAGTTATGTGTGCCAGCTAGCTCAGAGTTCACTAGAAACTTTCTCGAATAGGCAAGGAGGGGTTTAACCTCCCTGGATAGACAAGAAGGGATTTCGTTTCTGACAACCATAGAACATGACAACTTTGCTCTCCCCTAATCAAGAGTATATCTCCAGAGTCGTGTGAAAACAAAAGACAACTTATTTTACTCAGTCAGTACGTGCATTCTTAGTTTCACCAGTTTGTAGAGAAATAAGAGATGGGCGTGGTTCAATAAAAGATGTTATTTATTGATCAGTCTCTTTTCTCATACAAGAGAAATGAATCGCTATTATTGCAATACTTATAGTTAAGTAAAGTGCATACAGTAAAAACAGAATTATAAAATAATACTGTAAAAGCATTTATATGGTTTCTTAGCCATATGATACTAAAATGGATAAAAGATATACATACATATATACATTGACTAATCGTACTAAACTGGTGCTTCTAACTACGCCTACCCCGGTGTACCTGACCTAAGCCTAATACTTGGGAGGGAGTAAGTAAGTAGCAGTTTAAGTTAAGTTTGCTTTGCCAAGAATCTGACTCAAGAATTCTCTGTAAGGGGTTAGTCAGTTCAGTACCTGGGATTTGGAAGGCTGGAGGGTTGGTGTCTCTGTCTCAGGACTCGATATCCCAGTTACCCGCGAGGGCGGCTGGAAACGCCGGAGGCTGGATTTCTCGGCAGGAGAAAAGGCAGCGTCTCTCTCAGCGCGTCAAAAGGGGGGGCAGCGTCCGTGGGCTTTTCTGCTTCAGCTGGGCTCTCCGGCAAGTAGCGCTGCTCCAAGCTCGTCACCACCGTGTCTTAGCTTAGGGCAACGTCGGTATATTTATACCTGAAAGGTGCCGTGTTTGACGTAAGGATGGACATAAGACGTCAGCAAGAATGTCCTAAGGACTGGTCGTTCTTACATTCTTTGCAGGAGTTCTCGAGCGAAATCAAAACAATGGTTGCGGGGATTTCCCAGGTCTGTTGGAGGTTTGATTTGTTTTGAGAACTCGGTGTGCTTCTCTAGGGGGCTGAAGGGATAGTGCTTGCTTAATGTGACAGCATGCGCTATGACCTAATCTGAAGACGGGTTTCTGTGCCGTTCTATGGACACTAGTGAATTAATAACCGGACAAGGGTCAGAAATAGGAGTATCAATATAGGTACCTAGATAAACACACTACACCCACTCCACGAAATTATGTACATATTTACTAACCTAAGCAATAGTAAACATAACTAACAGTGCATTTGTATACCGGACCACCCCAAAAACATATATATATATATATTTTTTTTTAAATGGCGTATGCAAAATGCACGAAATGAGTATAGGTACTGTATGCATTCAAGCAGTATAATCGTTCAAAAGGAGATGCACATTTTATATCGGCATGAATGTTTTGCGAAATTACACATGAAACGGCTCTTGATACAGAAAAAAATTGCGAGACCATCTCATCACATATAAACACAATTAATTGCATATAAACTAGTAGTTGAGGTAATGTAATTTCTCTAGTATTCCTAAGAATAGAAGTTCTGTTATCTAAGAATAGTTTTACTTTAAGCAGAAGATAAGTGCCAAAAAGGTAAATATTTTGGAATTTGGAAAAAAAAGTTTTCGCTATTCAGAGGAGAAGAGAAAAAATAGTTCACAGTCACTTTGTTTTCAAAAGACTGAAGGCCAAATTCAGAGTTCAGGGAACGCCGTGTGCAAGTTTGTTTAACATCATTTTCTCTGTTCCGGTGAAAACATCATTTCAGATAGATTCTCGAAAAAACAGTCTACAGCTTCTGGTGAGAGTTCGACTAGGTTAGAAAATGTTGCTACCATGCAGTCACGCGCATGATTGCTTTCACTGATGGTTTGATCAGAACTGCTTACAGAAGGTCGTACCTGGTCGATGCTGCTTTCATCTTGTACTTCACTACCCTTCAATCGCAGTGGTGAAGTTTCCACGAATGCCGTCATCAGGATAGGTAGCCGCTGGGGACAGCACAATGCATGAGCCTTTACCGGACCCAACAAAGTATCTGCATCCAATGGTACGTCTGATTGTAGTGTAAGACAGGTGTCTAACATGCATTCTTCGCCGCATAGCATGCACCTTAATACAGGCATAACACAATTCTGCCAGATGGGTCTGAATGAAAGAAACCAGGTCATATTCAGATCTCGTAGCCGGGCTAAGCCAAGGACTTTAGTTATGCGGTCCCGGTAGCGGATAGCTAGGATCGTTTCTTCTATTGTAGCTGGAGTCTTGTCTGTGACATGGCTTGCCATAACGAAGCAAGAGTAGCAAGAATAAAATGCCTGCTACGAGTCCCAACAGGAGTGGAAGTCCGCCAAAGATGGAATGGACGAAATTTGGAAAAATACCCAGGATCGCTTTAAATGGTGTTAAAGCGCCTGAAAAAACTGTCTTAAATACACTGGCGATACCACTTGTATCAGAAATATTTAAGATTTCGTTCAACATTTCTGCGAAGTGTAGGGGGCAATTTGTTGATAACATTGAATGAATCTCTGCCGTTGTCCTTGCAACTTGGAGATCATACGTTTCTTTTGATGACGTCAACTGGGTTGGCGTCTGTAGGAGCACAGTCTTCATTCTGCTTAAAGTATCAATTCGAATAGAAGAGATTTTTAAACTGGGCCATAACCTTCCCTCCCTGTCTGGAGCATTATTCGGGAACAATACTCTTTCACAGCACATGACCCTGGAAGTCACGCTTATGAGATAAGGTTTTCCTGGCAGCAAGCCACAACATCTGTGATCTACAATTAGAATGTAACTCCCGTTCAAAAGTCTTCTAAAGAATGGTTCTATTTGTGTTGCAGGTGTGCCTAACTGGTGACATGAAAGGTTATTTGAAGTCCCTTCACAGGCCCCATGCAAACTAATACCCTGACACAGAAGTATGCCACTTAGCGATCTTTCACAATTATTACCACTAAGAAATACACTCTGTCCGTTATTACTGACACATGTGTGTGTATAGGGCAAGTTCCATGTGGACTTAATGTATCCTTTACCCAACCTTTCATACTGGCCTGCCTGTATATATTTTTGGCAGTATTGAAACTGGAAAGTTGTTATCGGAATATTTATTATCCCATGTATTATCCATTCAATGACAGGTCGTTCTGACATTGTCAATGGTAATCTCTCAAGTTTTTCAATGCTCAGAATTGTATAGTCAGCACCCTTTTGTGCCAAACTGATTTGTTTATCAGTAAGGTTAAAGATATTAAATAGTGACGTTGTGTTGATTAGACGCCAAGGCACATAGCCTGAACGCAGATTTTGTAACGTCCAGCCAAGCTGTACAATAGAACGTAATTGAGACTGACCGTGTTGCAACATCAGTAAGTCTTGTTCTATTATATCGATTGCAGAAGATACAATACTGTCCAGTGAATATATTCTGGAAGACAGAGTCATTAACCCATTGTCTACAACAGAAAGTGATTTTTCCAAATTAACACGGTCAATTTCCCGTATTTTTTCTGCTGTCTCAATTTGAGTTACTTTCCAAGCTTCGTTGTAAGCTGCATATATAGAGGCCACTATGAAACGTTTTTGACGCTGTTTGCGTGGTCCCATGATGAAATCAGGCAAGTCAGCACCTTCTTTAAGTAAAGTTAAGTGTTGCTTAATTTCTGAGAGTGTGGATGTATGTAGCCATTGAAGGCAGAGTTTTCCCACACTATAAGTAGTTACAATCCCTGGATGTTGTCTCTGGGAGTATCTTGGGTCTGGCCTGGTCAATGTGAACCCCTGTATTTTGTTCAGGAATCTGTCTTGACAGTTATTTGTGTCTGTGGGCCAGATCAACCATTTTTTCCAATCAGCATGTGTTCTGTTTTGGTTTAAAATATGGGATACGTCCATCTCAACATCCGTAGTGCTATTACTGTTAGGTGTTGGTTTTGGAATAGACGGTTTATTTAAGTCTTTAATTTTGGCTAGGCCAAGACAGGATGTCTGTTGAATTGTATCATTCAAAAATATAATTTGTTCTGGGATCATGCAGGCTCTAAATAATGATTCTATACCTTGCACTTGCCAATCTTTTGTGCCCCAGATCGTTTTTGTTTCAATGTTATTGTTCCAGAAATCAAAACCGAAGGTATTCATTTTTTCAAAGAATGAGTCTGAATATAATAATTTTGTGTTTGTAAGCATGGTTTTCACTCCTGTCTTATTTAACAATTTGAAATAAAATGATTCTGCATTACTTGTGTTGAACCCTGAAAAGTATGAATATTTATCAAAATATGTCTTTGAACTGCCTTTTGGTGGAGTTGCACAATGTTCCCATTGGGTAAATTTTAAAACATTTCTAGGTTGAGTAGATTTATGCAGATAATGGTTACCATAATGGTTGTAACAAAACATTTGATCGTAATTAGATGAACCTTGCAAGTAATCATGTTCTGCAAATTTAGCTGACATTACTAGATCAGACATCATATCATTAATACTTTCAAAGTCCCAATCATCAGCGAATGTGCTTGGTTTTACAAAGTCACTTAATGAAATCTAAAATCGATGAGGATACTTCAGAAGCTCAACCGGACCATAGATTTCGTAATCAGTTTTGTCCCATGCTACCCCACCGGGTATAGGATTGGCTGTGAAGTTTACTGAAGAAAGTTCTCTTTTCTCTATGTGTGAAGACTTCTGTGGTTTCAGGACCAAGTTGATGTTCTGACTTGCTGTGTCCATTGTAACATATTTTCCCTCAATGAAATGTCCCAAGCATAGTACCATGATGAGCCAAAGTATGAGGATGAATACTCCTAGTGCCACCCAAAGTTCAATCCATGGAGAAATCAGATAGGTTTCTTGTAGTTGATGAAAGAGTTCCTTTGCTTTGTCTTTAAAAGTTTTTGTTGTCGGCTGTTCCTCAGGTTCACTTGGATCCTCAGAGCGAAATCAAAACAATGGTCGCGGGGATTTCCCAGGTCTGTTGGAGGTTTGATTTGTTTTGAGAACTCGGTGTGCTTCTCTAGGGGGCTGAAGGGATAGTGCTTGCTTAATGTGACAGCATGCGCTATGACCTAATCTGAAGAGGGGTTTCTGTGCCGTTCTATGGACACTAGTGAATTAATAACCGGACAAGGGTCAGAAATAGGAGTATCAATATAGGTACCTAGATAAACACACTACACCCACTCCACGAAATTATGTACATATTTACTAACCTAAGCAATAGTAAACATAACTAACAGTGCATTTGTATACCGGACCACCCCAAAAACATATATATATATATATATTTTTTTAAATGGCGTATGCAAAATGCACGAAATGAGTATAGGTACTGTATGCATTCAAGCAGTATAATCGTTCAAAAGGAGATGCACATTTTATATCGGCATGAATGTTTTGCGAAATTACACATGAAACGGCTCTTGATACAGAAAAAAATTGCGAGACCATCTCATCACATATAAACACAATTAATTGCATATAAACTAGTAGTTGAGGTAATGTAATTTCTCTAGTATTCCTAAGAATAGAAGTTCTGTTCTCTAAGAATAGTTTTACTTTAAGCAGAAGATAAGTGCCAAAAAGGTAAATATTTTGGAATTTGGAAAAAAAAGTTTTCGCTATTCAGAGGAGAAGAGAAAAAATAGTTCACAGTCACTTTGTTTTCAAAAGACTGAAGGCCAAATTCAGAGTTCAGGGAACGCCGTGTGCAAGTTTGTTTAAAATCATTTTCTCTGTTCCGGTGAAAACATCATTTCAGATAGATTCTCGAAAAAACAGTCTACAGCTTCTGGTGAGAGTTCGACTAGGTTAGAAAATGTTGCTACCATGCAGTCACGCGCATGATTGCTTTCACTGATGGTTTGATCAGAACTGCTTACAGAAGGTCGTACCTGGTCGATGCTGCTTTCATCTTGTACTTCACTACCCTTCAATCGCAGTGGTGAAGTTTCCACGAATGCCGTCATCAGGATAGGTAGTCGCTGGGGACAGCACAATGCATGAGCCTTTACCGGACCCAACAAAGTATCTGCATCCAATGGTACGTCTGATTGTAGTGTAAGACAGGTGTCTAACATGCATTCTTCGCCGCATAGCATGCACCTTAATACAGGCATAACACAATTCTGCCAGATGGGTCTGAATGAAAGAAACCAGGTCATATTCAGATCTCGTAGCCGGGCTAAGCCAAGGACTTTAGTTATGCGGTCCCAGTAGCGGATAGCTAGGATCGTTTCTTCTATTGTAGCTGGAGTCTTGTCTGTGACATGGCTTGCCATAACGAAGCAAGAGTAGCAAGAATAAAATGCCTGCTACGAGTCCCAACAGGAGTGGAAGTCCGCCAAAGATGGAATGGACGAAATTTGGAAAAATACCCAGGATCGCTTTAAATGGTGTTAAAGCGCCTGAAAAAACTGTCTTAAATACACTGGCGATACCACTTGTATCAGAAATATTTAAGATTTCGTTCAACATTTCTGCGAAGTGTAGGGGGCAATTTGTTGATAACATTGAATGAATCTCTGCCGTTGTCCTTGCAACTTGGAGATCATACGTTTCTTTTGATGACGTCAACTGGGTTGGCGTCTGTAGGAGCACAGTCTTCATTCTGCTTAAAGTATCAATTCGAATAGAAGAGATTTTTAAACTGGGCCATAACCTTCCCTCCCTGTCTGGAGCATTATTCGGGAACAATACTCTTTCACAGCACATGACCCTGGAAGTCACGCTTATGAGATAAGGTTTTCCTGGCAGCAAGCCACAACATCTGTGATCTACAATTAGAATGTAACTCCCGTTCGAAAGTCTTCTAAAGAATGGTTCTATTTGTGTTGCAGGTGTGCCTAACTGGTGACATGAAAGGTTATTTGAAGTCCCTTCACAGGCCCCATGCAAACTAATACCCTGACACAGAAGTATGCCACTTAGCGATCTTTCACAATTATTACCACTAAGAAATACACTCTGTCCGTTATTACTGACACATGTGTGTGTATAGGGCAAGTTCCATGTGGACTTAATGTATCCTTTACCCAACCTTTCATACTGGCCTGCCTGTATATATTTTTGGCAGTATTGAAACTGGAAAGTTGTTATCGGAATATTTATTATCCCATGTATTATCCATTCAATGACAGGTCGTTCTGACATTGTCAATGGTAATCTCTCAAGTTTTTCAATGCTCAGAATTGTATAGTCAGCACCCTTTTGTGCCAAACTGATTTGTTTATCAGTAAGGTTAAAGATATTAAATAGTGACGTTGTGTTGATTAGACGCCAAGGCACATAGCCTGAACGCAGATTTTGTAACGTCCAGCCAAGCTGTACAATAGAACGTAATTGAGACTGACCGTGTTGCAACATCAGTAAGTCTTGTTCTATTATATCGATTGCAGAAGATACAATACTGTCCAGTGAATATATTCTGGAAGACAGAGTCATTAACCCATTGTCTACAACAGAAAGTGATTTTTCCAAATTAACACGGTCAATTTCCCGTATTTTTTCTGCTGTCTCAATTTGAGTTACTTTCCAAGCTTCGTTGTAAGCTGCATATATAGAGGCCACTATGAAATGTTTTTGACGCTGTTTGCGTGGTCCCATGATGAAATCACGCAAGTCAGCACCTTCTTTAAGTAAAGTTAAGTGTTGCTTAATTTCTGACAGTGTGGATGTATGTAGCCATTGAAGGCAGAGTTTTCCCACACTATAAGTAGTTACAATCCCTGGATGTTGTCTCTGGGAGTATCTTGGGTCTGGCCTGGTCAATGTGAACCCCTGTATTTTGTTCAGGAATCTGTCTTGACAGTTATTTGTGTCTGTGGGCCAGATCAACCATTTTTTCCAATCAGCATGTGTTCTGTTTTGGTTTAAAATATGGGATACGTCTATCTCAACATCCGTAGTGCTATTACTGTTAGGTGTTGGTTTTGGAATAGACGGTTTATTTAAGTCTTTAATTTTGGCTAGGCCAAGACAGGATGTCTGTTGAATTGTATCATTCAAAAATATAATTTGTTCTGGGATCATGCAGGCTCTAAATAATGATTCTATACCTTGCACTTGCCAATCTTTTGTGCCCCAGATCGTTTTTGTTTCAATGTTATTGTTCCAGAAATCAAAACCGAAGGTATTCATTTTTTCAAAGAATGAGTCTGAATATAATAATTTTGTGTTTGTAAGCATGGTTTTCACTCCTGTCTTATTTAACAATTTGAAATAAAATGATTCTGCATTACTTGTGTTGAACCCTGAAAAGTATGAATATTTATCAAAATATGTCTTTGAACTGCCTTTTGGTGGAGTTGCACAATGTTCCCATTGGTTAAATTTTAAAACATTTCTAGGTTGAGTAGATTTATGCAGATAATGGTTACCATAATGGTTGTAACAAAACATTTGATCGTAATTAGATGAACCTTGCAAGTAATCATGTTCTGCAAATTTAGCTGACATTACTAGATCAGACATCATATCATTAATACTTTCAAAGTCCCAATCATCAGCGAATGTGCTTGGTTTTACAAAGTCACTTAATGAAATCTAAAATCGATGAGGATACTTCAGAAGCTCAACCGGACCATAGATTTCGTAATCAGTTTTGTCCCATGCTACCCCACCGGGTATAGGATTGGCTGTGAAGTTTACTGAAGAAAGTTCTCTTTTCTCTATGTGTGAAGACTTGTGTGGTTTCAGGACCAAGTTGATGTTCTGACTTGCTGTGTCCATTGTAACATATTTTCCCTCAATGAAATGTCCCAAGCATAGTACCATGATGAGCCAAAGTATGAGGATGAATACTCCTAGTGCCACCCAAAGTTCAATCCATGGAGAAATCAGATAGGTTTCTTGTAGTTGATGAAAGAGTTCCTTTGCTTTGTCTTTAAAAGTTTTTGTTGTCGGCTGTTCCTCAGGTTCACTTGGATCCTCAGAAAAATCATCGAAGTTGATGAAGTAGCCTGATGCTACCGACGCGGCCGACGGCGGGCTAGGGCGATAACCCCTGGTCCGGCTGTTAAGATCTGCTGGGATAGGGAGCAGCTCCTTAGATTATGTCCGTCCACTTTACCATCATGCAGGCACGGTATGTCTAGTGATGACATAGACTGTGCTCATTGTGGCTTTTGCTTTACCACCATGCTGCCAGACGCCGGGGAGCTAGCTGCTCTTAACTGTGGTCTCCTTAACGTGAGGTCACTGCGCAGGCACAGAATCGACATTTTTGAGTTGCTTGCGGAGAGAAAGTATGACCTATTGTTCATCACGGAGACATGGTTAGACCAGTTTTCTGATTCGGACATCATCGAGGCTATGCCTGAGAGCTACTCGATGGTTAGGCAGGACAGGCCAGTAGGGAGGGGAGGGGGATTGCAATTATTTTCAGGAAACCTTTGGGATGTTTGTTGGAAAGCACGTTGGTTGCCGAAAGTGAGGTGGGAGCTTTCACTATACAAGTCAATGGGGGCAAGACGATCAAAGGCTTTTTGGTTTATAGACCCCCAGGGCCTTGCGCCAAGTTCAGGGAGAGTCTGTTAGAAAACTTAACAGAGGCAACGTTGCGTAGGGACACATTCCTCCTATTGGGCGATTTGAATTTGCATTTAGATTGCCCAGAGGATAAAGGAGTGGAGGAATTTTGCCGGGATATTCAAGCCCTTCAGCTTGAACTTAAGTTCTCGAGCCCCACGCACCGGCAGGGGCACCTCCTGGACCCGGTTTTTGCTAACTGGGAAGGGGTTGAGGTGTCCACTATTGAACCAATCCCCTGGACAGACCATTCTCTGGTGGTCTTTTCTATAAAGACCCCTAAAACCACTAAATCCAGTCAGGCACCCTTAAATTATTTAAGGAGGAAGTGGGCTAAGTTCTCATTGGAGGATTTTAATCATGCTCTGATTAGAGACGGCCAACCTGGAGGGGAGGATATTGAAACGGCGGTTTCGAACCTCAATAAGCGCATTATTCAAGCGCTGGACCAGACCGCCCCACTCTGTCGAACATCTGCATCCGGCCGTAAAGAAAGATCTGCCCCTTGGTTTAGTGGAGAGCTGAGGCAAACAAAGGCGGAGTGCAGGCGAGCCGAAAGAGTGTGGAGGGTGTCATATGATACCCAGGCTAGGGAACTGTTCCTAGAAAAAAGGCGGCAGCATCATAGGCTGATTAAAAAGTCTAAGGCAGCCTTCTATGCAGGACAAATTTTAGGGGCAAAAAACTCGGCCAAAGAACTTTTTAGTATCTATAAGTCTTTGACTATTCTAGACTCATCGGCAGACCCAGAGAGTTGTTCGCCCGAAACTTGCGATCGAATCGCCGAATATTTCTCCACCAAAGTCGAGAAAATTTATTTGACTTTTCCTAATCCTCCCCCTGTAGGGGTTGAGTTTGTGGCAACATCGGAGGGCATGGAGACAGAGGGGTCCCTCACGAACTTTAGCACCCCTCCTCCTGAAGAGCTAGTCAGGGTATGCCTCTCTGTCAAATCGGGCTCCCCCTTGGACCCGGTGTCCCCTAAACGTTTGGGGGACAGCCTGGAAGTGTTGGAGCCTTACATAAGGCATGTCCTGGATACCTCCTTCAAATCGGGTATGTTACCTGAAGGGTGGAAACAGGCTGTGGTACTCCCTCTCCGGAAGAAATCCCACATTGGCTTTGAGGTGTTGGAAAATCTGAGGCCCATCTCTCTCCTGCCTTTTCTGTCCAAAGTGGCGGAAAAGGTGGTTAACACCCAAATCATGAAACATGTGGAGGATGTGGGATTGCTCCATGCCACGCAGTTTGGCTTTAGACCGCGCCATTCTACCGAGTCCGCCCTTCTTATGGCAACGGAACATCTGAGACAGGGCGTAGATAATGGGCAAACGATGGCCTTGATCCTGTTAGACCTCAGCGCGGCGTTCGACACTGTAGCACATACCACCTTGCTACAGTGTCTGAACAGAGGTGGTATCACCAACACCGCGCTGAGGTGGATCCAGGCCTTCCTCACGGGAAGAAGCTTTCAAGTGAGGCAAGGCGACTGCTATTCAAAAGGGGTACCTCTGGGCCAGGGCGTGCCTCAGGGCTCGTCCCTGAGTCCAACCCTTTTTAATTTATATGTAGCGCCGGTAGCCTCCATTGTGGAGAACTATGGTCTCCAATTGGTATCATATGCCGATGATACGCAACTGGTCATCTCCCTGTCGCACGCACCCTGTCTTGCTGCAGATGGCTTCCGGTCGTGCATGAAAGAACTTGCCGACTGGATGGCCATCAATTGTCTGAAACTCAATGGCAACAAGACAGAGGTGTTGGTGGTAGGGAGAGCCCAGTCTGCATGGTCATCGGCATGGTGGCCACCCTGTTTAGGACCAACCCCCACCCCTTGCCAGGAGGCAAAAAATCTAGGGGTATGGTTTGATGCAGGTCTCACTTTCGGGCCCCAGATCAACCGTGTGGTTGGCGTGTGTTTTGGGGTACTGAAAAGATTGAGGAAAGTCCTGGACCTACTGCCGATGGAAGCTCGCCAAACCCTGGTACATGCTTTGGTAACCGCCAGGATGGATTACGGGAATTTGCTTTACCTGGGGGTGCCAGAGAAGAGCATGGCTCGCCTCCAAGTGCTGCAAAATGTGGCAGCTCGTCTGATCCTCAGGCTGCCCAAAAGGGTGCCTTCGAAGGCGGCACTGCAGAAGCTACATTGGCTTCCGGTGAGGCGCAGAGTTGAATATAAAGCCCTCTGTACGTGTCACCGTATCCTGTATGATAGGGCTCCTCGACTACTGAGGAAACTGGTTGAAGTGTATATACCTGCTCGAGCGCTCAGATCCGCCGATGGGGGTCTGCTTAGGGTCCCCAGGGTGAAGAAAGCGCACATGGGAGGCAGATCTTTCAGGTGTCTAGCGGCTAACTACTGGAATAAACTTCCAGTGGACTTGCGTCTGGAGCCTGAAGAAGCGAGGTTTTGAGCGAAATTAAAAACCCACCTCTATGCGAAGTAAATGGCTACTAAGCTACTGTGCTCCCTGTTTGCTGCCTCTCTCACTTTCAGCGCGTGGACACGCCGGTGCGCGTAACGCAGCGCTTTACAAATGTCCCAATAATAATAATAATAATAATGCTGTTCTGTCAATTGTATCAATTGCTTCTTGATTCCTTTTTGTTTTTGGAATTTTCTTTATTTCATTAGCATAGTCTGTGGTTACATCATTATAGACTGGTGTTTCTTGATTTAAGATTTTAATTTGGGTTTCAAGAGGTTTAAGTTCCATGGCTTTGTTGCATAGTCCTTGTTGTTTTACTGTAGGTGTATCAATTGTGATTAGTCTTTCAGTTTGAACCTCTGTGTTTGTAGCAAACTTTGGTGTTCTACTACTTCTTGGGAGTCCACTTGGCCTACTACTTGTTATCGGCCACATGATTGTGGTTTAACCAGGTCGATGGATACAACTCGGTTCTCCTTTTTACCAGCAAGGGGCGGTAGTACTACTGATCTTGTCCCGTTGACAGACAAGACAGGAACTGCTTTTCTGTAAGAAGGCCCAAATTCCTTCTTCACCGCGATCTTTTCTCTGACCAGATCCCCGATTTTTGGAATCCAGACAGGCCTTGCTGGGACAGGTGGTTTCTCTTCAGTGGCTGTTGGCTGTTGCTTCAACTTTATGTTGCTCAGGTCTTTTCTCTTTTTGTTTAAGTCCTGTAAAATAGCCAAACGATCTTTGATCGCCCTCTACGCCGGAACCACCGCCAAGCTCCAGAAGAGACTCCAGCGGATCCAGAACACCTCAGCCAGACTCATCCTCGACATCCCACGACACAGCCACATCTCCGGACATCTGAGAGACCTGCATTGGCTCCCCATCAACAAAAGAATCACCTTCCGTCTCCTCACCCACGCACACAAAGCCCTACACGATCAAGGCCCGAGCTACCTCTACAACCGCATCAACTTCTACGCTCCCAAACGCCATCTCCGATCAGCCAGACACGCCCTCGCCGCCGTCCCCCGCATCCGAAGAACGACAACAGGAGGAAGGTCCTTCTCATACCTGGCCGCCAAGACCTGGAACTCCCTCCCGACCGACCTGCGCCTGACCCAAGACCACCTCTCCTTCAGGAAGAAGCTCAAGACCTGGCTGTTCGAGCAGTAGCAGCACCCCGCTCCCCCCCTAGCGCCTTGAGACCCTTCGGGTAAGTAGTGCGCTCTATAAATGTCTCTGATTGATTGATTGATTGATTGATATCAAAGCATTTTTCTTTAACCACTGAAGTTTGACTATCAAGGTCCTGGATTAGCATTCTAGTCCCAAACAATAGTTTGTACGGACTGAGACCTCTCAGAGAATTTCTTGGCAGATTATTAAGACTACGTTGGACACTTATTAAATGTTTGACCCACCCAGCTCCTGAACCTAATACCTTAGCTGTTATAGATTGCTCTATGCCCTGGTTTTTTCTTTACACCATCCCGTTTCCCTCAGGAAGGAGGTGACAAGAGTACCGCAATGCTATGCCCATGCCGGCCATGTCCGTCTCATAAGCTCGAGAGCTAAAAAGCAGGACCCTGGTCAGAATGTAGCATGCAAATTGCGTATATGCCATTATAGACTCGCAAATCTTTGTATAACAGTTCAGACGTCAGCCGAGAGCTGGGGTCTACATTTTAAGTGAAAATAGTCTCTACATGTTAATATGACGCATTATTCATACTGGGTATTTCATGTCGATAGCCTAATCATTATTGGGTGAAACGCCATGTCAGTACGCCGTCTCGGTCACCACTGCGATCTCTGTTGCAGTCTGGGCAGTTTTTTGCAAATATATGATGTTGCAGGCTCATTCCTGGCCACCAGTATGTTGATTGTAATTCTTCTAGAGAATCCTTAAGTGTAAGGTGTCTAAGACCTTCACCCACATGTGCGTCTGCTATTAACAAGCCTCTCCTGTCCATGTTTGGAATCACTCTATCCCCCACTCCAGGGATTCGAGCAAAAGGAACGGAGTTTGCATCGATTATGTATGTATAATTGAGTGGATACATGAGGGGTAGCGCTGAGCAGTCGCTTTTTGATGACGTTTTTACCGCCAGCATTGTTTCCCCGTCAATGTATTTTACTGAACGCTTTTTTGTAGCTACGGAAGCCGATTTAGTTGGTTCCGCTGTGGCTGTCTCAGCCAATGAATTCCCTGCAACGTGAACGCCATCACGCTGATGACTCAGTGAGTGTATCACGTGAGTCTTTGGTAGTTCTTTCTTTAAAAGAACTATTTGTTCCCAAAGCAATTTTTGCTTTATTGTTGCACCTGTGTCATCTTTGTATCCGTTTTCGACCCATTTCTGCATGTCGTTATTGTATGATTTTACGCAGTAATATGAATCGCTCACTATTAGTGTCGGGAATTCGCGATCCGCATTATCTAGCGCCATTTTTAACGCTATTATGTCAGTTTGTTGTTCTGGATTGTTTTCCACTGAGTGTGTTTTTGAAAACAGAGGTCTTAATTTACCTCCGCGCCACACGTCTTTTGTAATCTCGCATGTCGCATTATAAGCTTGTTCACCCCAAACTGAGGGCTGAGCATGTCCGTCTGTATGTATTACACAGGCGTACTGTCGGATGGGCAGAATGTTGATTGGCAGAGGATATTCTCTTTCATATTCTAGATTTTTTAATTTTGTCAACTCTGGATCAAAATAGTATTTCACTCTGTCTGTAGCAATAGAATCTTCCCATTGTATCCATCTAGGATTCAGTGCCATAGTAGGTAAATTACATGGGGTTGTTAATGCCTCAAAGGCTGATTCTGCTGTTCTGACCGTAATTTGTCTGCCGTCAGCATGGTATCTTTCTCTTGCTACAGCTGTTTGAACCGCGCGAACAATGTTTTCCTTAATGCTGAATGTTTTTTCAGTTTCTGTGTACAAGTGTGATTTGTATGTTATTGGTACCTTTTCTCCCTCATTTGAGGTCAGGTATGTGAATCCGCATCTTCCTGGGATGACTCGAATCACAAGGTTGCGTGTGTTATCGCGTGTTTGTAGTTTTGTTTTAACTAACATGTCTGTTTGTAAAGACCTCAAAATTTCTGTGTGTTTTTGAGTCCAATTGATTCTTTTAAAATCTGGTTTTATTAGGTCATAGAGAGGTTTAACCCTCTCTGCATAGTTTATAATGTAAGTTCTTCCGAAATTCAGGAAACCTAGAATTGATTGCAAGTTTTTCAGTGTTCTAGGTGCTTGGATTACAGCACATTTCTCTAGGAAATTGTCAGCCAGGCTTTTGCCTTCACTTGATAATTCATATCCTAAAAATAGGACAGTCATATGGGCAATTCTTGACTTCTTGAAGTTGAATTTGTAACCCTCTGCTGCGAACCCAAGTATTATGGTGTTCACTCTTTTCAAGTGAGTATCCAAGTCATCATCTGTTAGATAGATGTCATCGACATAAGATAATGCCTCATCATCATATATTTGTAGTAATTCTGTTACTCTTGCTGAGAATAATCCTGGGCTGTTCTTGAACCCTTGGGGCAAACGACAGAAATTTCTGCGAGCCATTTATTGAGAAAGCGGTCAAATATCTGCTTTCAGGTGCTATATTTTGACAAAAGAATCCATTAGAGATGTCTAATGTTGTTTTGTATTTTTTGCGCACTATGCTATTCATTAGTGCTGCACTGTGTGAGTTTTGTACTGCAAACGTTTTGCAGCATGAGTTAAGGTGTCTGTAGTCTAAAACTAGACGATATGAATCATCTGGTTTGGAGACAGGAAACAAAGGATTGTTCATTTGTGAGGTGCATGTTTCAATCACCCCGTGGTATTCAAGTTGATCTAAGATCTCCCTGACCTGTTTTTTAGCTTCTTGCTTAATTGGGTACTGCCTCTGTGCAGTTGATTGATATTTTAACTGGCTTTTGTGAGGAGGAGAGTCCTCATCCCATCCCACATGATTTTTATATAATGCAGGAGCCTGGGCTACTGCCCACTTTCTTGCAAGTGTATATTTTTTGTGAATTGGAATATGATTTGAGAAGGCAGGCATAATCATTTCTTCGCCATGAGGGCACTCCCTGACAAACTCTGGTGGCCAGTCTTTTTCAGCTAGAAGGATGTCATAGCCCTTGGAGAGATTATCCCAAAATAGACCCCTTATTTTCCTAGTCTTATCTCCCTCTATACGTAATGTTATTTAATATATTTTATGAGGTTTGCTAACTCTGGTATCTGCAGTTTCTACTTGAATGTATTCATTCGTGTCCACTGTCTCCAGATGATTCATCAGGATCTTGCGAGCTATGCTCACTTCTGCTGCGCTATCTAGCATTGTCTGAGCCCACTCTCCGTTTTTCAGCTGAGTCCTCAGGATCCTCGGCATGTTTTATTATTTTAATGCTGGCTACCTTCTTCTTTGGAAATTGTAACTTTTTACTTTGATGAGCAGGTTCTTTGTCTTTGGACTTGACGAGCTCTTCCCTGTGTTCTGACCGTCCTCTTCTTTCCGATTTCTGCGAGGAAGTCTGAAAAGATCGAGAGGGACGTGTATCAATATCTTGATATCTATCAGGTTTCTTCAAATTATCCCTATTTCTAAGGTTGTATTTTTTCTCAGAGGGCTACCTCTGGGGAGACTTGTGTCCTTGGTCCGGAGATCTTTCTCTCCGCCGAGGAGACCTTCCTCTGGACTGGAATCTTTTTTCTTTGGGAGTGGATTGTTTATTTCCATCCCAGTTCTTTTTTGAAGTGTTTAGATTATTTTTAATAAATACCTTTTCAGGATTTTCTATTAGTTGGGGTTTCACTGGTTTCCCACCCAAACTATCTCTTCCTAGTTCTTCATAAGATTTTTCTATGATTCTGGCAAGTTCAAATGGTTGGTCTGCTATATCTGTTTCCTTCAACCTTTGGCGGATCGCCACATTTGCTGCTTCCCCTTTTATGTTTGCTAGTAATATTGCCGAGACCTGCTTGAAGTCTTTCAGTAATTTCATACCCAGAGTTAAAGCAGGTTCTGGACCGTATTCATTTTGAATCTGTTTTAGCACTTCTGGTATTACCGCCATGGACGGAACACCATATGTTTTTGTGTAAATGGAAGCAAAGACTGTACCCCAAGTGTCACAGTCCTCCACATGTGGTGCGATCCCCATTGGGAGACAGATAGTCAGAATTCTGTGTTTCTCCACAGGTGTGGTATCTGGAAGTACCGCCTCTATTTGAGTGATTTTTTGTGCTAACCAGAATGGAATTTGTTCCCGTTTAATGGATACTTTACCTAGACAGGACTGTATGTTCTGTGGTGTGATTTTATTTGTGTTCCCCTGATGAGGGGTCAGCTGTGGAATTTTAATAGCTGGTTGGACTGTTGAAGTCCGCATTACATATTGGACTAGTTGTCTGCGTATCTTAATCAGTTGTTTTAACTGTGTTAAAAGTTCTGTTACTGACATTTTTTCAATGTCTGGATGTGGTGTGTATCCGGCTAGAACCGGCCACGTCGCTCCTGGTCTACCTAGTGGACCGAGCCTGGTGATGTGATCATTATGTTTTAGGGCGCCTTTAAACCAGAGCAGGTGCTCTTGGTATTTGAGTGGTATTTCCACCTCCTCGAAAGGGGTGTACTCATCCGGAGGTTCCTCTATCTTGTAATAATGGAACTCCTTTGTTACAGCGTTTGCTGCTGGAAAATTTATCCATGAATAGAATACCTCTGTCTGCCGATATTCATGTGCCTCAATTACGAATATGACTGTATCACCTCTCGGTGTTAGTCCATTTTCTATAAGTTTTAAAGTTATAGTTTTTCTTATGCTGACCGGGATGAGTATTGCACCCGGGTCTTGCTGTAGGAGACTTGTGTCTTCCTCTAGGAGTTGAGCTGCTATTCTAGCTGCCTCCCTATCTTCTTCAGTTTCTGACATTTTACTGTCAAGAAGGGTTTTTGTTGCAGATCAGGTTTTCAAGGAAACAAAGATTAGATGCACAATATTTTGGAACACTGTATCCTTCAACGTTGAATAAACCAAAAACCATACATAGGAGTCTCCTCCTACTAAGTTTGGCGGATTTAACCTTTCACCCACTCCAGACGTCTTTGGAGTTTTATGGGAAAAAGGGTCTGTGTGAAAAAGCACGACTGAGTTACTCTAAAGTCTTGCGTTAGATTTATCGCGTATCCAAACCGTTGGGCGCCATGTAGTGTAGTTCCTATTTTCCCAATAGGCTCTGCGCATTGGAATAATATCTTCAATAGTATAGACGTAGGACTGTGGTTAACTAGGTCTTCTACTGACGATATTAGACTTAAAGTTATGTGTGCCAGCTAGCTCAGAGTTCACTAGAAACTTTCTCGAATAGGCAAGGAGGGGTTTAACCTCCCTGGATAGACAAGAAGGGATTTAGTTTCTGACAACCATAGAACATGACAACTTTGCTCGCCCCTAATCAAGAGTATATCTCCAGAGTCGTGTGAAAACAAAAGACAACTTATTTTACTCAGTCAGTACGTGCATTCTTAGTTTCACCAGTTTGTAGAGAAATAAGAGATGGGCGTGGTTCAATAAAAGATGTTATTTATTGATCAGTCTCTTTTCTCATACAAGAGAAATGAATCGCTATTATTGCAATACTTATAGTTAAGTAAAGTGCATACAGTAAAAACAGAATTATAAAATAATACTGTAAAAGCATTTATATGGTTTCTTAGCCATATGATACTAAAATGGATAAAAGATATACATACATATATACATTGACTAATCATACTCAACTGGTGCTTCTAACTACGCCTACCCCGGTGTACCTGACCTAAGCCTAATACTTGGGAGGGAGTAAGTAAGTAGCAGTTTAAGTTAAGTTTGCTTTGCCAAGAATCTGACTCAAAAATTCTCTGTAAGGGGTTAGTCAGTTCAGTACCTGGGATTTGGAAGGCTGGAGGGTTGGTATCTCTGTCTCAGGACTCAATATCCCAGTTACCCGCGAGGGCGGCTGGAAACGCCGGAGGCTGGATTTCTCGGCAGGAGAAAAGGCAGCGTCTCTCTCAGCGCGTCAAAAGGGAGGGGCAGCGTCCGTGGGCTTTTCTGCTTCAGCTGGGCTCTCCGGCAAGTAGCGCTGCTCCAAGCTCGTCACCACCGTGTCTTAGCTTAGGGCAACGTCGGTATATTTATACCTGAAAGGTGCCGTGTTTGACGTAAGGATGGACATAAGACGTCAGCAAGAATGTCATAAGGACTGGTCGTTCTTACATTCTTTGCAGGAGTTCTCGAGCGAAATCAAAACAATGGTCGCGGGGATTTCCCAGGTCAGTTGGAGGTTTGATTTGTTTTGAGAACTCGGTGTGCTTCTCTAGGGGGCTGAAGGGATAGTGCTTGCTTAATGTGACAGCATGCGCTATGACCTAATCTGAAGACGGGTTTCTGTGCCGTTGTATGGACACTAGTGAATTAATAACCGGACATGGGTCAGAAATAGGAGTATCAATATAGGTACCTAGATAAACACACTACAAGACGAGGTGCGTGATTTGAAAATAAAGGCTCGCGGACACCATTGGCTGCTTACGGAGACGAAAAGAAAGACATGCAGCCGCTATTGCAGCCGCTATTGCAGCCGCTATTGTTAAAGTGTGCCACGCTGCCCAAAAATACCCCACACTTTATAAATGAAAATGTGCAAGTCAGGCGAGCAGCACATTTTGAAAATATCACACACAGCGGCCATTGCTAATAAAAAAATTATGCACTGGGTAAAAAAAATACAATTTCCAATGCAATACGTCTAGCATTTCTAAAAGCTAGATCTCTTGTCGTTGAAAATGACAATATTTTTTACTTTTTTTATGTACAGTGGAGTGATGATATTTTGCATACTGCTATTGCCTCTCGTATCACCTCGCGGCTCTGGAGAACCAGAAAATGGGAAATAGGTTTGAGGGAAGGGAGACAAGAGTAATTGCTGCCCAGCACGAAAAAAAGGTAACTGCATTCTGGAAAAGCAAATGCTCGAGGAAAGCAAGATTAAGTAAAGCATTTGAAATGTAAGCAGGAACGGCATGGTTACCTTAATGCACTCGAACCTAGTAATATTATAATGAATGATAACATTATAGGCCTTCTACCATTCAAAGCCACAAACTGGATTACCGATAACATTTGCGGAATACCCAATTAAATCGTGTCAACTTTTCCGCCTGTGGAGGATGAAAGGCTAGATGACCCTCTACAGCTCGGACAGCAAAGGCACGTGCTGTGTATGATAAACTACAGAGGCAGTCATCATCATCATAAAACTTTATTTCGATTCATCAACAGAATCATAAAAGTATACAGATTTATACATTTATACATATATAAATCTACATGCAGTTAATTTATCATCCACATTTTCCCTTGACATTTAATCTAACAGGATTAATTACAGTCCATCAGAGAAGGAAAAAGAAACCTATATACAGTAATAAAGTGCTTGTGCTATTAGTTCTTCTTGCACTGCAATAAAAAGGTTCTACCCTGAATGGTTACAGACCACCTGAATCCTCCTATATTACCATCAAGTAATCAGATAGTTTCCCACTGATGCTGCTCAATATCGTTTTCTAATTGTAAGTGCCAACCTAATAAAACTGAGCATAGCACTACATATAGCTGCGCTAGACAGTGACATCAGGTACTCATATCCTTCTTTACAATTACATGGTCGGATGTCCAATAGGACAGGTTTAATGAGGCGATTCCTTGGGTCTTTATACAATGTGCAAAAAAGAACAAGATGCAAAGTACATTGTGAAGCTTTGTTATCACATGGGCAAGGGGGTAGCCTCTCACACCAACCCCCTTGTTTCGGAAAAGGACATAAAAAATGGCATGTATTTAAACGAAATCTTGTCAAATAAAACCGCCATTGCATATGCATTGTAAACAATAGATAAAACTGATGCTGCAATTTACCCCTGTAATGGGATGCTTGATCATTGTTTTTTAACATGCCCAAGGTGGTGCGATAAGCGTCTTTAATTATCATCTTTGTATCCTTATGAATACATTTTGGGTTTTCATAAATGTGTCCCAAACAGATTTTGTGAAAAGTATCCCTCACATATAACAACCATGGGATCTGCATAGCATGATCAAGTTTAATGCAGTCTTGCAGGATTTCTTTAGAAAGCTTTAAATCTTCAGACTGCCAGATTTTCCCCCATAGAAGTAGAGGGGAGACATGGATAATATTGCTCACAAAATCTATACCCATCTCGGTGTGACAAAAAATATTTGAGGAACCAGTTGGAACTGATAAGAGACGCTTTAAGAAATAATTTTGCATAACTTGAATCTTTTTACAGTTTTGTGTCCCCCACACCCCTGCTCCGTAAGTAACGACAGGCAAACATTTTGCTTTATATCAGGTCTTCAGTTCAGGAATCGATTTTTGACCCAATTTATTTGAAAAACGAAAAAGGGCCTCTATAGATCGTGTTGTCTTTTGTACACGGGCCGTTATTAGTGGGTCCCAACTCAGAGTTTTAATAAATAAATTTCCCAAGTAGTTAAAATTATCAACCTTTTCAATGGTCAGATTTTCTACCCTATACCTACGGGTCTTTGTCCTTTTCGGACCACAGACCACAGCAAAAGACTTTGTGAAATTAACCCTGAGGTACAATTCCAGCATAAAATCTTTAAATGCGTTCAGGCAAGATTGCATATTATTAGGAGTCAGGGTCATTAACACAGTGTCATCAGCATAGGATAACAGTGGTATCTGTTTACCATTTACTTTAGGGAAATCTGTGCATTTTTCCAACAAAAATCTTTCCAAACCATTCGTGTAAACTAAAAACAAAAAAGGAGCCAAAATGCAGCCCTGACGTACCCCTTCAGTTGATGGAATAGGATTTGTCTTCTCGCCCCCCGGGCCATATCTAATCGTCACAGTGGTAGCAGCATGCAGTCTGCGGAGCAAGGTAACCAAAGGTTCCTCAAACCCCATGGCCTCCATCATCCACCATAACTTATCCCTACATACAGTGTCAAAGGCACTTGATAAGTCCATGAAGGCCAGGTGGATAGAAACACCCCTGGCCTTCATGTACTTACCCATAATTAGAGCCAAATTTAGACACTGCTCTGTGGTCCCCTTACCTCTCCTGAACCCGTACTGTGAGTCCACAATGATACCAGATGATTCAGCCCATTCTTCCAGAGGCAGTCGCATTGATTGTATTTTAAAAAAAATGCAAGGATGGTGTCCATGGAGTGGCGTTTTGCCATGGCGCTGGGAGTGGCATAAAACGCCCACAATGTGGCGTGACAAACAGAGCAGTATTTCTGGGTGTGCATTAATTAGGTTGTCCCAAGCGCCTCAAAGAAGTATGAATGTGTTGTATTTCTGTGAAATGGTTTAGAAATAGAGCTCATCAGCAAGATAAAAAATACACTGGCAACATCAGTAATAACTAGAATACTATAGCAGTTAATGTAAGCAACATTTCATCTATGATATGGCTTCCATTAACTCTTTAAAAAAAACTAAAAATGTCCAAACTATCTGGAGTAATTACATACATCTCAAATGGAGAGTGCAGGAGACTGCAGTCGGCGTTAGTGGGACGAAGTGATTTCAGGGAGAAAAATCATACTTTTCTGAATTGCTTTACATTACACTACCATCAACTCCTAAGTCAGTAGCACACTGCACACCAAGAGGCAGTGGAGTAGACACCACCACTGATCCCTACAGTCATCAGCACTGGAGTTGAGTCCTGTGGCTCGTATCACACAATACTAACTTTTCGTTCTGTGGCACTTGCACCAAGAACTTGGGCCAGCTATAGAATGAACCACCAGTGAGCACAAGCAACTTGGCACACGGCACCATAATGGAGCCCTGTGGCTAGTATCACTCAAACCAATAGAATCATTTCAGAACCACTTACTGGTACACCTCTGTACGAAGGCTGGCAGCACGCATGAGTGGCATCAAGTGTTTAAGCTTACAGCAACCAGAATGAAGCAGTGCCATGGAGTCCTGGATAAACTTGCAGCAACGTAAGTGATCTGAAAATCAATGCTAGTTACCGAAGCAAAGCATCAGAAAACCCCACCTCTGCAGTAAGAGATCTATTGTGTATCTGGGTGCAATATGACAGATTCATGTTCAAAACAACGTAAAGTGGCTGTTCAGTGGTGACAACGACTAGACACATTAGGAATTATTACCACCAGAGGAATGCTCTTCGTGTGCCTTGGCACACTGGTCGAAGTCTAGGTGTATTTGGACCCTGTAACCACCTTATTGTGTGAGGAGGTACCAGACAGAGTAAGCAATTGGAACAGAGCTCTAATGAGCCATGGCATCTGAGCTTATATAGGGGAGCCTATTTACGCCTATACACTGAGGATACTTTGAGAAGAGCCTGGTGCTCTGGCGCTGTGGGCACCCGAAACTGCGCTGGGATGTGCTTGTGAAGTCAACCCAGAGCAGCCCATGGAGGTTCTTGGGCAACACCTAGCTGCGCGGAGGCATTGAAGGTGCTTAGGCTGTAAATTAGGACACCGTTCACTACACACAGGGAAGCATAGCAACAACAAGAAAATAGCCCTGACATTTCAAAAGGAAGACATTTCACCAGCCCCAGGGGTTGCAGCAAGTGCAGAAGGACTCGATGCCATCTTCCTCATTTGAGCGTGCCCGTTTAAGGAAGGGGCACGATCGGAAGGACTGCGAACTGCTCGTATAAACAGAGCAATGGACCAGGTCCAGGTTTGGCAGATGAATGTTGGCTATGTCATACACCACTGAAGCCCCCCCTGAAGAAGAGTAGGTAGAACAAAGAAAATGTTAAAAAGCAAGGGAAAAAACAGAAGGAGACATTTTATACCCTGCAGCGGGGGCTCTTCCCTCGGAGCCTGAGGACAAAGCAGGGTGGGGAAAGAACGCGATGCAGGAGACAGCTCAGTCTCACTGACCTGGGGAATGACAAGCGCCCGTTAGAGGCAAGACAGTTAGCGACAGCACGTTAACTTATATTTTGTCTGTGTTCTACATCGAGTTCCAGTCAATGGTCTGTTTTGATTGGCACAGCATTTGGAGCCGACCAATGTCATATGTATGTAGCCCAAAAGAACGCCTTTACAACCGAGGCCAGCTTGACCTGCACTTCTTCGTGAAATGGGGTGTTGCGCCAGCCGAACCAATGGTCTAGCCTTCAATTTATGTGCCATCTTGGAATAGGAAGCTTGTTTCTAGAACGTGTGAAGGTGGCTGTTTTTGAACAGGTATAATCTTCTAGTCAACTGTTAAGAAATAATACAGTTATTTTGGAAATGCAATACAGACAATGCAATTACAAACAATATGGTTATTTTGCACAATTTCTAAGCTTGTGAAAAGGCAAATGCCATTGCAAGTCTGCGCCTCTGCAACCTGAATCAGTAAGCGGGAGGGGGAAGTGCACCACACCCGCTTGTGATCAGTTGCAAATGTGCCAATGCAGGAGAGGGAAGTGCACGAAACAAGGCCCTTGGAAGTATTTGATGAGTCAGGGTTTTGGGGGGAGGATTCCCTGCAGCATGACAAACAGAGTTGCAGACGTTGGCCCTGGGAAACCGGGCTCTACTCTTGGCGTGGACAGTTAAGGTAAAAAAAAAAAAAGAAAAATACTTACAACAAATTTAATTACACAAAGTTAACAAAACAAGAAGGAGGGGAGTGCAATTCACCCTCAGAAGGCATCCACTGAGACGCAAATGCTGTGATAAGTAAGTGTTGGGGGAAGTGCCAGCAGGATGGCAAAAGTAATGTAAGAAAATATTGATGACAGACTGTAAATAAAAATACAGAGTAACAACACATGTAAAAGGCCCAGTCCTCATGGGAGGTAACAACAGAGGAGAGAGAGGTACCAAGGAGGGACTAATAAGCCCATTACAAATCAAAAGCCAACATTCACAAAGGACAATGACAGCAGGCAATTAAAGAGATAGGCGGAGACGGGGTGGAGCTTCAAGTCCATACCCGAATACAGCATGTCTAGTAGAGGAAGCGCAAGCGCTGCCTAGGCAAGACCTAAAACAGGAATCAGGTCCTTACTGGGACTGGTGGGTTGCTACTGTCAATTTATTCCCGCTTTTAAAAAATGGCTGCCCCATTGACTGATTTGTTGTTAAAAAGACAGCCTAATCAGATCACTGAATCGTCTCTAACAAAACACCATAGCTGTGATTGGTTAAAGAACATGTTATTTTGTGATATGCCCGGATTTTGATTGTCAGTTTGTGCTGCAGACCGACTCCACCGACAGAGGGCTCGGAGCTGTTCTGTCCAGACCAGTCCCATTGTCTTTGACCTGTGGCCTACATTAGTAGAAAACTATTACCCCAGGAAGCACATTATCCCACCAACTTTTCACCCCATCTTTTCACCCATGATTCCTATACCCAGTGTGAACAGAACTGTTTACACTGGGTACAGGATTCACATATGAAAAGTGAAAAGTTTGTTAAGATGTGGGTAAATTGGAGAATGAGAGATGGGTTGGTTTTCTGGACTGTTTTCCTCGTGGCAGTTGATACCAATTCCCTCAGCACTTGATACCAGATGATGAGTTATCTAACGTCATACTAAGGTGTGGGTGACAGGATACAGATTATAGCTTGAACTGATTACTAAGGCCTTCCTTTGTTTTCCCCAGAGGTTACCCCAGGCTACCATGGAGAGGACAATGGTGTAAGGGGACCTGAGGATGTCCCTACCAAAGTCAAGATACTCATAGAGGAAGCTTTATGCACTGGCTGTGCATCTTTGAGTTGTATCCAATAAATACTTTTAAATATCACCACACCACTTCTGAGTCATTTCAGACATCCTATAACACTCTCTTTTCAATGGCAGAATTTTATTGAAATTTGATTTCGGATATTTTCTACAATATATACATTTTTCTTCAAAACCATCTCTCTTTTGTGTGTGTTCCATTCTATATGCTGGATTCAAAGTATGGAAGTCTATATTGGTGGGTGTTTAGCTATGCTTTAAACATGATACCTTGTTACACATATGGTATTACAAATCTACATGTCTTACTCACACACATTTATCATCACATATATGGCCTACATCCAGAGTAGCCATTTGATCATCATCGACTAGTAATCGACTCAGTATTGAAATATCAAATTGTGAAAAAATCTATTTATTTACAATGTTCTTTGGAGCATTTATATTTTGCAGTGATCATGGGGGATCTCTCCTGGGACTTCGTAATTGTGGTGGTGAGGAGCTCTGTGAGTAAATGCATTGTTTGGGTTGGTGTGGTGCATCTGTCTGTGCAGGTGTGTTAGTATACAAAGCTGAGAAGGGTGGTGTCTGTCCGGTTGTTGGTTGTGCCTCCACTGGATCAGGGGGTGCCATCACAGTTGTTGGTTGTGCCTGTACAAGAGAAGGGGGTGCCTGCACAGTTTTTGGTTGTGCCTGTACAGGAACAGAGGGTGCCTGCACAGTTGTTGGTTGTGCCTGTACAGAGTCAGAGGGTGCTGGCACAGTTGTTGGTTGGCCCTGTACAGGGTCAGAATGTGCCAACACGTGATGGGACATGCATGTGCAGGCAGGGGACATGCCTGTTCAAGGGGGCCATGTGCAGAGGGGTGGACATGTGCACAGGAGTTGCCTGTGCATGTATGGTGTGTGCCAGTGCAGGCTGTGGTACGGGTGGCTGGGTGGGGCGGGGTGCAGGTAGGTGTGTTGTGTCCCCACTACATGTTGAACATGAAAGAAGACTTTAAAACAGCTTCACCATTTCCTCCATCAAATTCTTGGCCAAGGCATGGTGTCTTGCACTCTCTTCACTATAGATTGATATTAGGTCATTGTGCCTCTTTGACATGCCTTGGTAAGAATTTTCAATCCTGTCTCAGACACAAGTCTTCCTGTAAATCATTTGACGAATTTCCTGTCTGAAATGTCTGGCAGAGTAGCCCACAAGGCATGAATGTCGTTCTCACATAAGCCAGTTGTTGGAAAACATCTCATTCCCACTGGCCAACATGCCCAGCTGCCAGTCACCTTCACATGGGACTCCCTCTGTGGAGAGGAGATTCATGCCTAGGTGATACCTGCTCCTCACCAGGGGTGTTAGGTCCTTGAGAAAAGGCCTGGTATGCACAGTCATGGGAGGAGTGGGTTAGTTAAACGATATGTGTGCTTGGCTGTCTGTTGGGAATAATCAATCCTTAGAGGGGAAGTGGGAGGTACAATTCTGGACGTACCTGATGTAAGCTTCAGTCTTTTTGCCCTTGGGTCAACAATGCACTCCTTGTGATCCAAGTCCTTCTCTGCAACCAGAACCTGCTCATCATCTTCCTCCTCATCCTCGTCTTGTTGAACAGTGCAGGAATCTGAAGTTGCTGCCTGGGGGAGGATTAGGTTCTCTTTTCAAATTGCCCTACACAGGTGGATTGCTCAGCTTCATCAAGTGACTCATTGTCGTCAGCAGCAGAAACATAGAGTTTGCAACATGATAAGTATTTTTTATAGTATATCATGTGCTGCAACACAAGGGTTAGAACAAATAATATTTGCATCTATATGATGCCCCACAAGTGACCTGGTTTGTGTAAACCTACCTGTAACAGTTCACTCTGTATCATTGATGTGTTCAATGCAGATGTGCAATGCAAAATCAAGCTCAACAGCTCAAGCTAAGCTATATGTGTTATTCAGATCCCCATGATGTCAGCTGCTAAACTTTACTCCATGATGGGGTGGCAGAAGACACCATCCTCAATCTAGCAGCTTCAGAAGGAAGTGACACCTTAATTAATGTTCAGTATTAATTATGAGTGAACATGCACAATTAACACAGACATCACTGATTATGTTGGGAACATATCATACACCAATATCAGATGCTTCAAACAAGTGTCAATAACTGCTTATTTCCTTTGACAGTGATTTTGTTATTGTGAACTATTTAGGAATTAATAGTTTACACCACTCTATGGCACACTTACTTGATGGATGGAAGTGGGTCTGACTGCTGCAGCCAGAATGTCTCCCAAATCCCTGGATGTTTTCTTTGGATAACTGATGAACTCCTGACAGCAGCTTTTATGTACATTCACATCCATATTAAAATACAAAGGATTATGTGAATCATTTTTACATGTGTATGTCACAGGTATACACTTTGAACATAGTTGGGGCTACTCCTCTGTAGATGAGACAATAGAAGCAATTTTGTACATAACATCTTTCAATTTGAATGTAGATTCATCCTTTTATTAGCCAACATGTAATGAAGTAGTATACTTTTATGAACCATATCTGAGCATATGGAGATGACTGACAAAAAGGGATATTAGACACACAGCACATACTGCTAACAAATAATTCAACATTAAAGACTATGAACCTTCAATAAAGTAATTTTTAAGTGTACTTACCAGGGTCCACCATTCTCCTAGTGTGTGTGTGGTCACATCCGTACATGGAGCAGAGATTGTTGTAGTAGGTGTTTTACTGGGAAATGTCACAGGCCCTAAAATTATGAGTGTATTGTAATTTATATTCTAATTTACACATGTTATAAACTGCATATATTGGTTCAGTTCCCATGTGTTAGACTATTGATGGGTTCTTTGTCAAATAGCTATGGGTTATCTGATCACAATGTAGTTCATGGGAGCCAATTCAGGCCATGTTTACATTCCAGGATGTGACGATGGTATTGGATGATCTGTCCCATGACGTAGCCTTCCTTCAAGTGCAGTAACATCTATTACAGTTGGTAGATTTGCTCAGGCTAAACAACCATGACGGCGGACTATTACAGCCACACTTCACTGTTCTGTTTCTTTTTCTTTTTGTTCTAAACACATGTGCACAGCAACTCCTGCACCTGCTGTCGTTCGGTGCAACTGCAACGCAGAACAGAAATTTGGAATTTTGGAATGGTGCACCTTTAAAGTTCTTGTCCACAACCAGTAAGAATATACGTGAGGACCGGTATTCCTTTTTATTCTTTCTTTATTCAATTTAGGTTCTTTACACAACATCCAGCAAATCTGTTTCGTTCAGTTAAGACTGGCTGGGTGTTGTGTAAAGAACCTGAATTTAATAATGAAAGAATACAAAGGAATACCCTTCCTCACGTATATTCTTACTGGTTGTGGACAAGAACCTTAATGGTGCACCGTTCCAAAATTCAAGATTTGCTCAGGCTCTTTGTGGAAATTAATTGTGGAAGTTAGCAGAGAATACCAACAAATGATGATTATATACAACATTTCACATATTTACTTAATTACCGTGATGTGATCACCATAAGAGATAGGCCACTGTTTGTGAATAAGAAATTGGAAGTCAACATTTGCAGTTCATAGGTTTCTGGGACTTGTAGTGCAATAGACAAAATGAGACACTTGAGAGTCTAAATCATCAAGATTATTTGCCCAAACATAAAGTGACTTCATAGTTACATTTGCAATTAATAGTACACTTTTATCGAATGACAACATTGATTAAATCATCACATAATACCTGGCCCCACATTATGCTTGTCATTCACAGGCAGCCCAAGCAGCAGGTGGGGGTGATGACAGAGAGGATGTCCGTCACAAGTGGTGTGAGATGGAGATAGGGTCCTGTTTCTGGTATATGTCTCCTTCACCCTCCTCCTCTCATCCTTTTACTTCTTTCCAATGCTCTGACCTGCATTATCCAAATGCTGCCATATGGCTGCCTTCTGTGTTGCACTGCTGAGGAACAGGAAAAGGCCATTTAGTTTCTGTAGTTTCCTACAACAAATCTGACAATCATCTCAGCTGCCTTCTCTGTGAAGTTTTTCTTCCTCCTGACATTTAGCATACTGACGCTTGACAGGTGGCAAGGCAAGGCACAGAGCAGGCAGCTGACATGCATGTGTGGAGAAAACAGAGCCTTGAATGTGGGCTGCTTTTTTGTGGTTTGCAGTGCATGATCTGCAAGTTAAGTAAATAGTATAAAGATGTATTTAATTATGCGTTCTCCAGTCTGAGTGAGGAGCCTCTGCACTGAGGCCCACATGCATCAAGCATTTTTGGAGTCGCAAACGGTGCGATTCCTTAAAATCGGCCGTTTGCGATTCCAAAAGTGCTTTTTGGGATGCATGAAGCAATTTTAGAATTCGTAACTTTTTTGCGAGTTCTAACATTGCGATTGCTTTTAAGAAGTCGCAAATGTGCGATTTCTTTAAAGCAATGCATGCATTACTTTTAAAAGTGCGAAATTGCAATTAGGGTGTCAAATTTACCGAGTAGTTGAACCACTCGGTAAATGTGGAAAAAGTGTTTAAAATGCTGAAAATGCTTTTTTTTCAACATTCATGTTACGGACACACATGTCCTTAGGACATGTGTGTGTGAAACATGATGCGAAAAATACATTTCAGGGGTGCATGGGGGGGTCCTTTGGACCCCCCCCTGCACCCATGAAATTTTCAAAGTGCCACTCGCAATTTGCTAATGCCTTCCCATTGACTCCTATGGGTGCTGCTCGTAGCTGTGTTACAGAAACCAAGTCTAAACGCAGGATTCTTTCTTTCCGCCTGCCGCTGCTGCAAAGAGCGAGGAGAAGGAGGTTTTCACCTTTAAATCACCGGAAAGGCTGCTGTTACAGGGGACGGGACTGCGAGACCCAGGGTTCCGCGCAGGAGCATCGGAGCGCACCTGGAGTCTCTTCCCGCCCCCTGCTCCTCCCTGATTTCCCTGATTGCCTGGAGTGTTTAAAACAGCTCGCAGCCCCCGCCTCGCGGGTGCTGCTCGTAGCTGTGTTACAGAAACCAAGTCTAAACGCAGGATTCTTTCTTTCCGCCTGCCGCTGCTGCAAAGAGCGAGGAGAAGGAGGTTTTCACCTTTAAATCACCGGAAAGGCTGCTGTTACAGGGGACGGGACTGCGAGACCCAGGGTTCCGCGCAGGAGCATCGGAGCGCACCTGGAGTCTCTTCCCGCCCCCTGCTCCTCCCTGATTGCCCTGATTGCCTGGAGTGTTTAAAACAGCTCGCAGCCCCCGCCTCGCGGGTGCTGCTCGTAGCTGTGTTACAGAAACCAAGTCTAAACGCAGGATTCTTTCTTTCCGCCTGCCGCTGCTGCAAAGAGCGAGGAGAAGGAGGTTTTCACCTTTAAATCACCGGAAAGGCTGCTGTTACAGGGGACGGGACTGCGAGACCCAGGGTTCCGCGCAGGAGCATCGGAGCGCACCTGGAGTCTCTTCCCGCCCCCTGCTCCTCCCTGATTGCCCTGATTGCCTGGAGTGTTTAAAACAGCTCGCAGCCCCCGCCTCGCGGGTGCTGCTCGTAGCTGTGTTACAGAAACCAAGTCTAAACGCAGGATTCTTTCTTTCCGCCTGCCGCTGCTGGAAAGAGCGAGGAGAAGGAGGTTTTCACCTTTAAATCACCGGAAAGGCTGCTGTTACAGGGGACGGGACTGCGAGACCCAGGGTTCCGCGCAGGAGCATCGGAGCGCACCTGGAGTCTCTTCCCGCCCCCTGCTCCTCCTTCAAAAACGTGCAACAGACGTACAGCGGGACGCGTGTGCGGGACGCCGGACGAAGCCCGGACAAAGGGCGGACAGTCTTAGACAGTCCGAGACAGGCTGAGACTGGACTGGACACGTTACCCTGCCCCTGTCGAACCAGACCTACATGGTTGCAGTAAGACTATTAATCCTTGATACTGACGCTCAAGTTCAAATATTTGTGTATCGTATTATTGTGTGCCCTCTTGGTTTATTAGTCCGCTAACGTCTAGGATTCATTATTAGTTCTAAATAAGAATGCCAAAAAATAATTTAGCGGTTGGGGGTAACAGCATAGAAAATTATTTGGTACAAGTTGTGTCAAAGATTAATAACGATAGGAGACAATCCTTAGGCCTCAGTCTTTCCCCTAATCTATCCCCCTTAAGCCCATCACCAGACTCACCGTGGATTGATATCCCTTCTCAGGCTGAGGGAAGTGTAATCCTAGATCCTGATACACTTGATAATGGTCCCTCAAACATGAGTATTAATATAACACAGGGACAAGACACAGCCACGGTTAATGTTTCGGACTCTCAGATAGTTGATCTTGAAGAAGATCAAACCGTACAAGAGAGTGAGCAGATAAATAATGACGCTGACCCTCCTGCTCAAGCCCCAGCTCCCCGAGCTATTAGAAAGTGTAGAAAAACACAATTACTTCGAGGTGGAGTCTGCTCTGGGAGGAAGAGGGCCGCGTCACCAATGAGAAGTAGGGAAAAAGGTAGGAGGAAAGTTGAAGACGATGAGAAGTCAAATGAGGATGAAGAACTTATATCAAGGATAGCAGACTTAATTGACACCAAATTTAAAGCCTTAATTAAACCAGTAGTGACCAAACTGGATAAGCTATCTGCAGATGTAAAAAAGCTAGGAGCAGATCAGAAGAAGATAATGGAAGAGGTGTCAACCATATCAGGAATAGTCAAAAAATTGGATATACCTGTAAAAGAGGCCTTTGGTTTCCGACCAGATGAAGGTACAACTTCTAACACCATACAGGTAAATCAATTAGAACAGACCCCTTCTACTGCGTCTAACTACCCACTGCCACGGGAGATTCACACTACACATCCTCCTGAAATAACCCTACCAAGTGTAGAAGTAGATACACTACACTTTATTGAAGATGCGGCACCTCTAGTAATGGTATTAGCAAATGCTCCTCCACTAGCACCAGATCAATCTGAACCCCCCGCTGCACTAACAAGTAAAGCCCTGCATTGGCTATCGGGTAATATGCGGTTGGCCCCATGGGGGAAACAACAGCTAGCTAGAGATATCAAATCAGCCAGAAGGGTCCCATGGATAGGACAAAATCCAAAAAAATTTAAAGGTGACTGCATAATTATAAATTTTGTAAACTCTGCAGTCTTACCAAATATCCTTCCCAACATTCTACCCCCGCAACGAAGGAGTGGTACCATCATTCCTCTTACGTTGGAATTTTTTGGCAAAAAACAACGGAGCATGACATATCCTAAGCCTATTCACACCTACTCTAGGCCAATATGGCAAGAAACAACAAACGGTTGGGGCTTTGACGCACCAATTAACAACTGGGGCTATAGTAGGGACGGATATGATCGACCACTACGTCCACACCACACAGATCATCAACACCCTAACCACCTTAATAACTGCTTTAATATTCCCATTTCCAATAGGTATGACGTTTTCTCTGCCGAGGGAGGGTTGGACGGGGTAGAATGACTATCTGATACACTATGCAACACTGCCCCCAATGATCACCTATCAAAAGATACAGGTTCAGGGAACGCTAATCAAGATTTAAAATCGCCAGGTAGTATTATTGTGGTATTGGGTGCTGAGAACCATCTAAATGATAATCCTGGTCCACATAATGATATAAATTTAGATCTTTTCCCAGCTTACATTATGGAAAATCCTGGGTCAGTTCAGGAATGTCATAGCACTGTTGTAATACCCACTAGCCCACCTGCACGTGAGAAAATGGATATAATACAATGTGTATCACAAAAGTGTAAGGAGGGGCTATTATTATTACTATCATGGAACATAGCTGGACTCCTTGACAAACTGAAAGACAATGATTGGTTGTACTTTGTTAAAAAATATCCTATAATATGTCTCCAAGAAACTTGGGTAACAGGGAGAAATGTACATATTGAAGGATATCAGAGTTTTATAATTCCGGCAACTCCATCTGCTAGTGGAAGAGCTAAAGGGGGTTTGGCTATTTTTGTCAACTTGTCGCTCATATGTCATAAAACCGAACACTACTCTGGTAACAATAATATCCAGATTCTAGAATTTAAGAGGGGTAAAACCAATTTTGTATTGTTTAATTTTTATAATGCTGTGAATCAGTCTGTAGTTTGTAACATAGAGTCCCTGCGTGATTTTCTAAGGGCAAATGATAGTTTACTGCCACGCCTTAAGATTCTAGTGGGTGACTTCAACACACATCTATGTGGGAACCCTAGCGTGAGACCTGTTGAACAAATGGGTTGTAATAGTATGGAAGGAATTCATTTTGAACACTCGCGGAGGGGTACAGGTCTAAATGATCTAATGAATGAAAACAATCTATTCACAGCAATGGCGACAGTACCTGATCAAACTGTATTTTTAACTCCTACCTTTAAAGGCCATGCTACAGGATCTTATATAGATCATATTCTTCTTTCAGCTGACTTTGTTGATATTATTGAGGATTTTTCGATCCTTTTGAGCATTTATAGCGACCATAATCCTTTATGCATTACAATGGGCATGAGTTTATTTGAAAAGCGCAACTCTCGGGAGGACAGCGGCCTCATAAAATGCATTAATGGCAAGCGTCGCCTAAAATGGTCAATGGTGGATTGCGATCGATTTTATACCTCCATTAATGTAGTCTGTAGTCATGAATTGACGGCATGTACATCTCCTGTATCAGCACCTTTGCAAATCTTGACATCTTTTAAGGAGATTGCCAAGAAGGTGGAGTCGTTTTTAACGATACCAATTAAGGGGAAATTCAATTCAAATAGTAACCCGAAATGGTTTGATAGTGATTGTTCGAAGGCTAGCCGCGAGCTTAAGAAAGCCTTAAAAACAAAACCAAGAGATCCACTGACCATCAGGGGCCTGCGGGCTGAATATAAGAAGTCACTTGCAGCCCGCAAGCGAGCAGTCAAAAAAAGCGTATGGGAGTCACTGCTAGACCCTGAGACACTAAAAAATAGCTCGAAGTTCTGGGAGATTATTAATAAACCCATCTTCGATTGTCCTAGTATTTCAAGTGTGGGAACTAATATCCCAGAGGAAGAATGGATAAACCATTTCAGTTCTATTTTTAAAAACAATGAGCCACAGGCAGAACATAGTCCAAATAAAAGTAGAGAAATCTTACTATGTTTCTCAACTGATGAAATTGTAAAGGGAATCAAGGGTCTATCAAACAACAAGGCACCCGGACCTGATGGACTTCCGCCTGACCTCTTTAAATCATGTATAGCACTATGGGCGCCGGTCTTTACAGCAGTACTTAATGCTGCTGCGTTATGTGGATGCCCACAATCATGGGGGGCATCTACAATTGTACCTATTTTCAAGAAAGGAGACCGTAGCAGCCCTGCCTGCTATAGACCAATATCACTAATAAACTCCGTGGCAAAAGTTGTTGGAGGAGTTATTTTAAACAGATTGGTCAGATGGTCAGAGGAAAATAATATAATATCTCCAATCCAGTACGGATTTAGGCCTGGACATTCCACTATTTCTCAATGTCTAAATTTGTACCTCATCATTGGGAAGTACACTAAGGCTCGAAGAGGTACGATTCACATGACGTTCATGGACCTCTCCTCGGCTTTCGATTGCGTGAGTCGGGAGAGGCTCTGGGGCGCCATGGAAAAAATGGGCGTGGATAAAAACGTAGTTAATTTTTTAGAAGATATGCACTCTGATACTAAAGCAAACGTCAGATACACCCAGGACCTAAAAGTGACCAAAGATTTTTGAGTGTACCGGGGTGTCCGACAAGGGTGCATTTTGGCCCCGTTCCTTTTTAACCTCTACATTAATGATTTGGAAGAGCACCTTTTAAGTACTAATACAGACTATCCGTATATTGGTCGAAAAGGTCTGCCGGTCCTACTATATGCGGACGATGCAGTCCTTCTATCTAGGACGGCCAACGGACTTCAAATCCTATTAGATTCCTTCTACTCTTTCATGAAGTCAAGAGATTTAAGTATTAACAATACCAAATCCTATATAATGAAGGTTGGCCAAGGTTTTAAAAAATCAAATCGTTTAAACGTAGCTGGAGTAGAAATACCTGTAACTCACATATTCTCCTACCTTGGGGTCCTCTTTGATAGTCAACTAAACTGGGGACCCGTGATCCAAAAAAAAAAGGGAGACGTTACTAGGGTTAATGCGGCCATATTGGATTTCTCCAGAAAAATGGGAAATAGCCCAGTTGCCGCTCTACTCCAACTATATAAGGCCAAAAGTGTTACCACAGTATGTTATGGCAGTGAAATATGGGGATATGTTCCCCTGGATGCACTACAGATAGTTGAAAACAACTTTTTAAAACAGATTTTAAGGGTTCCCAGAGGTACAGCAAATTTTATTGTGCATGAAGAATTGGGGGTTCCGTATGTATGTGACAAAATTGCAGTGAATCCCCTGATATGCTGGATGAATTGTTGGTTAAACGACACTATCCCACTCACCAAGCTAATTTTAAGAGAAGCACTTACATGGGATAACAGGAAGGAGGTTCCCTGGCTAAAGTACTTACATAAGTGCTTTACTGATCTAGGTCGTCCTGAACTCTTCTTATCTCCGGAATCCATTACCAAAATGGATCTTATTACGGTCAAGAAGGCCTTTATTGACTCCAGACAACTGGAAAGGGAATCATGTGAACTAAAAAAAGAAAGTGTACGTAATCATATATTAATCAAAAGCACTTTGCTCATAGAACCCTACCTGACATGGCAAATGTCTAGTTATGACCGTTTCCTACTGACAAGGTTCAGGTTCAACCTGTTCCATCTTTTGTTGGCTGTTCCTAGGGGATCTCATCGAGGCCAAGTGTTGCCGGCTTGCGGCTGCGACGAAAAGTCTCCGCAAGACCTGGCACACTTTCTGTTCTTCTGTCCTTTTTACATCATACCCAGGAAGATCTATTTGAAACCCTGTTTGAAAAAATTGCATTTTGCACAATTTCGTCCTGCACAATATTTTCTCCAGATGTTAAATTGTGAATACACTTTGTTTATATGTAGCTTTTTAAAATTGGCAGTCAAATTCAGAAACAGTATGGAAGGGTAATAATATGGATATATGAATTGTTATTTATTGCTTGTTAAAGAAATTCTATTTTTAATTGCCTTTTTTTAATGTCTGATATAGTCTAGTGCTCTTACTTATGTGATTTTAACTACAATTGAATTGAATTGAACTTTCCCCTTTTAATGAATATGTGTTTTATTAATTGTAATGTAAATACTTTTATGGTTGTCAATTCGAACAACCGAATAAAGTTTATTGACTTGACTTGACTTGACTCCTATGGGCCTTTTGGCCCATAGGAATCAATGGGAATTGCAAAAATTAACTTAAGAATTCGGTATTTATTTGGGATTCGGTAAAAATTGCGATTTTTACCGAATCACAAATGAATACCGAAAAAAATTATGCATAGCATTTTGCAATTCTTAATTTGCGATTCGTTATTTTTCGCAAATTAAGAAGTGCAAAATGTCTCAATGATGCATGTGCCCCTGAGTGCAGAACCTCCGCAGTAGTAAAGATACTACTCGTAAGTCCCTTTGTGAATATCAAAAAGTAGTAAAGTTAGACTTTTGGTTTACATTAAACTTTTGGACAAACTTTACCTTTCTGAATGGGGCCCATGAACTTGAAAGTTATTATTTATACTTCTTCTTGATGAAAAATGAGTTTAATGAGTGAACATGTCCTACAGTATCATACTCAGGCTTAATTCCACTGCAATGATCTTTGATCCCCTCTTCAATCAACAAGTCCAGCAGTGTGTCTGTGGCTCTGGTTGGCAACTCACTTTCATCTAATTGTATAAGCTCAAAGATATTTTAAAGCTTCAGGCCCATATTTATCATTTTTTCACACAGCGCAAAGCAGCAAGCCACCTTGCTGAGCTGTGCTGCGTGAAAGGGAAAGGGCAGGGTTGTGCATTATTTACCATTATACAGTGCATGCCTGTCCCTTCCCTAGTGCACTTTTGGCTGCCTAGCACCAATTCCGGCCCCTTGCGTCAGGGTGCAAGGGTGTCTGTGTTGTCTGTGTTGTAGTCAGGATTGTTTTGGTGCAGGAAGGGGGGGCCTTACTGCACCAAAACAAACCTCAGTGGCATTTTTCTCTTTCTATGTGGCTGCAGAATGCAGCACAAGTAAAAAGAGGAAACAATTATGAGAAATAAAGATATTTCTCCTCGTTAAGCCTCATCTGGGGAGCGTAGCATTTTGACACATTCCCAGGTCTACCAACCATGGTAAATCTGGGAATGCACCAAAATCCATGGATGGATGCTTGGGAACACCAAGATTCCACCCATGGAATGCCTCCCTGGAAAAGGGTAACTGTCACAGAAAATCACTGCCTTACATTACTCCAGATTTATCAAGCCACGCAGGGCAATGTAAGGTGACCTTGTGTGGCTAGATGAATCTCACTTTGGTTTTGGTCATTCTTGCGTTCCATTGTGTGGTGCAGGGGTGACGCAAAAACTTGATAAATCTGGCCCTCAATGAAGAGAAGATTCCAGCAGATATTACGCATTTCCCTTGATTGATATGGGTCTGTGGTCTATCTAAAGTAGAACTAAGCATACATCATCATCCATCTGCGGCCTATCCAGCTTTTTATCAAACAGCGGAATATTGGTGGAATCTCACTGCGTTTCACAAATGGCACGTGATGCTTGAGATACCCTCTTTATATAGTAATAGGGCTTTGAACACACCTTTTATCAGCTGACACTCACTAGCATGAAAGAAGTCTGCAGAACCCTAATAAGTGACTAGAATGTATGTATTAAATTGCAATGCTGACATTGATACTCTAGTATGTATATGACAGCAGTTTCAGTTGGGTTGAAGTTTTATCTTCAACTGATGATGAAATTGACCTTATCCGTTACAGGAAAAATACCAGCATGTAAGACAGTTTTGTGAGCACCGAACAATATATTAAATAGAGGATCACATTCACTGAGGAAACTGTAACTCTGAGGCATTTTACCCTGGGTCCTGAGACACAAAAGCTAGTATTTTGTATCTTTATATAATGGGAGTCGCCACATTTGAATGCTTCTTTGATCAGTATTGACCTCCTTACTTTGGTGACCACCTTACTTTGGTATGGGGTTAAAAAAGAAACAAGAGATATGAAGACACAGAGTGTAGTGGGTTAGGTGCAGAGGATATCGAAGAAGATGGCCTAACACTTGCATTGAGCAGAGGAGCTCCTGAAATAGGAGTTTCACCAGAATGCTAGCTCTACAGTTCCCAGGGGAATCAGTAAGTCATGATCTGTAAGCTGATCCATTGCTTGTGTCCAGTAGGATAAACAGGCTGGACCCTGTCTGTACTCAAGCAATTGATATTGGCAATTATTTGGTTGACATTGAAGATGTGCATAACACCACAGGATGTTGCATATAAATCAACAAATTACTAGAAGGATCATAGAAAGTTGACTACGTGGATAGAGTCAGTCTAAAAACTGATTTGACACATGCCCAGTAGGATAAATGTTGTAGAGCACAGTAGTGTTATGCCTCTCTGTTCTTACCTCAAACTTGATTAGAGACTGCACCCACAAGATTGGCAACTGAGGCCATGCTCTTCGAAACAGAAAGACACAATGCTGTAATCATGTTTTCAATCTCCCTTTAGATGCTACACCCTTCAGTCCCATCCCTCCACTGACCTAGTTCTGCAGCGTCTGTAATCCCTATAGAATAATTTAGGACCACACACTGATAAGGCACAGACGCAGTACTATCAAACCACGCCCCAGTCACACTTGCTCCTAACAGTTCCAGTTAATTTTGACCTCTTTATGGTTATTCTACAGACCTTGGTCTGTGACTCAGTCTCTCATTGTCTCTCAGATATCAAGCCCCATGGTTATCTGCAGGCTCTTGCTGCAATTCAAGATGTAATAGGATGAAGGCATGTAGCAGTCTTGCTCCTATGGAGATGGTGTATGAGCTTCTGGGGCTGCAGCTCCAGTCTCACTTGCCACTTGATGATTTGCAGGTTTCTTTAACAACTTCAGCAGTTGTGACCTCCTTAGGCCTGTTGCAGAAAGGAAGATGGTACGGTAGGGTCAGCCTCTCGGACAGCCTTCATCTTGTAGGGTTTTTTGGCAGTTGCAGTCCCTGGGCTAATTAGTGCTACCGCCTCAGCATTTGGGGTGGTTCTCTTGCAATGTAATGTTCTGGCTAGTCCTCAAACACATCCTTTGTGCAGAGTGTTATCTCTCTCGGCTGGTAGCAATTATGCTGACTTTAAGCTGGAGTATGCAAAAACAGAGCTCAATGAAGTGATGAACAAAATACATTCCCTGCACTGAAATGTCCCCAATTTGAACAACAGAAATTGCAGTCCTACCCCTTATTACTCCAATCTACCAAATGGCAGTCTTCAGGAAGTACTAATCAGCAGCCATTTGCTAACAAAGATCTCATTGAATTTCTATGGGCTCCCTTGTATTCAGCCTCCTTCACTTCAGTGTCTAGGTTCCATCCTCTAGAACGAGAAATACAGTCAATACACCTTCATGTCTGGGGAAAGAGTATCCACCCTACATATTGTGCCAAACGAAACCGGAAGCGATCCAAAGTGGAATTCACTTGCCTCAGTACTCAGACTCCCAACATACACAGACTCCGATTACCATATGTGTGTTACACACTCACTGCACATACATGTACTCAACACACACACACAGTGTAGTTGCAGGATCTTGAGTTCACATAATTGTAGAACTTTATACCAAAGGATTCAGAGAGAATGGTCTGATCACACTAATGATGTGTTAATATTTCTCAAAACTATGTGCCATCATCACTTTAAATGATTTGCCCAGGGCATGGAGAGCACGAGGGCATGTTTTTAACAGCCATTCAGGTCACTGAACAGGCCTTGGACTTCAAGGGATGGGCACAGGCATCTGTGCACATGCTATATTAGTTTGAATCCAGAGTAAAAAAAAAGTAACACTACCAGTTGCACAAGCAGTTTGGATAGTCAGGGTAAGGTGCACACCTCTCCACCATGCAGGGTACATTCCCTTCCCAACACCATCTTATTCCCGGAGCTGACTTGGTCATAAATATGGTGGCCACTGCAAAGGTTTTTTATTTTGTTCACTGGACAGACAGGTATGGAAATTTAAATTGCAAAGGAAAAAACTGAATTCTCTTAGTAGAGAGCTTCTTCCAGTTTCCTAAAATGCCCTTTGGGCTAAGGAATCCCCCTGTAATTTTATTTTCCATGAGTAAACCAGTTGCAGATCCAATGATTTCTGTGCCACCTACAGAAAAACTGATTGGCCATCCAAGCAAGCAAGCAACAACTAGAATAGAGTTCTCTGCTGTACCTTGATCATGAGGAGGGGAGCATGAATGTCACTTCTCTTGAGGTCAAGATTAACCCTGGGCTTAAAACTTCGCTACGCTGACGGAGCGTAGCGTCTAAATGAACAATATTCTCAGATGCTTTGGAAAAACAATTTTACATGTTTAACAGCATATAACCAATTCACAATAATGAACTTTTACAATGAAAACATTAGATAATGAGAGAGCTGATGATTTTGGAGTCCCCCCTAACCTAGGGGGAGCACCAAGCAGATGCCTTGAACACAAAGAGCATAAACAAAAAGCATATTTTGTTGAACTTCAGTGGTGATCTCATCATTTTAGGACCACCCCAAGCACAGTTATTGGCAAAAAACAATCCCAACCAAAGGCCCTGCAAAGCATTATGGGACAAGATTAGCAGTGGCAGTGAATATTATAGTATCCGATATCAAAATAATTCTACAAAGAGCTGCAGTTCCACTGGTCGTCCCTAGATGTCCCTCACAAGTCAAATGCAAAGCATTGAAATTATTCTTACATCAAGCTGCAGTTCCACTGGTCGTCCCTAGATGTCCCTCACGAGTGAAATGCAAAACCATTGAAACCCTTTCATCAAGCATTTGCATTTAAATCGTTCAATAAGATGTGCTTTTTTGTTTTCAAGGCATCTGTTTGGTACTCTCCCTAGGTTAGGGAGGATCCCAAAATCATCACATCTCCCACTGCTTGCCAATTTTTCAGTTTCACTATTGTGAAAGTACTATATGCACTTTAGCATATAAAGATAGAAAAGATAAGAGATATGTTGAACTCACTAACTACTGGGTGAACACACAAGATTCTCCGAATTAACTCAATTATGTTTTTTATGTTGTTTTTCTATACCAGCTTTCATCAAAACTTTTATGAGTTAAAGGAGTACCCTGATTCTATGTGAAGTCTGGGCAGATTCTCCCTGCACATCATGGGATAGCTGGGAAGTGTGAATTTGAAAGTGTCACACTTTCTTATTGTTTGCTTCTCCGTAGTGCCACAAGTTCCACGTAGGTACTGGGTCTCAAGAATCAGCAGCTTGTATAATATTTCATTTCCTATTGACTTACCTTATATACTTTCCTCAAGACTATGAACACATCTGCGTTCAGAAAACAGTGCTCCAGGTCCTTCTGACTTCCCCTTGAGAAGAAGGATATAGACTGCTCATAGAGAAGCTACTTGTCAGGGACACCGACAAGGAACACATCACTTGTGGTCAGAGTAGATGCGCATTCATCAAAGGCCACAATCAAGGTAGGTAGATATAGGAATTAGGCACATTTATGAAATCTTACATTTTGTCTTTCAGAATATTATACCTTGACTATTGATTTCAATTAATTAATATTGAATGTTGGTTTAAGTGATGTCCTATACCTTTAAGATGGAAGCTGAATTGATGAGTGTCTGGTGTATCTTTCCTGAATCAAGTTGGTACCCACATAAGGTAGACCTCATGTCAAACAAGAACAAGCATTTTGTCTGTTCCCATCTTTGTCATCTCTTTTAGCATCTCACTCGGTTTGAAGACTTGATTGCTACACGATTATCCTTGTCAATCCTCTAAGTGTTTGCAAAGACTTGAAAACTTTCCTCAAAGGTGGTATTGTTTCATGATTGACTCTACTGAATCAAAGTTATGTTCTTGCCTATGGAGTGACAGTCTCTCATTCATTTGAAGACTTTGAACCAGCTATTTATTTGGCTTCCTAAATGTATTGTGAACTGCATTCAGTATTATTCAATATAGTTGATACCATTACAGTCAGAAAAGTTAGACAATAGACTAATTATTCACATAGAGAACTATTTGTATTCACTACTGTACTGTAGCTGCAGAGTTTTTCCCAACTCAGAAACATATATCATATCTTTAAAGGAGACTAAATATTAATGTTTGTTTACTTTGTTCAGGACTTGACATTAGACAAACCCATAGCAGGTCCAAGAGAGGACGCTATGCAGTGACTTGTGTATGCTACCAATTCTCCTTTCTCCAAACGGGTTCTGTTAGAAATGGGAATTTCTGGTTGGCTGAGGCGTGCGCCAAAGCCAGGCAAAAACCACCACTCTAGTCAGGGCAAGGAAGTTACCCACCAAGATAACCCCTGCTCACCCCCTTGGTAGCTTGGCACGAGCAGTCAGGCTTATCTCAGAGGCGATGTGTAAAGCGTTTGCGCGTGCACCCTGCAACAACACCCAAGGCCCACCACAAAGGAAACTCCACACAAGGGTATATATAAAAAATAGTCTTTGTATTATACCACAAACATTAGATAATAAACATATACTTTACAAGGTGCCATGGGCACGGGCAGAATGTATAGGGCATTATTTACATGGGACAGGGCCACCTGGACCGCTGTCAGGGGTAATCACTTTTAGAACTAGCACGTAGAACATATCATAACTGTAGTACCAAAATTAGCACATGGAGCACACAACCAGTACTCACTGGTAACAGGTAAACACCACCTACGTAATCCTAAAACACCTTAGGTAAATATCACGCAGGGCACCATGACCTCACTTGCATCACTCTTCTAGGGCAAACAACCTCCTAGGCATAAAAACACATATTTAGAGGCATGGGCAAAATCATTGCATCAATCACATTAGGCAGGAAATCACATCCGCGCAAAACACATAGGGCCAAACATGTACCCCACGCAAGGGCACAACACAAGAACTGTCCCCCAGGCCAAGTGGCCTCTCTGGGGCTGAAACAACCTGTGTCCAGAACAGTCCGGGCAGGCTGCACAAGCAGCCAAAAGAGATTGCGCCAAAGAACCAGGCCTAAACGTAGCAGCTGCCCACTAAGTGCTGGGCAGCTGTAGGACTGCGTATGGGCACCAGCGTGCCTTCTGAGCCTCGTCTGTGGGCTCCCAAATGACAGTAGGGCCCCAAGAACAACGTGGGAGCCTCCTGGGCTCTGGCACAGCTGTGCCCCAACCACGTAGGAGCCTCGCAGGCTCGGGAAAGAAAATGCCCCATGGGAGCCTCGGGGCTCTGAACAATTAGCGGTGTCCTCTGGAGCCTCGTGGGCTCTGTGCACAAAAATGCCCGGTGGAGCCTCGTGGGCTCAAACTCAACTGTGCCCCGGGTTGGAGTCCTCCTCTGGGGACTCGAAATGAATAAAATGCCCCGGGGCCCTCGTGGGCTAAATCCAGATGGCCCCCTTTGTGGGAGTCCCTCTCGGGGGACTCGACACAGACAAATGCCCCCGGAGCCCTCGTGGGCTCTAAATATCACTGCCAGGCAACGGTGGAGTCCCGTTTGGGGGACTTGGACTGGAACTATTGACCCACTACCATCGGAGCGGCCCGCTGTCAACCGGGGCCGCTCTAAGTGAGAAGAAACTGCCCCTGCACTCACCCGGACCTCGCTGGGGCTGCGGGGGCGGGAAATACTGCCGGTCTCCTTCCTTACGCAGCGCGGGGCTCTTCTTCACCACCGGAGCCCCGCCTGCACTTCCAGCCGCTCTCCTCTCGCGTCGGGGCTCTCCTCTCAAGGAGAGACGCTGGCTTCCCTCGGCAGTGGGGGTAGACTCCCGCCGCTTCCTGCCTCTTTTTGGACCACGGCAGTCCTCTCCTCACAGGAGCGCGGGGTGGGCTCCCGTCCGCTTCCTGTTTTCCGCCTCACTACTTCCGGGTCGCCGCGGGCAGCGCGGCGACCCTCCAGGCACTCAAAAATCGGCGATACGGCAGACCGAGGGATAGGCTCCCTCGGGAGGCGCACAATCCCGGCCAAATCGCGGGTCCAATGCAGGGTGGGCACCTGCTTCTTGAATGGGCAAGAGTCCCATAACACAGCGCTCCCCTAGGGCCCCAAAAAGAACCTAAACCAAATAAAAAGCGAGAGCGCTCCCAGGCGCTTTAGAGGCAAGGTCCCAGAATAAGGCGCTCCCAAGCACTAGGGGAAAAATAAAGCGCTCCCAGGCACTGGAGGAATAATAAAGCGCTCTCAGGCGCTATAGTTCACAAATGCCCCATAAAAGTCCTTTAGGAGGTGGGGGGGCAAAGGCTGGGCCCAGGCAGGCCAGCTCACAGGGCCCTCCAGCAGGGAGGCAGTCCCAGTGGCGGTTCCCTCTGGGGCCCAGCAGCAGCAGCAGGCTCCCCCTCAAATTAGGATCAGCAAGAGAACATTTTGTAAGGGGACACCGCCCCTTTTTATACAGTAAAAACCTTTGTCTGGGTGCAGGGTGGGGGAAAAACCAGCTACAGCTGGTTTTGGAGCACTTTGTTTTCCTCAGCCACCCTTTCCTTTCACTGGCCAGGCTAGGGTCATTAGACGCACCACAGGGGGCGGAGCCAGCATTGTGTGGGGAAAGCCCAGCCCTATTCAGGTCCCAGGTGTACACCTCCCTCACATCACTCATGCTAATCTCTCCACTCACCACCGGGGCAGACCCATCCAGACTCCTGGAGCCAGGCTCACCAGCCAGCTCCAGCCTATCACACGCCAGCACACTCACTGCACATGCACACCCATGTCTAGAAGTGGCACTTCCACACTAGACACATTAACGCCGCACACATCATTGCGCAGCATTCAATCTCACGAGTCCACACATACCAAACTCGAGCCTGCACTCCCTACACATCAGGAACTAACATGGCCACATACATTCCCCATGCATTCCTATGGGAGGGCAGGCCAACCTCACTACACGCGCGCACTTTACCCTGGGACACAGGGACAAAGTGCGCCAAGCCAGAAATCATGAACGCCAGGTCGCCATCAAAAGCAAAAAGTTCAGGGGTGAACCAGCCAAAAAGGCCTGGGTCCAACAGGTTCTTTTTGTTCAGTTGGTGTCCCTGGTTCTCTGAGTTCCTTCTAAAATAGCCATGACTGATCATTTCCCAAAACATGTGGCTAAAATTTCACAGCACACTCTGGCACAGCGAGTGTGCCTTGAACAAGTGTAGCTCCAACTGGCCCCTCACACCTGTCACGTCCATGCTAGACGCTGCCATGTTTGAAGATGTTATGTTCCCAAGTCTGCCCCAGGGCCTCAAAATTCCACAGATAAGTCACACGTCTACCTTAGAGACCGCAGAATGTTGAGATCTTGTTCATGATGTCTTGTGGATGGCAATTCCTGCTGATTTTTAGGGGCTTGTTAGGCAGCTGATGTTTAGTACTAATGGTCATGTGGGACTAGGAAGGAGGTACCATATATTTTGCAAAAAGACTCACTCTTCTGGGATGGCATACACTGGGGGTACAGGTTACTATTTAACCTCTGGCCTTCTCCGATAGGACCTCACTTAAGCCCCCTCCTTCCCAGAAACTTTGTGATTCATTGAATCTTTACTTTGTCGAAAAAATCTCGACAATCAAATCCAACATCCCCCCCTTCTTCTTTTTTTGTTGATCCCCTGCCCCCCCCCGCCCAAGCCTTGTTCAATTCCTTTCCTCCTCTTTCTGAAGAACTTTTCCTGTCCCTCCTCCCCAAAATTAAATCCGGTTCCCCTTCTGACATATGCCCGGCACACATCCTACGGCAGGTCTATACTGTCTGTTCCCTGCCTCCTCTGGGTTTCCTTAACGACTCACTGGCTCGAGGGGTTGTCACTCCATCGCTAAAAGCCGCGTCCATCGTCCCCATTTTGAAAAAGCCAGGAGCCGACCCCTCTGTGATGGCCAATTATCGCCCCATCTCCCTTCTCCCCTTTCTGGCGAAGGTGCTTGAGCGACATGTTACATCTGTGCTCAGCTCCTTTGCCGAGGAGAATGGGAGGTTGGCTCCGTGTCAGGCTGGGTTTCGGCCCAAGCACTCGACAGAGTCAGTGGTGGTGTCAGTATTAGACACCCTCAGAGAGGGTATGGACATGGGCAGATCTCAGGCGCTGGTCCTCCTTGACTTGTCCGCCGCTTTTGACACGGTGGATCATTCCATCTTGCTTTCCCGTGTCAAGGCGGCGGGCATAGGAGGCTCAGCCCTTATCTGGCTTTCATCCTTTTTGAGGGACCGGACCCAGGCGGTCCACCTTGGGGAGTTTTCAGCTACCCCCTGTCAGGTCCAGTGCGGTGTTCCTCAGGGCTCTTCTCTCTCTCCTCTACTGTTTAATCTTTATATCGCTCCTCTTATCTTTGCCCTACAGCAGCTGGAGGTCACGGTATATAACTATGCCGATGACCTCCAGCTCATCTTCAATCTGTCTTCTACCCCTGATTCTATCTCTAATTTCCAATCTATCCTATCTTTCATCAGGGACTGGATGAATTTCAACCACCTGAAACTCAATCCCGATAAAACGGAACTTGTGGTGACGGGTGGTTGCTCCAGTCCCTGGAATTCTCTCTTTTGGCCCCCCTCCTTTGGTTCTCCTCCCACCCCTGCTTCCTCTGTTAAGACTCTTGGCATCAAGCTAAATGATAAACTCACTTTGCACTCCCAGATTGGTTCGGTGGTCTCTTCTTGCTTTCTTACTCTCCGTACTATCCGCTCCATCTCTCGCTTTTTTTCCTTCTCTGCACTCAAACTAATTATGTCCGCACTGGTCCTGTCCCGCCTGGACTACGGGAACATCTTGTTCAATGGCATCCCTCAGTACAGCCTGCGTAAACTGCAATTAGTGCAGAACCAGGCTGCCCGCCTGGCCTTCGGTCTTCCCAAATTCCACCATACCTCCCCCCTCCTGAAAACCCTCCACTGGCTCCCGGTGCGGGAACGCGCCTTGTTCAAATTAGGCTGTATGGCGTTCCAGGCCAGGACTGGCCTGGCCCCCCTTTTCATATCCTCTGCCATCAAGGCCTATGTCCCTGGCAGAGACCTCCGCTCCTCGGCACAACTTCTTTTAGCAGTACCCCGCTACCGGAAAAAAAAACAGGGTGGCTCTAAGTTTTCCACCCTCGCCCCCATGTTCTGGAATTCTCTCCCCTTCCATCTTAGGTCCCTCACCCAGTATTCCAGTTTTCTCAAAGCTCTGAAGACCTTTTTATTTTCTCAGGCTCTTCTTTCGTAAGCCCTGCCTGCCTTTCCAGTCGACGTCTTAGCGACTGTTCTTGCTCAGCTGGCTGCCTGCTACTTTAGCGCCAAGAAACCGCCCAGGTGTACGTCGCGCTTGATAAATATTTTAAACTTAAACTTAAACTTAATGTAGAGCTGCTTCAGTTCTTCTATTGGGGCACCAGGGCTTTGCCCCTCCCCTAGCTCCCGTAGTGCTCCCTTAATAAAATGTAGAAATTTAAATAATGACAGAGAAGGCACATTTTTTCATCTGCGGCTAGGGCTGGTTGCAGACAGTAGCTGGAGAGTGACGGTTATGAGGCATGCGGGGATGGGGCTTAACAGTGCCTTCAACTCAGCAGTCAGAACTATACATATTGATAGTAGCCAGCCATGAATGGGAATTGCTAATTGTACTCTCAAGTGCGCATTTCAGGTTGTCCGGCTGTCTTTCGGTGACCAGTCTGATATGCGCACTGGAGTCTAAAGGCCTCTGCCATGGCCTAAGTAGAGATGCCAGGGGAAGGGTCGCAGTTGCAACCCCAAGACTCCTACTGGGTGCTGGGTATGCCTGACCAAGCCAATCCTGGTGCTGCTCTCATGTTTTAAGAGAGCAGCACCTAGATTGGCTTAGACAAGGGGTTACTAGGTAAATCTTGTATAGTGGTCTCCTATAGGCAGCGCAGGGTGGGAAAAATCCTGTTCCATGCTGGAACAGTCAGTGGCCAATTGCTGCATGGTTTTCTTATGAAGCCAAGCAGCGGTTGGCTGCCATTTCTGTTCTCTCCTGCTCCTCCCTCTTCTTATGCAGCCCCAGCCACCCACCAGTAACGGCATTGTGCATGTTGAGAGCAGCCTGCCTCACCCAACTCAGCAGCTTCTGCCTTCTGCCTTGAGAGTGTGATGGTGAGGGGACCTCAGCACAGGGGCCCCTTACTGAAAGCAGCAGCAGCGCCTTAGGCTCTGGAACTCATAGTCATTGAATCAGTCACATGGTCACTCAGTCACTAAGGTAGTTTCTAATTCGTGGTAAGAATAAACAGGGTTGCCTTTAATCATTCTCTCTGTTCTGTCTGGCTTATGAAAACACTATTTGTGAGTTTACCCCGAAAATAAATATCCAGGAGTTGTTCTCCTGCACAATTGGCACTTCTATGTTGAAGGTGTGAATGATGTGCAAAACAGACAACAACATATAGCTTTTCCTTTCTTTCATTTTTCATGAGGCCCAACTGAGAGCCAATGCCAAGGCAGGCCTATATACTTTGCCCTTGCCTAACAAATTACAGGTTTGCACAACCAATAACTAATTCAATTTCAACTGGAAAAGGAAAAGCTGACTTATTGGAGAATGTGTTGTTCCTGGCCCTGCCATTTTTCAGAACGCTGTGGCCTCGTGATTTCTACGTGGTACTAGTACAGCAACTTCCAATTAGCCCCCACAGTCTTTCAACCCAATCGACTCAAGTGCAGCTTAAAGTCATTATAGTGAAAATGGAGTCGTAGGAAGGGCGAAGCATGGGGGTACAAATGCTTTTATTATTTTTCTCAGGCTCAGACGAAACTGTTGTCAGCAAAGTTAATGTAGTACCCTCCTCAAGACAAACCCATCAATCCATTTATAAAGCCCTTTGTGAAACTTGAGTGGTGCACTCCCAGAAGTATCTTTTTCAATAACAGAAACTGGTCAATTCCTTTATGTAAAGTAATTCTTTATTTCAAATTCAATCAGAACATGTGAGCTCCAGCCAACGCGTTTCGTTCAAAGGGATGAACTTCGTCAGGGCGACAATGACGGGAGATCAAAGTCAGTTGATCCCCAACTTTAAGGATGACAATAAAACACATGGTATACATCAATATGAAGTTGTATCCGGAATGTCACAAGAGAATGGGTGACTCAACACCCTCCGTGGGCCTCCTTGATAAGGGCCGGTTCATGAACCTAACGCAGACTCTAAATGGTGCTTCTTACTCGCTTCGAACAATCGCAAGATGTAACATCTTCCTGGATATAACTTCATATTGATGTATCCCCTCTTATTATTGTCATCCTTAAAGTCCCTTTGAACTAAACGTGTTGGCTAGAGCTCACATGTGCTGATGGAATTTGAAATAAAGAATTACTTTACATAAAGGAATTGACCAGTTTCTGTCATTGAAAAAGATACGTCTGGGAGTGCACTGCTCCAGTTCCACAGTGTCCTAAATCTGCTTGGCAGTATGCATCCCGCAACGGCAGGTGCAGGTGCTGTTTGTGCACACCATCTTTCATCACACTCCTTAAAAAAAGTTATGAAAGGGAACTTAGCTGAGAAGTGAGAAGTGCGGCTTCTAGGGTCCGCTGTTGGTTCTTTGCCACTGTCCATTTATAAAGCCCTCATCCACTTAAACTTCAAAGTTCCACAAGCAATTACCATCTCCAAAATGCCCTTTGAAATGAAATAGGATAGGCATTAAAACGTACTTGTCTGCATGGCGCTGCTTAAACTACTATGGCCTCCCTGACATGTTTGCAATTTCTCATATGATACCCAGTACATTTTTAAGGCTTGTGGGAAAAGTGTGTAGCTGCTCAAGGCACCACTTTCAAAGAGGCCCACCCCACTTTTCAAAAGTATTGTGCTCAGCGCTGTTGGCAGCTGTTGAATAGATGTGATTGTTTGCCGGTGACATTCTCATTTCAAATGTATTTTGTGTTCAGGGGGCGTGGCTTGTGCGCCGCTCTGAGATGGCGGACAGCGGTTGCTGGGACGTCTTTGAGAGCCTTATCGGCATCGCTTTTGTTCCCGAACGGCGCAAAATGTATCGGAATGCGCCAGGATTGTGAGGAGATGCACTGTTGCCACTGCGGATAGCGGGAGTCTTCCTTTCCGCTCCTTTGAAGCTCCGCTCATTGCTCTTTCCGTGCGGCCGCCATTTTGTCTCCTGTGTGGCGTCACTCGTGAATGTTCCTCAGGTGCAGTGGCGCATTTTGGGTGCCGGTGTTTCTACTGAATCGAGGTGACATTTCCTGCTATATTCAATATTCATTATTCTCACTATCGACTTGGCGTTTTTTTTTATTGCTGGCAGTTCTTTTTCATGATTTTTCCTGCTTGATGTGCCTCATATATTCCTTAGTGGACCTCCTGATGTTTTGCTTATGTTTTTTTGCCTATTTTGGAATGATGTTCTGGTCAACCTGATTGCGAGGTTACTGGAAGTCTGTATTTTTGACTACTTGAGACTTCTTTTTTGTGGTATTTTTTCGCACCATTCGAGCTTAAATCGCCCTTTTGTGTTCTACTACTACGTTCATTGATCAACGTTGCTGCTCACACATTTACTGCTAAAAAGGAGCCCTTGATTCTTGTATTACACCTGTTGAATTCTCTCTCTGCGCATAATTCTTCAGACACAGTGTTGGTTTTTTCAACGTGGGTTGTGCTTATGGCGGACAACATGGGTGTTCCTTCTAATATCAAGGACTCTAAAGGGGCTCTTACGAGGTCCAAGCAGCATTCTCCTACTCCGGATTCTTCCCAGAAGGATTCTACTGCCACATTAGATACTATTTTGTCGCATCTCAATGCGGTTCATGATATTGCACAATCTACTAAAACTAATACTGACCTTTTACAAGTTGAGGTGGCGGCTCTCAGGAATGACTTTAAGACATTATCTGTTAGGGTCACTGCTGAGGAATCTCGCATTAGTGGTGTGGAAGATACTACGCACCAACACTCTCGGTCTCTTCAACAAATGGATCGTTAAATGGCGGCTTTGAGGAGAGACCTTACGGAGCAGGAGTATCGTAACAGGAGAAGTAACCTACGAATTTTTGGCCTTCCTGAAGACGCAGAGAAGTCAGCTTCTTCGATGATTGACTTTATCTCCCAATGGCTTCCTTCAACCTTGCAAATTTAATTTCTGAGAGACTTTGAGATTGAGAGGGCTCATCGTGTCCCCTCCTTCAGGTCTAAATCTTCTACAAGCCCAAGAGCGGTAATCTTCAAGCCATTGCGTCACCAACATTCAGAGCAAATTTTGGCGCACATGAGGAAGGTCAAATCTGTGACTTGGGAGGGTCATCGCATTTCTATTTAGCAAGACTTTGCGAGAGATACTGTGATCCGTCGAAAGGGTTTCCTCAATCTGCGGAAGCATCTGTTGGACATGAACATCCCTTTTTCTTTTGCTGGCCCTTCCAATTTTTGTATCACCTTCAAGGGCCGCTACAGAATTTTTGATGAACCTGCTGATCTTTCCTCTTTTCTTGATAATCAATCTGAATCACAGATGGATTTGTCACCCGCTCCAGTTCCTTCTGGTTCTTGATTCTTTTTATGTTTTTTCTGTGATTTTACATTTTTCCGTCTGACATGTGTCACTGTTTAGTGTTACATGTTGACTATGGCTCCCCTCCATAGTTCCCTGTAGTTGGTCAGTAGTTTGCTGTTCATTTCGTATTTTCTGTTTGTTTGGTTTTCCTCTCCGTGTTATATTATTGCATTGGCCTTTGTCGCTCTTTCTGCTTTTTTCTCCGATGATGCTCTTCTGCCCTGGTTGTTCTGTTTGCGTTTCGCTCATCCAGCCTTTGTCATTGGTCTTTTGTCTACTGGTGTAATTAGTGTTTCTGCTTTCTCTTTCTATCTTTCTTTTGTTCTTCAGATTGAGAATGTTTATTCCACCTCCTTTTCCCTTTTCGATGATATATATCTTTTCGTATGTCCTAATTGCTTCTGCTTCGTTCGGTTCTCATGTTTCCTGTACCACAACAGATTTTTATTTATGCTCTGCTCATGTCTTTTGGTCGTTTTATTCTTATTACTTAGTATGTTCTGTTCCATTGTCTTTTGTGCGTTCTAATTTGCGTTGTTTGGTTAGTTTTGCTGCAATACTTCCATTCTTTCCGATACCTTATGTTTCATTCATTTTTGACCTTACTGTGCGCTGTCTCTCCATGCTTTACTCATTATCTCCGATGACCTTCTATTTCCTGCTACTTTTGTTTCATATTGATTCATGATGCTTTTTTTATTACAATATTTTTTTTGATTTTTGCATTCATCCTACATATCGCTATGTTTCTTATATTACTAACTGTTTATGCCCTGTATATGAAGTTCAGTATTTATCTTCTCTTATCATGCTTTGTGTTATTCGGTTGTTTTTCTCCCTTTTATCTATGATGTTTCTCCTCTAATATTTCTAAGACTTCAAGTTTACATATATTGTATGTATGCTACCTATATGAGATGGTTGTTTAATCCTTAGAGATATTTTGCTTGTCTTGTCAGTTGATTGCATTCTTTTAGCACTTCTGCTTGCTCATAATTCTTCATTAGGTCTTTATCTTATTGTATGATGCACCCTTATGCTCCTGGTTATGTTTTGACTTAGAGGCTTGTTACAGCTTTTCCTTTCTTCTATCCCATTCTGAGTTCTTCCATCGCTATGGTTACTTTATCTTTTTCTTTTTTGGCCTCTTTCTTTCCTTTCTGTCTGGTTTAGCGTTGCTACTTTTTCTATTGTATATGACCCGGCATCCCTCTTCCCTCCCGCTTCCATGTCTCCCCAGGTATGAGTTTGGTCCTTTATAGACCTTCCCTGGTGGGTCTTTTTCTTTTTTTCTCTCTATTCCTTTCTGGTGCCTCTCTTCCTCCTTCTCTTTTCCTTTTCCCTCTCTTCTCTTTCTTTCTCTTTCTCTTCTTGGATCATCCAATGGTTCTTTCACTATTCTCCTTTTTCCCTTCTTTCTTCTCTTCACGAATTTCTTGTTGGGGTTCTCCTTTTGTGTTGTCTGTAATACGCCGTTGGTGGTCTTCTGTTTTTGTTGGTTTCTCCTCTCTGTTATCTACGTATTATGATTTATCTTTTCTGGTAGGAGTATGCCGTGCTTGAATGTGTTGTCCCTTAATGTTAGAGGATTGAATCATCCGGTGAAAAGATAAAAAATTCTGGACTACTGTAAATCCTTATCTTCAGATTTGATACTTTTACAAGAAACTAAAGTCTCCTCCAAGGAGGCCTTGTTTTTGAAGAAAGATTGGGTTCTTGACGTTGTTTGTTCGGAGGCCTTGGGCAAAAAGAATGGGGTGATAACATTAATTTCTAAGAATTCTGGTCTATCTGTGATCTCTACTGAACATGATTCGGAGGGCAGATGGTTACTATCCAAGTTCTCTGATGGTACGGATGATCTTTATGTTATGAATATCTATGCTCCAAACATTGATGACCCCTCATTTTGGTGAACAATTACTAAAACATTAGCTGACACACCGCATAAAGGTAATCTAATTGTGGGTGGGGATTTTAATTTACCAATGGATCCCTTGTTAGATAGAAGTTCTCCGTTTTGCTTCCGTCCTCCTAAAGCTCATAAGCAGATGACAAATATGTGTTCCTTTACTCATGTTCAAGATATTTGGCGTCTTCATAATCCTACGGGTAGTGACTTTTCCTTTTTTTCCTCTCCCCATTCTAGTTTCTCTCGTATTGACTATCTTTTGGTTCATTCGTCTCTTGTGCAGTCTTCCTCTTCCCCGTACATTCATCCTATTCTTGTCTCTGATCATGCGGCTGTTTCCTTTACACTTTTGTCATTTGCTCCTAAATCGCGTCCTCGCTCTTGGAAATTAAATACTGAGCTTTTGCAGGATGACTCTCAAATTTTGGCCATTTCCAAAGAAATTGATACCTTTTTTGCTGATAATGAAGGCTCCGTTTCTTCTCCAATAGTCTTGTGGGATGCTTTTAAATGCACTCTTCGTGGTCACATTATTAAGCCTATGGCGACCAGAAATGCTGCCATCAAAAAGGAACTTGCTGATTTAGCGGATGAAATCAAAACGCAAGAATCTCTCTATCGCAATTCTAAGGACACCAAATGTTTACAGTCCATTAAGATTTTTAAATATTCCTATAACACTATTGTTACCAAGAGAGCTCATATAGGTGTACAGGCTCAGAAATCTAAACAGCTACTTTTAAAAAACCGAGCAGGTAAAATTCTGGCGGCTACGTTGAAGTTTCAGGATTCTTCTTTTCAATCCTCTCAGATTTCCTCTATTAATGATAGCTCGGGTGTCAAAAAATTTCAAACCACAGAGATTCTTGATGTATTCCGAGATTTTTACAGTAAGCTCTATACTCCCACTAATCAGGCATCTTTTTCCCAATGTCAAGAAGTTTTGAAGACGATTCCTATTCAATCTGTGTCTGTGGAGGATAGTAGCAAATTGGGTGGCTCGATTACTTCTGAGGAAATTATTGCTGCAATCAAAGCTACGCGGTCTGGGAAAGCTCCCGGCCCTGATGGTTTCCCCATTTTGTTTTATAAGACCTTTCTTCCTTCTGTTGTTCCTCGACTTAAGTCAGTTTTTGATGCCTTTATTCAAGGGGGGTCTGTTTCGGGTTCGGCAGCTGACGCCACTATTGTGGTGATTCCAAAAGAGGGTAAGGATCATTCCGATCCCAAGAATTTTCGTCCTATTTCCCTTCTTAATATGGAGGCTAAGATTTTTGCCAAGATTCTGGCTAGGCGCTTGGAGTCTTATATTCCTAGGCTTGTCCACCCTTCTCAGACGGGGTTTGTCAAGGGTAGACTTGCCAGTGACAACATTCGTACCTTTTGCCATATTCTGAGTTCAGCTAAACGTTCTAATCTTCCGGCTGCAGCTTTGGCCCTTGACGCCGAAAAGGCCTTTGACAAGGTCTCTTGGCCTTTTTTACGTGCTGTTCTATGTGCGCATAACTTTGGGGACTCTTTTGTTCACATGGTTATGTCCCTCTATGCTCAACCTAGAGCCAACATTAGAGTTAATGGGTCTACGTCGTCTTTTTTTAACCTTTGCCAAGGCACCAGACAAGGCTGTCCTTTATCCCCTCTTTTGTTTTTATTATCTATCGACAGGCTCCTCAGATTGATTGATCTCTACCGGATCACTGAAATAATATCGAGGGACAGAATATCGACCAACAAAAATATCGTTGACAAAATATCGAGAGACAAAATATCGAGTTTCTATCTACAAACAGGTAAGTACAAAAATATCGAGTTAAAAATATCGTTTACAAAAATATAGTTGGAAAAAATATCGACTTTAATAAAAACAATGTTTAATTACATTAATATAAAAAATTAATTACTAAAATATACTTAACAATACTTAAAATAACTTTTAATAATTAAATAATTAATGAAAGTAAAAAAATAATATTTTTTTAATCATATTTCTTAAAGCATATATATATATAGTAACAAAATGTAATTAAATAATAGCCAATATTATTAACGTACAAATACAAAAGAGTAAAAATTACTATTCCCACTCCAGTGGGTGCAACAGTAGGGAAAGCGTTGGATAGCGTAGGGGTTAAAATGACTATTCCCACTCCAAGGAGTGCAACAGTGGATATATGACATTACAACGCAACTTTTACAACGCACTACCATTACAACGTAAGTATTGGTAAGTATATAATAATTTTTATAATTTAAATTATTTAAAATTAATTTAATATAATTTAATTTAATTTCATTAAATTAAATTAATGTAAATTTAATTTTACTTTATTTTTACACTGTACCCCTGTACCCCAAAAACCCAAAACGGACCCTGAACCCTAAAAAAAAACCTTTACCCAAAACCCCAAAACTGACCCTGAACCCTAAAAATACCCCTTTACCCAAAAACTAAAAACTGACCCTGAACCCTAAAAATACCCCTTTACCCAAAAACCCAAAACTGACCCTGAACCCTAAAAATACCCCTTAACCCAAAAACTAAAAACTGACCCTGAACCCTAAAAATACCCCTTTACCCAAAAACTAAAAACTGACCTTGAACCCTAAAAATACCCCTTTACCCAAAAACTAAAAACTGACCCTGAACCCAAAAAATACCCCTTTACCCAAAAACTAAAAACTGACCCTGAACCCTAAAAATACCCCTTTACCCAAAAACCAAAAACTGACCCTGAACCCTAAAAATACCCCTTTAATTTAACATAATTAGCAATTAATCAATTAAATTAAATTAATTACCAATTACATTTTAATTAATTAACACATATTTTTTAATTAACAATTAATTAAACATTACTACCAATTATTAAATTTACATATTTAATTAATTATAATTAAATTACTTCCCACCCTATTCCCCTATAAACTCACAACCCGCTACAGGAAATGAATTATTTAAATTTACACAATTAGCAATTGATCAATTAAATAAAATTAATTACCAATTAAATTTTAAATAATTAACAAATATTATTTAATTACCAATTAATTAAATATTACTACCAATTAATACATTTACATATTTAATTAATTATAATTAAATTACTTCCCACCCTATTCCCCTATAAACCCACAACCCGCTACAGAATAAAATTACACAATAATTAAAAAAAATCATTAATTAAAAATAATTATAACATAAAATGACACTTTTCACACATATTATAACATAAAAACACTATAAATAATTAAATATTATTTAAAAAATGATATTTTTTACTATCTAGATTATATACTTGGATATTTTCACTTTCTATATTATTTACAGTCGATATTACTTCACTTACCTTAAAAACGATATTTTGACTGTCGATATTCTGTCCTGTCGATATTTTGTCCAAACGATATTTAAAACTCGATATTCTGTCAAAACGATATTTTGGAGTCGATATTATGTCTGTGCACCATCTCTACCCAGACATTAAAGGTTTTAATTTCGGCTCCCATTGTATGAAGAGAGCTGCCTATGCAGACGATGTTCTTATTTTTTCTGATGACATAGGATTGGCCATTCCCGCCATTACCGCCACCATCTCTCTTTTTTCTAAAGTTTCGGGCTATACCCTTAATAGAGACAAAACTGAGATGTTCCCCTTAAATGCTTACTGTTTCCCAGCACACATGGGTTCTGCAGGTTTTAAGTGGCAATCTAAACAGCTTAAATATTTAGGGATCTGGTTTTGTGGTACCCTTTATGATACTGTAGCGTATAATGAAGCCCAGACTATAACCAAAGCGCGTCGTCTTTTAGACACCTGGTCTCCGAAACATATTTCATGGTGGGGTCGTCTCCAAACTTTGAAAATGATGATAACACCTATTATTAATTTTGTATCAGCTATGCTCCCGGTGAAATTATCCTCTTCTTTTTTTCAAGAGATGGATGTCATTACCTCTAAATTTCTCTGGAATGACAAGAGGGCTAGAATTGCTTATAAATTTCTGAGAAAGCCTTATGATATGGGGGGTTGTAATTTCCCTGATTGGGAGAAATACCAAGTTGCTTTTTTAGCTTCTCAAGGAGCTTTTTGGTTTTCTTTGGTTCCTGATCCTATGCCCTCCTGGATGTTAATTGAACAAGAACTTTCTGCTCTTTTGCCACCTTCTTCGTTTTTAACCACTTCTACTTTATCTATTCCATTTTCTCGTTCGATCCTTTTAGATACCATCGCGGCAGTCCGGTTGGTCGACAAGAGAGTTGCTACTCCTCTTCACAAATCACTTTGGTCCTCAATTTGGCGTAATTCTAAGATTAAAATTGTTATTGATCACAAGTTGATGTCTTATTTGGCTACTAAAGGGATTTCGCTTGTGCGTCATCTTTATGATTCAAATAATGATCCGTTACCCTTCTCCTCCTTAGGTCAACAATTTTCTCTCACTAACTTAGACTTCTACACATTTCTAAAAATTAAAGTTGCTCTGGCTAAACTACGATTGGTTCCCAATTCTCCTACCGTTACCTTATTTCAATTGTGGATTAGAACTGGTCATGTAGCTTCCAAAATCCATACATTTTTATCTTCCAATACTTCTGTCCAGCATACTGTTACCCAACACAAATGGTTGCGCCATTTTGCTCCTGATCTTACAGAACATATTTCACCAGATTCCTGGCAGTTAATTGGGAAGATGTCTCTGCGTAACAAAATTGCCCCTTCTTTAATGCAGTCTAAGTTCTTTTCTATCAATCTCCTTCATTGGACTCCAGTTTGTTTGTATTCCCTGTCTCTAAAGGAAGATGACCTATGCTGGAGTTGTGGTTTATCGGCTGGTACTTTTCCACATATGTTTTTTGAGTGTTCTCTTCTGCAATCATTTTGGGATTTGATATGTTAATATTTGATGTTCAATTCCAGCTTTCCTTTCCCATGATTATACTGGGTCCATTGGCCTCTCCAATCCTGTTGCCTTTAAATTCCTTAGAATTGCAACTCATGAATCTTCTATTAACTGTTGCTGTCAAAGTGATTCTTATGGAATGGAAGTCTTTTTCCTCAGTCTCATACCATACCTGGTGGGCATGGGTTTCCTTTTTGAGAAGTGCACATACTTCGGTTGATGAGGCCCATCTCTCTCCTTCGTTCTCTAGTAGTGTTTGGAGAGCTTTAGATGCTTATATGGATTTAGCATCGAATGGTTTGATTGATCCATATTCCTTCGTGTTACATGATTAAGTGTGTCTTGTGTGTTTGTTTGTGGAGCCCTACAGGAGTTTGTTTCTTTATCTATTCTTCCCTTTCCCTTCTTTCCCCGCTTTCTTCCTCTTTTCCTTTATCTTCTCTTTCTCCTTTTCTCCTTTCTCTTGTTATTTCTCCTCTATTTATTGCATAGTGATACTGTTGATGCTTTTTATTATTCCGGTCACTAATTCTTTGTATTCTACAACACTTATATGCAATTTATCCAATGAATTATTTGTAACTTAGCCTCCATTGATATATTATTCTTTATTGATACTCATCACCTGTATCACTTTTTATTATGTTTTACTATTTATTTACTGCCTCAAATTCTATTAAAAAATTTTGAACTTAAAAAATGTATTTTGTAATCAGCTCTGCACATTCTTATTTACTGCTGTTCTGTGTCCATGGGCCTCCGCTGGTGTGGTGTGTCTCAGACTAGACCAGTAGTGCCTCTGAATCAATGCATGTTTGTGAAGCTATTCCTAAGTAGGCCTCTTGAGCGGGGTGGCTGGCCTCTCTACTCTCCAAATTGGGGCCTTTCAAGAGGCTTGTTGAGTTGTTTACGGTGCAGAGGGCTTTTTCTGAAAGGCCTCTCTTAACTCAATGAAAACTGTAAACTGTGAAGTTGTTTGTTTTCAAGATTGTATTGCATGCATTGCAGAGGGACTGAGGCACAGTTATTGTTGTGTTCAAATGAAAACATCACAGTGCCTTTTCTTAGAACTTTGGGCCCTATTCAGAAAGGTAAATTGAGACAAAAGTCTAACTTTACAATTTTTGGTATTCATAAAGGGCATTTACGAGTAGTAAAGTTACACTTATATCTCAGTTAAACTTACCTTTTGGTCTTAAGTTTAACTGGACCAAAACTTAAGTTTAACTGAGACAAAAGTCTAACTTTACTACTCGTAAATGCCCTTTGTGAATACCAGAAGTTGTAAAGTTAGACATTTGTCTCCATTTACCTTTGTGAATCGGACCCTCTGTCTTTAAGTTAACATTGATTTCGATTAGTTAAGGGTGCTTAACTACATTGCTTCTCTTGTCTGTGCGACACGCACCATTGGAACTTCTCTCAAGAACGTGCTGTTTTGTGTCATTCAGATAGGCACCTACAGCATCAGCAGTCACACCAGACTAGTCACAAAATGTTGGCACTGCTATTTCACCAAGAGGAGGAGGCTCAGATTCCTCGAAAAAATGTTGTTTTCAAAATGTAAACAAGAGGGGGTGTTTAGTTTCCTGCTTTGATGTTGGTGCCATTTGGGTGCTTCTGGCCTGGGATTTGCATGATCAAAGTGCCTTGAGTCCCAGCTCTGTGGCAGAGAACAAATGGCATGAAGGCACACTAGTCAGTCTGTTTGTGTTGTTGTGTGACCAGGGAGTTAGCACTTCAGATGTGCTGTGCAGCTTGATCTGCAGTAAATAGTATCTCATAGGTAACCTTGTCTGTATAATGTGTAAGTTATTTGTACAGCTAATATATATATATGCTGAAGCTTCTGCTTACGTGAAACATCTTGGAGGCTGCCCTTTAAGGTTTATGTCTTGCTGTCTCATTACATCCAGTCTGACAAATCACAGTATATTTTTTATGTAGATTTTATTTCTAAAGGAATTTAAATAAAGATACCTGTGAGGTACTCCAAGCACTGTTATCTCAAGTCCATTATTAAGTTCTCTAGTCACAGAATGGAGCAGCTATGTCGTTATCATTAAATGCCTTTATTAACGTCATAACAAGACTGTAAGAAGTAAATGTCACACTGGTGCACTGCAGACAGTAGACAGACAAGACAACCATGTGTGCAGGTAAGATAACTGCAAGCCTTGCTTGTTGCACTGTAACATTTGCACACTACAGTAACAAAACAATTTTCTGAAACTGGTGCACATGTTTGCTAACACATTTTCTCAGACAATTACCTTGTTGCTCTGGTGACTGAAGGTGAACCAGAGAAATCCTACAAAAAGCATTTTATCCTGTGGAATGAACTGTGGGTCCAATAGGCCAGTTTATCACTGTCTTGTTTCCCATATAAAACCAGCAATTCTTCTTGCAGTGGTTTTGAGACTTTAGGGTCTATTCACAAACCACATATTGTAGTATGTAAGGTGTAGTACAACAATACTAATCATGTAATGAAAAATGCAAACCACAAACCTCCATGTGGAGTAGGGATGGGCAGAACTCATGGATTTTTACTCTCCGGAATTCCACAGAGTTACCAAAAAACTCAACAAGATTCTGCGGAATTCCACCAATGGCCAGAAAATGCTTGTCCTTCCATTTGTGCAGAATTTTTCATGCCAGTAGAGTATTTCATTTTCAAAATCAGTGTGAACATCAGCATGCAGTGCACAAGAGCTTTGCCATTTTGTTACACCTGATTCTGTCTCGCTTCCCCAGCCTGCTCCTTCCCAACTGTCAATCCTATTTGAATCCTCCATATCTGATCACCCACCTCCTAATCCTACCTTTTATTTATTTATTGCTAATATTGTTTATCTTTCCTTGTATGTATTTGTTTTTGTGTGATGTTTTGTACTCTGTTTTTGTTTTCCTTTCCTGACCTGTTCTTTGTCCTCTTTCAGTTTCCTTTTTCCTTCCTATGTTTCCAATCTCAGTCCTACTCCCTCCTGTCGCACGCTATGGCAGAAACAGGCAGTGCTAGTGCCACCCGCACGCCCTGTGTGTAACGCAGGCGCAAAGGGGTGCATTCCTGCCCCATTTTCCACAAGACAGATGTGGCCACACTAAAATTATGGTTGCAGCGCCACCTCCCCGTCATGTTGGCAGCAGGTGGCATGCCCGGCAAGGGTTATGCCCTGAGGAAGCCTTGGCTGCTCCGGGAGTGAGTGTAGAGGTGTGTGCCGCAGCACAGGGGTCTCATGCACCCAGCAGCTCACTCACCACTGGGCAACATCTGAGACCAGGAGCAGGACCTGCTCAACCAGCTTGGTGTTGATTTTGGTGGGCTCAGTGAATAATAAAATGTTTTGTTTTGTAAAAATGTGTTTAAAGATTTCTAGCACAATGATTGCATTCACAGGTATCTTAGGTTTATGTGATGATAGAATATATATATATATATAGGTATTTATAGTTATAGTTAGGACCTACCTTCTATAGGAGATCCACAACATTCTATTTGAAATAACTTTGGCGTCGGTGGACGAATCTTCGTGAATTTCTCCAAGAAAATTGCCTGCTCGGTTACGCTAATTCCCTGAAAGTTTAGGGTTGATTCGTCAAGTGGGGGGCGAGAAAAAAGCGGGGTCCCAAAACGTGTTTTCCCCATGCAATTTTCTCTGTGATCAATGAGATTTCGTGCCACAGATACCACGGTGTTTGTCCTTGGCCTCCGATCTTATCAGACTTGGTCACACGTATACCTAGAAACTAATTTGAAGGACGTAAGGCACAGGCATTACAACACGTGTTGGTCAACAATGTATTTATCGTGTATGGTAAATGCATACTAGTTGTAAAAGCATGTGTGGAAAAGTGATATGCGTGCTAATGGTTTTGTGGTGACGATCACGCATGTTTATGAACCGGGTCTGGGCGTGGTGGAGTCTAGGGTACCAGGCTGAGGGGCACGCAGCTGCACTCATACAATATAGAAGTAATATAGGATTTTTAAAACTTAAAAAAAAACGATTCCATAATTATCCTAGATTAAGTCTTCTGTTAGTATGTTCATTAAATACATGAATATATGTTTTTAAACAATTAAAAATATTTGCGTCTTTTTTGTATGGGGGCCGTACATGACATCACACGGAAGCTTTGATGCGACGTGTAACGTCAAAGGGTATTCGTAGCTTATGCTGAGAATGATTAGCTGTACAAACTATGGTGCGATCACTCTCTCACTGTCAAATCAGAGCACATGGCGCGCTATGAGAATGGTTAGAAGTGGTCACTCATTGGAGATCCAATTCAGGTGTGTGGATTATCCACAGTATCATAATGTTATTTTTTAACCTGGTCAAGTTTGAGGTTTGCATGAAATACTATGCTATAGGCAGATATGGATGTTTAGGGAGCGCTTATCTGTATGAAGCTTGGTTATTACCATTTACATATAGGTGTCTGAGGGAGGGAAAAGAAGTCTATGTGAATGGCGAGGATTGCACAATAGTACCAGATCACTCCTTAATTTGTAGACACATACAATTGCCGGCTCCTGTATACAAGATGCGCCAAATTTGGACTGAGTTTTGAAAGGTAGTCCGACACGTGCTATCATAACAACGTTCAGATTACTGGAAACAGGCGTTATTTACTTTGAAATAATGGAGATTATTGTGCAATGTTAGCAGGCATCGCTTACATGATTACGGTAACTGAGCGTGTGGTTTGATTAAAAATAAAGTTGTGTTAACTCCTCTGCTTGGGAAGCTGGATGTTTCCATCTGGCTGTCGATTTCGACCTTGAAAGCAGAGTCAACCAAATGAGTCATATAAGAGCGCTATTGTCTCAAAAAAAGTTCGCTCTTATATCTGGTACAGAAACATTTGTCCTTCATGTAGCTAACACCCGCACAGAAGTGCATGCTTTATTAAATACAGACGTGCTCTTGAATTTTGGGGAGTTAATTTAGAGTATCTTTAATGTGTCCTTGACTACGGAGTTACCTTACTTTTTTAAAGTTAGAAGCAGTGGACTTGTGACTTCTGTAGAAAGTATATTTGGTGTCTTTTGGGGATTTTTTCATTCGATTTTTTCCAATTTCTTTGGTGGATTGCGCTTAATACTCGCATTAGTTGCCGGTGTGCTTTTATTAATTTGTTTACATAAATATGGATGCACATCATGCAGCAGACGACAATATGTCCCGGCTGTTCATGGTTTGCAACCGAATGCTTAGTTATTACGGAGCGCTGCCTTTGGCTACATTGAGTGCAGTTTATGGATTATCATTTCGATTTTACTTTTTCACATGCATTCCACCTGTGTTCCATTGCCTGAGCTGTGATTTCGACTGGGCCCTGGATTTGTGTCTCTGCAGTACGGTGTCTTCCAACACGGATTATGACCAGCTGATGAGCCCCTTAGTGGTTTATGACGTGATCTGTTCTGGCGGCGGGTTATGGCCTTAGCAGCAACACATGGAATAATGGGACGTTGGAACGTTTTTGCAGCGGCGCATGACTTCTTGGCACGCAGTTACATTGAAGATGACCCGAGTTTTCCTCCGATGGTGATAGAGGCTCCGGTTGTTGAGGAACATGTATGTTCATTCCCACTATTAAATTGGATGGCTGAAATGTTTTCAGATGGGAACAATGACTTCCTGTTGGAGGATGTTGTTACATACTGAGCTTACACGCTGTTGGATTAAGACTCTTTGATTGTTCTACGTCTTCTTTATTATTGTGTTACTGCTTTCTATCAAAGAGCGAATAACTTTTTTTTGGAAATGTGAACTTGACTCTGCTTTTTAGGCTTGGACTCTATGTTCCTAATTCGCCCACGTTTATATCATGTGCTTTGATCAAGAAAGGATGCCGTGGGGCTGAGCCTTGCACTCATACCCTGTTAAGTTAGCATGGGTTTATTAGAAGCTTACACGCTATTTTTGCTTTCCTGCTCTGCTTTGCACATGACACGTACTTGTGTTATTGTTTAGAGAAGGCTGAGTATTTTGCTTTATATGAGAATAATTTGGTATGCTAGATTTGTAAACTGCCTTGCTAGTTTTGTGTGTATAGTGAGAGCATGGAACATCAAGGTTATCTTGAATACTGTGTCTGTTATTCAGAATGATCCTCGCATGTTCGAGCCATAATACATATGCAGCTGTGGCCACCTCTGATACATGAGCGTTTCATAATGCATTGTGGAGGCAAAGTTACACACAGTTGGAGAACATTCGTATCTTGACAGTTTGTGGAGCACTGAATGTGATCCACTACTGCTGAGTACCAGAGGTATGGGTCTGCCCATGTAATCCTATGAGACTTTCTGTAGTTATACACTAATCTGCTAGGTAGGGAGGGTGAAATGTAGGTATATTTTAAATTTGTTTACGTTTAGCGTTATAGGATGCTTTTTCCATTTGTATTTCATAGAATAGTAACAATGCTGACAACCTTGTTTCTGATAATATGTTTGGTTGTATTTTCTAAGGTACTGTGCATGAGATTATGGCGTTAGAAATAAAAATTTCAAAGTTGCGTGTGTCTTTATTTACATCTTGTTTTGGACTGGTGTAAGACTATATTGAAAGAGTGTTCTTGTTATCCACTTTACTTCATGTAATCTAAGTCGCATGTTCTGGGTTGACTAGTCATTAGGCATTGGTGTTTTTGCTCTAGGGCAAAGAAACAATGAGTCACTGATTGCTAGTCTGGTAGGGGGTTTGTATAATAAGGTGGCTTTTGGTACACCGTAATTCACTGAGGTCCTAAGTCTTTATGCACAGTTCTGTGTATGAGCAGAATTCCTGGAACAGTAGTTACAACAAAAAGGCTCGATAAAGGGCTTGCACTTTGAATATGAATATAAAATAGAAGAATAGTTGATAATCAGAGCTAAAGAATGCAGCAATTAGATGTGTGTATGTGTGGATGATGTGTAGATTGAGTGGAAGATGAAAAACGTGAAAAATTAGAAAGGTTGAGAAGACGCAAACTACCCACTGCATTGTCCGTGAAGTGGATCTTTGGATTTCCAGGTCATTATTTAGATAGGGTGTTGGATTCCGCAGTAGGAGCAAGAGAAACTAGTACCACATCTAAGGAAGAAAGCTAGTGCATAAAGTACACACAGTTGGGCAGATTTACAAGGTCGTGGGAAAAATGATGCAAAAGTGGCGCAAGGGGCTTGTAAACCTGCCGCAGTGTGTGGTAGAAAAGACGCAAGAAAGGACGGAAGTGTGCAAATTACCCACTGCTATTCACGGGTTGTAGTTACCAAGAAGGCTGAATAAAGGGCCTGCACTTTGAATTTGAATTAAAGAAGAATAATTGATAAGCTTATGGCTAGAATGCTAGGTGTGTGTATTTGTGGTTGTTGTGTTGATTGAGTGGAGGATGACTAAGGTGAAAAATTAGAGAGGTTGCAGAGATGCAAACTTTCCATTTCTTTGTAAAGGAAGTGGGTGTTTAGTTTTCCAGTGCATATATATATTCACTGAAAAAAACATAGGTTTCAGGCACGTTATAGTTAGGAATTGGCATTTAAAAAACCTTAGAAATTCACTAAAAAACATAGGTTTCAGCCACGTTATAGTTAGGAATTCGCATTTAAAAAACCTTAGAAATTCACTGAAAAAACCATAGGTTTCACCCATGTTATAGTTAGCTGGACTTTTCTCTCAAACAAAACCATTGAAATTCCCCGTTATAGTCAGTTCGGCTAACTATAACTCGCGCGCCCGCAATGCACTGCTGATGACGTCACATATTACATCACTCATCACATGGTCAGTGACATCACTGATGACATCACCGATGGCATCTCAAATGACATCACTGATGACATCACTGATGACGTCATCCACTGAATGTGTGTCTTTCTGAAAAATAAATATTTTTATATATGTATATCTAAAGGTCGATGGAAGAATAAATGGGTAAATAAGTGTCTGAATGGATGTATTTTTTGTAAATTTCATTGTATAACTGACTTGTATAACTGACTTACTTCCTAACTATAACGTGGCTGAAACATATGTTTTTTTCAGTGAATATATATATATATATATATATATTCACTGAAAAAACCATAGGTTTCAGGCCTTATATAGTTAGGAATTAGCATTTAAAAAACCTTTGAAATTCACTGAAAAAAACATGGAGTTTTCGGGATTATGTTTATTTTCTTCTCAGCATCAGTTCATTTCTAAAATCCGATATGTGTCTTAAGAAATATGGATGGGTCGGTACTCAGAGATGGACATGTAGTTCTGCATCCAGATTATGAGCAAAGGGTTTTTCAGTCCCCAGTGCCAGTATGAGCTTTGATTCTGCTCTTCTGAGTTCCAGGGTTTTGTTACCCCCTCTTTCGTTTAGTTTTATCATCTTGGCTCCATACTATCTCAACCCTTGAGCATTTCCTTGATGTTTTTCGGAAAAATGTTTAGCCATCTGATATGCCAAGTCTTTATTTTTAATCGCTCTAAGATGCTGTAAAATCCGTAGTTTTAATTTATTGATGGTACTTCCAACGTAAAGTTGTTTACAAGGACATTCTAAGACATACACCACATGCTTAGATTCACATATGATGTGTGCAGTTATCCATTCCTTTTTTCCATTGGACAATACATATGATTGTGTATTCATTCCATGTTCACAGGCCTTATATTTTGAACATTTCCAAAATCCTGGAGTTGTTAACCAAGTTACATTTTCTTTTCCTGATGTTTCTAGGTGGCTCTGTGTTAGGATGTCACCTAGCGATGCAGTATTCCTGTACATTATCTTAGGAATTGGAGGTAATTTCCTCTTTAGTGACTCATCAAGCAATAGTATGTTCCAATGCTTTTTCAAGATGTGTCGTAAACTTTTGTTTTCCACATTGAAATCCAAAATGATTCAAGTTGTTTTGTCATTTTCCACATCAGTTATCTCATTCAGTAATTCTGGTCTCGATTTCTCAGTCACTTTATTTTTTGCTGCTTCAATCACATTCAAGGGGTAGCCTCTTGCTATGAAACTCGTTCCAGTTTCATCAAGATTCTTATCTATGTCATTGTCTTCCGAGCAGTTCCTCTTGATGCGGAGCATTTCTCCGTATGAGACACTGCATTTCAGATGTTGTGGGTGTCCGCTATTGGCATGGAGGATACTGTTGGTGGCAGTCGGTTTCCTGTGAATTCTGGTACAGAGCATCTTATTTTGTACAAACACTTCCACATCCAAATAGATCACTTGCGTTCTGCTCCAGGTGGATGTGAAGGATAGATTGTAATTATTTTGGTTCAGACTTTGAATGAATTCTTCCAGGATCTGCAGGTCTCCTTCCCAAATTATGAATAAATCGACGATGTACCTCATCCACGATTTAATATTCGGCTTGTACCTGCTTGATAAGATATCCTCTTCCCAGACTGCCATAAACAAATTGGCATATGTTGGGGCAAATGATGACCCCATTGCCGTTCCTTGCCTTTGCAGGAATGTCTCCCCATTAAAGAGAAACACATTATGTGACAAACAGTAGTTCAGCATGACCATGATCATTTCTGAGTGTTCCAGATAACTGAGAGATCGTGTTTTCAGGAATTTCTGCCCTGCAGCTAGGCCATCTTTATGGAGGATGGATGTGTACAATGAGGTCACATCAATTGTGACCATAATTTGATGGTCATCCCATTTCACCATTTTCAATTTGTTCAGGAAGGCTGTGGTGTCCTTTAGATATGACGGGAGCTTCAAGACATATTCCATCTGGAAGACATCGATATAGTGTGATGTGCGTTCCAGGAGAGAGCCCATGGAGCTAACCATTGGCCTGCCCGGGGGATCCGTTGTTGACTTATGTACTTTAGGTATATATATATGTATATATATATATATATATATATATATATATATATATATATATATATATATATATATATATATATATATATATATTCACTGAAAAAACCATAGGTTTCACACCAGTTATAGTTAGGTGGAAATTTTACTCGCATAAAACCATTGAAATTCCCACATTATAGTTAGTTGGACTCACTATGGACCATGTCATGAGTGATGTAATATGTGACGTCATCAGCAGTGCATTGCACGCGCAAGTTATAGTGAGTCCAACTAACTATAACGTGGGAATTTCAATGGTTTTATGCGAGTAAAATTTCCACCTAACTATAACTGGTGTGAAACCTATGGTTTTTTCAGTGAATTTAATAGGTTTTTTAAATGCTAATTCCTAACTATAACTGGTGTGAAACCTATGGTTTTTTCAGTGAATATATATATATATATATATATATATATATATATATATATATATATATATATATATATAAAAAAATTCTATGGCAAAATGAAACCCCTCATTTTGTTCCTTTTCAAATTAAATGTATTAAGTGTTACCACTTTATTCCAATCAAGATGACTTCAGGTGTGCCATACTTTTGTCATAAGTAAGACTGTTAGCGTTCTAGTTGTTCTTTAGAACACTCTGGGACATTCTGTCATTGGGCTATAGTTGGGCTACATCTGGCTGATATTTGGGCTACATTTGGGCTCTTTTGTCTCTGGTGGCCATCTTGGGAGACTGCATATCAGAATTTTTTTAATGAAATATAAGAGGATTTGAGAAGTCACTCAAAATGTGCCCTAATTTTTCTTTCTTCAGCACTAATCATAATTTCTATGGCAAAATGAACCCCCTCATTTTGTTCCTTTGCAAATTAAATGTTTTAAGTGTTAACACTTTATTCCAATCAAGATGACTTCAGGTGTGCCATACTTTTGTCATAAGTAAGACTGTTAGCGCACTAGTTGTTCTTTAGAACACTCTGGGACATTCTGTCATTGGGCTATAGTTGGGCTACATCTGGCTGATATTTGGGCTAATTTTGTTTTTTTTTGTCTCTGGTGGCCATCTTTGGGCTACATTGGGCTACATTTGGGCCCTAACATATATATAGCCCAATGTAGCCCAATATATATTTTTTCAAAGTTAATTTTCGTAAAAACCACTGGAGCATATATCTTGAGACATAGCAAAGGCACATCGGGGTACCAGTCCCTACAATTTTGCCAAGTTTGGTGGAAATCCATTCAGCCGTTCGGGCTAAAAGTGAGTCCAACCGCCCTATGGAAATTAACATGGGGAAAACATGTTTTGGGACCCCCCTTTTATCTCGGCCCCCGCTTGACGGATCCCCCCGAAACTTCCAGGGAAGGAGCGGAGCGCAGTGAGGCAAAGTTAAGGAAAATTACAGGCAGATCCCTCATTCGGCGCCAAAGTTATTCCTAATAGAATGTTGCGGATTTCCTATGGAAAACGATCCTAACTATAACTACCTACTGGCGACCGCCAGTAGGTAATATATATATATATATATATATATATATATATATATATATATATTAATGCTCGAGGGTGTCCACCTTTGAGTAGCACGCGAACAGCAGCTTGGTTTATGTATAGGTGAGGACGGGGATCCACTCGTAGACGCCGCTCCGTACGGGATCTGCCCGACGCGTTTCGAAGCTCCATTTGCTTCTCTTCAGGGGCTTTAACGGAAGCGGTGTGCGCAACCGCCAACCCACTTCCCCATTTTATATATAACACACCCACCGATGGGAGGCTCAAATGAGACTGTGCATTCTGGGAAGTGTGGTCCAGGAAGCACACAATCAAGTCCTGTATGGACTCCACAAGTGGGCCCGTCCTCGATTCCAAGTACGACTGCTGCTTCACTTTAGTGACCCCCAGGGTGCCGGGGTGGTGCATACTCCGCGGCTGGACGGCCGCGTATAAATCAATGCTCGAAGGTGTCCACCTTTGAGTAGCACGCGAACAGCAGCTTGGTTTATGTATAGGTGAGGACGGGGATCCACTCGTAGACGCCGCTCCGTACGGGATCTGCCCGGCGCGTTTCGAAGCTCCATTTGCTTCTCTTCAGGGGCTTTAACAGAAGCGGTGTGCGCAACCGCCAACCCACTTCCCCATTTTATATTGTTATTGTTATTGTTATTGTTGTTTTGTATAGCGCCAATTCACCTGCAGGTCTCAGGGCGCTTTGACCGCAAAACACAACAACCGAGTCAGCCGAAAAGGAGCGAAGGAACTGGGTAAGGCTAAGCTGGGCTAAGCGTTGCTCTGAATAGAATTGTTTTTAGGGCTTTCCTGAAACGGAGTAAATTGCCATCCTTGCGGAGGGCCTCAGGCAAATCGTTCCAGAGCTTGGGTAGTAGGACGGAGAAAGATCTCCCGCCCTTTGTGGCCAGTCTGAAACGGGGACATACCAATAATTGGGCGTCGGAGGATCTGAGACTTCTTTCCGGTCTGTACATCTCTAGCCGTTCCTTAATATACGCCGGGGCTTGTCCATAAATGGATTTGTGAGCTATACAGAGGCTTTTGAAGACAGACCTTTGCCCAACTGGCAGCCAATGAAGGTTACGTAATAACGGGGAGGCATGTGCTCTTCTTGGGAGTTTGAAGACGAGTCTAGCCGCGTCATTTAAGACCACCTGCAGTCTGTTGATTAAAGTTTTAGGTAGGCCCAGGTAGAGCGCATTTCCGTAATCAAGCCTCGATAGTATGGTGGCAGAGACTACCGTGCGAAGCATTGACTGGGAGAGGAGTGGAACTAATTTGCGCAGCAGTCTTATGAGACCGGTGCAGGTTCCAACCACAGTGGAGATCTGGCTGACCATTGAAAGGGCGCTGTCTATCTTAATGCCTAGACTTTTGACCGCATCAGCTGGCTTAGGGGTCGGGCCCAGTTCCTGAGGCCAGTACAGGTCACTCCAAGGCGAGCAATTTGAAGAAACTATCAGCACCTTAGTTTTTTCGGGGTTTATTTTTAGGAGGTTCGTAGACATCCAGTGGACTGTGTATCTAAGCACCTCCTGTGCGTGTAGCTGGGCCTGTATAGTGTTGTCTATGCTCAACAACAGCTGTGTGTCGTCGGCATAGTTAAACACACGGCAGCCCATCTCAGCTAGTGTGTTTATCAGAGGTTGGAGATATAGGTTGAACAGGAGTGGGGACAATGCTGAGCCCTGGGGGACTCCACATGTCAGGTCTCCCACTCCTGATATCCTATCTCCCAGCTGAATCCTCTGTGTTCTCCCGGTTAGGAAAGATTCCAACCATCGGTAAGCTGAGTCTCGAACCCCAAAACCGGACAACCTGTCCAAAAGTAGGGTATGGCTGACAGTATCGAACGCCGCTGAAAGATCTAATAATATCAGGGCGCTCGGTTTTTTCCTGTCAGCCATCCCTCGGAGCTCGTCTAGCACCGAGAGCATGACTAACTCGGTGCTATGATGTGCACGGAAACCTGCCTGCATCTCATGGAGAAGATGATTAGATTCCAAGAATGATGCCAGGGATTTCAGCACATGTTGCTCAAGCACTTTTGACAGGAACGGGAGCTGGGAAATGGGCCTGTAGTTTTTCAGAACTTTGGTGTCTGCCCCGGCTTTTTTTAGTAGTGGTTTCACTCGTGCTTCTTTGAAGCTCGTGGGAAGCCGTCCGGTATCTAATGATTTATTTAATATTGTCAGTATGTGATCCTCTAGACTGGGGCGGGCTAAGCGAAACACACTTGGGGGCATGGATCTGCTGGGGAGCCAGACTTTGTCTTTCTCATCAGGGATTCAAGAATTAATGGGTCAATCGGGGGGAAATTTGACATGAGAATTCCTGTCGGCTTTATGACAGCTTGTTGCTCAATGGGATCGACCACCGTACTTTTTATTTCTTGTAGGATGATGTCGACCTTTTCCAGAAAATATTTCTGGAAGGTGTCGCAGCTAATATTGGTTTCCGTATCGTGAGTTCTTTTGGTTAATTCTGTGAGAATTTTAAATGTTTCTTTCTGGACATTGCCCGCCTTATTTATGCGGTTTTCATAGAATGTGGCTTTGGTGTCCTGAATGCATTTTTTATAGGTACGGAACGATTTCTTGTATTGTTCACAAGTCTTGACATCTTTTTGCTTCCTCCAGTTTCTCTCCATGTTTCGTAGGGTCTTTCTATGCTCCCTCAGGGCAGATGTGAACCAGGGGGCTCCCTTTCTGCCACTATTAGCTCTTTGGAGCTTCTCGGGTGCGATCTGATCAATGGCTTTGGTCAGATAGCCCATCATATGCTTACACTCCTGATTTATATCCTTATCAGATGCTATGGGTTGGACAATTTCCGTAAGTGTCGTGGTCAATGTTTGTAGATCAACATTTTTCCACTGCCGAATCATTTTAGTTTTTGGTGGAAGGGGTGGAGACCTTGCATCTATAGGAATATCACAATAAATCAAATGGTGATCTGACCAGATACAGGGGAGGATTTTCACTAATGTCACCTTGGGGTCTGTAGTCCATATTAGGTCCAGAATGTGACCTTTTATATGCGTAGGGGCATTTACCAGCTGCCTGAAACCCAAAGAGGACATAGTTGTTTCCAAAGAGCTGGCTGTTAACTCTTTCTTCTCCTTGTCCCAGTGAAAATTGAAGTCTCCCGTAACTAATACGTTCTTATATCTTGAACAAATGTCGGATATGTTGGCCATGAATGAGTCATTGAAACCTGGGGTGGCGTTAGGTGGACGGTATACGGTGAGAATTGTGAGGCACAAATTATCAAGCATGATTTTAACCGCCAGCATATCAGCCAGATCAGTAGATTCAGCCAGGATTTTAGTTACGGCTAAGCTTTTCTTGAATAGTATTGCCACTCCTCCCCCTCGGGCATTCCCTGTACGGTTGTGCGAATAGATATCAAAGCCTGATGGAACAGCGGCTATGATATCAGGTAGAGAGTTTTCCCCAAGCCATGTCTCGGTCAAGGTCAAGATATCTATATCTTCATCTTGTAGTAGTGCAAATATCTCAAGGCTGTGGCAGTGTAAAGACCTCGTGTTTAAACTAACCAGCTTCAAGGTGTAAGAGTTTGGCGAGGACCTACCTATATATGGTCTCCGAATGGACAACTTATCCAAAATGTCTAGTGTGGCTGAGTCTGGAGACAGATTTCCCTCATTCAGTTGGTGTATTTCATCCCCAGAATAGGTGATCCAGTTGTCAGAGGTCCCTGCCCCTGCGCCGCCCGTGCGCGTAACACACCCACCGATGGGAGGCTCAAATGAGACTGTGCATTCTGGGAAGTGTGGTCGGGGAAGCACACAATCAAGTCCTGTATGGACTCCACAAGTGGGCCCATCCTCGATTCCAAGTACGACTGCTGCTTCACTTTAGTGACCCCCAGGGTGCCGGGGTGGTGCATACTCCGCGGCTGGACGGCCGCGTATAAATCAATGCTCGAAGGTGTCCACCTTTGAGTAGCACGCGAACAGCAGCTTGGTTTATGTATAGGTGAGGACGGGGATCCACTCGTAGACGCCGCTCCGTACGGGATCTGCCCGACGCGTTTCGAAGCTCCATTTGCTTCTCTTCAGGGGCTTTAACGGAAGCGGTGTGCGCAACCGCCAACCCACTTCCCCATTTTATATATAACACACCCACCGATGGGAGGCTCAAATGAGACTGTGCATTCTGGGAAGTGTGGTCCGGGAAGCACACAATCAAGTCCTGTATGGACTCCACAAGTGGGCCCGTCCTCGATTCCAAGTACGACTGCTGCTTCACTTTAGTGACCCCCAGGGTGCCGGGGTGGTGCATACTCCGCGGCTGGACGGCCGCGTATAAATCAATGCTCGAAGGTGTCCACCTTTGAGTAGCACGCGAACAGCAGCTTGGTTTATGTATAGGTGAGGACGGGGATCCACTCGTAGACGCCGCTCCGTACGGGATCTGCCCGACGCGTTTCGAAGCTCCATTTGCTTCTCTTCAGGGGCTTTAACGGAAGCGGTGTGCGCAACCACCAACCCACTTCCCCATTTTATATATAACACACCCACCGATGGGAGGCTCAAATGAGACTGTGCATTCTGGGAAGTGTGGTCCGGGAAGCACACAATCAAGTCCTGTATGGACTCCACAAGTGGGCCCGTCCTCGATTCCAAGTACGACTGCTGCTTCACTTTAGTGACTCCCAGGGTGCCGGGGTGGTGCATACTCCGCGGCTGGACGGCCGCATATAAATCAATGCTCGAAGGTGTCCACCTTTGAGTAGCACGCGAACAGCAGCTTGGTTTATGTATAGGTGAGGACGAGGATCCACTCGTAGACGCCGCTCCGTACGGGATCTGCCCGACGCGTTTCGAAGCTCCATTTGCTTCTCTTCAGGGGCTTTAACGGAAGCGGTGTGCGCAACCGCCAACCCACTTCCCCATTTTATATATAACACACCCACCGATGGGAGGCTCAAATGAGACTGTGCATTCTGGGAAGTGTGGTCCGGGAAGCACACAATCAAGTCCTGTATGGACTCCACAATCTCATTTGAGCCTCCCATCGGTGGGTGTGTTATATATAAAATGGGGAAGTGGGTCGGCGGTTGCGCACACCGCTTCCGTTAAAGCCCCTGAAGAGAAGCAAATGGAGCTTCGAAACGCGTCGGGCAGATCCCGTACGGAGCGGCGTCTACGAGTGGATCACCGTCCTCACCTATACATAAACCAAGCTGCTGTTCGCGTGCTACTCAAAGGTGGACACCTTCGAGCATTGATTTATACGCGGCCGTCCAGCCGCGGAGTATGCACCACCCCGGCACCCTGGGGGTCACTAAAGTGAAGCAGCAGTCGTACTTGGAATCGAGGACGGGCCCACTTGTGGAGTCCATACAGGACTTGATTGTGTGCTTCCCGGAACACACTTCCCAGAATGCACAGTCTCATTTGAGCCTCCCATCGGTGGGTGTGTTATATATAAAATGGGGAAGTGGGTCGGCGGTTGCTCACACCGCTTCCGTTAAAGCCCCTGAAGAGAAGCAAATGGAGCTTCGAAACGCGTCGGGCAGATCCCGTACGGAGCGGCGTCTACGAGTGGATCACCGTCCTCACCTATACATAAACCAAGCTATTGTTCGCGTGCTACTCAAAGGTGGACACCTTCGAGCATTGATTTATACGCGGCCGTCCAGCCGCGGAGTATGCACCACCCCGGCACCCTGGGGGTCACTAAAGTGAAGCAGCAGTCGTACTTGGAATCGAGGACGGGCCCACTTGTGGAGTCCATACAGGACTTGATTGTGTGCTTCCCGGAACACACTTCCCAGAATGCACAGTCTCATTTGAGCCTCCCATCGGTGGGTGTGTTATATATAAAATGGGGAAGTGGGTCGGCGGTTGCTCACACCGCTTCCGTTAAAGCCCCTGAAGACAAGCAAATGGAGCTTCGAAACGCGTCGGGCAGATCCCGTACGGAGCGGCGTCTAGGAGTGGATCAACGTCCTCACCTATACATAAACCAAGCTGCTGTTCACGTGCTACTCAAAGGTGGACACCTTGGAGCATTGATTTATACGCGGCCATCCAGCCGCGGAGTATGCACCACCCCGGCACCCTAGGGGTCACTAAAGTGAAGCAGCAGTCGTACTTGGAATCGAGGACGGGCCCACTTGTGTAGTCCATACAGGACTTGATTGTGTGCTTCCCGGAACACACTTCCCAGAACGCACAGTCTCATTTGAGCCTCCCATCGGTGGGTGTGTTATATATAAAATGGGGAAGTGGGTCGGCGGTTGCGCACACCGCTCCCGTTAAAGCCCCTGAAGAGAAGCAAATGGAGCTTCAAAACACGTCGGGCAGATCCCGTACGGAGCGGCGTCTACGAGTGGATCACCGTCCTCACCTATACATAAACCAAGCTGCTGTTCGCGTGCTACTCAAAGGTGGACACCTTCTAGCATTGATTTATACGCGGCCATCCAGCCGCGGAGTATGCACCACCCCGGCACCCTGGGGGTCACTAAAGTGAAGCAGCAGTCGTACTTGGAATCCAGGACGGGCCCACTTGTGGAGTCCATACAGGACTTGATTGTATGCTTCCCGGAACACACTTCCCAGAATGCACAGTCTCATTTGAGCCTCCCATCGGTGGGTGTGTTATATATAAAATGGGGAAGTGGGTCGGCGGTTGCGCACACCGCTTCCGTTAAAGCCCCTGAAGAGAAGCAAATGGAGCTTCGAAACGCGTCGGGCAGATCCCGTACGGAGCGGCGTCTACGAGTGGATCACCGTCCTCACCTATACATAAACCAAGCTGCTGTTCGCGTGCTACTCAAAGGTGGACACCTTCGAGCATTGATTTATACGCGGCCGTCCAGCCGCGGAGTATGCACCACCCCGGCACCCTGGGGATCACTAAAGTGAAGCAGCAGTCGTACTTGGAATCCAGGACGGGCCCACTTGTGGAGTCCATACAGGACTTGATTGTGTGCTTCCCGAAACACACTTCCCAGAATGCACAGTCTCATTTGAGCCTCCCATCGGTGGGTGTGTTATATATAAAATGGGGAAGTGGGTCGGCGGTTGCGCACACAGCTTCCGTTAAAGCCCCTGAAGAGAAGCAAATGGAGCTTCGAAACACGTCGGGCAGATCCCGTACGGAGCGGCGTCTACGAGTGGATCACCGTCCTCACCTATACATAAACCAAGCTGCTGTTCGCGTGCTACTCAAAGGTGGACACCTTCGAGCATTGATTTATACGCGGCCGTCCAGCCGCGGAGTATGCACCACCCCGGCACCCTGGGGGTCACTAAAGTGAAGCAGCAGTCGTACTTGGAATCGAGGACGGGCCCACTTGTGGAGTCCATACAGGACTTGATTGTGTGCTTCCCGGAACACACTTCCCAGAATGCACAGTCTCATTAGAGCCTCCCATCGGTGGGTGTGTTATATATAAAATGGGGAAGTGGGTCGGCGGTTGCGCACACCGCTTCCGTTAAAGCCCCTGAAGAGAAGCAAATGGAGCTTCGAAATGCGTCGGGCAGATCCCGTAAGGAGCGGCGCTACGAGTGGATCACCGTCCTCACCTATACATAAACCAAGCTGCTGTTCGCGTGCTACTCAAAGGTGGACACCTTCGAGCATTGATTTATACGCGGCCGTCCAGCCGCGGAGTATGCACCACCCCGGCACCCTGGGGGTCACTAAAGTGAAGCAGCAGTCGTACTTGGAATCGAGGACGGGCCCACTTGTGGAGTCCATACAGGACTTGATTGTGTGCTTCCCGGAACACACTTCCCAGAATGCACAGTCTCATTTGAGCCTCCCATCGGTGGGTGTGTTATATATAAAATGGGGAAGTGGGTCGGCGGTTGCGCACACCGCTTCCGTTAAAGCCCCTGAAGAGAAGCAAATGGAGCTTCGAAACGCGTCGGGCAGATCCCGTACGGAGCGGCGTCTACGAGTGGATCACCGTCCTCACCTATACATAAACCAAGCTGCTGTTCGCGTGCTACTCAAAGGTGGACACCTTCTAGCATTGATTTATACGCGGCCGTCCAGCCGCGGATTATGCACCACCCCGGCACCCTGGGGGTCACTAAAGTGAAGCAGCAGTCGTACTTGGAATCGAGGACGGGCCCACTTGTGGAGTCCATACAGGACTTGATTGTGTGCTTCCCGGAACACACTTCCCAGAATGCACAGTCTCATTTGAGCCTCCCATCGGTGGGTGTGTTATATATAAAATGGGGAAGTGGGTCGGCGGTTGCGCACACCGCTTCCGTTAAAGCCCCTGAAGAGAAGCAAATGGAGCTTCGAAACGCGGCGGGCAGATCCCGTACGGAGCGGCGTCTACGAGTGGATCACCGTCCTCACCTAGTTGTCAGAGGTCCCTGCCCCTGCGCCCGCCCGTGCGCGTAACACACCAACCGATGGGAGGCTCAAATGAGACTGTGCATTCTGGGAGGTGTGGTCGGGGAAGCACACAATCAAGTCCTGTATGGACTCCACAAGTGGGCCCATCCTCGATTCCAAGTACGACTGCTGCTTCACTTTAGTGACCCCCAGGGTGCCGGGGTGGTGCATACTCCGCGGCTGGACGGCCGCGTATAAATCAATGCTCGAAGGTGTCCACCTTTGAGTAGCACGCGAACAGCAGCTTGGTTTATGTATAGGTGAGGACGGGGATCCACTCGTAGACGCCGCTCCGTACGGGATCTGCCCGACGCGTTTCGAAGCTCCATTTGCTTCTCTTCAGGGGCTTTAACGGAAGCGGTGTGCGCAACCGCCAACCCACTTCCCCATTTTATATATAACACACCCACCAATGGGAGGCTCAAATGAGACTGTGCATTCTGGGAAGTGTGGTCCGGGAAGCACACAATCAAGTCCTGTATGGACTCCACAAGTGGGCCCGTCCTCAATTCCAAGTACGACTGCTGCTTCACTTTAGTGACTCCCAGGGTGCCGGGGTGGTGCATACTCCGCGGCTGGACGGCCGCATATAAATCAATGCTCGAAGGTGTCCACCTTTGAGTAGCACGCGAACAGCAGCTTGGTTTATGTATAGGTGAGGACGGGGATCCACTCGTAGACGCCGCTCCGTACGGGATCTGCCCGACGCGTTTCGAAGCTCCATTTGCTTCTCTTCAGGGGCTTTAACGGAAGCGGTGTGCGCAACCGCCAACCCACTTCCCCATTTTATATATAACACACCCACCGATGGGAGGCTCAAATGAGACTGTGCATTCTGGGAAGTGTGGTCCGGGAAGCACACAATCAAGTCCTGTATGGACTCCACAATCTCATTTGAGCCTCCCATCGGTGGGTGTGTTATATATAAAATGGGGAAGTGGGTCGGCGGTTGCGCACACCGCTTCCGTTAAAGCCCCTGAAGAGAAGCAAATGGAGCTTCGAAACGCGTCGGGCAGATCCCGTACGGAGCGGCGTCTACGAGTGGATCACCGTCCTCACCTATACATAAACCAAGCTGCTGTTCGTGTGCTACTCAAAGGTGGACACCTTCGAGCATTGATTTATACGCGGCCGTCCAGCCGCGGAGTATGCACCACCCCGGCACCCTGGGGGTCACTAAAGTGAAGCAGCAGTCGTACTTGGAATCGAGGACGGGCCCACTTGTGGAGTCCATACAGGACTTGATTGTGTGCTTCCCGGAACACACTTCCCAGAATGCACAGTCTCATTTGAGCCTCCCATCGGTGGGTGTGTTATATATAAAATGGGGAAGTGGGTCGGCGGTTGCTCACACCGCTTCCGTTAAAGCCCCTGAAGACAAGCAAATGGAGCTTCGAAATGCGTCGGGCAGATCCCGTACGGAGCGGCGTCTAGGAGTGGATCAACGTCCTCACCTATACATAAACCAAGCTGCTGTTCGCGTGCTACTCAAAGGTGGACACCTTCGAGCATTGATTTATACGCGGCCATCCAGCCGCGGAGTATGCACCACCCCGGCACCCTGGGGGTCACTAAAGTGAAGCAGCAGTCGTACTTGGAATCGAGGACTGGCCCACTTGTGGAGTCCATACAGGACTTCATTGTGTGCTTCCCGGAACACACTTCCCAGAATGCACAGTCTCATTTGAGCCTCCCATCGGTGGGTGTGTTATATATAAAATGGGGAAGTGGGTCGGCGGTTGCGCACACCGCTTCCGTTAAAGCCCCTGAAGAGAAGCAAATGGAGCTTCAAAACACGTCGGGCAGATCCCGTACGGAGCGGCGTCTACGAGTGGATCACCGTCCTCACCTATACATAAACCAAGCTGCTGTTCGCGTGCTACTCAAAGGTGGACACCTTCTAGCATTGATTTATACGCGGCCGTCCAGCCGCGGAGTATGCACCACCCCGGCACCCTGGGGGTCACTAAAGTGAAGCAGCAGTCGTACTTGGAATCCAGGACGGGCCCACTTGTGGAGTCCATACAGGACTTGATTGTATGCTTCCCGGAACACACTTCCCAGAATGCACAGTCTCATTTGAGCCTCCCATCGGTGGGTGTGTTATATATAAAATGGGGAAGTGGGTCGGCGGTTGCGCACACCGCTTCCGTTAAAGCCCCTGAAGAGAAGCAAATGGAGCTTCGAAACGCGTCGGGCAGATCCCGTACGGAGCGGCGTCTACGAGTGGATCACCGTCCTCACCTATACATAAACCAAGCTGCTGTTCGCGTGCTACTCAAAGGTGGACACCTTCGAGCATTGATTTATACGCGGCCGTCCAGCCGCGGAGTATGCACCACCCCGGCACCCTGGGGGTCACTAAAGTGAAGCAGCAGTCGTACTTGGAATCCAGGAAGGGCCCACTTGTGGAGTCCATACAGGACTTGATTGTGTGCTTCCCGGAACACACTTCCCAGAATGCACAGTCTCATTTGAGCCTCCCATCGGTGGGTGTGTTATATATAAAATGGGGAAGTGGGTCGGCGGTTGCGCACACCGCTTCCGTTAAAGCCCCTGAAGAGAAGCAAATGGAGCTTCGAAACGCGTCGGGCAGATCCCGTACGGAGCGGCGTCTACGAGTGGATCACCGTCCTCACCTATACATAAACCAAGCTGCTGTTCGCGTGCTACTCAAAGGTGGACACCTTCGAGCATTGATTTATACGCGGCCGTCCAGCCGCGGAGTATGCACCACCCCGGCACCCTGGGGGTCACTAAAGTGAAGCAGCAGTCGTACTTGGAATCGAGGACGGGCCCACTTGTGGAGTCCATACAGGACTTGATTGTGTGCTTCCCGGAACACACTTCCCAGAATGCACAGTCTCATTAGAGCCTCCCATCGGTGGGTGTGTTATATATAAAATGGGGAAGTGGGTCGGCGGTTGCGCACACCGCTTCCGTTAAAGCCCCTGAAGAGAAGCAAATGGAGCTTCGAAACGTGTCGGGCAGATCCCGTAAGGAGCGGCGCTACGAGTGGATCACCGTCCTCACCTATACATAAACCAAGCTGCTGTTCGCGTGCTACTCAAAGGTGGACACCTTCGAGCATTGATTTATACGCGGCCGTCCAGCCGCGGAGTATGCACCACCCCGGCACCCTGGGGGTCACTAAAGTGAAGCAGCAGTCGTACTTGGAATCGAGGACGGGCCCACTTGTGGAGTCCATACAGGACTTGATTGTGTGCTTCCCGGAACACACTTCCCAGAATGCACAGTCTCATTTGAGCCTCCCATCGGTGGGTGTGTTATATATAAAATGGGGAAGTGGGTCGGCGGTTGCGCACACCGCTTCCGTTAAAGCCCCTGAAGAGAAGCAAATGGAGCTTCGAAACGCGTCGGGCAGATCCCGTACGGAGCGGCGTCTACGAGTGGATCACCGTCCTCACCTATACATAAACCAAGCTGCTGTTCGCGTGCTACTCAAAGGTGGACACCTTCGAGCATTGATTTATACGCGGCCGTCCAGCCGCGGAGTATGCACCACCCCGGCACCCTGGGGGTCACTAAAGTGAAGCAGCAGTCGTACTTGGAATCGAGGACGGGCCCACTTGTGGAGTCCATACAGGACTTGATTGTGTGCTTCCCGGAACACACTTCCCAGAATGCACAGTCTCATTTGAGCCTCCCATCGGTGGGTGTGTTATATATAAAATGGGGAAGTGGGTCGGCGGTTGCGCACACCGCTTCCGTTAAAGCCCCTGAAGAGAAGCAAATGGAGCTTCGAAACGCGTCGGGCAGATCCCGTACGGAGCGGCGTCTACGAGTGGATCACCGTCCTCACCTATACATAAACCAAGCTGCTGTTCGCGTGCTACTCAAAGGTGGACACCTTCTAGCATTGATTTATACGCGGCCGTCCAGCCGCGGATTATGCACCACCCCGGCACCCTGGGGGTCACTAAAGTGAAGCAGCAGTCGTACTTGGAATCGAGGACGGGCCCACTTGTGGAGTCCATACAGGACTTGATTGTGTGCTTCCCGGAACACACTTCCCAGAATGCACAGTCTCATTTGAGCCTCCCATCGGTGGGTGTGTTATATATAAAATGGGGAAGTGGGTCGGCGGTTGGCGCACACCGCTTCCGTTAAAGCCCCTGAAGAGAAGCAAATGGAGCTTCGAAACGCGTCGGGCAGATCCCGTACGGAGCGGCGTCTACGAGTGGATCACCGTCCTCACCTATACATAAACGAAGCTGCTGTTCGCGTGCTACTCAAAGGTGGACACCTTCGAGCATTAATTTATACGCGGCCGTCCAGCCGCGGAGTATGCACCACCCCGGCACCCTGGGGGTCACTAAAGTGAAGCAGCAGTCGTACTTGGAATCGAGGACGGGCCCACTTGTGGAGTCCATACAGGACTTGATTATTAGCTTCCCGGAACACACTTCCCAGAATGCACAGTCTCATTTGAGCCTCCCATCGGTGGGTGTGTTATATATAAAATGGGGAAGTGGGTCGGCGGTTGCGCACACCGCTTCCGTTAAAGCCCCTGAAGAGAAGCAAATGGAGCTTCGAAATGCGTCGGGCAGATCCCGTACGGAGCGGCGTCTACGAGTGGATCACCGTCCTCACCTATACATAAACCAAGCTGCTGTTCGCGTGCTACTCAAAGGTGGACACCTTCCAGCATTGATTTATACGCGGCCGTCCAGCCGCGGAGTATGCACCACCCCGGCACCGTGGGGGTCACTAAAGTGAAGCAGCAGTCGTACTTGGAATCCAGGACGGGCCCACTTGTGGAGTCCATACAGGACTTGATTGTGTGCTTCCCGGAACACACTTCCCAGAATGCACAGTCTCATTTGAGCCTCCCATCGGTGGGTGTGTTATATATAAAATGGGGAAGTGGGTCGGCGGTTGCGCACACCGCTTCCGTTAAAGCCCCTGAAGAGAAGCAAGTGGAGCTTCGAAACGCGTCGGGCAGATACCGTACGGAGCGGCGTCTACGAGTGGATCACCGTCCTCACCTATACATAAACCAAGCTGCTGTTCGCGTGCTACTCAAAGGTGGACACCTTCGAGCATTGATATATATATATATATATATATATATATATATATATATTACCTACTGGCGGTCGCCAGTAGGTAGTTATAGTTAGGATTGATTTCCATAGGGAAATCGCAACATTCTATTGGGAATAACTTTGGCGCCGGTTGAGAAATCTGCCTGAAATTTTCCTCAACTTTGCCTCGCGGCGCTCCGGTCCTTCCCTGAAAGTTTGGGGGGCATTCGTCAAGCGGGGGCCGAGATAAAAGGGGGGTCCCAAAACGTGTTTTCCCCATGTTAATTTCCATAGGGCGGTCAAACTCACTTTCAGCTCGAACGGCTGAATGGATTTTCACCAAACTTGGCAAAATTATAGGGACTGGTAGCCCGATGTGCCTTTGCTATGTCTCAAGATATGTGCTCCAGAGGATTTTGAGTAATTTAGGTAAAAAAAAATGTATATATCTATAGCCGCGCCCCGGTACGCGCACCGGGCAGCGCTCCGGGCGCGCCTCGCGACTTGCGCACGGAAAGCTGATTGGCTCTCGGGTGTCTGTAAACATTCCAAACAGTCCGGAGCGGCCGCCATCTTGTGTCTCGGTAGGATCGAGACACAAGAGGTGGCAAAAACAAAGGGGGAAATGACCAAAAGGGGGCAGGGTAGACCCCCCTGACCCCCTAGGTTTGATGTGGGGGCCACAAAAGGGTCCAGCGGGTGAAAAAAAAATTACTTTTTTTTCGGTCTTCGCGGGGGTTGTGCCCGGTACGCGCACCGGGGAGCATACCAGGGAGCGTTCTTTGGTGAAAAATAGTGAAAATAATAGTGTAAAATAATCATTTTGAGTGATTACAGGTAGGGTAGTTCTGAAAAGAGCTTTTGGGTTCTGTGGCTGTTTTAGGTACCTACAAGTACGTCCCGCATACACCCACACGCACACAACCCCACACCCCCACACCCACACACTCCCCACACATACCTCACACACGCACACCTCCACCCACACCCAAACACCCCACACCCCCACACCGATACCTTACACATCCACACCCACACCCACACATCCCACATACCCACACTCACACACACACCTCACCCCCCCAACACACACACACACATGCACACACAGATACCTCACAGACACACCCCACACATCCCACACACACACCTCCCCCCAGACACACACACACACACACACCTCACAGACACACCCACACATCCCACACATACACACACATCCTACACACATACCCCCCATACCCACACACCCCCCACACACACCTCACACACACACACACCCACCTACACCCAAACACCCCACACACCCACACCCACACACACACCTTACACACCCACATCCCCACCCACACTCAAATACCCCACACACCTACACACACCTATACACCTCATCCCCCCAGACACACACACACACACACACACACACACACACACACCTCACAGACACACCCCACACATCCCCCACACACTTCCCCCCCACACATGGGGAAAAATCAGTGAAACAGGAAAATAACAATTTAAAGTGACTAGAGGTGGGTAGCTCTGCATAGAGTTGTTGTGTTGTTTGGGTGTTTTAAGTACCAACATGTAGGTACCAATGCTGAGTCTTAAATTTAATGTACACCGTTTCCTATGTAGATATCTTGCATGTTGTTACAAAAGTTATTGATGTATATGGAATCCATATCATAGTCTGTCAGGAAAGCAGAAAGAACATGGAGGCAGGAGATGAAAAAGAGATGTCAAATACACATTGGAGATAATATAGTGGGAGAAAGGAAGTAACTATGAGCAAAATTACTATGTAACATTAAAAAGTTGCACAGTATACTATAAGTCTGAATTTACATTATAATCAATTTGGTACTAGTTTATGAATTACATATAAAAATGAATAATGTCTCGAACAATTTTTGGTTATTAAATATACATTTATTTTTCTCATTATTTTTCCAAATTTAACAGAACTTCTAACAACACATTGTCGGAAATGTCCTCATTTTCAATCAGCAAATCTACTGCTTCTACACATTGAACTAATTCATAGTCCCGTGATTCATCCATGAAATCTAAGTCTTCATTATCTACAAAAAAAATGTCACCGTTGTTCTCCAGAACAATTTTGAAGAAAATATTCTGCTATCCTTCCATTTTCTTGCTGTAATTTGCATAAAAAATAAATATATCAGTAGAGATAGGACAATGTTGGGTTTAAGTTCAGACAGGTATTTTTTGATTTTTTAACAGTGAAGTTATCTTTGGGCAGTGTATGGTATCAGGCTGGAAGTAGAAATATAAAAAAGTGTATATCATAAAACCTAAGTAAATTCATAATTATAATAGACAAGCCTAACTCCATCCATAAGTATAACAGAGAAGCCTATCTCAATCTATAACTATTACAGAGGGATAGTATATAACTATCAGAAAATGTTTTCCAAATTAACTTAAAGTGCACAACATACTTCAGTTTTCAAAATAACATCTTACTTTTGAAAAAGAAGATTAAGTTCTCAGTGAATCCTTTTGAAATGTACTTTAGGAAGTATTATTCAAAATGGCTGTGTTTCCCTCTCTTTCTTTATATATATTCATGTACATAACCAATCAAATGTCATGAAATAATAGTAGAAAATGAAAGTAACATTTTAATTGGTTGTAAATTCTAACACTTCAGATGTGTTTTTGTCAAGTAATTCACCTCAGGATATTTAGAGAGGGCTACAGGCCAAATGGCTCAATGGAATTCCACCAAATTTGGGAAAATGGTAGGGACTGGTATGTAGTATGGCCTATTCTATATTTGGTGAAAGTGTCTCCAGTGGTTTTCATGTAAATTAACTTTTAAAAATTTTGGGAGCGCTTCCCGGTGCACGCCCCGGTACGCGTACCGGCAGCGCTACGGGAGTCCTCCATTTTGTGTTTCGGTAGATTTGAGACAGAAAATGGAGGACAAACAACGTTGGGAATGGGTATAAGGGGGCATGGTAGGCACTCCCTGACCCTCTAGGTTTTCTGAGGGGGTCTTAGGAGGCCCATATAGGCGAGAAAAAAAGAAAATTAAATTTTTCGCGGGGGGAGTGCCCGGTACGCGCACCGGGAAGCGTACCGGGGAGCGTACTTTGGTGAAAAATAGTGAAAAAAGTTAGAAAAAGAAAATCATTTAGAGTGATCAGAGGTAGGGTAGCCCTGAAAAGAGCTTTTGTGTTCTGTGGCTGATTTAGGTACCTACAAGTAGGTACCAATGCACAGTCTTAAATTCAGGAGGAATATTCTATTCCCCTCATCTGAGAAGTGCACACCATCTGCTCTGTAGATATCTTGCATGTTGTAACGCAAGTTGTTGTTGTATATTGAACCCATTCCATAGTCTCTCATGTAAGCAGAAACAGATTTATTCACATGTTTCCGTGCTTTCTCAAATTGTGGCTAAAATTGGTTGGACCAGTTCCATTTCTGTCTTTGGCATATATTGGAATATACCATGGCAGTTTGTGGAAAAATTGTCATCAATTGCCCAAAGGTGTCCTTTAAAAACATCTCCAGACCTACCCCAGTCAAAGTGCCTAGGTCATTTCCACCACAGTGCAAAATTATGAGGTCAGGGTGTGGCAGATGGTAAAAGGTTTTCACCAATGGTATCAATTGATGACATCTCAATCCTCTTTGGCCAATCCATTTTATGTGCACATTTGGTAAATCAAGGTTGTGGAAATTTCTGGTAGCTGCATACCTTTGAGCCCAGTGAATGTAGCTATGTCCAATAATCCAGACAGAGTACATGGTGAGAGGAGGTTCTGGTGCAGTCAGATGAAGTGTAGGAATGAAATGGCAGTTGGAACAGTAGGAGTTTGCAAAAAATAAAACTGTGGAGTTTCAGTGCTCTTGAATCACAAGCAATGATTGGTGGATTCAGATAGTTGAAAACTGAAAGTTAGGGTGCATGGTTCTGTTATGTGAAAGAAGTAATTTGAATGGTTAAGAAAAAGTCATTTAAAGAAAGATTGCAGTGGATAAGCTGGTGTATTGAGAGGTCAAACATGTTTTCTGATTTGATTTGCAACATTGTAGAATAAACTTTTAACCCTGGGAGCTCAGTGAGGAGGGAGTTGCTATGGTAACAGGTAGAAAGGGCTGAGGGGGGAAGGGTGTTGATTTGAAAATAGAGAGGGAAGAGTTTTGATTGGTTACCATGAGGAATATGTGTGTAGAATTAGAGGTTTTCTGTGCCATTAATGGTTGCAGTGCCTGGAGAACATACCTTTTGCTCTGCTAAAGAAATATTGGTGTGTGTATCTGACACTGTTCTGAATCTCCTAAAGCATTTGTAAAGGTGAGTTATGATTCATTTAGATAGAGAGTTCAGATTAAGAAGCACATTGATTTTCTTTGCTGTTGGTTTGTGTGATGCTTTTTGAAAATGCATGGTTTCTATATTTGTAAAATAGAGGATTTGTATTTTGTGAAATAGTGATGTTTCAGTAGTGAAGTTGAATGGTTGTACATAGGACTTGCACTCTGTATCTAAAATGTTATTTTAAAAATCAATTTTAGGGTAAATGAATGGGGTTCAGTAGTGAAAATGAATGCATGTACATAGGACCTGTGTCTGTTCCTAAAATGGTAATTTAAAAACGATTTTAGTGCAAATCAATGGGTTTCAGTAGTGAAAATGAATGCTTGTATATAGGATCTGTGCTGTGTTTCTAAAATGTTAATTGAAAAACGATTTTAGTGCAAAACAATGGGTTTTGGTAGTGAAAATGAATGCTTGTAAATAGGATCGTGCTCTGTTCATAAAATATTAAATAAAAAACGATTTTAGGGCAAATTAATGGCTTTCAGTAGTGAAAATGAATGCTTGTACATAGGACCTGTGTTTTGTTCCTAAAATGGTAATTGAAAAACGATTTTAGTGCAAATCCATGGCTTTAACATTTTTAAGAAGGAATAAATAGTGTGTGCATAATTATATAAAAATATTTGATTCTTTTACAAACATGTTACCTGTTTTACCTCAGATTGGGAAGCAGACTGAGTTTCTTTGCTGTTGGTTTGTGTTCATTTTTTGGGTAATGCTTGGTAGGAATGTTTGCAAGGGATAGGAAATGTATTTTGTAAAATAGTGACTTTTCAGTACTGAAATGGAATGATTGTACATAGGACCTGCACTGTGTTTCTAAAATGTTATTGAAAAATCGATTTTGGGGCGAATTAATAGCTTTTACATTTTTGAGAAAGAATAAAAAGTGTGTGCATGATTACATAAAATAATTTGAAGCTTTCACAATCATGTCACCTGTGTTACCTCAGATCAGGAAGCACACTGAGAACGTTATTTATGAAAACAGCGATGTGTCACTTTTAACTTTTGATACCAATGATGCATTATATTTAATGTATGACGCATCATGTTTCTAGGACTTACAGATAAGTCAGTATTTCTGATGTATCTGTAAGCGCAAAAGTGATGAATTGCTGGAGTGTGTCACAAAAATGACGCAACTCCAGCAATGCATTCTTTCACATGGGGAAAGCCCCATGTGAAAGCATTTGCCTCAGTCTTACTCCTGCTGTGAGGCAGGTGCAAGATTTCGACGTAATAGTTTCCTAAAAGTGACGCAGTGAAATCTCATAGATTTCACTGTGTCACTATTACGAGGCTTTTTGCGGGGGAGTGCCCCCTCTGTGTACATTACACCTGACAGAGGTATAATGTGGCGCAGAGGTTTAAAAAGTGACGCATCTACCTATATGCGTCACTTTTTAAATATGGCGCAAAAAGGCACATGTTTTATGCCGCCGTCAAAAAAAGTGACGCATCAGCAGTGCAAAACTGACGCAGGGCCTCATAAATGAGGTTCATCTTTTTGTGCACACTACTCCAGTTTAGTCCTGTCCACTGCACTCTTGGACACAAGCCTCACCTTTTGTGCTACCCTTGACAGGCTTCATCTCATCTGCACTCCTGCTTAGGTGTCAGAATCCTTTCACATGGGGAAAGCCTCATGTGAAAGCGTTTGCCTCAGTCTTACACCTGCTGTGAGGCAGGTGCAAGATTTTGACGTAACAGTGTCCTAAAAGTGACGCAGTGAAATCTCATAGATTTCACTGCGTCACTATTATGAGGCTTTTTGCGGAGAAATGAGTCCTCTGTGTACATTACACCTGACAGAGGTATAATGTGGCACAGAGGTTTAAAAAATGACGCATCTACCTACATGCGTCACTTTTTAAATATGGCGCAACAAGGCACATGTTTTATGCCGCCAATGTGTCACAAAAAATGACGCATCAGTAGCACAAAACTGACGCAGGGCTTTATAAATGAGTCTCATCTTTTTTTTGCACACTACTCCAGTTTAGTCCTGTCCACTGCACTCTTGGACACAAGCCTCACGTTTTGTGCTCCCCTGGACAGGGTTCATCACATGAGCACTCCTGGTTAGGCCTTATAATCTTTTTTTAGAATAACATTTGAGAAAAAGAGAAAAGGTCATATGTATAAGCTTTTCATTACTCTACTAAAATATTTTTGGGGCAAATTAATGAGTTTTACATAAAAGTGACGCAGTGAAATCTCATAGATGTCACTATTACGAGGCTTTTTGCGGGGGAGTGCCCCCTCTGTGTACATTACACCTGACAGAGGTATAATGTGGCGCAGAGGTTTAAAAAGTGACGCATCTACCTACATGCGTCACTTTTTAAATATGGCACAAAAAGGCACATGTTTTATGCCGCCGATGCGTCAAAAAAAGTGACGCATCAGCAGTGCAAAACTGACGCAGGGCCTCATAAATGAGGTTCATCTTTTTTTGCACACTACTCCAGTTTAGTCCTGTCCACTGCACTCTTGGACACAAGCCTCACCTTTTGTGCTCCCCTGGACAGGCTTCATCTCATCTGCACTCCTGCTTAGGTGTCAGAATCCTTTCACATGGGGAAAGCCCCATGTGAAAGCGTTTGCCTCAGTCTTACGCCTGCTGTGAGGCAGGTGCAAGATTTTGACGTAACAGTGTCTTAAAAGTGACGCAGTGAAATCTCATAGATTTCACTGCGTCACTATTATGAGGCTTTTTGCGGAGAAATGAGTCCTCTGTGTACATTACACCTGACAGAGGTATAATGTGGCGCAGAGGTTTAAAAAATGACGCATCTACCTACATGCGTCACTTTTTAAATATGGCGCAACAAGGTACATGTTTTATGTCGCCAATGTGTCACAAAAAATGACGCATCAGTAGCACAAAACTGACGCAGGGCTTTATAAATGAGGCTCATCTATTTTTTTGCACACTACTCCAGTTTAGTTCTGTCCACTGCACTCTTGGACACAAGCCTCACCTTTTGTGCTCCCCTACAGGCTTCATCACATCTGCACTCCTGCTTAGGCCTCATAATCTTTTTTAGAATAACATTTGAAAAACAGAGAAAAGGTCATATGTATACGCTTTTTATTTCACTACTAAAACATTTTTGTGGCAAATCAATGAGTTTTACATTTTTGAGAAAGAATAAATAGTGTGTGCAGGACTACGTAAAAAAAATTGAACTTTTCACAATCATGTCACCTGTGTTACCTCAGATATGGAAGCACACTGAGCTTCTTTGCTGTTAGTTTGTGTCATTTGTTTGGTAATGCTTGGTAGGATTGTTTGCAAGAGAGAGGAAATGTATTTTGTAAAATAGTGAGTTTGCAGTACTGAAATGGAATGCTTGTACTCCAGCAATGCATCCTTTCAAATGGGGAAAGCTCCATGTGAAAGCGTTTGCCTCAGTTTTATGTCTGCTGTGAGGCAGGTGCAAGATTTTGATGTAACAGTGTCTTAAAAGTGACGCAGTGAAATCTGATAGATTTCACTGCGTCACTATTACAAGGCTTTCTGCGGAGAAATGACCCCTCTGTGTACATTACACCTGACAGAGGTATAATGTGGCGCAGAGGTTTAAAAAGTGACGCATCTACCTACATGCGTCACTTTTTAAATATGGCGCAACAAGGCATATGTTTTATGCCGCCAATGTGTCACAAAAAGTGACGTATCAGCAGTGGTAAACTGATGCAGGACTTTATAAATGAGGCTCATCTTCTTTTTGCACACTACTCCAGTTTAGTCCTGTCCACTGCACTCTTGGACACAAGCCTCACCTTTTGTGCTCCCCTGGACAGGCTTCATCACATCTGCACTCTTGCTTAGGCCTCATAATCTTTTTTTTAGAATAAAATTTGAAAAACAGAAAAGAGGTCATATGTATAAGCTTTTCATTGCACTACTGAAACATTTTTGGGGCAAATTAATGTATTTTACATTTTTGAGAAAGAATAAATAGTGTGTGCATGATTACATAAACAAATTTGACCTTTTCACAATCATGTCACCTGTGTTACCTCACATTAGGAAGTAGATTGTGCAGATGAGGTGAGGCATATCCAGAGGGACAGAGGAGGTGAGGCCTGTGTTCAAGACTGTAGTGGGAGAGAGGCTTTTCTTGGAGAGCGTAGGTGGTGAGACCTGTGTCTAAGAGTGCAGTGGACTAGGCTTCATGAAGCCTATCCCCCACTGCACTCTTAGACACAGGTCTCAAGTTCTTTGCACCCGTGGACAGACCTCTCTTCTACTACACTCTTCAATAGAGGCCATACCTCTTGTGCACCCCTAGACAATCCTTACCTCATCTGCAACCCTGAATAGACTTCAACTAATTGGCATGCTTAGACAGGCCTCAGCTTATTTACACCCTTGGACATGCGTCACCTCATCTGCACCTACTTACTATCAATTATACTCAATACATTGAGGCCTGTTCAGAGGACAGAGATGAGGTAAGGCTTGTCCAAGGGTGAGAGGAGCTTAGTCCCCTCCACTGTAGTTATGGACACTGAATGGTTGTACTTAGGACCTGCACTGTGTGTCTAAAATGTTATTTAAAAAACGATTTTGGTGGAAAACAATGACTTTTAGTTTTTTGAGAAGGAATAAATAGTGTCTGCATGATTAAATACATATATTTCATCTTTTCACAATAATGTCACCTGTGTTACCTTAGATTAGGAAGTAGATTGTGTAGATGAGGTGAGGCATGTCCAGAGGGACAGACGAGGTGAGGCCTGTGTTCAAGACTGTACTGGGAGAGAGGCCTTTCCTGGAGAACATAGGTGGTGAAGCCTGTGTGTAAGAGTGCAGTGGACTAGACTTCATGAAGCTTATCTCCTACTGCACTCTTAGACACAGGTCTCACTTTCTTTGTACCTGTGGACATACATATCTTCCACTACACTCTTCAATACAGGTCTCACCTCTTCTGCACCCTTGGAGAATCCTCACTTGATCTGTAACCCTGAATGGACCGTTTGCTTTTTGTCATTGCTTTGTTCTTTGATAATAGTGGTCTATAATGTGCTATTTTTTTCTTTAACACAGATTGAAATCAAGATTTCAAGAGTAAGGAAAGATGCCCTCAAGGCAAACAAGAAGGAAAAATGAAATACGGTTACAAACAAAAACAGCATTCTTCAACAACAAATACTTCAAAAAACAGGAACAAAGCTCCTGGTAAGACAACTAAGTCTTTCTTACGGAACATATGTAGATCAAAAAAAAATGTTGGACAGCATGTAGAAAAAGAGAATGAGACAGTAAATTTGAAAAGGAAGGAGAGACCCTCAAAGAATCCTACAACTGGAGCAGGAGAGAATAATATGTATAGGAATAGAAGGCAGAATCAGACATTCGTAAACAAATGTTTCGCAATAGGGTGGTTTTAAATTTGTTAAAAACATTAGGAAAGGTAAACAGAGAGCTGCTTTTTATAAGAAAAAGAAAAGTGTAGAGAAGATTGTTGATCAGGCTTTTGAAGTTAAGAAAAAATTATTTATTTTAATAATCAATAGAATAAGGACACTTAACAAGACAATTGATGTTTTCAAATCAAACAGTAGATGGAAAAGAGTAATTAATCGGACTAATTTTTGTAAAGTTTTTTCAGGAGAATGGATGCACAGTTCAAGTTGTGAGCCATTTTTTAATGAGGAGAGTTACTTCCAGGAGAATGATTTAGTGCATGCAGTTGACACCAGTGGTCGAGCGTATGAAGTGAAAGACGGTTGTCCGATTTGAAAAAGAGAAACTTGTGCCTAGAGAACCAGAAGAGGTGTTAACTGATGAAGTTTTAGGGAGGCGTATTAAGGGTCCAGTGTACACTTGGAAGTGTAGTCGTATTTGTAGTGTGCGACAGGAATCAATTGATTTGTTTTGTAATTTCTTACGTACATATAGTAAGAAAAGTCTAAAGCAGAAAGTGAAGTTGTTGCAAGATTTAGATCCTTGCAGAGTGAGAGAAAACCCAGGTTTGCAAGGGCATTCACTGGCTTGTCTTTCTAGAAAAGTCTGTCAGAGTGTTTTTCATCATTTTAGGATGTTAGCAGTGCATCATACCAAAATGAGGAAATTAGTGAGAATGTTGTATTATGCAAAAAGTCCAGCACTTAAGCTTAAACAATTAAACAGTGCTCTTTTGCATGGAACTGAATTAGATGTGAAGAAGATTTGCGAAGAAATTGAGATTTGTTATTTTGGTGAAAAAGAGGACAGTGTAGAAATTGACACAGCAATTCAAGGTAATGTGGAAGAGAATGTACAAATTTCAAGTACAGAAAAGTTTGAGCAGGAAATTACCAGGTTTAAGGTGAAATCAAGTGAAAGGCCGAATTTTACTTGTGTGTGTTGTCGACGAAGTCATTATAAACATCAAACTAGGTTAGTTGATTTATACGTAAAAAGTGAAAAGATGAATAATTATGAGTGGAAGGATTTTGCAACTTATTTGTGGGTGGAGAATTGTTTTGATTTGAGTTCTGATCAGCGTATTTGTAAATATTGTTATGATAAATTAAATCAAAACAGAATGCCTGCTAGAGCTGTTCATAATAATCTGGAGTTGGTAGACATTCCCCGTGAATTGATGGATTTAAATACATATGAGTCTATTTTGATTCAATGTGTCCATCCTTTTCAGGCAATTGTTCGCATGGAGCCTAAGATAGGGAAATTGCCTCCTATAGATTTGCAGAGAGGATTAAAGGGAAGAGTTGTTTATTTGCCTCTAGATTTAAAAAAAAATATTGATACAATTGGTATAGAAAAAGTAGAAGAGGAACCTTTAGTTATTCTAGTTAATGGGGTTCCGACAAAGAGTAAGGAAATCTGGCAAGATTTAGTGGATTTTAGGAAAGTCAAAAAGGCAACGTTGTATTTAGTCAAAAACAATGAGTATTACAAAGATGTATGTGTTGCAGAAGAGGAAACAGCTGCAGATGAAGACAGTGATTGTTCAGGCGGCCAAATTGAAAAAGTTGATGTGTCTAGAAGTGAAGAAATATATGAACATTATACTGTTCATCCTTTGCATTCCAAAGAAGTAATGGGGAATGCAATTGAATTGTTTCAAATGAAAGCAGCAAAAGGAAGTCCCATTAGTGTATGGGAAGAAAGTTTGGAAGCTCGTTGTTTTCCACAGCTATTTCCAACAGGTCGAGGTGGACGATATGACGATCGACCACTTCAAATTCCTGCATCTGAATATCGAACTGTAAGATTTATGCTGAAGATCCAAGGTTTCGTCAATGCATTCCCTATTTGTTTCATTTACTGTATGAAAGTGACTTGTCTGGGCTTTCTTATGCAGTAAACCATATACTGAAAAGTGGAGCACATCTGCAAAATGTTTCGGCGAGGGACTTTATGGAGAAAGTCAATCTGCAAGATAATATTTTGGAATCTCATTTAATCAATCTCATGGCATGTCAGCGTGGTACAAACGAGTATTGGTACCGTCATCATGGGGAATTGAAATGTATGCTAAGAAACTTAGGAACTCCTACATGGTTCCTCACTCTTAGCTGTGCCGAGTATGCATGGGACGACTTACTTCAATTTCTACGAGAGGCAAATGCAAATATACAAAATATAGAATTCAAAACACCTGGAGAACTGTGTTCTTTGGATCCAGTGAATGTATGCAGATATTTCAATCATAGATTTGAAGTTATGATGTATTTTATTACCAACAAAAAAAATCCTCCCCTTGGAGAGGTTTTGGATTTCTTTTGGAGAAAGGAGTATCAAGTGAGAGGTGCTCCTCACATACATATGTTGTTGTGGATTAAAGATGCACCCAAATTTGGAACAGATTCGGATGAGACAGTGATGAGCTTCATTGAAGAGTATTCAACATGTGCTGTTCCGAAAACTACCGAAGAAAACAGTTTACGGCAACAAGTTTTACGCTTTCAATCCCATCGTTGTGGAAAGTACTGTAGTCGAAAATTCAGAAACAAGGACAAGTTCTACACAAAATGTCGTTTCAGCTTTCCACGACCAGTGATTTCTAAAGGAAGAGTAAATAATTTGATGTCTTCTCTGCGACATACTGTGACGAGAAAATCACCAAAAAATACATACAATTTAAAAAGAAACGAAGAGTTCAAGTACATCAACGACTACAACCCAGTGATTTTGTCCATGTGGAATGCTAACATGGATATTCAGTTCGTTGCTGACAACTCTATTGCTGTGGCTCGATATGTGACGTCTTACATCACAAAAAAAGAAAAGACAGAACTGAAGAAAATGTGGGAGGATATTTCACATGAAAAGAGTCTAAGCAAGAAATTATACAGTTACAGTCTGAAGATGTTGTCGCATCGAGAAATTGGAGCATATGAATGTTCTGATCGATTGTCCTCAGCAAGTCTCTATGCCAAATCTAAAACCATCATTTGGGTGAGTCTAGGTCTTGCTGCAACACGAAATCGAGTTTTGAAATCTGTACAAGAAATAGAGTATTTGGCGGAGAAAGAACCAGAAAGTACAGATATTTTGAAGACAAACATGTTGGATACATACTATCCAAATAGAAGTAGTCATCTTGAGAACAGTTGTTTGTATGAAGTTCTGCAAAACTATATTTATAAGAGAACCATCAGAGAAGATATCAACAATGGAATATATGCTATCATTGGGTGTGAAGGATGTCTAGTGAGACAGAAAAAATGCCATTTGATTAATCATCGAAAATTGAGTTGCGAAAATCCAGAGAAAAGGGAATTTTACTATTTAGCTCTTTTGCAACTCTTTAAACCATGGCGTACAGAAGAGGAACTACTTGGTGATTTTCTCTGTTACGAAGATTCTTTTAATGCAATCAAGGATACCATAGAATGTCCTGTTTTTCCAAATTATCTGCAAATGTTGAACGAAGAAATAGAGCAAGAAGCCACAATTGCTGCAGAGATTGCTAGAGACAGTTCTCAAGACAGTCAGAGTTCTGCTTCATTGAGTCAGGATCCACTTGGAGGACCAATTATTCAAAATGAAGCTGCCACTGCCATGGATGAGGTGGAAAGAGCTATGGAACAAGCTCAAGGTGATGTAGTTAACTTAGAAGATTTGGTGAAACAACTAAACCTTGAGCAGAAACAGATATATGACGAAGTCAGAGATCAGATTGAACATGGATTCACTCATGAGAAAAAAGAGTGCTCATGTACATCATTTAAACCAGTCCAACTGTACGTAAGTGGAGAAGCGGGAACTGGAAAAAGTTTTCTGATTAAAGCAATTGCAACTTATCTGCAGAAAAGGACTGAATCACCGCTATCTTGTGTTGTTACCGCTCCAACTGGGCTGGCAGAACATAATATTAAAGGGATTACTTTACATTGTTTACTGATGCTGCCAGTGGAGCATGATAACAAATTGCAATATCACAAGCTATCTGGAGATGCGTGTTCCGAAGTTTCGAGAGTCCTGAAGAAAATGAAACTTCTTATCATTGATGAAGTAAGCATGGTGTCAAATATAATGCTTGCTTTTGTGCATTTGAGAATGCAAGAGATTCTTAGAACAGACTATGATGTCTTATTTGGAGGAAAACATATTATTGTTTTTGGAGATCTACTACAGTTGACTCCAGTGAAAGAACAACCTGTGTTCAAAATGCTCACGCATGAAGATACCAGGAAGAGCCTAGGAAGCATTGGAAACGTTAATATATGGTTAAACTTCAAATATGCAGAACTGCTTCAAAATATGCGGCAGGCAAAGGATGAAGATTATAAAAATATTCTACAAGATGTAAGAATCGGAAAAGTAAGTCAGCAAGGGAAAGAAGCTTTACATGGACGATTAATTTCAAATTTGTACCTAAATGAAAACATTCTTCCAGAGAATATTTTTAAGAAAATTAACGATAAGAAATCTGGCATATGTTTGATGCCAACTCTGAAAGAATGTTCCATGTTCAACAACAAAATGTTAAAGTTAGAAAATGAAGAGATAGTGAAACTGGAAGCTGTAGATAAAATTGAACATATGGGAGCAACAATTATTTTGTCTGAAAATTTGAAATCAAAATTGGATTCATTAGAGAAGACTATATCTAAAACTGCTGGTTTTGAAAAGACTCTTAGGGGCTCATTAGGATGGCGGACGGAAGAGCCACCGCGGCCCTGGAGTAGGCGGAAAAAGCCTTTTCCGTGTCCGCCTGCCGCGGATACTCCGTCCGCCATATCAGGATAGGAAAACGTGTCAAATTTCCGTCCGCGACGGAAAAGCACGCTCCGCCGCCGAACTACACACGAGACCGTGGCGGACGGAACACATCCGGAGGCCCCGCCGTACGTACTGACGTCGAAGACCGTCCCCCAAATCAAGATGGCGGAAAATACACATAAAACCGCAGCGGAAAAACAACCTGTCTGAACACGGCGGAATCCCCACTGCGAAGACAGGTGACATACCAGAGATACCCACCGCAAGCTGACCAACACCATGGACCCAGCGCTACACGCTTTCCCGATGCTCTTCGCGATCCACCACGTCCTAGTCATGGCCCACCATGGACGACGACGCAGGTAAGGCACAAACCATTGGCTGTCTGCAGTGGAATACCAGTAAGGGACGTGACGTAGGGAGGGGGAGTGTCATGTTACCGAAACCATGATGAGAAGCAAATACAAATACACATTAGTAGTACGCAAGCAGGAATGACAACGAGAGACCACGAGACCTGATAGACTACCTTTATTGTACAAAATAGGGGTTAAATCACAGTGTATGCGTGAGCATGGGCAAAGTGGGCACCACAGCAGCTACATCATTGGCAGTCAACGAGAGGGCAGAATGCAGTATCAGAGCATCAACAGGGCATTGTGCAGTACAGAACAGGTACATCAGAGCAGGTAACGAGAGGGCAGCATGCAGTATCAGAGCATCAACAGGGCATTGTGCAGTACAGAGCAGGTACATCAGAGGCAGCACGTGAGAGGGGCAGTATGCAGTATCAGAGCATCAACAGGGCATTGTGCAGTACAGAGCAGGTACATCATAGGCAGTAAACGAGAGGGCAGAATGCAGTATCAGAGCATCAACAGGGCATTGTGCAGTACAGAGCAGGTACATCATAGGCAGTAAACGATAGGGCAGAATGCAGTATCAGAGCATCAACAGGGCATTGTGCAGTACAGAACAGGTACATCAGAGCAGGTAACGAGAGGGCAGCATGCAGTATCAGAGCATCAACAGGGCATTGTGCAGTACAGAACAGGTCCATCAGAGGCAGCACGTGAGAGGGGCTAAGTGCATCAACAGTCCATTGCACAGAGCAGGTCCATCAGAGGCAGCACGTGAGAGGGGCAAAGTGCATCAACAGTCCATTGCACAGAACAGGCCCATCAGAGGCAGCACGTGAGAGGGGCAAAGTGCATCAACAGTCCATTGCACAGAACAGGCCCATCAGAGGCAGCACGTGAGAGGGGCAAAGTGCATCAACAGTCCATTGCACAGAACAGGCCCATCAGAGGCAGCACGTGAGAGGGGCAAAGTGCATCAACAGTCCATTGCACAGAACAGGCCCATCAGAGGCAGCACGTGAGAGGGGCAGTATGCAGTATCAGAGCATCAACAGGGCATTGTGCAGTACAGAGCAGGTACATCATAGGCAGTAAACGAGAGGGCAGAATGCAGTATCAGAGCATCAACAGGGCATTGTGCAGTACAGAGCAGGTACATCAGAGGCAGCACAACTACGTGTCCCTACCAAACCGTCACAGGGACCACAAGAGTGCCACGCAGTTCTCAACGGACACACCATGTGAACTAACATTTGAGTGAAGTGTACAGCACCTCACATCACAGAATCAGGGGGACTGCGTGAACTACCTGCCTCGGACACACTGGCAGCACCAGCAACAGGAGTGTGAGACACAGCCACAGCCCGAGTGACACACACATGGGCCACGGACCCAGACACACAGGCAGCACCAGCAACAGGAGTGTGAGACACAGCCACAGCCCGAGTGACACACACATGGGCCACGGACCCAGACACACTGGCAGCACCAGCAACAGGAGTGTGAGACACAGCCACAGCCCGAGTGACACACACATGGGCCACGGACCCAGACACACTGGCAGCACCAGCAACAGGAGTGTGAGACACAGCCACAGATGTAGTCACTGACACGTGAGCCACTGACCCAGACAGACTGCCAGCACCAGAAACAGGAGTGTGCAACACAGCCACAGATCTCCTAACTGACACGTGAGCCATAGACCCACATACCCTGCCAGGATCTGCAACAGGAGAGGGCACAACTGACACTGTGCCACCATCTGATACATGAGAGTCAACTGCACCAGCGCCACTGGGACAACTGAAATGATGAGCCACAGGGCTGTATGGGCCAGGAGGCAGGGTGGGCCTGGGAGCTGGGGATAGCTCACCTAGAGCCAAATCGGGGTTGGCAGGTGTCAATGGTGTGTGTCTGCGTTTCTTAGGGAGGTGTGAGTGCACCCTGGACAGGACAGGACTGCCAAGTGGTGGGGACTCCAAAGAATCACCACCCAGCATAGGTGGAGCAACTGCTGCCGGGGATCTGGTTTCGGGGGACGTGCTGGAGCCTGCTTGTCGTTTGCTCTGTGCCTGCCGCCTGGACTCGGAATGATGTGTAATGGGGGATGCAACAACAGGGGACACCCTCCTCTGCTTCTGACTGGCCTGGATGGGAGTGGAGGTATGGGGGGACTCCGCCGCGGAGACATCAGTTTGGCGTTTAGTAGAAAACATCAGCCTCAGTGCAGCCAGGGGTGAAGTATGCCTGTCCTTGATAGCGCCATTGTCCATGCTAGATGCCTTGTCCGTAGGATGTGCCTTATCCTTAGGTGGAGTGTTGTCTCTGGATGTAGCCTGTGCCCTTCTCGCCGCCCTGTTCCTGCCAGCAGACTTGTCGTCTGTGGTGCACCTGTCTCCAGCAGACACCTGCTCTCTGTGTGTGTCCCTGCCCTTGGGAGTGGTCCTATCCACTGCTGTGGGCCTGCTCTTGGGAGTCTCCCTGCTCTTAGTAGGTGCCTTAGTCTTCTCACTGTCCTTGGGAGTGTCCCTTACCTCTGCTGTGGGCCTGCTCTTGGGAGTCTCCCTGCTCTTAGTAGGTGCCTTAGTCTTCTCACTGTCCTTGGGAGTGTCCCTTACCTCTGCTGTGGGCCTGCTCTTGGGAGTCTCCCTGCTCTTAGTAGGTGCCTTAGTCTTCTCACTGTCCTTGGGAGTGTCCCTTACCTCTGCTGTGGGCCTGCTCTTGGGAGTCTCCCTGCTCTTAGTAGGTGCCTTAGTCTTCTCACTGTCCTTGGGAGTGTCCCTTACCTCTGCTGTGGGCCTGCTCTTGGGAGTCTCCCTGCTCTTAGTAGGTGCCTTAGTCTTCTCACTGTCCTTGGGAGTGTCCCTTACCTCTGCTGTGGGCCTGCTCTTGGGAGTCTCCCTGCTCTTAGTAGGTGCCTTAGTCTTCTCACTGTCCTTGGGAGTGTCCCTTACCTCTGCTGTGGGCCTGCTCTTGGGAGTCTCCCTGCTCTCAGTAGGTGCCTTAGTCTCCTCACTGTCCTTGGGAGTGTCCCTTACCTCTGCTGTGGGCCTGCCCTTGGGAGTCTCCCTGCTCCTAGTAGGTGCCTTTGTCTTCTGACTGGCCTTGTCCAAGGAACAGTCCATGGACATGTGAGTATCCCTTGCCTTGGGAGTACCTTTCGTGTTGAATGCCTGTGTAGCTCCGGAAGGCATGTCCCCCAACAACACTTGTGGATCCTGTGTGTGTACTCCAGTGCATCTGACGTCGTCTACGTGAACAGATTTAGCTGATCTAGGGGATGGGGTCTGTGCCCTGCGTGCCCTGACGTGCTGTCTGACGCTGCTTCTAGTGCAATAACCTGTATTTGAGTCCTGCTCAGAATAATCACTACCCCCTGAGACATCCAGCGGTGTAGATGGTGAAACAGAAGTAGCACCCTCTTCGTTCGACTGTACTATTGCAGACGACACACTGCTTGCCAATGACTGCACTGTCCTGTGTAGACCTGCAAGATCGCCATGCATCCCTTCCATGAATGCCACCACCTGCCCCAACTTCCTATCATGGTCCTGGAAAGCATTTGTCATATTGGTCTGCCCCACACACAGCTGTCGCAGCAGATCAACGGCCTCAGCACACAGTGCATTTTGGCTCACCGTGGCAGGGGCAGCGGTGCCTGCACCGAACGCCACTCTGCTCCCCCTACTCCTCCGGCCACGAACAGTACATGGTGCAGTTGGCGGAAGTGTGGGCCCTGTGTGCTGTCTTACGACAGAAGGTGATGAGTGCCCACTCCCAGTCTGTGACAACAGTGCAGGCTCACCAAGAGTGTCCGACGAGGAGGACGATGGTGTCTCCACATGCGAGTCCTCAGGGACGGTCCTGTCCCCCTCTCCGGCGCTGGCCTCCTCTGTGTCAGTCTGCGTGTGTGCGAAGTCTGAGCCGGACTCATTTCCTCGGCTACTCTCCACCGTCTGTGGCTGAGTGTCCTCTGTCAAAGCTGAAATGCACAGAAAAGATGTGTGAGTCATGGGCACACTCACGTACAGAAGGAACAGGATAGCCAAATCACATAGCAGACAAAGGTTTAGGAGCCCTCATCCTGCACATGGCCCACCCCTACCAGTCATCCTCACATTTTCTGCCATGGGGCCATGGACCACTAGGGGATGTGCTTTTACACTCAACTACTAAGCAAGTGGCGTGTCAACATGGCGGACCTGGATGTCAAATGAGTACCACCCAATGGGACCAAAATGGCATCACAGGCATACATACGCAACACGAAACTCAATAGTGTGTCTGTGCACCAATACATGCATAGCACTCACAAGTTTCCTACACAGACAGTATGCTCACCGCTAGTTTGCTGTTGATCGGCACTCAGACGTTCGGCCAGTTCAGGATGCGTCACTGCAATGATACGGTGCATGAGAGGGGTCATGGAGCGTCGGGACAGACGGGGCGTCCTTGGAATCAGGCCCAGTGTTACTTCCGCTACATTCTTGCTCAGCCTGGAAATGTCGTCCCAGCGTTTGTGGCAGTGTGTATGTCGTCTGTTGCACACCCCCAATGCCCGTACTTCCCGTGCTATGCTCCTCCACAGGTCCTTGCGAAGGTGCAGCTTGACCTACCATGATGGGAGACAAAAGGGTGTAAGTCAGTGGACAGGTGGCCTGTCACACACATAGGGGCAAGACGTTACTGTCAGCAGCCATGCACAATCAGGAACATATGTCTAGCCCACACTACACAGCTAAGATAGAAATAGGCCTGATCATTTGGCCCCCTCATGCACACCAACATGTCCCACACTGCACTTACCACCCGTCCCGGTGCGCCGTAGAGGCGTCCATAGTTGCGGAGTACACCATCCACGAGGACATCAAGCTCCGCGGCGGTGAAGGGTCGAGACCGGATCTCTTTGCCTCTCGACATGGCAAGATCACGGAGTATGGCACTAGAGCAGCAGTCGGTGGTCAGCTCAGCAGCAGCAGCAGGTCGAGGTGATGGTCACAGGCAGCAGTCGGTGGTCAGCTCAGCAGCAGCAGTAGGTCGAGGTGATGGTCACAGGCAGCAGTCGGTGGTCAGCTCAGCAGCAGCAGCAGGTCGAGGTGATGGTCACAGGCAGCAGTCGGTGGTCAGCTCAGCAGCAGCAGCAGGTCGAGGTGATGGTCACAGGCAGCAGTCGGTGGTCAGCTCAGCAGCAGCAGCAGGTCGAGGTGATGGTCACAGGCAGCAATGGTCCCCAGGGTAGGAAGTTTCATTTTGGCCAACACACATATATAGGGCCCTCAGCACGTGTCAGTGGCATACGTCGCCAGCAATTGGTCAGCCCTGGAAGCGTGATCGTGAAATGGGCCAATGACTGGCCCTGTTGTTGCGGTGCACAGCTTCCGCTACTTGCGATTGGCCGTATGCGGCCAGCGTCCCTCTTCCCATTGGCTGCATGTGCAGGGACCGTCACGGGCACACATCGGCAACCGCACGTGCAAGCCTCAGGCACGGATGCTTCAGTTGCAACAATGTACTATCACTGGCGCCTCCATGGCGGTGCACGTACACAGCGGGGGAAGTGCAGGCCTATACACCCTGTAGATGTACTCAATGGACATGCCAGTTCATGACCCCCCTTACAGTCACCTTGCATCATCCACCGTACACCGGCCGGAGCGGCCGGCCCATGAACAACCGCCGTGCCAGGCCCTGCCCAGGACCGCCGTGCCGGCCATGGCAACAACCGCCATTGCACGGCCCTTCCACTACCGGCGTTCCCTGGCGGTCCGTGCAATGGCGGTTGTTGCCATGGCCGGCACGGCGGTCCTGGGCAGGGCCTGGCACGGCGGTAGTGGAAGGGCCGTGCAATGGCGGTTGTTGCCATGGCCGGCACGGCGGTCCTGGGCAGGGCCTGGCACGGCGGTAGTGGAAGGGCCGTGCAATGGCGGTTGTTGCCATGGCCGGCACGGCGGTCCTGGGCAGGGCCTGGCACGGCGGTAGTGGAAGGGCCGTGCAATGGCGGTTGTTGCCATGGCCGGCACGGCGGTCCTGGGCAGGGCCTGGCACGGCGGTTGTTCATGGGCCGGCCGCTCCGGCCGGTGTACGGTGGATGATGCAAGGTGACTGTAAGGGGGGTCATGAACTGGCATGTCCATTGAGTACATCTACAGGGTGTATAGGCCTGCACCTCCCCCGCTGTGTACGTGCACCGCCATGGAGGCGCCAGTGATACAACATTGTTGCAAATCGACCATCCGTCCCGGAACCTTGCACATGCACTTGCCGGTGTGTGGGCGTGACGGTCTGTGCACGTGCAGACAATGTGAATGTCGAAGGCGGCCCGCGTATGCCCAGACGTAAACAGCGGATGCAGTGCACCGCCATGGCGTGGTCAATGTTTGCATCTTAGCCGATGATGCACCTTGTACCATTGTCTGCAGCTGCCTGCTCACGGTTGTGTGCGTGATTGCGTGGCTACACATGTCATGCTCCATCCCATGTGTGTCCATACCATGGGCATCGGTGAGCCACAAGTGTCCATCACGTGTGCATGTCCACATCGGGTAGTACCCTACACAATTTTGTCGTACCTCACATGTACACAGTAGATCCCGTATGTATGGGCACCTGTGAATCAGTTGTCAGTGAGTGGTATGTGTCAGATGATGACTATGGTGGGGGTTCTGTTGTGTACTGTACATGTGTGTTGCCTATTGTGTCCCCATGCATGTGATGTCCGTATGCCCACCATTCCTGGTGTTGCCATTGGTGCATCATGATATGGGGGGTGGGGGGGTGTTTAATTTAGTATGTGTGCATGTACTTGCATGTGTGCATGTGATGTTGGGCCTACACATGTGGGTCATGTCACATGTCTGGTTGGCAGTGATGTTGAGGTGAGACAGTGTGCATTGCACATGTTGCTAAACATCATGTTGCTAGTGGATGCACATTGTTGCTACGTCGATCCATGTTGTCCTGACAATCAGAGGAGTCACACATATGACAAGCATACACTGGATACTACATGTTGGTAGAGGGCGTTGACATGTGATTGAGGTGCACACACATGCGTTGTATGTGATTTGACTTCCATTCCATCTACTCCCACACAGGAGGGCTCCAAATGTCCATCGCCCATACACTGTGCTGGAGGATATGGTGGACGAGGAGGTGATCCGGAAATTCAGGCTGGATCGCCGTCGATTGTTGGAACTTGTGACCCTATTGTCTCCTCACCTGCAGCCGCGAAGAACCTATCCAGGTTCCATGACACCCACGCAAAAGGTGATGGCGGCACTCCATTTCTTTGCAACAGGCACATTCCAGTACACAGTTGGAGATGCCGGGGGAATGTCACAGGCCATGTTCAGCACGGTACTCCGGGATGTACTGACAGCCATGATGCTGTACAAGCATGACTATATACATTTCCCTCAGGCGGCGGAGTTGGCAGCGGTCAAAGCTGACTTCTATGCCCTGGGTCGTATACCACACGTTGTGGGTTCCATTGATGGCACGCATATCGCTCTCATTGCACCACGGGCACGTGAGCAGGTGTATAGGAATCGGAAACACTTCCATTCCCTGAACGTGCAGGTGGTGTGCCAGGCCGACAACATCATCTCACATGTGTGTGCAAGATTCCCTGGCTCTGCACATGACGCCCACATCATGCGGAGCAGCATGGTCCCCCAACTGATGGCTAATCTGCGTCCGGCACAAGCGTGGCTTGTTGGTGAGTATGCTGTGGTGACAGGAGTGATATCTGTGTGGCATGGTGTGCCCCACAATGCAGGTTGTGATGTTTCTCTCTCTCTCTCTTCCACCAACACAGGCGACTCGGCTTACCCAAACAGGCCATGGCTGCTCAGTCCCTTACGCAATCCCACTACAGCTGGAGAAATGAGATACAATGATGCCCATGGTAGGACACGTCGAGTGGTAGAACGGACATTTGGCCTGCTCAAGTCTAGGTTTCGGTGCCTGGATAAGACTGGAGGGGCCCTGCCTTACTCACCAGGCAAAGTATGCAAGATCGTGATAGCGTGCTGCATGCTTCACAACCTGGCTGTGCGCTATAACATTGAACTGCTCTTGGACCCTGATGAACTGCAAGTTCCTCGCCCTCCCGACCCAGCCATGTCAACTGATGAGGATAGTGGTGAGGAGGAAGGTGTGGACCAGAGGCGCCAGATCATTAATCGCTACTTCCCTTGATTGTGAGTGTGCTCCTCTTGTGCTGCTTGGGTATGCCCTGTGAATGTGTGCTGGTGTTGTGGCATAGTGGTGTGCTTCATCTCTGTGTTCTGCTATGTGATGCATGCATGTGTGTGTGTGTGCTAAATTGTGGCCAATGCACGTCTCCATGATGTGTGTCGTCTCATCCATTACTGTTGTGATGCGTGTGGGTTGTTAAATGTTGCACTGCAGTGTGTTCTGATGAGTGTGATCATGTTTCCTGACGTGTCTTTGCGGTTTCTATTTTCCCTAGGTCACTCCCGCAGCGCCATGATTCTGTACCAGTTGGATACCTGTACCTAGTAACATCTGTTTCTGATGCATTCATGTGAATAAACATGGAGGCAACACATGATTGAGTGAGTAAGTGGCTTTTATTTACAAATTGTGCATGGGTGTAGGTGCATATTTACAAATGAGTGAAGGGGTGGGGGAGTGAGAGTAGAAGGTTATGGCAGATGAAATGTCCGTGCGGACACCACATAGGGTGGTGTCTGCCTAGTACAGCAGGCCTGTGGCAGGTGGGACCGGATAGTTGGCAGGGTGAATGGCATGCGCAGGTACTGGTACAGTCATTTTCTGTTCCTCTTGGAGCGTGTGGCAGCTGCTTCCACACTGCTGTCGCCCACTTCCAGCCTCGGACGGCCCCTCCGTCTTTGTGCCGGTACGGAGTCAGCTGGTTGCGCTGGGGCATCGGGTACCACATCCGCCGCAGGTGGCGGTGGCGGTGGCGGTGGCGTTGGCGGTGGCGGTGGCGTTGTTTGTGGCCTGATTGTCCTGGTGAAGATGTCCACTAGTTGGCCAAGCCGCCTCTCAATGGCCCCCAACATTGCAGTGTTATCTACAAAGTCCTGGTGGGCCCGGTCTGCCTGTGCCTGACCACGTTGGTAGCTCACCTCCACCCTGCCCAGTGCCTCCAATGACTGTTGCACTGGATTGGGTGTGTTGGTATCCTCCCGTCTTCTTTGGCGTATGCTCCTGCCTGCCGGATCTGGCCTTGCATCTCTGCCTTGCCTCACACTCTCCCTGCGTGGCTGGGATGGCGCTGGCACGGCGTTGGCCGTTGGGTTGGGCAGGGTGGCAGGGGCAGGAGTGGTGGTAGTAGTGGTGGTGGTGGAGGTGGTGCTGGTGGTGGCTGTGCAGGTCACAGTGGCCGGTGTTGTCACAATGGCAGAGGCCGTAGTTGTTGGTGCAGGGGTGACCTGGGAGCCAGATGGCCCTGGCTGGCTGCTTGTGCCGGGATCATCCTCTGCCCCGGAGGTGGCTGGCCAATCGTCCCCTGAGACGTCTGTGATTGGCGAGTCTGGAGGGCGGGTGTTGCTTCCAGCTGTCAGATTAGGATGACCTGCAAAACAAAAATGTGAGGATGAGTAATGTGGACTTGACAGGTTGTTTTCACTTTTTTTGCCGATTCTGTCTGCACTGGTACTCACCCCACCCACCACCACCACCGCCATCCCTATGGACATGGGGGCCTGTTGGGAGTTGTAGTTACATCCCCTCACACCCACCACCACCCACCACCACCACCACCACCGCCATCCCTATGGACATGGGGGCCTGTTGGGAGTTGTAGTTCCATCCCCTCACACCCACCACCACCCACCACCACCACCACCACCGCCATCCCTATGGACATGGGGGCCTGTTGGGAGTTGTAGTTCCATCCCCTCACACCCACCACCACCGCCATCCCTATGGACATGGGGGCCTGTTGGGAGTTGTAGTTCCATCCCCTCACACCCACCACCACCGCCATCCCTATGGACATGGGGGCCTGTTGGGAGTTGTAGTTCCATCCCCTCACACCCACCACCACCCACCACCACCACCACCACCGCCATCCCTATGGACATGGGGGCCTGTTGGGAGTTGTAGTTCCATCCCCTCACACCCACCACCACCGCCATCCCTATGGACATGGGGGCCTGTTGGGAGTTGTAGTTCCATCCCCTCACACCCACCACCACCCACCACCACCACCACCACCGCCATCCCTATGGACATGGGGGCCTGTTGGGAGTTGTAGTTCCATCCCCTCACACCCACCACCACCGCCATCCCTATGGACATGGGGGCCTGTTGGAGTGATTTCGACGTTGGTGAGTATGTGGACTGCATGCATGGGTTGGGGTCTGGGAGATGTGTCTTCACAGTTGTGTGAGGCACACCATGTAGTAGTGCTCGTGGTGCTTGGTTTGTACTTACCAGCCTCTTCTCCCTCAGGAAGTCCATCAAGGTTCTCAGGGTGGATGATGGTCATCACCTTGTCCTCCCACTCGGTGTAGGGTAAGGGCTCCGGAGGGGCTCCACCGCCGGTGTGATTAGCCCGGAGATAGTTCTTGGCTCGTATGGCTTTGACTCGGGTCTTTAGATCGTGCCACCGCCTCTGGATGTCCTGCTTCGTCCTCGGGACGCTCCCGGAGGCATTCACCCTGGTGACTATCCGGTCCCACATGCTGTTTCTCCTGGCTATGCTGGTCTGCTGCACTAGGGCCCCGAATAAGTGGGGTTCCACACGGATAATCTCATCTACCATAACCTTCAACTCGGTGTCAGTGAATTTTGGGGTTTTTTTTGGTGCCATGGTGTGTGGTGCTCGGGGTGTGGGTTTGCGTGGATGGGGAGGTGCAGGTGTGTGGTGTGTAAGAATGGTGTGGTGGGTGTTTGTGTGGTGGGTGTGTGTGGGTGTGGGTTGTGTGAATGCTATTTCTCTTTGGTCTCAGTTCAGTGGTGTGTCCTGCTAGCAGCTATGCTGTGATGCAGAGGAGTTGTGGAGTGGGTGGGAGTTCTTTTATGGTGTGTGTCTAGACCGTGTCTGAATGTTTATTGGCAGTCAGGTGCTAGGTGGGAGTGCTGCCAGGTGTGGATTGTGTGGTGCTTGGCGGTGGATCATTGTGTGTTGGGATTGGTTTGGATGTTTTCGGTGGGTGGGCGTTTTTTTTCGTGTGTTTGGTGATTAACTTCCGTGCCAATGTATGGCATTGGTTTGACAGTAGGGATGTTGTTTGTGTTGTCGTTCCGCTGTGGTGCACGGATTCTCGGTGCATTTGTACCGCTGCGGACGTGGATGGCGGTGACTACCGGGGTACTTGCGGAGTTATCCTAATAGCGGACACGGACATTGCGCAGGTATCGCGGGGGTGGTGGATGTATTCGCGGTCATGTGCGTACGCGGCGGTCGGTGTTTTTACTGTTCCGTCCGCCTGCCGCGGACTCAGGTGTACTCCGACCGCCACGGACGGGGATTGGTGTGCTCCGTACGCCGCGGTCGGCGTTTTTTGCATGTTTTATCCTAATTGCTGTTGCGGATTTTCCGCGGACAGGTCCGGAGTATCTTGCCACCTTCCGCGGCGGACGGTACACGTTTCCGTCCGCCATCCTAATCGACCCCTTAATGTGTGTTTAAATTGTCGTATCATTTTGAGAAGGAATTTAAATGTTGAAAGAGGTCTGGTAAATGGAGCAATGGGTCATGTTGTTGGTTTTGTGAATTACAAAAATAGAGATGGAATTGAAATTTTAAAAATTAAATTTGATGGCATTGATGAAACAGAACAAATTTGTCGTTGTTCAGCTAGGTTTTTGCTTGTGAAAGACTTATATATTCGCCGAAAACAGTTTCCTGTTTGTTTGGCATATGCAGTGACAATTCATAAATCTCAAGGTTTAAGTGTAGATAGCGCTTTGGTGAACATTGGAAGTTCTGTGTTTAAAGAGGGTATGGCATATGTGGCATTATCACGAGTCAGAACTTTATCAGGATTGTACTTGATTGAGTGTGATGAAACAAAGATTTGTGCAGATCTGCATTGTGTTAAAGAATACAATAGGTTTAGAAGAGAGTATGCTCCACATTTGCCTCAATATCCTCTGTTTGAAAAACATGTGGTAGGCCGAAAAAAAAGAAATGAGAATAATTGCAGTGAGGTAGTAGCAAAAAGACAAAAAGTAGATGAAACTGTAATTGTAAGGAGAAAGAAAAAGGATTCTGTTGAAGATGTTGTTGGATTTCAGTTTGAAAACAGTTCTGGTGTCAACTGCTATGCTAATGTAGTGGTTAATGTTGTTTTTTTTCTTCAAAAATATACAAGAACAGATTGTTGAAAATCGGGATCAAAGATTCTGTTGTTTGTTGAATTCCCTGTTTGAGAAATGTAGCAGTGATAGAGCAAAAATAGAAAGTGTTTCAAAAATTCGAAATCTTCTAGACATATGTACTGAGCAAAATCAATTTTCACAGAATATTCAGCAGGATTGTCAGGAATTTTTAATATATATGTTTGATGTATTGGAAGATGAAGGTGTAGATATAAAAAATCTTTTTAGCCTTTCTTATCAATGGCAGCATGACTGCGACAACTGTACTTTATCAAGTACTACTAGAATAGACACTGAAAGATTTATATATTTGACTTTACCAGACTGCAAATCAGTGCCTTTTAATAATCTAGTTAAAGCAGCGGATCACAATATGGTGTGTACCCAATGTAAGTCTACAATGCTGTCCACATTATTTCTACAAAATTATGGTCAGTATGTGATTTTAATGTTCCAACGATGTAGACCTGATGGAACTAAATTGACAACTTCTATTAAAAATTTCGTGGCTTCTCAGTTATCAATATCAGGAAGAACCTTTGCAACTGTAGCTATTATTTTTCATGACGGTCCTTCTACAACATCAGGGCATTACACATGCTATTTAAAAAGTTGTAAAGGTTGGACCCACTGTAACGACACTCATTTGACTTTCAAACAACGTTTGCCTTTTGGCTTAAAAAATTCATACCTAGTGTTTTTACAACCAAAATTTAAGTAAAGGTAATTGGCCTATGAAGACGAGAGCAGTTAATAAAGGTTATTTTGCTGTTTAAAAATATATTCTGAGTAAAATTGATCCAGGTAATATAAAAAATTGACTTGTCATATAGGTACTGTAAGTGGATCTCATAGTAAGTGATATTAGTATTATACAAAATGATGAACATGAGTGAGTGAGTATATGAAAATATTTCAGATGTTCTTGGAGCTTTTCTTCTATAAAGTCGATGAAATGGATTTTTTAGTGAACAGCAGAGTACTTTGCAACGAGAAAAGGACCTCCATGATATACTATTTGGCCTCAAGGAAAAGTAAGTCAAAGATTAGTGTAGATTTGTCATTTGTCAGTATCTAAGGTTTTTTTTAAAACACAATCTTTTAGATTGTGTTTTTTTTTCCCGCTGTCATATGATGAGTAATTTGAACTCACTATTTTAAGTGAAATTCAATATATTCTGAGAACAGCAAAAATAAACTATGTAACATGTTGTACAAGTTATTCTATACTTTGGATTGTGTAAATTAAATTGTATTCCCATTCTCTGACACTCACTTTCCTTTTTCCATCCTCTTTCAGCTCTTTTTACTCAATTATAATGTCTTTCTCTCACTCTCTGTAACCCCTGTTCCTTTACTCCACTTCTTTGACAACCCCTCATTCTCATTTCAACTGTCTGCATCCCCTCTCTCCCTTGCATAACTTTTCAGCTTTCAGTCTCTCTGCTTTACTTCCCTTTTCCGTATTTTCCTCCTTTGCTCTTTTAGTAATTCCTGTTTACTCACTCAGTATTATCGCACTCTATCACTATAAATCACCCACTCTCCCTCGCTTATCTTTGTTTGCTCCTTTCTTTTGACCTCTTTTCTCTATTTTTCATTCACTACCTCTATGTCCTCAGTGCCTCACTCTCCTTGTGTTATGTTCACTTGTGTTTATCTACCTTCTATCATTTCTTTTACAACAAGTTCACTGCTCCTCTCTCATCATTCTTCATCCCATTTCTTTTACTCTGGTTACATTACTATCCCTCATTTCCTTTCTTTCAATGTCCTTCTCTTTACTTTCATCACCAAATTATTTTTTCTCAGTACCACTGTTTTAGTCGTCTTCTCCTCTCTTACTCATTTCCTTTGCTCACTCATAGTACTCCACCTCACTCAGTTTTTCTCTTGGTGTGTCTGTCTACTAACTTCCTCACTCCATTTCCCTCAATCGTTGTATATTATCCTCTCTCCCTTCATCCCTTCACTCTATGACTGTTCTTCACTTACTCTCAGTTATCTTCTATTCCTCATTCTTCTAAATGCATCCTTAATTAGACTCTTTTCTGTCTCAGTCATTATCTTTTTACTTACTACTGTTTCCTGATTTAGTTTTTCTAACTCACATTGTTTTAGTGTCTTTCTTACCTTCATGTCATTTCTCTGTTCTTCTCTTCCTCTCTGTCAGTGAATCTGTATTCCTTACTCTTATTAATTTACTCTCCTTCTATTTCTTTTTCTCTCTTTTTGTCCTTCTAACTTACTTTATTTCCCTTTCTGTGTCCTTCACTCTTACTTTATTTCTAAATACACTGTTATGATTTTTAACCTCCTCATTTGTATCTTTTAATTTAAAATACATATTTTACTAATTATAACTTATTTTTTCTTCTCTCTTTCACAGATACAAAGTGTAGTAAAAACATGTAATTAAGTTTACATTAATTATATGGTAAGTGTGACAAAAAAATGTAGTTTGTCATCACCCCTTGTTTTAACCTCACTAATATTTTCTCAACAAACCTCACTCCTGTTTCTTTACTCTGCTTCCCTCACTTATTCTCCATGTTTACTCCCCTTTCCCTATTTCCCCTCTCATATTCAACTTCTTTCAGTTCCCATTCTTTACTTCACTTACCTTCTGTTCCCTTCCTTTACTTCTTCACTCATTCTCTTTTTCTTAATTATTTACTTCACTCCTACACACACACCTCATCCCCCTCCCAACACATAGACACACGTCTGACATACACCCCACACACACAGCACACACACACCTCATACACACACACACCCCCACACACACTCTTCACACACATACATCCCACACACATACCCCCCACACCCACACACCCCTCACAGATATCTCACACACCCTCACCTCCACCCACACCGAAACACCCCACACACCCACACCCACACCCACAGACACACCTTACACACCCATACCCCGACCTACACCCACTGACTCCCTATAAGTCACACACACTGCATTACTTACCTCTCTTTTCTGTTTCACTCAAACCCATTCAGGCAGTGTTTCCTTTACTCTCTTTGTCCTTTCTCTTTGTCATTCCACATGTGTTATCCTAATTAAATTTTTCACCCTCTTTCACACCTCTTTGCTTACACTAACTGGTCTTTTCTCACCCTCCTTCACTGTTCTTCATTTATCTCGGTTCCGCCACTACCCTTTATTCTCCATTTTTTACTGTTCTTTTTTTTTCTTTCAGCACCCACTCACATTCTCCCACTATCTCTACTTTACTTTTCTTCCTCTCTCTTCCTTTCTTTCGCTCCTTTAGTCATTTTACTTTTCTCACTTTCACCCTATTACACCTTCTCTGTTTTTTACTATGTAATAAACAATCCCTCTATGTTTCTCCCTGTAGCCCTCTTTCTCTTAACATTACTCTCTTTGTGTCCTTCCCTCATGCTAACTCCTTCATTAATTTTTTTTTCTTTTTTTTTGGGTGCGCGCCCCGGTACGCGTACCCTAAGGAAAAAAAATTGACAGAGATTCTTTCAAAATTATAGGTTTCTTTTTAAAAAATAAAGGTAGTTCTAAAAAGAACTGTTTTTTTTCTTCTTTTCGTTGTTTTATATTTTTTTTATTTTTTTTAACATTTTGTACTTTTTTTGGCTTTTCAAAACAGTTTTATATTTTTTTTGTATTTTTTATGGGAAGAAACAAAAAAAAGGGAATTGAAAATGGCTCAACTGGAGCAAAAAACAAAAAACGGAAAAATTATGGGTTTTTGGGGCAATTGTGGTTGTCACCAGCAAAGACGATGAGCTTTACGCTCTTTTCACCATACGACATGAGCTTACCACAGTAAATACATGTTACTCTAAAATCTTCAAAACGCTGTTGTATGCAAGGCATCGTCTCCGTTGTTTCTGGTCCCGATGGAGTGGGTTGCTTTCTTTTGGAGGTGGTCCTTGAAGACTGGGAGAGGTTTCTGGCCAGTTCCCTCATCTCTGCACGAGAATAGTTGTTTGGATGCTTGCGGGTCATATGTCTAATCATGGTATTATTACCAAAGGAATATTTTTTGTTTGGGTTGCCCCTTGAGAGTTCTTCGCCACAGATTAGGCAATTTACCTTGGCTGCATTCACTTTTTTCTTGCCCTCTGGGATTGAAAAAAACTCCCATACAATGTGTGGCCTTGGCTGGTATGGGGTATTGTCTTCAGCCGGACATCTTCTCCTCTCCTCCTCTTCCTCTTCCTCCTCCTCCTCTTCTTGACCACCAATGTACTGTTGTGGTGGTCCTCTTGGTGGTGGTGGTGGTGGTGGTGCTGCAGATGCTCCAGCTGCTGCTGCTACTGTAGCCATTTTAAAGTACAAAATAATTCTCTCCATTGCTGAAACAGGTCTTCCTCAGTCAAAGGACAAAGTCAGAATAAGGAAAAAAGGTGGGGTTTTTCATCATTTGGGAAAAACAAACTGTCCTGAACCAATGAGAAGTGTTGTTTTCAAGTCACATGATCCGGGCTTACATCATTTAGAAACCAAAACTGATCTGCACCAATGAAAAGTGTTATTTTCAGATCACATGACCCAACGCGCTTACGCTACGCGCACCGGGGCGCGCCCGTTGTCGCGCTCCGGGGCGCGCCCGGGGGCGCGTAGCGTAAGCGCGTCAGGACGTTGCGCGATCGTATGCGCTCGCGTGCTTCCGGTTGCACTTACGCAGTGCGTCATATGACGCATCACGCATCTACGCCAAACGGCACGATGTTGTTTTCGTTCGCGAGAATAGCGCTAACGGGATGCTCCCCGGTACACACCCGGGGCGCGCTGTAACATTGCGCTTACCCGTGCGTTCACCGGTACGCGCCCGGGAGCGCCCCAGGGCAAAAAATTAAAAAAAATTTAAATATTTACATAATTATACATTATAAAATTCGTTATAATTTTTTTTACTTTTTATACCCATAGAGATTTGCTATTAAAAAACCTATGAAATTCACTGAAAAAACCATAGGTTTCACTCCAGTTATAGTTAGCTGGAAATTTTACTCGCATAAAACCATTGAAATTCCCACGTTATAGTTAGTTGGACTCACTATAACTTGCGCGTGCAATGCACTGCTGATGACGTCACATATTACATCACTCATGACATGGTCAGTGACATCACTGCTAACCCTGGGCGAAGCACTACGCTCCGCTCGCGGAGTTTGCAAAGTTTTTGCAACTTCGCACTACGCGAACGGCACGTAGCACAGTGCGAACATGCGTAGTGCAGCGCTCATTTTTTGCTTGTTCGCGGTACTGAACGTCATGTTCGCGACCGCGAGCAATCAAAATGACATCCCGGCGAGATTCTCAACGTGAGGAGGTCAGGTTTCTCATTGTGAGTGGTTGCGCATGCTCGCGACGGCTCTCAATGAGAAACTACTTGTTCGCGTTGAGAAAGCTGCCGCTCGAGTAATAATCTCCTCGAGCAGCAGAAAACTACAGCTTGCACTGTGCAAGATGCCGTTTTCAATGCTTCACAGTGCCGGATGCTTGTCCGCACTGTGCAATCATTGAAAACGCATCTTGCACAGTGCGAACATGCTACTACGCAGCTCGCGTAGTGCTACGTGAAGTTCGCGTAGTGCGAAGTGCACTTCGCGTAGCTTCGCGTAGCGCTACTTCACGAACTACGCCCATCCTTAATCACTGCACAAAAACAATCCTTATAGGCAAGAAAGATAACACAAACCCTTGATAAATCTATGCCCTGGTTTAATTATCATGGCGGACACGCACGGCATAGCCCATAAGCCATTGCGGTCATTCACCTGAGAGAAGCCCATCTGACGGCAGTTAAATACAAAAGGTGTGGGCATGTCTACTCCACGAATCTCCTGTCGAGCCTGTGATGAGGGCATTAGCCCAGAAACGCGCCAGGCTTCATTATGCGACACAAGGACTGTAATCACTGAAGGACGGAGTGCTGCTTTTACCCTGGAAAGTTGCTGCTAGGAATATGCTTGTGACAAGCTGCTGGCGTGTGCGACCTTGCCTGCGGGCAACTTTGGAGCTTTGATCATTTACGTGGCGGCCCGGCCGTGAAGGTGCGCACCAACCCCCTTCGAAGGGGGCCATGGATCTCAGAGACTCCCGAGACCCATTTGGACCAGAAGCAGGGGACTGATGGCTCAACCGCCCCTCGGGGCCCATCCAGGGCACCTAATACAGTTTAATTATCGTGGTGGACACGTACTGCATTACCCATAAGCCATTGCAGTTATTCACCTGAGAGGAGCCCATTTGAGGTCAGTTAAATACAAAAGATGTGGACGTGTGTACTCCACGAATCTCCTGTCGAGCCTCTGATGAGGGCATTAGCCCAGAAACACATCAGGCTTCATTATGCGACACGAGGACTGTAATCACAGAAGGACGGAGTGCTGCCTTTATCCTGAAAATTTCCTGGCAGGAATATGCTCGTGACAAGCTGCTGGAGTGTGCGACCTTGCCTGCGTGCAACTTTGGAGCTTTGAACATTTACGCGTCGGCCTGGCCGTGAAGGTGCACACCACCCCCTTTCGAAGGGGGCCAAGGGTCTCGGAGACTCCTGAGACCCATTCGGACCAGCAGCAGGGGATTTATGGCTCACCCGCCCCTCGGGGCCCATCCAGGGCACCTAGTACAGTTTAATTATCGTGACGGGCACGCACTGCATAGCTCATAAGCCATTGTGGTTATTCACCTGAGAGAAGCCCATCTGAGGCCGGTTAAATACAAAATGTGTGGGCGTATCTACTCCACGAATCTCCTGTCGATCCTCTGATGAGGGCATTAGCCCAGAAACACATCAGGCTTCATTATGCAACATGAAGACTGTAATCATAAAAGGACGGAGTGCTGCTTTTACCCTGAAATGTTGCTGCGAGAATATGCTTTTGACAAGCTGCTGGAGTGTGCGGCCTTGCCTGCGGGCCAGTTTGGAGCTTTGAACAATAACGAGGCCGCCCAGCCGTGAAGGTACGCACCACCCCCCTTGGATTCGAGGCCTCTCTGAAATATGTCTTAACTGCACTGCTCACCCCTTGGTGGTAAAATGTTGTTCTGCTGTCTGTGACTAAAGATTATGTCTACCAGGAATTTATGGTAATTGGCATAGCATTGTTCCATGATCTCGCTGAAACAATATGCCTCCTGTGCAGATACCTTTCTGCCATCTCTTGCACTTCCATGATGAACTCTAAATATAGGCCTCGAATTTGCTCTGTACACTGGACTCATCGCTTTGTGCACTATCTTGTTAGAATTTTCACAATATTCGTTCTCCTTGGGGCATGTCTTTATTATAAAATGCTTCATAATTGTATAATATTTTAGACCTTCTTAAACTGTGAATAGGTAAAAATGCTAATAATTCACAATCATTCAACCTGTTGCTGTAAGGAAGGGTTACCACTCCAAGGCTCTGGAATGAGAATGTAGAGGTGCTGCTATGGCTGAGAGCAGGAGACTTGTACCACTAAATAATACACTGCTGTATGCATACTTGCCCATGCCAATAGACCCAATTCAAGCTGTCTCCCTCTTGAAATTGCTTCTGCTTCAAAATGCGTTTTTAAAAAGAAATTTAAATTGTACAAATTGCTTGGGGGTCCCCGGCTTCCAGTAGTGATTCAGTGGGGGTCCTCAGGAGTCAAAAGTTTAGTAACCACTGCTCTAGATTATAGGTTGATACTAATCGAGCCAGCCACTGCTGGAACAAGGGGGGTTCTGGATTTAGCCATGCAGATGATATATATAACCTAAAGATAGTCATTGCAATACTCGTCAACCCCATTCTCTCCTTAATCCTACCATTCTCTTGTATTGATTATTCCCAATAGAATTAGGGCAGGGGTCATAACTATTTCCAGCTTCAATTAGTTTCTTTAAAAAATCTATAATTTGTTCGAATACCAAAAGGAGGGCATTTTCACTTTGCAAACACATGACCAATATAAGCCTTATATAAGGAGCAGCGGGGGCATTCACGTGAGTTTCCCATTACCCACTTTGCAATTCGGTCTGGTGTGTAATATAAAAACTGGACCTGTAGGTTAGCTGACATCAAGGCATCCTGCACCATTAAAAATGCTGTGATATCTAGCTTAATTTGCAATTTTTCAGAAATTTTTGGCATATCATCCTTCATTAGATTACATAAGAAGTGATATACAATACCAATACGGGGGAGTTTTCTTCGTTAATTTTCCTATACGTTCATTCTTAGTCATTTCTAACCCTGGGCGAAGCACTACGCTCCGCTCGCGGAGTTTGCGAAGTTTTTGCAACTTCGCACTACGCGAGCGGCACGTAGCACAGTGCGAACATGCGTAGTGCAACGTAGCGTAGTGCAGCGCTCATTTTTTGCTTGTTCGCGGTCCTGAACGTCATGTTCGCGAGCAAGCAAAATGACATCCCGGCGAGATTCTCAACGCGAGGAGGTCAGGTTTCTCATTGTGAGTGGTTGCGCATGCTCGCGACCGCTCTCAATGAGAAACTACTTGTTCGCGTTGAGAAAGCTGCCGCTCGAGTAATAATCTCCTCGAGCAGCAGAAAACTACAGCTCGCACTGTGCAAGATGCCGTTTTCAATGCTTGCACAGTGCCGGATGCTTGTCCGCACTGTGCAATCCTTGAAAACGCATCTTGCACAGTGCGAACATGCTACTACGCAGCTCGGGTAGTGCTACGTGAAGTTCGCGTAGTGCGAAGTGCACTTCGCGTAGCTTCGCGTAGCGCTACTTCGCGAACTACGCCCACCCTTAGTCATTTCCCCTACCCCTTTCCCCTTTTTCAATAAGAAATCCCTTATTTGAAGGAATTAAAAACATTCTCTGTGGGTGAGATTAAACTTCGTTTTAAACTCTTCAAAAGATATAAAACCAAAGGTGTGTGAAAGCAGCCTATTTTATCGATCCCACACCTCCACCAGTTAATCATGCAAAGCTCATCAAAAATCCCTGGAAGTTTGCCATTACCTTGGAGGGGAGCATAACAATAAAGTTTAACTAGCCCTAATAACCGTCGGATAGGGACCCAGGTTTTGAAGGCTGTCATGAGAGTCTTTAAACCTCACCTTTTATAGTAGCCTAGCTCCAGCCAGCGCCAGAGGCAGCTCCAACATCTGTGCCGATCAATAATTCATAAGAAGAAGGGCACCTCTGCATCCCACCCCCCATATGTTCCCTAAGTAATGTTGTATAGTGCACTAAACATGTGGCCTAATATTATAGTCTCAAGTTGGGAAGGGTCAACCCTCCGGGCTCTCTTGACAGTGTCAAAAACTTAACTGATCTTCTTAGTTTAGAGTTGGACCAGATGAATTGTGAGAATACATTTTCAAATTTTTGAACCAATAATTGGGGAAAATAAGTGGAATTAAATTACATTGACCCACCAATGTTAAGTTTCCAATTTTCATAGTCCAATTTTAGTTTTCTCTGCTACTGGAATTTGATTCTCATTCACTAGAGCATCGAGATAAGCCCTAATTGTGACCCTCAGATAAGTTGCACTCTCCACAACTCTACTGTCATTTATCGCAGCATATTCATTAATGATAATCTGTGTTTTTCCCTTATTACGAGAATACACATTAAGTGCCACGAAAATCACAACTTCTTCTACTATAGTTATCACAGCTGCCTCAGGATTTGAGGTCACCACTGCCACATCATCGGCATATGCCAAAACTTTAGTGCTGTGCCCTTATAGTGTCACTGGCAGTATATCTGGATTTAGATTCAATCTCTTTAAAAATGAGTTCATGTATAACCCAAAAAGTAAAGGGGAACACGGGCACCCCTGTCGAGTTCCCTTTGTGATCACAATTCATTTATGTAATTGGACGACAAGAGCCTATTTCTTCTAGTGGCTTTTTTTTTATGAAAAAACACAATTTTTGCTTCTGCCCAGGATTTTGGTGGAAGTTCCCCCTTGAAGGTTTGTCTGAAGTGATTTATCATCACTTCCTTCACTTGGTTAAAAACGTTTTGTAAAATTCGTAAGGTATTAAATCATGCCCTGCAGCATTCCTGTCAGACAAACTGAAAAGTGTTGCTAACACCTTTTCCCGTAATAAGGGGCCTTCTATTTGTTCTTGTGTATCCTTTGTCTGTGGTATTTCAAGCAGCAAACTTTACATTTTGCTTGACTGAGTCCTGGTTTTAGGAATCTGAGCTCCCTATTTCTTCCAGATACAAAGATTGGTAGAACTTCTGGAAAACGTTCTAATCTCATCGGTACCATATACCATACCCCAGACTGTATCTCTAATATGAGTAATCTCATAATGAAAGTATTCCTGCCATGTTCATATTGCAAGTGGATGCCCTGTTTGGTCACTAAATTCATATATCTTTTCTTGATTGATAGCTATTCTACCAATTGATTTCCTCACAAGAGCTTCCTAAATTGCAGCTTTCACTAATGCTATCTCAACTTGGACATCCCCGACACTGTTTGCTAGTTGTACTGCAATAATGAGTTTTTCCTCTGCTCTTGCTAATCTCTAATACAACTCCTGCATCTTGCGCTTATCAATTGTTCCTTTACCAAAAGAAAATTGAATTGTGTGCCCCCAAACAGCTGATTTAAAAGAGTCCCATACGACACCTAGAGGCACAGTCCCTACATCCTGCTTCAGGAAATCCGCTATCCATTTTCTCATGTGCTCCCTATAGCCCTCGTAAAGCAAAAGGGCTCATTCAAAAGTCCAGACAGTGGTTTCTGTGTCATTCCTGTCATTGCTTCCAGTACTAGTGGATTATGGTCAGATAAAAACCTAGAAAATCTGTTGATTCTGCACTCTTGTTGTAATGATGCTGATACTCAGAAATAATCTAATCTGCAATGCTTAGAGTAATGAGCATAGAAATATGTAAAACCCTGATCAAATGGACTAACTTTAGCCCAAACATCAATCAGCCCCTGTTTGCCACATATATTTGTCATTGACTGAAATACTTTGGGTTTTCTCCCAACATACTTTGGATATGATTCCCAATTATTTAGTAAATTGATATTAAAATCCCCACAGAGAATGATGTGTAATGGCCAGTGAGCTAGTTCGTTTTTCACCCAGTTAAAAACTCCTGGGATGTCCATTATTGATCCATATACTGAGCAGAGTGTAAAAGAGACATTTCCCATAAGGCTACACTTAGTGATCAACCAAAAAACAATTGTAAAAGGGTCCTAGGGGAGAGAAGTTTAAAGACCTATAAGCACCCTATCCCCTAATCTAGCTAATGAAAAAACAAACAGGGTACTAGTGGTCTGAAAGGGCTAATGAGATTAAAGAATGCTCAAGAAATGTTGTGTGCTTGTGTGAAGATTGCTAGGTGAAGAAATGAAAACCCATCAGCCCACCCATTGGCGGAGCTTCATCATTTGGGATTTTTGTATATACTGGTATCCACCAAGTACCTTGCTAGAGGAGATTGCAAGGAAAATCCTGGGTAAGGATACACCAGTGATGAGCAGCCAGGAGAATGTTGTAGAAAAAGGGCTGTGGGAAAACAAAGTGTTGCAGTGCTCAAAATAAGTTATATAGTGGTGATGTGATGTTAAAATTGACTATCACGGTGCCAAACAAGGAACTTTATTAAGAAGGCCACCGTGATGGCAAAATTAAAAGCAGAGTGTTGATAGCATTGCAAACAAATATTGCTATCCAGTGGTCTGTGTACTGGTCAACATGTTTCAGCCATTAATGGCTTTCTTCAGGACCTATATTAATCACTACTGCAACAGTGAAAACAAAAAGTGAACTAAATTAACACAAATACCATGCTAAATAAAATATAACATACCATGAAGTGATTCTAAATGGTAAGCGTTGAAGTCATGGTTGGAGGGGATCTTCTCCTAGAAGAAAATATGTGTGAACACACAATCATCAAAATGTAAGACATTATGTGCATGATACTTTAACATGAAACGGCCCTGGAGCTCTTGCTCCGTGAAATATTTTTTTTTAATGTAAATTACTCACCCAAGTACTGCTTGGGAGTAGCCTCACCTCACCTGGCACTCGCTCAGGAAAAAGAGGCCCCGCTCTAAGGAAATGGAATGGAAAGTAACATACACCATTATAGTGAAAGAAATTCTTTACAATGGTGTATAAACCTTCTCCCGGAATCAACTCTAATGTCTGGGTGGTTAGGGCAAAACTACAGACAGTAATGGACAATACTGTATAAAGCGTCATTGGTTGAAGTAATGTAAAATTACAATGCATCTCAAAGCAAGAAACTAGGAGACATTGTGTAAAAACTATAACGTATCTGCTCTCCAGATAAAATAATACAATTGCATTCATTGTGAATCACATGGTTGTCACAAGTGAAACTCACAAGACACCGGTGTTGTGAAAAAAACCTCTTAAAGACAGAAGAAGTGAAAATAAACCAGTAGATTTCACTGGCAAATGGCACCAGCCTGCCATGCAGCGATTGCTAATCACATGCAATGCTAGTATGAATATCAGTTGTTACAAAAAGGCAACAGCTATACAGCAGACTAATATTTTAAGAGATAATAATAAAAAAGAATCCTCTTGTCTACACTCAATTTTTTAGAAAATGGTGTGCATCTCAATTGAGAAACCTCAACCCACCTGTCCGTCGGTACCTCCAACTCCTGCTGAGCCGAGGGGAAGGTAGCGTACCAGGTAGCGTGGTGGGTTTAAAAACTGCACTGGTGGACCAGAAAGAGAAACCAACTCAATTGTCATCGATTGGTTGAACCGCAGAACAATGGCAGAGTCCGCTTCTATTGCTCCGTACAGCGAGACACAGTCGGCAAAAGAAATCGAGCCGCCCACGCTGAATGAGGGAGGCAGCATTCAATTGGTAGTTTGTTGTAATACTGGTCTCCCATTGGTTGATGGATACGCCAATGGGATAGACTCAGAACCAGAAAAAGAGAAGGCTATATCAATAAACATATGCGTACTCAATCGCAGGCAAGTGTCACTTAGTTTACGATAAAAATAGTGGTCATAGCAGCATGCGGGAGTTAAGAAATATAACTCGGAAAATAATGTTTGCCAAACCACTAGTTATTGCATCGATAAGCAACGAGCGTGTAAGCAGCTACACTGGCGGACCAGAAGGGGAACCATAACAAAAGGGTAAGGATTGGTTGAGCCACAAACCAATAAACCTGTCCGCTTTCAGTTTGTAGACGTCACTGTAATAAAGTAAAAAACGAGTGAGAGGATGGCAGTATCGGTAAACTGTAAACGCTCAATCTCAGTGACTCGGTTCATAGTTAGACCTACTTAGAGGACTAATTTGTGTAGTTCTTAAGCAATATAGCCATTTTGCTAGTAGGTATATGGGTAAACATTGTGTTAAATAGCGGCGAAAAAATCGGCGAAAAATCGCAGCGAAAAAATCGCGCTAGGAAACCACCTTATCTAATAAACACATCATAAGGGGGGAAGGACAGAAGGCACGTCGTGCCTGGTGAACCAATAGGATGAAAATTTAGTCATCTAACGGACAGAGTTACATGTACTAAACCCCTTGTTTAGACTTATGTCCCAATGTGAAGATGAATAAGTAAATAACCAAGAATAACTGACAGGAGTAGCCAATAACTGGGAATATTCACAGTGTTTATGCAACCGGAGAGACTAATAGCCAAGATGTTTGCAAAATATGTCAGGTACACTGGACTCGACTCAATGGACAACATCAGAGGCCCAAAGTGAGCTACCAATATAGTATTTGATGATGTCACGATATAGAATAGAAGGTACCGTGAACAGGATATCAAAAGTAACACCCATAGAGAAGTATCAGATTTGGACCCAGGGAATTTCATCGTTCAGTCCCACCGTGTCACATTTTAATCTGAAAATCCATTTCTGCTCCTTAATGAATAAGTAGCGAGAGACGTCGCTAACGTGTTGTGGAACAAAGGGTTGTTCAAGAACTATCCACTTGATGTCGTCCGCGGTATGCCTCATGGTCAGAAAATGGTTAGTCATACGGGTAGCCTGCCGGTTACATCTGATGGTGCTCTTATGCTCCTGAATCCTAAGTTTGACTTTCCTTGTGGTCATACCAACGTAACGGAGAGAGCAAGGGCAAGTTATAAAGTAAATTACCCTTTCACTGTTACAATTGGTATGACGTTTTAGGACCCAAGGGCGCTCCGTGCCGATGTCCACCGTCTTGGTCTTTTCTGTCTGTGGACATACCGAGCATGAGCCGCAAGGATAATGTCCCTGTACTGGAGGGAGGTCCCATAAGGTAGTGATCGAATCTTGCTGTATTGAGTGTGGTCTAGTATGTACTAGATTGTCCCGTAAACTGTGACTCCTCTTAAAGGCAAACAGTGGAGATGGAATAGTGACCCCAGCAGTATTCAGGATGCGCCAGTGCCTTCGAATGATTTTTTGTACCTTGGTAGAAGCTGTACTAAATGTTGTAACAAAGGTCAGCTTCTCTAACGGAGGTCTATCCACTGGCGGACCTAATAGAGCATCGCGATGGTTATTTGATGCCCTTTTGCCTGCCCTATGGATCAAAGCACTCGGATAATGACGATGTCTAAGCTTTGTGCTTGAATCACGGGATATCTCTTCATAGTCACTTTTTTCCGAGCAATTCCTCCGAACCCTTAAGAATTGCCCAAAGGGCAAATTTTCTCGCAGGGAACGTGGATGGTGACTATCAAATAGAAGAAAGAGTTTCTTGACATGGGTTTGCGATACAGCTTACTAGCTAGATGGCCATCCTTCGGAAAGATAAGTAGGTCAAGAAAAGGAAGTTCTGTCACACTGTACTCCACAGTGAATTTGAGGAATTGGTTCTGGGTGTTTAACCAATTTTGAAAAGCGAGGATAGATGTTATATCACCATGCCAAACCACCAGGATATCGTCGGTGTATCTCTTCCACAACATCGTATGATGGCGATGCACCCGCGATTGGCTCATTTTAATTATCACGAAATGAGAGAAGGTGACCACCGCGTGTGTGCTTAGAGCTATTTACTGCGCTGCGCTGTGGTTCGCGCTCGCTCTTTTAAAATAATTACCTGTTCACTTTTCTGTTTATTTCTCCTTTGGTCTTGATTTTAATTTGCGTCATTGCTGCGACCCACCCTGGCCCTCACAGCACTATAAAAATAATTCAAACACCGCTACTTAGCGGGTCCGGGCTCCCGGGTCTCTTGTAGGTCACGTGACCATCTCGTCACGACGACGCCATCTTGGGAAGGCTGGTTCCTTCCTGCTTCCTGGGGGTTAGCGCGCTAGCGCTTGGTCCGCCTACCGCCTACTTAAGGTGAGTTTTCCTGCGGGGTCTGCCTGGAGAAGGTGACCACCGCGTGTGTGCTTAGAGCTATTTACTGCGCTGCGCTGTGGTTCGCGCTCGCTCTTTTAAAATAATTACCTGTTCACTTTTCTGTTTATTTCTCCTTTGGTCTTGATTTTAATTTGCGTCATTGCTGCGACCCACCCTGGCCCTCACAGCACTATAAAAATAATTCAAACACCGCTACTTAGCGGGTCCGGGCTCCCGGGTCTCTTGTAGGTCACGTGACCATCTCGTCACGACGACGCCATCTTGGGAAGGCTGGTTCCTTCCTGCTTCCTGGGGGTTAGCGCGCTAGCGCTTGGTCCGCCTACCGCCTACTTAAGGTGAGCTTTCCTGCGGGGTCTGCCTGGAGAAGGTGACCACCGCGTGTGTGCTTAGAGCTATTTACTGCGCTGCGCTGTGGTTCCCGCTCGCTCTTTTAAAATAATTACCTGTTCACTTTTCTGTTTATTTCTCCTTTGGTCTTGATTTTAATTTGCGTCATTGCTGCGACCCACCCTGGCCCTCACAGCACTATAAAAATAATTCAAACACCGCTACTTAGCGGGTCCGGGCTCCCGGGTCTCTTGTAGGTCACGTGACCATCTCGTCACGACGACGCCATCTTGGGAAGGCTGGTTCCTTCCTGCTTCCTGGGGGTTAGCGCGCTAGCGCTTGGTCCGCCTACCGCCTACTTAAGGTGAGCTTTCCTGCGGGGTCTGCCTGGAGAAGGTGACCACCGCGTGTGTGCTTAGAGCTATTTACTGCGCTGCGCTGTGGTTCGCGCTCGCTCTTTTAAAATAATTACCTGTTCACTTTTCTGTTTATTTCTCCTTTGGTCTTGATTTTAATTTGCGTCATTGCTGCGACCCACCCTGGCCCTCACAGCACTATAAAAATAATTCAAACACCGCTACTTAGCGGGTCCGGGCTCCCGGGTCTCTTGTAGGTCACGTGACCATCTCGTCACGACGACGCCATCTTGGGAAGGCTGGTTCCTTCCTGCTTCCTGGGGGTTAGCGCGCTAGCGCTTGGTCCGCCTACCGCCTACTTAATGCTCGCTTTTGACGTAGCGGTCTAGCGTAGCGGTCGCGCCTTCGCTACGCCTGAGTCTCGCCAGAGTCCTGCCCGTCTGCGCCCGTCAGCGTCCCGGAGGCGGGCGGAGCGGCGGGTGGGACTCTACCATCAGGGATGTGTCCCCCTGGGACCCCCGTTTTGCGCTATTCTTCTGGCGAACTCCGCTTGTTCCATCCTCATGTCTCTGGTTGCCACACTGTTTTTCCCGGTCGATATCATGGGAAATCCCGTTGCCCGGGTTGTGGCTGGTACCCGACCCGCTCGCTCACCTTACGGCCGAGCAATGACACTTTTAGGAGGGGCTTCGGGTGCATGCTATTAAACACCAGGTCAGCATGCAAACATGCGCAGGATATTTATGAGCTTCTCGACACAGAGAAGCCACTATGCCTCATGCTTACTGAGACATGGTGGACCGACTCTTCTAATCCTGATGTCGCTATGGCAATCCCTTCTGATTATAACATCTTCAGAAGGGATAGAGCCAAGGGAAGGGGAGGTGGAGTGGCGTTAGTGGTCCGGAAAGGAACGCCATGTGCGATCCTGCCAGCTATCGACATCCGAGGCTCTGAGACCCTAGCCTTCTCTATCACTCTATCGCCCCATCAATCCTTTAAGGGACTGCTTATATACAGGCCACCTGGTGCACCCGGCACCTTCTTTGAAGATCTGGACTTGGTGCTGATTGAGCTGGCCCTGAAAGCTGAACATCTTATCGTGGCTGGCGATCTTAATTTTCGGTTGGATGATCCATCCGATCCGGCTGCCACCAAACTTTCTGAGGCGCTAACCCCTTTGGGACTTATCCCTCACCTTCGGGAGTCTACGCATGAGAAGGGGCACACCCTTGACCAAGTTTTCTCGTCTGTCCCTCTTGAGGGTATAGAGGTTACTCCGGTCCTTTGGTCCGACCACTTCCTTGCCAAATTTGTGATCAAGGGCATAGGTAAGTCAGTGCCTACTCCGGCACATCAACAGGGTCGTGTCCACAGGGCATTCCATCGAGTAACCCCAGAGATGCTGGCGCAAGCAGTTGTGGCCCATCCTTGCCTCTTTTCAGGCGATTTAGACAGGGATTTGCAGACCATGCAGGACTGGTTTCTGGATAGGTTAAACGATCTTGCCCCGGAAGTAACATCTCGCCCGACACCGAAACGGGTCTCCGCGCCTTGGTTTACCGCTGCACTGTCGGCTACGCGGCAGCAGTGCAAGGTAGCCGAAAGAGCCTGGCGGGCACAATATGACTCTGTTGCCAAGCTGACCTATAAAACGGTGGTCAAGGCTTATCACCGGGACATTCGCCTGGAAAAAAAAGCGTATTTAGCCAGGAGAATTGATGCTGCTTCCAATTCTTGCAAGGAGATATTCTCCATCGTGAGAGAATTTACCTCACCTTGGTCGAACACCTCGGACCAAAAACCATCTGGTACCTGGGCTGCGGATCTTGCTGATTTTTTCACGAGCAAGATCCAACGCATCCAGGAGTCATTCCTGGTACCAATGTCTGTGGGCCAAATTGAACGTGACATCAACATATTGCCACAGGCTGGGCCTAGGGTGACGTTGAGTGTGTTCCCTCCAATCTCTGCTTCGGACTCCCTGGCTTTAATGGGCAAATTAAAATCGGGTTCTCCCCTGGACCCATGCCCGGCTAAATTTTTAGCGAAAGTCGCGGAGGTGATCAACCCGTTGGCTAATCCGCTTCTGAATCTTTCACTGAGGCTAGGGGTGGTCCCGCAAACCTGGAAACAGGCGATGGTGATACCCTTGCTTAAAAAATCTGGCCTAGACCCGAAGGCCCCAGTTAATTATAGGCCCATCTCCCTGCTGCCGGCCCTCACCAAGATTCTGGAAAAGCACGTTCAAGGCGTGCTTTCCAATTTTCTGGAATCTAATGAGATCTTGCACGCCACCCAATCGGGATTTCGTCCCCATCTTAGCACGGAGACTGCGCTCCTGGAGGTCTCGGAAACCATTAAAGGGGTTCTGGACTCCGGGGGCAAAGTCATGCTGGTGATGTTAGACCTGTCGGCGGCTTTCGACACCGTTCCCCATGATGGTCTTCTCGCAAGACTTCGCGAGATAGGCATACAGGGGACGGTGTTCGACTGGTTTTCTTCCTTTCTTGCCGGCCGCCGGCAGACGATCTGGGCCCCGCCTGATTCCGCCGTGATGCCGCCTCTGGGAGTCGGGGTCCCTCAGGGCTCGGTTCTGAGCCCGACCCTCTTTAACATCATTATGACCCCGTTGGCGGCACTGGTGGAGTCGCATGGTGCCCAGATCGTATCCTATGCGGATGACACCCAGCTCCTCTTCTCGTGTACGAGAGGAGGTGACTTTGATGGGGAGAGTATTCGGGATTGCCTTGGGGCTGTTTTCCATTGGTTCCATCTAAACAGCCTCAAGTGCAATTCCGATAAGTCCGAAGTACTGTTCTTCGGGTGTGACACCGAACCCGTTTGGCAGACTTGGTGGCCTCGGGATATGTTCCCTCCATCCTGTTCCTCTCAGGTTGCAAAGAATCTAGGGGTGAAGCTGGATAACAGGTTAACTTTGAAATCCCAGGTCCTGGGGGTGTCGGGCATGTGCTTTGGCATCCTTAGGATGCTGCGGAGGTTTCTTCCCCTGTTGTCCGTGGAACATAGGACGCTGACAGTTCAGGCTCTGATTGGGTCCAGGTTGGATTATTCCAACGTTCTCTACCTGGGCCTTCCAGAGTACTTGCTGCAGCGCCTTCAGGTGGTGCAGAACGCCGCGGCTAGGGCAATTTTCGGCCTTAGTAGGCGCGCTAGTGCCTCAGGCCTGCTGGTAACTTTACATTGGTTGCCCATCCGCAAGAGGATCGCCTTTAAGGCTCTGACCTTGGTCTATAAAGCTCTCCACAAGGGGGGAGCTAAGTACCTTCAAAAGAGACTGGTCTTTTATCATCCGACCAGATCTCTGAGGTCGGAATCCCTGCACCTTGCCGTTGTCCCTCGGGTAAAGAAAGCGCGCCTTGGGGGGCGCTCTTTTGGATTGCTGGCATCTCGGCTATGGAACTCTTTGCCGCTGGCCCTGCGGGGAGCCACTAGCTTGCTGGTTTTTAGGAAAGGCCTTAAAACGTGGCTTTTTACTCAGTAGCCGTTCTCTCTTGAATTTTTGGCTTACTGCTCTTTTAGTCTTTCTTTTGGTGTTATGTTATTATGTTGCAGCTTCTTCGCCTTCTCCAATAAAAGCGCCGGGACACTCTTTTTGAGTAGCCGTGCGCTATAAAAATGAACCAATAACATAACCAATAACATAACATAACGACTGCCAAAAGGGTGGCTGATGCCATCCTCGTTGAGATACAGGTATTGGAAGGTCAGATTCAGAGCTACCTTCACAAGTACCCAGTTCAAGAAGCAACTGGATGAAGCGAACAAGACCAACAAAGAATATAGAGACTCTATCTTTTTTACTAAGATAGAGAAGTTCAAAAAGGATCTGGCGAAGTTCTCGCAGGAGAAAATCTATCTGTACACTAGTGAGGGTTACAAACCACCAGACTTCACCACCAAAGGAAAAAGGTACAGATCCAGTTATTCTACTACTTCTTCATCGGATCCTGATTCGAGTGATTCAGATGTGGGAAGTAATGGGGCCCCACAATGGAGAGGGAGGGGCCAATTCAATCGGCCGAATCGTAGAAGATCTGATCAGAGCAACCTCTACCAACAAGATCCCTGATGGCCACCAGCCCCTTGGGGTTATCCCCAATTTCCTCAACTAATGCCACAGTTCTATCCGCAGCCCTTACCTTATGACGGGCAGGCTTTTTTAGGACAGGGCCGTGGCCGGAGCCGGGCAGGCGGAGAGGTCAACCATCAGTACAGTGGGAAGACGAACAAGAGTTTCCCAACACTCGCAGTCGGAGGGGTCAACAACAACAACCCCAGGAAGCAAGGAGGACTTAGTAGTCAATCTGAGTTCACGTATACTCACTTCCTCTGAACACCAAGTGCTTAATAAAGGACTTGGGTTTGTTCCCACTCACAGTGGAGATGCCTTCATGCTACATAATGAGGTCAAAAAATTCTTTCGGAAAGTCCGTCTGCACTTCTTTTTCTTAAACAACACTAGAGACCATGATCAGATTGATAAAGATGATAACACTGGTCTCAAAAAGAAGTCTACATTCACCCCTCTCTTACAGCAGGTACCCCCTATGGTTGGTGCTTTTGAAAAGGCAGTAATCCATGAGATTGATTCCATTGATCTAACGAAACATGATACCTTCCAGAATCTGTCGAAACAAGAACAAATGTCAGTTGAGACATTGTCCAAAGACAGTAACATCACGATCAAACCAGCCGATAAGGGCGGTGCGATAGTCATTCTTGATACTGCTACTTACCGAGCTGAATGTTTGAGACAGTTGGGAGACTCCAACTCCTACACACTACTTACTAGTGATCCCACCTCTAAATTAGCTTCTGAAATTAAAAACTTGGTAGAGGAAGCCAGAGCGGAGGGCTAGATAACATCACAAGAGGCCCTGTTCTTGGTGAATAACAACCCAGTGACCCCTTATTTCTACGCACTGCCCAAGATACATAAACCGGCCAGGCCACCGCCTGGTCGGCCCATTATCTCTGGCATTGGCTCCCTTTTAGAGCCACTCTCAACGTTTGTGGACTTTTTCGTGCGACCGCTGGTCCATAGGATGCCTACCTACCTTCAGGACATGAAGGACGTTCTTCGTCTTCTGCCTGAGGTTGAGTTCAACGCCGAAACTGACTATCTTGTCAGTTTTGACGTTGAATCCCATTACACCTGTATTCCGCAGGAGGAGACATTGCAGACAGTTAGGCTCCTGTTGGAGTCTCAAGATCATGCTAGCATCACTCCGATAAATTTAATGATGGAACTAGCCAGACTAGCGATGACTGAAAACTATTTCCAGTTTGAGGACTCACTGTACCTACAAATTTCGGGGACCTCGATGGGGAGCGTGTTCGCCCCAAGCCTGGCCAACTTATATGTCCATCAATTTGAGACACAGTCTGTACTCGACCACAACAATCCGTTTTACCATCATACGAAGTTGTGGAAGAGATACGTCGACGATATCCTGGTGGTTTGGCGTGGTGATATAACATCTATCCTCGCTTTTCAAAATTGGTTAAACACCCAGAACCAATTGCTCAAATTCACTGTGGAGTACAGTGTGACAGAACTTCCTTTTATTGACCTACTTATCTTTCCGAAGGATGGCCATCCAGCTAGTAAGCTGTATCGCAAACCCATGTCAAGAAACTCTCTTCTTCTATTTGATAGTCACCATCCACGTTCCCTGCGAGAAATTTTGCCCTTTGGGCAATTCTTAAGGGTTCGGAGGAATTGCTCTGAAAAAAGTGACTACGAAGAGATATCCCGTGATTCAAGCACAAAGCTTAGACATCGTCATTATCCGAGTGCTTTGATCCGTAGGGCACGCAAAAGGGCATCAAATAACCTTCGCGATGCTCTATTAGGTCCGCCAGTGGATAGATCTCCGTTAGAGAAGCTGACCTTTGTTACAACATTTAGTACAGCCTCTACCAAGGTACAAAAAATCATTCGAAGGCACTGGCGCATTCTGAATACTGCGGGGGTCACTATTCCATCTCCACTGTTTGCCTTTAAGAGGAGTCACAGTTTACGGGACAATCTAGTACATACTAGACCACGCTCAATACAGCAAGATTCGATCACTACCTTATGGGACCTCCCTCCTGTACAGGGACATTATCCTTGCGGCTCATGCTCGGTATGTCCACAGACAGAAAAGACCAAGACGGTGGACATCGGCACGGAGCGCCCATGGGTCCTAAAACGTCATACCAATTGTAACAGTGAAAGGGTAATTTACTTGATAACTTGCCCTTGCTCTCTCAGTTACGTTGGTATGACCACAAGGAAAGTCAAACTTAGGATTCAGGAGCATAAGAGCACCATCAGATGTAACCGGCAGGCTACCCGTATGACTAACCATTTTCTGACCATGAGGCATACCGCGGACAACATCAAGTGCATAGTTCTTGAACAACCCTTTGTTCCACAACACGTTAGCGACGTCTCTCGCTACTTATTCATTAAGGAGCAGAAATGGATTTTCAGATTAAAATGTGACACAGTGGGACTGAACGATGAAATTCCCTGGGTCCAAATCTGATACTTCTCTATGGGTGTTACTTTTGATATCCTGTTCACGGTTCCTTCTATTCTATATCGTGACATCATCAAATACTATATTGGTAGCTCACTTTGGGCCTCTGATTTTGTCCATTGAGTCGAGTCTAGTGTACCTGACATATTTTGCAAACATCTTGGCTATTAGTCTCTCCGGTTGCATAAACACTGTGAATATTCCCAGTTATTGGCTACTCCTGTCAGTTATTCTGGGTTATTTACTTATTTATCTTCACATTGGGACATAAGTCTAAACAAGGGGTTTAGTACATGTAACTCTGTCCATTAGGTGACTAAATTTTCATCCTATTGGTTCACCAGGCACGACGTGCCTTCTGTCCTTCCCCCCTTATGATGTGTTTATTAGATAAGGGGGTTTTCCGAGCGCGATTTTTTCGCTGCGATTTTTCGCCGATTTTTTCGCCGCCATTTACCACAATGTTTACCCATATACCTACTAGCAAAATGGCTACATTGCTTAAGAACTACACAAATTAGTCCTCTAAGTAGGTCTAACTATGAACCGAGTCACTGAGATTGAGCGTTTACAGTTTACCAATACTGCCATCCTCTCACTCGTTTTTTACTTTATTACAGTGACGTCTACAAACTGAAAGCGGACAGGTTTATTGGTTTGTGGCTCAACCAATCCTTGCCCTTTTGTTATGGTTCCCCTTCTGGTCCGCCAGTGTAGCTGCTTACACGCGCGTTGCTTATCGATGCAATAACTAGTGGTTTGGCAAACATTATTTTTCGAGTTATATTTCTTAACTCCCGCATGCTGCTATGACCACTATTTTTATCGTAAACTAAGTGACACTTGCCTGCGATTGAGTACGCATATGTTTATTGATATAGCCTTCTCTTTTCCTGGTTCTGAGTCTATCCCATTGGCGTATCCATCAACCAATGGGAGACCAGTATTACAACAAACTACCAATTGAATGCTGCCTCCCTCATTCAGCGTGAGTGGCTCGATTTCTTTTGCTGACTGTGTCTCGCTGTACGGAGCAATATAAGCGGACTCTGCCATTGGTCCACGGTTCAACCAATCAATGACGATTGAGTTGGTTTCTCTTTCTGGTCCACCAGTGCAGTTGTGAAACCCACCACGCTGCCTTGTACGCTACCTTCCCCTCGGCTCAGTAGGGTTTGGAGGTACCGACGGACAGGTGGGTTGAGGATTCTCAATTGAGATGCACACCTTTTTCTAAAAATTGAGTGTAGACAAGAGGATTCTTTGTTATTATTATCTCTTAAAACATTAGTCTGCTGTATAGCTGTTGCCTTTTTGTAACAACTGATATTCATACTAGCATTGCATGTGATTAGCAATCGCTGCATGGCAGGCTGGTGCCATTTGCCAGTGATATCTACTGGTTTATTCTCACTTCTTCTGTCTTTAAGAGGTTTTTTCCACAACACCGGTGTCTTGTGAGTTTCACTTGTGACAACCATGTGATTCACAATGAATGCAATTGTATTATTTTATCTGGAGAGCAGATATGTTATAGTTTTTACACAACGTCTCCTAGTTTCTTGCTTTGAGATTCATTGTAATTTTACATTACTTCAACCAATGACGCTTTATACAGTATTGTCCATTACTTCACGGGGCTAGTGGAGTCTGTAGTTTTGCCCTAACCACCCAGACATTAGAGTTGATTCCGGGAGATGGTTTATACACCATTGTAAAGAATTTCTTTCACTATAATGGTGTATGTTACTTTGCTTTCCATTTCCTTAGAGCGGGGCCTCTTTTTCCTGAGCGAGTGCCAGGCGAGGTGAGGCTACTCCCAAGCAGTACTTGGGTGAGTAATTTACGTTAAAAAAAAAAAAATTCACGGAGCAAGAGCTCCAGGGCCATTTCATGTTAAAGTATCATGCACATAATGTCTTACATTTTGATGATTGTGTGTTCACACATATTTTCATCTAGGAGAAGATCCCCTCCAACCATGACTTCAACGCTTACCATTTAGAATCACTTCATGGTATGTTATATTTTATTTAGCATGGTATTTGTGTTAATTTAGTTCACTTTTTGTTTTCACTGTTGCAGTAGTGATTAATATAGGTCCTGAAGAAAGCCATTAATGGCTGAAACATGTTGACCAGTACACAGACCACTGGATAGCAATATTTGTTTGCAATGCTATCAACACTCTGCTTTTAATTTTGCCATCACGGTGGCCTTCTTAATAAAGTTCCTTGTTTGGCACCGTGATAGTCAATTTTAACATCACATCACCACTATATAACTTCTTTTGAGCACTGCAACACTTTGTTTTCCCACAGCCCTTTTTCTACAACATTCTCCTGGCTGCCTATCACTGGTGTATCCTTACCCAGGATTTTCCTTGCAATCTCCTCTAGCAAGGTACTTGGTGGATACCAGTATATACAAAAATCCCAAATGATGAAGCTCCGCCAATGGGTGGGCTGATGGGTTTTCGTTTCTTCACCTAGCAATCTTCACACAAGCACACAACATTTCTTGAGCATTCTTCAATCTCATTAGCCCTTTCAGACCACTAGTACCCTGTTTGTTTTTTCATACACTTAGTGATCACCCACCTTCCTATCGGGTCAGTATGAGTTTGGTCAAACTGTTGCTTATTATTCTGGGCTAGGAGGGCATCTCCTCGTGTATGAGTCCCTTGAGTCGTCCCTGCTATAAATCTGAAAACCAAATTCTTTGGGAGACCAGTTCTTGATTTTTCTATATGGGTTTCTTGAAGACAGATTATATCTGCCTGCAATACCCTCAGCCCCTGTGAAACCCTTTGTCTTTTTTCGATATTGTTTAACGCACATAAATTAAAAGTGGCAATTCAGAGTTTCCATGGTACTCTCACTAGAGTAGTCATAAAATGCCATGACCTCTACACCCACATACCACCATGAAGAAATAAATATACACTTCTCCAGATTTCCAGCCAACTCAGGCTTCCTAACCAATTCAAGAGCACACCCATCTGTGTGGGCTCCCTCCCACCCCTACCTCCCCAACCTCCCCACCACACCATGAGTAATCAGGCAAAGCCTGTGGATACCGACCAAAACAAGAAGAACGGTAACATAGGCCCTCGTCAGCAGCAGACTGGACTACGGAAATGCACTCTAAGCAGGAATCCAAAGCCCAAAAACTATGATGACTGCAATGCATCCAAAACTACTCCCCCCGACTGATCGTCAACATCCCCGCCGCAGCTATATCACCCCCCCACCTGACAAATCTACACTGGCTCCCCGTCGACAAGAGAATCACCTTCAAGCTCCTCACCGATGCACACAAAGCACTCCACAACAGCGGACCAGCCTACCTGAACAGCAGACTCAGCTTCCACACCCCCACCCGCCACCTCCGCTTCACCAGCCTTGCCCTCACCACTGTCCCCCGCATCCAACGAATGACCTCCGGCAGCAGATCCTTCTCCTACCTCGCCACCAAGACCTGGAACACTCTCCCTACCCACATACGGCAGACCCAAGACCTACTCACCTTCAGAAGACTCCTTAAGACCTGGCTCTTCGAGCTGTATCAGCACACCCCCCTCCCTTCAGTGCCTTGGGACCCTCACGGGTAAGTAGCATGCTCTACAAGTACTTTGATTAATTGATTGATTGAAGCCTGAATGATGATGAGTGGTCAATCCCCTACAGCGTCGCCTCCCTCTTCAGATCCGGTCAAAATAATGAAGAAGCAAAGAAATAAGAAGGAAAAAAGAAGAAATAACATCTAATAATCTTATGCATTCCAATATCATATACCTCAACACTAGCCGCCTTCCTAAAGATCATTAAAGCTTATTACTGCTGGCCCCCTGACTAATACACAACAGATATTCCTAAGCCTGGATCTCGGAATTAAATCTATGGATGTGACCCTTAAATACAGTCTTCAATATAGCTGGGTTCTGAAGGTAAACTTCAGCACCAATTCTTTGGAAGGGATTAATTAGCCATCAAAGATGCCACCTTCCCTCCAAAGTGGCATGCACAATGTCCGGTCTGGACAAAAAGGTCACATATTCTTATGTCTTCTGGGCATTTCGGTGTAGCTTGTCATATATAAATTACTTTAGTAAGTTATTACCAAAGTACACCAGCATCGCTCTAGGCCTTTCAGACTCTCTCTGTGGGTGTTTTTTTGCCACAAGTGGAAACCTATCGGCACATTCGATCTCCATGTCCCAGTCCCACTTGACTTCCTCCGGAAAGGCACCTCTCAACAGCTGCACAATATAATCCCTGGGATTATCTCCCTCCACCCTATCAGGGATCCCTCAGAAATTTTTATTTTTCTGCCATTGGCGGTTTTCCTGATCCTCTATTTTGGACATTGCATTTTCTGCTCTCAATGTTTCCATCTGTGCTTCCAAAGATTCCGTCTGATCCTCCACCACTTGCAGTTTATTAGATGTGAGCCTAGCACGATGACTTTCGCTCCAATTCTCTTCTTGCATTTGCTTCAAAGATGAGAATATGGTAGAAAGTGATGGTTCCTGACTTTCAGTAGGTATTCCTATATCTGTTTTATCAGCATCCCCTGTTTCTTGAAAGGATATTTGAGCATTAGAATAGTCCCACTTCAGTTGCTGCCTATTACTCCCAGACATGCTGTTTCTCCTCTTCTTAGTCTTTTTCCTTGAAGTTTTCTCCCTTTGGGTAAGCTGGAGATCATCCATGTTGCTATTTGAGTCCGAGGAACACTCTTTGCTTAATGAGAAGCTCTCTTGCTTGGAGAAATCTGAGATGTCGGTTAACAAAAAACAATTCCCTCCCCTGATAATTCAGTGGATAGGGATCCCAGCTGTTTATGGCTTGTTTTTCCTAAATCTGTCCAGATAATTGTTTTAGATTGATTCTGCCCATCATGTCAACCTTATCTTCTTTCCCATCGTTCATGGTTTGACAGTGGTCTCAATATCCTCCACAATCATATTTGCAGTTACACCACCTACATTTTTCCCTCCTTTGGTATTTTGGATAGCTTGCCCATGGCAATAATTCCATGATTTGAACTGTCAACTGTATTAAAGAATCAGGGACTGTAGGTTTTTTCCAAAGGGCGGTCACTTTTTTCCCCCCTGAAACAGTGGGTGTAAAAAAAGATGCAATTCGTGGTTGAGAGGACCCACATTCCATTTATCCCAGGCTAGGGAGGTTCCTTGCAGGTTGTTTCTTGCTCCTTCCCTGCTCTCGCTTAGGTTTACCTGGACACTCATTCTCCTTCTGCTGGCACACCTCCACGGCAGACACCATCAGACCAGACGCTGCTCCACCCGCTGCAGTTTCAACAATGCTCGAGCTGGCAGCCTGTGTCTTCTTTTTTCCTCCACGTACAGCCATACTTTCCTCTGTGTCCACAAGACGAGTGTGACAAACCCCTGCTGGAGTAGCCACTCCCAAGAAATCCATGAGGAACCGTCAAACAAATTGGTGGGCCAACTCCCAGCACACCCCGATCAGAAGACCCGGTCTCCAACTAAGGGAGCAGGGTGCCAAAGCAATGACCATAAGGAGAGCGAGGCTGTGTGGACCCTGTAAGTTGAGCACTCACCATCTTTACTCCATGCCTTCATAATTAATGAGAGGTAGTTGATAACACTCAAAGTGCCTGTTCAATTTCACTTTGAAATCCTTATACGAAAAGCACTTTTTGATTATATTGGTAAATCCTTACAGTTATTGCTATTGCCTTTTTGCTTGTGTGCAAAATACCTGTTGCTACGAATAATCACATTACAAAATCAAATGGCCTTAAGGGACCAATAATGGTCTACTACTGTGCCACTATATTATAAACAAGTGTTTGCACTAAGCATTATAGTTTGTGTTTTTCTTCCTCTCTATAGCTACTTCTGCTGCTGGAGGACACCCATCCTAACAGGAGATAGCTGCCCGGCTGTGGCGCCAGACGCTGGAGCCTGTCATGGCCGAATACCACCAAATGGTGGCTTTGGAGGAGGAAGAGGAGGCACATGCCTCCAGTTCCTTGGATGACAAGCCTGGCCTGAATCCATCTCAGCCACACTAATGCCAGTGCCGCCCTAAGACAGGGTCCACTGCTGCCTAGCGGAACACCACCACCCCCCTCTCGTCATTGACAACAGTAGATGCCTCTTCCTTTGCACTGTACGTGAGCTGGCACTGCTCTGGCATAGGTAGCCGAACCTGGACAAGGGCATGTCCCATCTACACACATGAATGGCTGCCCTCAAAGCTTAATTTTATTGAACTTTTTATGAAGGGAGAGACTGTGTCAATGTGGGTGTGGGGGAAAATATTGCAGAGAAGTTTGGGAAAGGGTCAGACTCTGTACATTTGAGAGGTTTTGATTGGAGAGAGGGGTAGGTGGATTTCCTATATACAATGTTTTTTCAATGCATATCATTCTTTATCCATTTTTTGTCTTTGCATTGCTAGTTAGAACACCATTGTGTTTTGTTATTGATGAAAAGCTGTCCTCTGAAATTATCACATATTATACTGTACATCAGCTTTCCCCCTAGACTTTCCCTGCATGAAGTCTCCTGACATTTATGTATGTGTCAGTAGGTTACTTTACTTACCTCTTCTTTCAATCCAATATACCCAGCTACCAGACTAGGAACAGACTAGTTCTGTTTTACGTATTGCTTGATGAGGTTTTGCAGCACCCACCCACTTATCAAAGTGTATATGGAATGAATGAATGGAGGAACAAGTAGAGCACAATGAATACCCACAGGTAGCTTGCTGCTTCAAGTGACAAAAATAGGAACTACCACTAACGTCTAGTGACTAAATAACCATGTTTTTAAAGATTTCCTAAAGGCTAAAAGAGAGGTGGTATATTTCATCTCTAATAGGAGCTTGTTCAAGTCTAAAGCAGTGCAGCTAATGAAGCTCCTGATGCCCCATGAAGAATGTTTGAAGTAAGGGACAAACAGATTGCTAGTGGAGCTAGACCTAAGTGTTCTACTGGGTACGTACCATTTAAAACTTTCCTTTGGATAAGCAGGATCTTGTCAGTTGAATGCCTTCAATGCAATACAAAGTGCCTCAAAAACAATACTCGTGCTGCAGAGTGTTATAAGACTTTAAGTTTTTTCAGAGATCTTTTTGGTAAATTCTGAGAAACACTTTTGCAGTAGTCTAACCTTGATAAGACTAATGCAATGACAATTGTCTGTAATAAGTCAAATGGAACAAATTGGGCAAGTTCTTTTAAGATTCTAAGGGCGTAAAAAAAAGAAGAAATTGCCTTAAAAACTTGCTCTTAAAAGTTGAATTTCCCATTCACCAAAAAGCTGAGGTTTTTAACATTTTTAACTGGCATTGGAAGTGTACCTAGGTCCTCTGGTCACCATGAAGGGGACCAGATGGAGGTATTGTTACCAAATAGGATGGCTTCGGTCTTAGAGGAATTTAATTTAAGACAGTTGATAGTCATCCATTTTCTAACTGCACTCATGCATTTCCGAAATCTATCATCCATAATAGAGCTGCTGTTACAGAGCAAGACCACAATCTGGGTGTCATCAGAGTAAGATACCAGTGAGAACCCAAAAGACTTGATCAGATTAGCCAGGGGTGTAACATAGAGATTGAAATGGGCCAGGCTCAACGATGAGCCCTGGGAAACCCACAGGGCAGAAAGAAAGACTCCAATATAAGGGCCAGATGTACGATGTGATTCTGCATGCGCAAACAGGTTTGCGAACCCTTTTGCGCATGCAAAATCACTGTTGGCCATGTACAATTCCTAAATAGCGAGTCGCAATTTATTTCCAACTCGCTATTTAGGAATTGCGAGTCGCAATAAGGAAGGGGCATTCCCTTCCTAATTGCGTCCGCAATGCTATGTGTGAAAAATTTGTGACTGCAATTGAAGTCGCAAAACACTCACAAAGTACCACCCACTTCAAGAGGGTGATAATGCAGTCATAATTTGGAAGGGGTCCCCAGGGAACCCCTTCCACTTTCTTACTGTCTTTAAAAATATTTTTTAATGGCAGGCAGTGGTCCCTGGGACCATTGCCTGCCCTTAAAAAATTAAACAAAAACGTTTCTTTTTTTTTGCTAAATGCATACCGTTTTGCTTTAAGGAAAACAGTTGCATTTCAAAAATAGCTGCTTTATTAAAAAGCAATCCCAGACATGGTGGTCTGCTGACACCAGCAGGCCACCCTCCCTGAGAGGGCTTGCATTCCCAATGGGCTGGCAAATTGCAAGAAGCTCATTAATATTAATGAGCCTCGCAATGTGCGACCCTGTTGGGAATCGCAAACAGTGGTCAAAACGCTGTTGTACATCCAATATAGCACCTCGTAAATTGTGAGTCGCAAAAGACTAGCAATTTGCAAGGCACTATTTTGTGCGTTGTACATCTGGTCCTAAATTCCTTTGAGGGAAACTGATAAAAAAAAAAAGAACGGAGCAAAGCCAAGGCTGCACCATCAATCCCTATGCTCTGTATATGGTCAATCAGAAGGTTATGATTGGCGATGTTAAATGCTGCAGACAAATCAAGCAAAATAAGAGCTGCGTGGCCACCCTTATCTAGTGTCAATCTAATTGCCTCAGTGGTCATGATCAGTGGCAATTCAATACTATGCCTGCTTCTGAAACCAAACTGTGTGTCGTCTAGAAGATGGTTGCTTTCTATAGAGGAAGCCAATTGCTCATTCGTGGCATTTTTCACCAGCTTGGTAGGAGAAGGCAACCAGAGATGGGTCAGTAGCTGTTAGGATCCATTGCATCAAGATTAGGTTTCTTTAAGAGTGGGAGAACTGAGGCCGACTTCCACTGTCTAGGAAAGTATCCTGAACTGAACATGGTATTAAAGATCGTAGGCAAGTAGACAGCTACTAAATTGGGTACTCGTTGAACAATCGTAGGTAGACATGGCTCCATTGGGGATACTGATTTGGTGGTCAGGATGGGCTCCTTTACTTGTTCAACTATAAGGTCATTGAATTCACTTTAAGTGATCCTATCTGAGCTCACAGAAGGGGAAATATTGCTCCTCTGGCAAGTGGAGTTGTTAGAGTTAATTCTAATATATATTACCTCCATTTTTTCCTGAAGAAAGTTTGCAAGAAGGTTGCAGAAAGCCTAGCTACATCCTGCTGAGCTAGGTATAATAGTGAGTTTAGTGGAGGAGTGAGTTTAGTCAGAAACTGATACTTGTTAGAGCTACTGGCCAATTTAATTTGTTTAATAAAATAGACAGATTTTTCAGATACTGCAAGTTTTTCATACTCTGCAATACACTGCTTGTATTTTTCCTTTTCCAATATCTCGTAGTCTCCACCAAGGGAAAAGGGAGATGTCATTGGTACCCACAGAGTCTACTGGGAGGAGTGACTACTGTACACTTATGCCAGAGACCCCAACACTGGAGCCACTAGGAGAGTGGTCGTGCCTCAGAATTACAGGGAGTTCTTACTCACTGTAGCTCATGACATCCCCTAGCTGGACATCTGGCCATACTAAAACCTAGGAAATGCTAGGTAGCCACTTTTACTGGCCCAAGATGTCTCAGAAAGTAAAGGAGTTTGTCAGCTCCAGTGTCAACTATCAAGCCAGTGGTAAAACAGGTGGACACCCAAAGGCCTCCTTGATTTTACTACCAGTGGTTGGGGTGGAAATAGTGGGTCCACTTGAACCTCCCACAGCATCAGTGAACAAATGTATACTGGTGGTAGTGGATCTTGCCACCAGGTATCCTGAGGCAAATCCACTTAGGACTACTAAAGCTCCTGCAGAAGCTAAGCCCTCATTGGTGTCTTCACCAGAGTAGGGTTTCCTAAGGAGGTAGTTTCAGACAGAGGGTCAAACTTCATGCCTGCTTACCTAAAACTTATGTGGGAAGCGTATTGAGTGTAGTACAAGTTTACTGCACCTTATCACCCACAAACCAATGGTCTTGTTGAGAGGTTTAAAAAGACATTGAAAGTCATGATTATGGGACTCCCTGAAAAGCTCAAAAGGAGAAGGGATGTCCTCTGACCATGCTTGCTTTTTGCCTACAGAGAGGTGCCTCAGAAGGGAGTAGGGTTATTCCCCCTTTGAAATTCTGTTTGGCCATCCTGTTAGGGGACCACTCAATCTCGTAAAAGAGGGTTGCGAGAAGCCTCTCCAAGAGCCCAAACAAGACATTGTCAACTATGTACTATGCCTAAGGTCCAGAATGGCAGAGTACATTGAAAAAGCTTTCAAGAATCTTGAGGCCATCCAGGAGCTCTAGAAGCACTGGTATGACCTAAAAGCTGCACTGGTGGCGTTCGAACCAGGGCAAAAGGTGTGGGATTTGGAGCCTGTGGCACAAAGGGCTCTCCAGGACAAATGAAGTGGCCCTTACCCCATCTTAGAAAAGAAAAGTGAGGTCACCTACTTGGTTGACCTGGGCAGAAGCAGGACCCCCAAAGGTTGATCCATGTAAACCGCCTTAAGCTTTTCCATAACAGGGCTTGCATCACCATGCTGATGGTGACTGATGAGGGTCAGGAGACAGAGAGTGAACCTCTCCCTGTACTCCTCTCTTACAGCCCCAAAGAGGGGTCAGTGGATGGAGTTGTCTACTCAGACAACCTTTCTGCCCAACAGCAGGCTGATTGCAAGCAAGTCTTGCAACAGTATGCTAAGCTCTTTTCCTTGACCCCTGGTCAGACAAACTGATGTACCCATTTGGACAGTGTACCTGTCAAGAACAAAATCTATCAACAGTGTGATCAAGTCAAGGAAAGCATCAGCGCAGAAGTCAGCAAGATGCTGAAGTTAGGGGTTATTGAACCCTCTAGGAGACCCTGGGTCACCATGTGGTTCTAGTCCCCAAACCTCATCCACAGGGTGGAAGGAGAAAAATGAGGTTCTGCGTGGACTACAGAGCTATGTCACCAAGACAGATGCTTACCCTATCCCAAGAGCAGATGAGTTGAAAGACAAATTGGGTGCAACCACATTTCTAAGTACCTTTGACTTAACTGCAGGGTATTGACAGATTGGCATGGTACCAGGAGCAAAATAAATCATTCCCTACACCTGATGGACCTTATTAATTCACTGTTATGCCTTTTGGTTTAAAGAATTCCCCTGCCACCTTCCAAAGGTTGGTGAATCAAGTCCTTGCTGGATTGGAGTCCCTTAGTGCAGCATAACTAGATGATATTGCTGTCTGTACATCCACCTGACAGGATTACCTGATCCACCAGGGTAAGGGTTTGAAAGCCCTGAAAACTGCAGGCCTAAGTATCAAGGCATCCAAATTCCAGATAGGGCAGGGAACAGTGGTATACTTTCGCCACCTTGTTGGTGGAGGCCAAGTGCAGCCCTTCCAGTCCAAGATCTCGGCCATCCTGGACTGAGCAGCTCCAACAACCCAGACACAAGTCAGGGCATTCCTTGGCTTGACTGGGTACAACCTGAGGTTTGTGAAGGGATATGGGTCCAGTGTGACTCCCCTCACAGAACTCAGCTTCAAGAAGATGCCCAAAAATGTAAGCTCGACAGTTTTGCTGTCAAAAGGCTTTTGATACCCTGAAAGAGTCAATGTGCTCAGCACCAATTCTCAGGGCTCAAGAATATGCCAAGCAGTTCTTTGTGCAGACTGATGTCTCTGAGCTCGGGATGGGAGCGGTCCTATCTCAGACCAATGATGAATGCCAAGACCAACCTTTTGCTTTCATAAGTAGAAGGTCTCTCCCGAGGGAGCAGTGTTGGAGTGTCATTGAGAGGAAGACCTTTGCTGTAGTTTGGTCCCAGAAGAGGCTGAGACAATACTTGTTTGGTACTCAATTCCTAGTTCAAACTGGCCACAGACCTCTGAAATGGCTAACACAGATGAAAGGTCAAAATCTGAAACATTTAGGTGGTCCTTCTCCATACAGGTAATGGACTTTATAGTGGAACACAGACCTGGGACTGCCCAAGCCAATGCAGATCGACTTTCAAGGTTCTTCCACTTAGACAATGATAACTCTCTAGGGAAAGGTTAGTCTCTTCCTCTTTCGTTTGGGGGGGGGTTGTGTAAGAAAGTGCCCTCTTTTTGCATGGTTGCCCGACTGTTTGCTAAACTGCTGATGTCCTTTGACTGAGTGTGGCCTGGGTTCCTGCCAAACAGGTACCCAGGACCGATGTTCTTTCCCTAAACTGTATTGAAAACAAAACCCAATAGGCACTCTTTGGCCACAGGTCAGTCCTCTGTAAAAGGTACCATAGGTACCAAGGGAATTGCGGTGAGGAATTGCCTCTAAGGGCTGCAGCAGGTATAGTGCCACCCTTAGAGGCCCTGTACCTTTACACACATACACTGCCTTTGCAGGCTGCGTGTTGTGGTGCAGACCAAAGTGAAGAGTTAACATGGCACACATCCCTTTTTGCCGTGCCTACAACTCACTGCCCTAGCATACGTAAGCCACCTCTCTAGCTGGGTGCACTATATCAGTGGTGAGGGTACAGGTGAATGAGCCCTGTACCCTTACAGTATCTAAGTACATTTTTAGATATTGTAAGTGCAGTAGTGCCATTAAGAGTATACTCCACAGTACCATAATGGCCTTACTAAAAACTGAGAAGTTTGGTATCAAACGTCTCAGCACAGTAAACCCACACTGATGCCAGTGTGGGATTTAATGAAAGATGCACACAGAGGGCATCTTAGAGATGCCTCCTGAAAAACAACTTAACACTAGTGTCCAGGCTGAGTGGCTGCTCACCAGCTGCCACCACCAGACATGTTTCTGGACCCCTGGGTCGAGAGCCTGCTGCTCTCGGGGGTCTGAAGCAGTGCACATCCTGGGACGAGGTGCCAAGCCTCCTCCCCCAGGATGGGCAGGGTCCACGAAGGGAAAGATTCAAAGGCTTGCCACCTTTGTGAGCTCCCCCAGGCCTTTGCTGCTTCCAGCAAATTGCCCCCATTGGTTCTAACCCACACTTTGGGCGGGATAATCAGCGGAAAACCAAGTGAGGAAGAGAGGTGTTCCCACATTTGCCAACTCCACCCCTAAGGTCGGGGAGGCGAGGTGAAGCACAACTCTCCATCCCTTCCATCTTGCAGATGTGGGGACCCAGTCAACCAGAGTGAGGCATTTGCCCCCTCCCACTGGAGGGCTGCATAATATGGGGTGTACCTACCCACAGGAAGGGACCCATTGGTCCCAACCTTTACTTACCTGTAACACCCCTAAATTTAGTATTTAGGTGCAACCCCAATCCTTGCCTCCTCAGACAAGAACCGACAAAGAAGAAGAGAAGAAGAAGAACTGTAGAGCTATGCTGAGACTAAGAAGAGGAGGATGCCTGCTGACTTGGCCCTAGCCCTACCGGCCTGTCTCCACCTTGAACCAGCTCCAGCGAAATCCCAGTGTGTCTAGCAGCCAGATACTTCAAGAAACCCAAGGACCTGCCCTGCCTTCCACAAGAAAGACTTTGTCTTCAGTGACCACCAGATTTGCTCAACAACAAACTCAGACTCCAGCCAATACCGTCAGTCTGCACCACTCTGCACCCGTCAACCAAGTCCCAAGTTTGTGTGGCCCAACACCATGAGGAGGTCTCCCCAGCAATCCTGACGTGAGATCTGGTGATCTCGGACCTGCCTCAAAACTCCAAGCGAAGCCTGCAGCCTCTTTCTGGAGGATCCCCCTGACCGCCACCAGAGCTGGTAAGAAAACCAGACACCTAAAGACACCCCTCTATCCGATGCCCAATGGCCTTGGGTGGCCAAACCGATGGTGTAACTCTTAGTAAGAGATTGGTGCACAGCACTGTTGTTTGTGGATTTCTTCGAAATTTTGTTATTTTGTGGGTGCTCCCCGGGTAACGTCTGTCATCCCTGGACGTCAAAACTTGGTCAATGATTGTGTTTCTAGTGAATCACTAGACACATCCCCGTGGGCACTCCCTTTTTCTCCTCACTGTGTAAAATGAGGATTTCAACACAACTTTTCCATTTCAAAAATTTCTTTTTCTTTTTCTTTTATATGATTTCTGCAATTATTATCCATTGCTAATTCATCACTTTTTCATTTTCATGTATAAGGCATTATTATAATCGAATCCAATGCATTTCGGGCGATCCATTACAGCCCTTCATCAGGGAATAACACTGTCAATGACAAATAAAACAATAACGAAATATCATAAATGAAGTGTGGTTGTGAAATCATGTACATGTATTACTGTTTTTCGGGTGACAGAGCAGATCTAAAACGTGTGATTTTATGGGGAGCACCGCTTTCAACCTTAAACCCAGTGGTAGCTGAAACATTGTGTGATCAGCGTGTCACTCACATGCCTGTTCTGTCCTTTCCTGGTCTTTGTTCAAAAAGCGATCTTTATTCAAAAAGTGATGAGCTACGGAAAAAATTGTGTAGCCTCACGTTAACATCGTCACTTGTCAATCCTCAGATCTAATATATTAAGGCTTCTAATGCCCGTTTTCTCCCATGTAAACCAACCTTAATCGGTGTGAATCCTGGTGTGTATACGTCTCAGCATACCGCTATCTCGCGTTTCCTGCCTTACTCGGGTTGACGCCATTAAATCTAAACCTGAGTTCCGATCACGTGGTGTAATGAAGTCCGAAAAAAGACTACGGTTTTAGCCGGTTCAAAGCCGTGTGATTTTTGTGCTTATGGTGTCCCAGCATCCCCAGGCATCCCAACTTATCTCGCCAACCGGTGATCGACTCCAGAAGATCTTTGTCCCCGAGCCTGCAGTCTTTGTTGCAACCAGAGAATCCCCTTTGAAATCAACAGGGCACCCGATGCCAAAACAGCACCCTGCAGCCAGCCACCCCGGAGCCACTGAGGGTGTACTTTGGGTGCTAACTTTGATCCCGCTTTACCCTGAGCCTAACACCAGGAGCTTTGCTCCCATAACCCTGTTGCCTGCTTGTGAGCAGCCACCAAGCGGAGGCCCCCTATCCCCCATTGGATAACATTGGGCACTCTGCACCCGGCTACCCTAGTGCTGCTGAGGGTGTTTTCAAGGGTGCATACTTGGTTTGTATGGAACATTGAAAAACTGTCTATGTACTAAAAGTGTATTACTTACCTTTTGTCTAGGCGATGTATCAATGTGGTATCTAGGCATATCACACTGATTAGTAAAAGTATTCCGAAAATTCATCTACAAAGTAATGTACATAGTAATCTGAAAAGTAACTGAAAAGTTATTTCGAAACATTGACTTACCTGTAATTCAATCAACTGCATTTGAACCTGCATTCAATTGTAAAATATTGCATAAGATTTTGCAAAGCATTTAGTTTACTTACCTGCACCAGGGTTGGCTTGGTTCTAAGAAGTAAAATAACAAAATAATATTTTTGATACAAACAAATTGGTCTGAGTTCAGTCTTTGAGTGTGTGACATCATTTGCGTGTGTACAACAAATGCTTAGCACTACCCTCTGATAAAGCCCTACTGCTCGCCCACACTACCACAAATAGAGAGTAAGGTGCCATTGACTTTTACCTCTGCCTACCTCGGGGCTTCCACTGGACTCTATGTACACTATAGCTAATTTTGGCATAGTATATACAGAGCCAGCTTCCTACAATCACTTTCTAGATTTAAATAATATGTCATATTTTTTGCTCAAATCTCATTCCTTGATCAACTCAACAATAGTTCTATTTGAATTGTTGTTGGTATTTTTGAGGAGCTTAGTTTCGTCCCCTTCAGAGTGCTGTGGCTTAATCATTTTTCAGCACTTTGAGAAGCTAGAGTTAGAGTCCAATCAGTTGTAATTCCTGAAGCATGAAAGTCATTTGGAGGTCCATCAGGATGATACGTTTTTAAGGAACTCTCTGAAGTGCCTGTTGTTTGATTCAGCTTTCAAGTTTGATTTCAGAGTACTCTATCGCCTGTAACCCAAAGTCCCCGATATTGATTTAGGAAATAAATTAATCTGTAACTTTATGCAGAGGTTTGAGGGAGATATGAATGTTTTAAATCCTCAAAGAATTCCAGGATTGCTCAAGGGAAGCTACAAGAGTACTTACAAGTGTTAACAGTCAGTCATGCATAAATACCCATGTACACCACTCCACTGCCTTTCAACAAGGGTTGTGCTATATAAATATTCTTTACATATATACATACATATTTCTACATAATGTACATGTGTACAATTATACATTTGTAAATGCTTATTAATATTGCATTTGCACCCACTAGGATATTTTCGCCATGGAGAATCCCATACAAACCCTCTAAATTTGGAATACTCACTTCTCACTCTGCCTTTGACAGACATATAATTTCAGACTCTATCCAGGATAGGAATGGTAGAAGAAGAATATTTATGAACCGCCTCAAACTCACAGGTTTCATGTTACTAGTGCTTTTATCATTGACGTTCAATCATCAAAATACCAGGGGTAGCGAAAGTGACTTCACACACCCTTGACCATAACGACATCACAGGAAGTGACAACTTATAACCTTTGACCCTCAATTTTCCTACGAAATGATGTCACATTAACGTGTCCCTGATTACATCATAATAATTAACATCATTGAATTTCCGTAATAAAAGCATGAAAAATATAATTACACAATATACACAAATGTCTGTTTCAGATACCACATGCATTAGGGCACAGACATTATATGCAAGATGTGCATTACTCATTTATCTTGAAAATGATGTTTACCTGAAAAAGATATAGTGCCACAAACACACAACACCTTTGTGAACCTAAATGCTCATACAACAAACTGTCACAATGTAATATTTGCCCTATTATATACAGCAATGAGAAATGTGTTGATAAATCACAGGGAGAGAAAAAGAGATTTAAATTAAAAACATGTGTAGTTATGTCCAAATGTATTAACTGGCCATATATTAAATATGGACTATATTATTGGCCTAAATTATTCCCTACTGTTATTCCATTTTGATTTAAGAGTGTTTCAAAAGCTATATCACTCGTGAAGCACAGAGGTGAAGATTTTATTCAGACACTTAATTTTTCATGTATTCACAATAATGATACATGACAGCTATTTATTTAAAAAATATTTTTTTAGCTAATTCGATTATTTAGTCAAAATAATGCACATTACACTGCTGAATTGATTAATTGTATAAAACCTAACAGGTAATATTCCAGTCTCAGTACCAATGGCAGCTTCAGAACGTAAACAGTGCTCATCATGTTACTGTTTACCTTCTGTTTATGGCGAGGGTGCTAGCTATGTTTTTTAAAGTGGTGGAACACAGTATTTAGGAGAAGAGCCATTTTCTCTGAAAAAACAATAATTACATATAAACGTCATCCATGATGTGCCAGAACAATTTAACCTGAGTTTCCTCAAAAGTTTATGCAGTGGCGTCACTAGGGTTGGTGTCACCCGGTGCGGGTAACTCATGGTGTCACCCCCTCAAGACTTACCGCATGGACCCCCTCCGCTCCGAGTCCGCCAGTGGACACAGATGGCAAATATATATATGTTCATACAGTTTCTCTTTATCTTGCGGCATGTGATGAAATCACAGAACCATATTTTCATCTCGTGATTGACTGTCTCTGTCACTTTAAAATCTGGTTCCTCTCTTCTCTTTGTGGGCACTTGAAAGGCGCAGCATGAATGCTCTATTTTCTAACGGGTAACCCCATAATGCCGATTTTACCTCCAACAGACCAGAAACCCAAAAGAGAAATGGCACAGCCAGTGTACTCAGAGAAGCAGGGCCCCAACCGAGAGAATGACCAAAATAACAAATCACAAGTCAGCAGAAACACAAATCCACAGCCAAAAGCACAGGGACATAAAAGCTGCCACTGCCAGGATGGACAATAAGGCAGCAGGATGAAGACCGGCCAGCAAAGAAGGCATATTTCAGCCAAAGCAGTTCACTTCATAGTATACGTATGAAATGAACTAACTGTGAAGTGAACCACCTGCAAGTGAAGTGACGAGTTCAAGGAAAGGCCTGGCCTGCTCCCTGCCTTGAGCATTGAATCATGCAGCCGGCCGTGTGCAACTGCAAGCACAATGACCGCCCGGGTCAGGACTAGCCTAGGAGGCTGGAAGGGCGGAGCCGGACAGGGTCTTCTATTTATTTATGCGTTTTTATATAGAGCAGACTTTACCCAAAGGCGTCAGAGCGCTTCACAATAGGAACAGTAATGAAACATGAGAAAAAAATTACAAGTGAACAAATTACAAAAGCAAACGTTAAGTTACAAGAGGCAAAAGTGACAATTGTGAGCAAACAAAATACATGAGGTTGCAAACGGTGCATTACAGGAGGAAAAAGTGAAATGTGTGCATGTTACAAGTACTTAAAAGATAAACTATGACTGAAGGCAGGTTTTGAATTTTCCAATCCCTGAATGTAAGAGCTTCACATCCTCTGTCTGAATGCCAGATGCATTATCTACACGAGTAATTAAACTAATAACAGTGTATAAAAGCAATTACTAATACATCTTTATTACTAAAAGAACACTTCTGTGAAAAATTTGAATAATAAAATACTGAGCAAAAATCACTGTTTCTAAACTTATACCTTGCAGTTAGCATGCAATTCCTTAAAGATGGTTCATAATTCATTAAGGTATATTACAAGGATGGTAACCTGAGAGTATGAGACCTATCTCACTCAAGAATGTCTGCAATGAAAGCAGTAACTCGCTGAGCTTCCTACGTAAAATACAAATCTGTGACCTGCATGGTGCATGCTTCACTTTGCAGCTGGGACATTAACTCTTTATACTTTGTATGAATCAGGCCTGTAACTAGACTGCACACAGTTCACCGTCAAAGTTATCTTACTGCTACAATGCTTTGGAATTTGTTGGGTACACAAAGATCTCTGCACCAGGTGTCTAATCCCAAAAAACTATTTTAAAGTGAAGTCTGCTCTAGAGAAAACAAAGTACAATTACAAGAGGTATAATACTGCAATATATGGTAGACACACAAGAACAAACGTTACGTAGGCAATGGTGGCACTTGTGCAAGTATCAAAAAGCAAACAAAATGCCCGCAGTCCCCAGGCTTATCGTGACTGCGCAAGGAAGGAAGAAACCTTTAGCCTGGTGTACTAGACCCGCCCGGAGAGGGCTGTGTTTTCGTTGGTGTGAATGTGCGCCCAAGAAAAAAGAATTGTCTGTACTGAATCTCTGATTTATTTGTGTGCCACTGCACTGCCACATTTTTAACTTAGTTCACGATTCATATTAATGTATAAATAAATGATAATATTTCTCTCTCACCGTCCAACTGCCTCCCTCCGAGTCCGGACCCAGCAAGAAGAAGTCAGTGAGTCCCAAATTTGAAGGGGAGACCACGAAGGCGCTCGATATCAAAGAACAATGGTGGTGGTGTGATCTTATGTCATCGGTATTAATTGTTTATTGTACTGTAGTAACACGATGCAGCCACACACTCCCCTGCGTTGCAGTCTCCTCCCTGGCGGGCGCGTGTCCGCCGTGATGCGTCAGAGCAGAAGCGCACAGCACGAGGGGGCTGTCCCAGGGCCGTCATTGGTAGCTCTAAGATTGACGGCCCTGGGACCCACAAACTGCTGGGTATACTATACGCCATGCATCCGCATCGCACCAGTGACCAGCATCATGATCTCATGATGCATCCGGTGCGACTGCATACGTGCGTGGCGACCGAGTGAGTGCACACACTGGGGATATATTTAACAAGTATGATTGAAGTCAGTATTTAGCAATCGAGAGATCACTTAGCCTTTAATGGCACTGGGCTCCGTTTGTATTTAGCGATCGGAGCGGTACTACGGGTGTATGGGGGTCATGGTTTATATATTGAGAAGGTGGGGGGTGCATTGAGTGACAACTGAGGCTAGGAACTGACAGCTTGTGTGTATTTCTGGAGATCGTGGTGTATTCTGGGAGGGTGGTGTATTTGGAGCGGTGCGCATAAATGTCCGGTGAAGGTGAGCCTGGAATCTGTTACATGTATGTAGAAGCCAGACTATAGGGTACGTTATAATATAAGGGCGGCAGAAGTGGTGGGTATATTTGAAGACAAAGGGGGTAATAGGTTAGGAAGGGTTTGAGGAGTCCTCCAAAACCAGTGACACTGTCACCCCACTTTATCTTCTAAACAGTGCAGCTAAAGCGACGGGGGAAATAAAACTGTCAAGCAGCAGCCAGGCAGCAGCCCCGCTACAGAGGACATACGATACGACACCAGAAGTGAACAATATTCGAATCCAATGACTAGCCCGAACCGGACACAGGCACCGGCCTGCCCTCGTCCCCTCAACTTGACTCACTGCACTGACTGCAGTAGTAGCAGACTAGACAGTATTTACATTTTTTGTAAGAAGGTGCGCAACTGCGCACAGCGCACCGTGGTGGCGTGCGCTTGCACTAAAACAGCACTAGTGGCCAGCTAACTAACTAGATTGGTGTCACCCCAGATGGGGTGACACCCGGTGAGGTCCGCACCCCCGCACTCCCCTAGTGACGCCACTGTGTTTATGCCATTTCTTCCAAACTTTGCTAGGGGTGCCCATGTATGTCAAAAATTAACTTGAGTGTGCCAGTTCCACCATATTGTCATGGGGGCTTCCCATATGTCATGGGGGTGATGCACCGTTACATCGCAACTTTTACAACGGGAGTCTTTTACAACGGAACTTTTACAACGCAGGATCCATTACATCGGATGCCATTACAACGCATGGCATTACATAGCAGATGCTATTACAACGCATGGCATTACATCGTAAGTATAGGTAAGTATTTAATTTTTTTACATTTTATTAATATTAATTATAATTAAATATATTTATTTATGTTTTTTTATATTATTAATTTATTATTTATTATATTAATTAAAGTAATTTTTAAAATAAGTAGAGGGGTACAGGGGTGTTTTTAGGTTTCAGGGTAGGGTTTGGGTTTTGGGGTACAGGGGTGTTTTTTGGTTTCAGGGTAGGGTTTGGGTTTTGGGGTACAGGGGTGTTTTTTGGTTTCAGGGTAGGGTTTGGGTTTTGGGGTACAGGGGTGTTTTTAGGTTTCAGGGCAGGGTTTGGGTTTTGGGGTACAGGGGTGTTTTTAGGTTTCAGGGCAGGGTTTGGGTTTTGGGGTACAGGGGTGTTTTTAGGTTTCTGGGTAGGGTTTGGGTTTTGGGGTACAGGGGTGTTTTTAGGTTTCAGGATAGGGTTTGGGTTTTGGGGTACAGGGGTGTTTTTAGGTTTCAGGGTAGGGTTTGGGTTTTGGGGTACAGGGGTGTTTTTAAGTTTCAGGGTAGGGTTTGGGTTTTGGGGTACAGGGGTGTTTTTAGGTTTCAGGGTAGGGTTTGGGTTTTGGGGTACAGGGGTGTTTTTAGGTTTCAGGGCAGGGTTTGGGTTTTGGGGTACAGGGGTGTTTTTAGGTTTCAGGGCAGGGTTTGGGTTTTGGGGTACAGGGGTGTTTTTTGGTTTCAGGGTAGGGTTTGGGTTTTGGGGTACAGGGGTGTTTTTTGGTTTCAGGGTAGGGTTTGGGTTTTGGGGTACGGGGTGTTTTTACGTTTCAGGGCAGGGTTTGGGTTTTGGGGTACAGGGGTGTTTTTAGGTTAAATTAAATTAATTATATTATATTAATTACATTTCTTAATAAAAATAATTAAATTAAATAAATTATTTTAATTAATTTAATTTAATTACAATTAAAAAAATATTTAAATTAAATTAATTTCATTATATTAATTAAATAAAATTAATTACAATTTTTATTAAAATTAATTTAAATAAATAGATTTAAATTTATTAAATAAAATTAATTACTATTTTAAAATGTATTTTAATTCAATTAATTAAATTAAATTAATTAAATTAACTTAATTACATTTTTTATACTTACCAATACTTATAATGTAATGCCATGCGTTGTAATAGCATCTGCTATGTAATGCCATGCGTTGTAATGGCATCCGATGTAATGGATCCTGCGTTGTAAAAATTCCGATGTAACGGAATGCGTTGTAAAAAACCGCGATGTAGTGACACCAATCCGTCATGGGTGCCCCTAAAGTCCATAGATTCCATACAGCATGCGACAGACAGAATTTTTGGTATTAGTGCAGTCCAGAAACTATGGGTGACCGGTATGCTAAAGATGATCTCACGGTCAGCATTTTCTCATGAACTCCCCTTCCTATATACCATGGATTACTCCCTTATGCCACAAATTAACTTCAATATGTCAGCACTGGCATTTTGCCACAGGTGCCCCTATGCCAGAATTTTGCTCTGGGCATACCCATATGCCAAGTATAACATCTAGTGTGTCCTCCTTTCCTAGCCTTTTGTCACAGGGGCCTTTCAAGCAAAGAACTGCCTTTGAGAATGCCACTACCGGAATATTACCATGGGTGCCTCTTTAGAGAAATAATTAATTTCAGTGTGCTAGGGTCAAGATCGCTCTTACAAGTATAAAACTGCATTTCCTCTCATGTTCATTTATATTCACTCATTCACGCTTACACTCATTCATTGTCACTCACCTGCACTTGCTTTCTCATTCCTGGTTACGGTAACCCACTGCCACTGTCAAGCATATGTGCTCTCACTCCCTCATACTTGTAATTCTTCATTCTCACCCACATACCTCACCAATTTTCAAGTCACTCTTTCTCTCACTCAATTATTCTTACTCACTGGATTACTCACACTCATTGACACTTAAGGGTGCATTTACTAAAAGTAGCTTATTAAGCACAGCAACTAAAGTTGCTACTCTGCACTATGCTAGGGGAACAGATCATTACAGAGTCATATCTACTAATATATGGCACTTCTGCTCTCTTTGTTAGGGTTTACACACAAATGGGCAGCTTAGTACCACACATATTCCTTTGCACAATGGTGTAAATGTGTCTGCATGATGTCTAGCATTGGGTATGTACTTGAAGGGTAAAATTCCAAATAAAGATACAGTGACTATACCAACTTGAAAACTTTTCGCACATTGCATGTGTGTTGTGTAGAGCAGCACACATACAATATGTAAAAAGTTTGAAGAAATTTAAACATTTTCCAACATACCACTTGCCTCCAGAAGGTGTTATTTCTTTGGTGCGAAGCCTTGTCTAACATTTTTAGTAGATACAGCTTTGCATCAAAAATCCTAGGTTGTAGCATGAAAATGACCATAAAAAACCCATGGCAGATGCAAAGTTACGCAAAGAGGCATAAAGCATTATTTGTGCTTCTTTATGGGTCCATTCCAGTGTAAAAAAGCTTTGTCTAGGAAAGTAAATCCTTTATCAAGACTTTGTGGCAGATTGTGTCACTATTTGTGACTTTGCACATGCACAAAGCCTTGAGACGTCTATTACGGAGCTCCATGTTTGTGGTATATTCATTTTCATGCTCTCAGGCTGGTGAGTAAACTACATCTGGTGACGAGTAGGGGATACGTTCTGAGAAGAAATGAGACTGCTCTCCCTGAGAGTTAGTACTCGTGCAGGAAACTGCTTGTGCATGCCACATGTGCTCAAACCGATGAGAAGCAGTTTGAAGTTGGCGTACGTTGAGTGGAAACCCTGCTCCAGCCCAGAGATGGCCCTTGAAGAAGGTGAAGGGCTTGTGGAGGACCACCATTGGAAAGCTCACCAGAACACGCTGGTAAGGCCACAAGAAGAGCCTATGAGCTGCGCCACAACACAAAGTCATCATCCATGCAAAGCAAATGCTAGAGGCATCGATAACCAGGTACAAAAGTGTAAAGGCACTTACCAGCATGAGCAAGTGAAGTATTCCATGACCTTGAATCGGCTTTGATGACCCAGACCCAGTTGAGGAGCCGATGCGTTCACAGTAGCCAGTGACATCAGGCACACTGAAAGCCATCACAATAGTAACATTGTTCAATGGCTGCAGAAAGGAGTGTGAAATGCATGGCTTCCAGGTTCCTGAAACCACCAACACCACCATTCAACACCACCAAGAACATTTGCTGATTTTATAGACGTGCTGGAAGAAGCACACAATGAGAAAATCAGTAAGTTTTTAAAGAACCTTGTTTGCGATGGAGTGAAAGGAGTGATAAAGAAAATATCATAAGCTGATGCAGTATCATACCATCAAATGAAGGATGCATTGGAAGCCAAGTTCGATTTGAGGTCGAATGTTGAATATCCTAGGGACAGGTTCTATCAAGTGAGACAGAAATATGGTGAAACGATGGATGAGTTTGTTAAGAGACTTGACATGCTTATGAAACACTGTAAGTTTAGTGAGTTTCATGACAAAGAAGTCACACACCTCAGAGTTATCGATGGCTGTCTTTCATACTTACTCAGAAGGAGCATGCTGAGAGTGACGCTCAGTCTGGAGAAAGTACTAATGGCTGCAAAGGGTTGATGAAAGGGCGAATTGACAAGCTGCTGATATGGAAGCAAGAACAGGGAAAAGTGAATCAGAATTGGTCATGAAAAGCAATCACATGTACAAAGTAGATGCAAGCATGTTGATGTCTCCAAAAAGAAATAATTGTGTTTCCGATGTGGGTTTTTGTTTTCCCATGAAGGTAAATGTTCAGCCATAGGACAGGCATGCAAAAGTTCCAGCAAAGAAAATCACTTCTTAACAGTTTGCCAGGCAAAAGGGAACAACCTGCGTCATGACAAGAAGAGAAAATAGATGCCAGATGTTCCAAAAGTGATCTAGCCATGACCGCAGGGCCTACAAGCCACATCAGTAATTACACTTAGAAACCAGACAAAACCTTTTGCCATCAAGTTCATCCAACAAAAGCTCTTCAACATCAATATCAAGTGCCAGTGAAGAAGATGGACGTGTGATGATGGTATCGATCAAAGAACAATAGGCACATGTAGGTTTGGCTGCTTGCAGAGAAGAGCAAAGACAAACCAATGAATGAAACAATAGCATTAATTTGGACACTGCCCCAAGATTACCATAAAGGTCAATGGTTGCCCCATAACCGTTTATCATAGATAGTGGTGTCTCAATTAACATCATGCCAGTCGAAAGTTTAACAGCCTAACACCTATGCCACACCTCAACCCCTCAGACTGAAAGGTATACATGTGAGCTGCTGCCAAACCATTGCAGTGTTAAGGGTTGTTCATAACAACCATGCTGTAATGTAGTTCCTATAGTACCCATGCAGGACCTGCACGTTTGGGTAACATAAATTGTAGGATTAATGGCAGACTAACTCTGAGCACCCCCACCGCGTATGTTAGCCGGATTGTATTAGCTAGCTCACAGTGCACTAGAATATCCTCTTATGGAGGTGAGAATAGTTTCTGGCAACCTTAGACCATGACAACCCTGATTCCTCAGGTTCATGGCAACAATGTACTACCTTTCTCTTAGTCACTGGTGCTCACTTAGTTCCTCTCAGAGAGTTACACTGGGCTTGTTTACAATAAGTATTTATGGCACAGTTGTTCTTCTAGTGTAAAATAGATGTGCTGCAACAACCGTTGGACAGTAGCAGAGATATATGATCAGCAGTACAGTGACTATAAAAGGATAGTACAGTTCTACCATTTTGCAATAGTCAAGAACACATACATGGATATAAAATGCATGATAAAAGAAAGAGTGCGTACTCCTACGATACCTATCTAGATGTACCTAAGTGTACCTGTTGGACTTGGCCCTTTTAGCAGGGTCATCCCTGAACTTTTTGCCTTCCTCCTGTATTTTAATTCTAACCTGTTGTTGGTTGTTTTATGACTCTGGGCACTTTACCACTGCTGATCAGTGCTAAAGTGTATATGCTCTCTATTGTAAATTGAAGAATGGATTAGTGACTCCATGATTGGATTATTTGATTTACTTGTCAGACCCTAGTACAGTGCACTGTGGGTGCCCAGGGCTTGTAAATCAAATGCTGTAGTGGGCTTGCATGACTGGTTGTGCCACCCATAGAAGCAGCATGTAAAGTGTGTCTCATGTCTGCCACTGCAGAGCCTGTGTGCAGTCTGGTACTGCCATGTTGACTGGGCAAGTTCACCCACTTGTCAGTCCCTAAACCTTCCCTTTCTGTATATTAGTCATAACTATGGTAGGCCCAAGGGCAGGGTGCATTGTAGGTAAAAGGTACGACATGCCCTGATGTGTGTGGCATGTCCTAATAGTGAATTACAGCCATTTTCATTTCTCACTTTTGCAAGGCTATCTGTTCCCCATAGATCAGAATGGGCAGTTTGATTATAATATCTTATAATCCTAACTGACTCAGGGAACCAGGCAGAAATTCGAGTTTAGTATGCCTGAACTCAGAATGATAAAATGCATCTTTTAGTGAAGTTGGTTTTAACATTCTGTGTTGGAAAATACCACTTTTAGAAAGTAGGTATTTTCTTGCCTGACCATCCAAGCCTGCCTCTGCTAGGGTGTGTATTCCTTGTCTAGAGTTTTAGTCACAGGGGCTGGGGGATTTCAGGAGGCATGGTGAATCAGCACAGGGCTGAATAGAGAGATCTGCATGTAGATGGGTGGGAGGAGTTGCACCTGGGACCTGAAAAGGGGTGTGCCTTCCCTTCACAATGCTGGCTCCACCTTCTGTGGGGCGTCTGATGTCCCTGCCCTGCACTGTGAAATGAAAGAAGGAGTCATGTAAACAGAGTGTTCCAGGACTGACCAGAACTGGCTTGGACTAGGCAAAGGCTTCTCTGAGGAGAGACTATACCTAGGCTGAAGTGCTGCTTGAGGGATTGGCATGCAGTGGTTGCCTAACTGCCAAAGAGAGGAGAAAGGAACTTTGGGTGTACTTTCATCAACTTGTGAAGGATCTCCAAGGGCTTGAGAAAGAACTTGTTTCCTGCTGAAGTTTCAGGGACAACAGACTTCACCCACCAGCTCCCCAAGTGTTCTTACTGAAGTGCCTGCAGTTATGTTGGGCTTTCTGAGGTACTGCGTGTCGCAAGGAGCTGGAAGCACGACTCACGAGGAAGAAGCGGGTGAGAGAAAGAGCTTGCTTCCTGCTGAAGTTTCAGGGACAACAGACTTCACCCACCAGCTCCCCAAGTGTTCTTACTGAAGTGCCTGCAGTTATGTTGGGCTTTCTGAGGTACTGCGTGTCGCAAGGAGCTGGAAGCACGACTCACGAGGAAGAAGCGGGTGAGAGAAAGAGCTTGCTTCCTGCTGAAGTTTCAGGGACAACAGACTTCACCCACCAGCTCCCCAAGTGTTCTTACTGAAGTGCCTGCAGTTATGTTGGGCTTTCTGAGGTACTGCGTGTCGCAAGGAGCTGGAAGCACGACTCACGAGGAAGAAGCGGGAGGCCGCCGTAGCCGCTGTTGTCGCATCACCGGAGAAGAAGATGGACGTCGCATCAGACGCCGTCGCATCAACGGAGAAGCGTGTAGCTGCAGCTGTTGCATCCTCGCGGAAGCGCCTCGCATCACCGGAGAAGAGAATCGACATTGCACCAGATGCCGCCGCATCATCGGGAAGCGTCTCAGAAGAATTGTTGAGTCGCCGCAAGGCCTTCAGGCGTGCACACATTGTATCGCATCAAGAAGAAGACGTCATCTTTGTTGCTTTGTACTGGATCTTCATCGCCTCACAGCATTGCATGCTGCATCACCACGGAAGTGCAGTAAGAAACCGACACATCACCTCCCCTTGCAGGGCAGAACCGACGCATCCCTTACGCATCAGTAGGAACCCAAAGCATCACAGTTCTTGCGTGTAAGGAACCGACGTATCACCTTCCCTGCAACACTTTTGTTGTTTAGCGTTACGCATCCTAAGCTACATTGAACTTAAAGTGTTGCATTTTACATCTTAAGAGAACTAAGCTAATTCTACCATTTTTAAGTACAGTATTGTGGATTTTTGTCGTTTGTGGTCTTGTGTTAAGTCTGTATAAAAATACTTATTTTTATACTACAACTTGTGTGGTGTCCATCTGTAGTGTTGTCACTGGGTTACTGTATGTGTTCACAAATGCTTTACACACTGCCTCTGAGATAAGCCTGTCTGCTCGTGCCAAGCTACCAAAGGGGTGAGCAGGGGTTATTTTAGGAGTGTGCCCCCTTACCCTGACTGGATGCAAGGGTCCCTGTTTGGATAAAGGTACATACCTCTGCCAACTAGAGACCCCCAAATCTAACAGTACCTAGCAAGTGAGTAGGTGTGATGCCAAGAGTCCCTCTAGGTTTAGTCCAACCCTATTACATGAAGAAAGAGAGTGAAGGACCCCGTCCTTGTCTCGAGCTGGTCACCCTGCAAGGGATGTTTAGACCGCTGTCAGTTGGAGTGTCTGCCTGCAGGAGCCTCAGAGTCTCTGGTCAGTGTGTCGGACTGGAAGTCTCGGTTCCCTCCAACTAATACTAGCAAGAGGTGCTGTATTTTTACAGAAAAGTATCTAGGGTTCCTTGTTTCTTGTATTAGCCATTGTTGGGTTTGATGATGACGTATGGGATGAACATTGTACGTGGATATTTTGTAGGTGGATGTAGCCCCAGCCTGGTTTCCAAGAACCCTTATGAATATTCATTCATACTGTGTCAGCCTAAAGATGACGGCCCTTGTAACACCTCACAGAGTACATCAATTGAGCACAGATGACATTCAGCTCTGCCAATAGCTGATGTAGAGGCAGCTGGTGCTGTAGTCGATACCTGGGTGCTAGTGGTGCTAGTGGTAGTGCTAGTAGAACAGCTGATGCTCAACCCAATTGTAGCAAAAGGCACCTGCGTGTTCTCGAGGAATGCATCCGTCAGTGTGTAGTGTAGTTCCTATATTCCCAATAGGCTGTGTGCATTGGAATAATATACACTATAGATTTGACATAGGACTGCGGTCAGTATGTCTCTATCGAGTATATTAAACTTCATTGTGTTTCAGACTAACTCAGAGGTCACTCGAAACTTCCTCGAATAAACAAGAAGGGATTATTTTCTGACAACCGCATAAAGATGACAACTTTGTTTCCCTAGGTCTGGAAAAAATACCTTCAGAGTCGTGGAAACAATAGATAACTGTTTCACCCAGTCAATCGTACATGCTTCGTTTCTACAGAGTTGCACAGAAATAGAGAGACGGGTGTTTCAATAAAAGGGATTTATTGAACAGTCTTCTTTCTCATGCAAGAGAGGTGAACTGCTACAATCGTTAGACAGAATGCAAAGTATAATGCGTACAGCAAGAACAGTAATATAAAATAATACTGTAATAGCATTGTCTGTTGCTATGACATGTAAAAATACATACATAAGTAACACAGGCTAAAATACTCAACTGGTGCTTCTACCCCAGTGTACCTAACATAGGCCTAGTACCAGGGAAGAAGTAGGTGCTGCTTTTTTTTTTATCTGTTTATTGTTTTCAGGCATAATACATCTCAAATCAATAAAACAAACCAAAAACAACTCAGGCCATTTCACTACAGCATTCATCAACCCAGTAAGTTCTGCGGTAAAAAGCTAGTGCTCATACATTGCATATAATTAACAGTTATAGAGACGTTGAGGCGACTCATAATCATCTATCTCACGTTGTGTTTTGGTGAGCGTTGAGGTACTGTGTGAGATACTGCCAATAGTCTTTTGGCCTGGACCGAGCAGGAAGCTCTTCCTCATACGTCCTTAAAGTGTCCTGGCAATGGGATAGATCGCCCAGCCATTGCTTGACAGTTGGTGTAACTTTACTATCCCAGCATATAGATATTCGTCTTTTGGCGAGGAGTAATGCCACAGCACAATATTTACGTTTCATAGCTCTTATATCTCTCAGCAATCCTAGTAAACATACCTAAACGTTACATTCAATAGTTACATCCACCATTTCTGTCAGTGTCGCCGTAACTTGTTCCCAATAGTCGTGTATCTTTAAACAGGACCATGCCAAATGAATGAAATCGGCTTTGTCGTGACCACATCTCTTACAGCACACTTCCGTACGATGTCCATATTTATACAGTTTCACAGGTGTGTGATACATCTGGTGCAGATACTTGAAATGCACCAGTCTTAAATTACCATTTGGCATTAACATTCTAATTAAATCACAAGACATGTGCCAATCTTCCCCTGATAGAGGTGCATCTAGAACTGAACTCCATCTTTCTCTGGCCTCATGTGTATTACCATTCATCTCAGTTTGCGCTACAGTATAGAGACGGGATACTAAATGTGTGGTATTCTTAGAAGCTAGTATCAGTTGCAATGTGTCAAGTTGTGGTGGTTCATCTGGGTAGGAGGGGTATAATTTTTTGACCGCTTCCTGCAATCTAAAATGAGTGAAGCGAAACAATAAAGTCTGATTCTGTACATATGCCAGATCTTGCACGGTTATGAATTTCCCATCCTTATATAGGTCTCCTAGTGTGTCCAGCCCTACCTGTTGCAATAGTCCCATGCCTACCTTTGCGCTGGTGATCGATATTTCAGAGTGAAAATGAAGTGGTTGAGCCGGCGCATATAGTGGTAATTTGTTTACCAGCCGTCCAAGTCTGTGCCATGCGTTATTCGTAGCGTCAATAGTATTAATATCTTTATTGTGTAGAGGCTGTCGTTTGTGCGTGATGATTGCAGTCAGTGGTATGGGATGTGCATCTCCTTCCTCTACAGCTGTGTGTGTGAGGTATGTGATTTGGTGGTACCAGGATGTGGCATATTGTGATTGTGCACAGAGGTAATATGGCAAAAAATCTGGAAAACATAGCCCTCCTTTGGAATATGGGAGTGTTAATGTGCGGATACCAACACGTGCCTGCTTGCCTGCCCACATCAGTCTGGTCACTGCCGAAGTGATGCGCCGGAAAACCTCCCTCGGTGGGGGAATTGGGATATTATTGAATAAGTATAGGAGTTTGGGTAATATGACCATTTTAACAATTGCTATGCGGTCAGCCATTGACAATGGTAGTTGTATCCAGCGATTTACCTTTTCTTCAATTAAAAGCAATGTTCTACCATAGTTAGTTCGAATGACAATAGCTGGGTCTCTATGATACCATATTCCTAAGTATTTGATGGGATCCTCTTGCCATTCCAATGGGAAGTCAGTTATGTGTGGCAACGTGGTGTCAGTTAGTGGAATAACGAAGGATTTGTCCCAATTTATCTGGAGTCCAGAGTGTCCTCCAAATTTGATATACTCCCTCAACAAGGGTGCTAAATGAATCTCGGGATCTCTAACATATAGCAACATATCATCTGCATATAATGATATGTGCAGTGGTCTGTCGGGGAATTGTAGCGCAGATGGATGATGATTTTGTCGCCCTTTGCATGCTAATGGTTCCAGGGCCAGGGCAAATAATAGGGGAGATAGTGGATATCCTTCCCGCGTGCTGCGCTCTATCGCTATGGCGTCGGAGGTATAGCCATTGATTCGTATCCGAGCCACTGGCTGTGTGTATAATAGCTTGACCCATTGGACGAACATCGGTGGGAAGCCCATCCTGTTTAGCACCGTCATAAGGTAAGTCCATTCAATGGAGTCAAACGCTTTGGCAGCATCTAACATTACTGCCACAGCTTTAGTACTCGGTATTAGATAGTGGGACAAGGCGAACAAGGTTCGGGTATTATGTGTGGTCGCTCTGGACGGTATAAAACCAGATTGGTCTGGGAGGACCATGTTTGTCATGAGGGGCTGTAGACGCATTGCAAGTATTTTAGCTAAGATTTTTGAGTCCACATTTATGAGGGATAAGGGGCGATATGAGTCGCAAAGCTCTGGATCTTTGGATGGTTTTAACAGTGCGATCACCATCGCTTCCCTTAGGGTCGGTGGGAGTGTACCTTTGTCAAATGCATCCCCAAACATCGCAACTAGATGAGGGGCTAATAAGTCAGCATAGTGTTTGTAAAACTCACATGTGAACCCGTCGGGTCCCGGAGCTTTGCCATTCGGCAGGGTCTTAATGACGTCAGTAACTTCCTCCACAGTGATCGGGAGTGAGAGATATGTTCTCTGTGTGTCCGAAAGCCAAGCAATGGCCACATCTTCAAGGTATTTAAATATTTCTTCAGGTGTCGCATTGAGCTGTGTTTTATAAAGTGTGCTGTATGTTGTAACAAATTCTCTCAGGATATCTTGGGGTTCTGTGTTTATGGCTCCTTGTTCACCACGTATTTGTAAGATCGCCTGGGATCTCCGTCCCTCACATATTCTGGCCGCTAATGCTCTGCCGGATCTTCCCCCCTCCCCAAAAGGGAGGGCTCTGGGTCGTTTGTGTATATATTTGACCTCATCTTCCGCAAATGTTTGATATTTGGTGAGTTCCGTCCTGATTTCTCCCAAAACTGCTGTGTCTTGGGTTAACACATATTGGCGCTCCAGTGACTGTAGCTTCGTCTCGCAACGTTCTAACTGTGCTCTAATGTCGCGCAATATCCCTACCGTGGTGCTAATGCACACCCCTCGCAATGTTGCTTTAAAAGCCTCCCATAGCAAACCTGGATCCTCCGTCGATTTTTCATTGAGCTGGAAATAGTCTTTGATCGCCTTGGCGATAGTATTATGGTACAGTGAGTCGGTAAGTGTGGTGGCATTGAATCTCCAGCTGTATGGAGGTGGTGTGTAATGTGGTATTTTGAGGGTCAGCACGATTGGATTGTGATTAGATAGGGACTTGGGCATGTGTTTAATGTTCGTAGTCCATAACAACGCATTTTTGTCGCCTAGCCAATATTCTATATAGGACCAGCTGTTGTGGGCAATGGATATGTGTGTTGCTTCACTAGCTTCCGGATGCCTCGTCCTCCATATATCATACAACTGCAAATCATCCATCATGTCTAGTACTTTGGTGCGCCCTTTTCTATGTGGTTCTGTCGAAGTCCACGATCGATCAACTTGATCATTGAGTGGTAGGTTCAGGTCTCCCCCCGTAGCAGAACACTGTCCAGTCTGTCATTTAGATGTTGCCACAGTTCATGATAGAATTCAGGAGCGTCAACGTTCGGTCCATATGTGTTAATAAGGGTAATCTTATGTCTCCTCAGCACCCCGTTACTATCACGTATCTCCCTTGCCTATCGTTTATGACGTTGAAAGTTTGTACCCTTTTTTACCAGGATTGAGACGCCTCTGGCATATGAGGAGTATGTAGAGTGGTGAGCGGTCTCTGACCATTTCTGGCCCATTCGGGTATGTACGGTCGGAGCTATGTGGGTTTCCTGCAGTAATGCAATATCTATATGCCATCTATCCATGCAGGCAAACATTTGTCGTATCTTTTTCGGATTGGCAAACCCTCTTATGTTCCATGTGAGCATATTTAAAGTGGATCAACCTGGTACCTCGGGTGTCATGGTGTATCTGAGTGAGAAAGTATAAGAGTGTTAGTATGGTGTAACTGCTGTCCTCTTCATGTGTAGGTCCAAGTATGTGCACTCATTAAACACACATTATTCTGAAACAGTGCTCCCTGAGCCTCAGCAATGCCTCTCAAGTGCCATGGCCTAAAAACAGCAACATTCCTCCCTTCCCACCACCCCCCTCCCACATCAGCAGCCCAATTCTGCCGAAGCCACGATCCCCCCTTAAACTTCAGAAACCTCATAAACCGTGTGGGGAGTACCCATGTAGGTATCCGCTTAGGGTGCACTTCACCATCCAGTGCATGGATGTGGGCAGATCATCATTAGGTTACATGCACTTGTTACATACTTAACCAAAACCTAGTACACCACGCCTTGTGGGGAATGGGCGTTATCCCAAATCTATCGTCATTTTTAGCAACGGTTGAATATAATACACTTTTGCAGCTGTCTACATTTTCCCATACTTGGGATACGCTCAGTACTCTCATGCTATCAATTATTGGAGGTGTGTCAGGGCTACAAAAGGGGTGGTGGCCAGGAGCTTGCTTGAACTGCTAGGGCTTAAATGAGCAATAAGATCAGTTACCGGCGTCGGGCTGAGCATGACATCATATACATTGCTGGCTGAATTAGCATGTTAAGGCTTATTTTTCTCTCAAGTCTGCATGTGATCGCTAGTTAAGCCTTTGTATGCCTGAAGATTTGCAGGTCTATACAGTTCTCAATACTTAGCCAAGTAGGTGCTGCTTAGCATAAGTTTTAGTTCTGCCAAGAATTGCCAAAGGTTGCTCTAGGTTCTAATCAGCTCCATACCTTTAGAATGAAAGAGGTTGTTATCTCTGTCTCGGGACTCGATTTCCCAAAACCCCGCAAGGGGAGTCAGAAACACTGGAGCTGGATTCTCGGCAGGAGGATGACAGCTTCTTTGTCAGTGCGTCAGCGGGAGAGTCGGCTTCCTTCAGCACTTGCTGTAGCGGGCTGCTTCGGGCAAGTAGGTAGTCGAACTGCACCGACCCACACCGTGCTTTGCTATAGCAAGTGAAGGTATATTTATACCTTGAAGGTGTTTAGGAATGCCAACTTTGACATAAAGTCGGGCATATGAACAACATGGATGAACCCCTAAGGATTAGTTGTTCATGCATAATAATGAGTTTCTTGGAGAAATTAATATCCAGGCCAGGGGAAGTCCCTTCTGCTTAAGAGTCTGGTTTTCAAAGAAATCGTTGTGAGATAGATGAACGATGGAAGTAGCCATGCCTGTATTTTGGTAGTAGGGGCTATGTCTAAATAAGGGCTGGATTTCTATGCCTATATAAGGGCAACGCGAATTGTACCTATATAAGGGCATGAATCACGAAATTCATGCGGAATCTATAATCGCACCCAACAAGTGTGGGAATACACTGAGGACATTTCTGAGCATGAGACTTCAAGGGTTCCAGCCTGGTATTCAAGTCCGTAGGCATGTCAGATGCAAGAGTCAGACAGAGATCCAACACGCATTCTTCACCACAAAACAGGCATCGAAGAACAGGTAAGACGCTGTCCATCCAGACTGGTCTAAACGATAGGAACCAAAAGGCGCTCAGTTCCCGTAGGCGAGGTGTGCCTAGATGTTGTACCATGCATTCACGGTATTTGCGCTGGAGGAGAGCTTTTGCCATCACGTTGGTGATTGGGCCGTGCATTGCGTAGCAGATAAATGACAATCAGGATTCCTGCTATTGAGAGCAGAATTAGGGGTAGACTCCCAAAAATGCTTCCAAATATGGAGTGTATAAAAGTTGGAATAACTATGAGGATTGTCTTAAAGTTGCTTAGAAATCCTGACCCTATGGTCTTAAATAGGTGTACAATACCTCTCTTATCAGACATATTAAAGATATGACCCAACATTTTTGCTAAATGAAAGGGGCAATTTGTACGTATAAGTGCCTGTATCTTAGTTGAGGTCCTTGCGACTTGAAGATCAGAGGTCTCTCGAGAGGAAGTTACGGGAACTGTTTGCTGTAAAAGCATGGCTTTCAGTCTGCTCATAGTACAAATTGTATAAAAGAAACATTCAATGAAGGCCATAACGGCGCCTCCCTGACTGTACTTGTTGGAGGAAAGAATACTTGCATACAGTAAGTAACCCTGGAGTTCACAGTGACCAGATAGGCAATGCCCAGAAGCATCCCACAGCAACATTGATCGTTCATCATCAAGTAACTCCCCATCAAGAGCAGCTCGAATACTGGTGTAATCACGGCATCTGGAGTCCCTTTCATGTGGCAAGACAAATTCGCTACTGAACAAGCTCCGTGCAGTGAAATGTCCTGGCACATGAGAGAACCGCTTAAAGCATTCTTGCAGTTTGTACCACTTAGAAACACTTCTCGATCCCCACTCCAGAATCAAAATGTATATGGTAATTCCCAGGATTCCTTAATGTAAACCTTACCCATTTTTTCATATTTGCCTGCCTGCCTTTGCAAAAAGGCAATATTTAAACTGAAAAGTAGTGACCGTTAGGGTTATGTGGCCATGGATTAGCCATTCTGTTGGTGGCGACTCCGCCACTGTAAATGGTAGTCTATCCAGTTTTTCAATACGCAGCATTGTATATTTATCTCCCCTTTATGCCATTTCAACCTGTTTGTCTGTTAGATTATATTAAGAAAACAGAGACGAACTGTTGATAAAATGCTAGGCACTTAGGGGTATATGCATCAAAAATCGGTAAAACGAGTCCTTATTAGCGTAAAATAAGGAATGCATCATTCATCACGCAATGCATCAACAGATTCGGTATTTAATACCGAATCGCTGAAAATCGTTAAATTTCCGCAAAACACGTTTTCGAGACACCTTTTCAAAGAAGAGCAAATACCGAGGTAGCAAATACCGAATCGGTATTAGCGAATTCGGTAATAGCGATTCCGGAAAAATGAAAAAGTCACATCGGCAGCAGGCTGATGACATCACAACCAGGAAGCAACACAGCCCATGCTTCATTCAGTGCCCTGAGGAGCTCAGAGGAGGAGGCAGAGCACAGGAGCTGAGGATTGCTAGAGTGAGAACACATTCAAACTCAGAGCAGACTACCAGGATGGAGAAGGATGCACACCAGAACAAGGAGGCACCCAGGAAGAAAAAACGAAAGTTTTCTGATAAGGAACTCGAACTGCTCATCGAGGGGGTGAGCAGCAAACACGACAAGCTGTTTGGGAGGCTGTCCCAAAAAGTTCCTGAGGCAGAAAAGGGCAAATTGTTGCGGCGCATCAAAGACAGAGTCAATGCTGTAGGAGTCACCCACCGCAGCATTGACGATTTAAAGAAGAGGTGGTATGACTTCAGGAAGAGGGCAAAGGAGAGGATTGCCGAAAGGGAGAAGGATGCAGCTGGCACAGGAGGGGGAACATCCAACGTGAGTGCAAACACAGCTCTTGAGGACCTCGTCGAGTCAACAATTGAGCCAGAAGCTGTTGTGGAGGTCACTCAATTGGATACATCCGGCGCAGCAGGAGGAGGAGAAGGTAAGATGCATGCCAGCGCAGATATGCAGCGTGAAGTCCACCCATGGCCATCCCCCAGGCCAATCACAGTGAAGATGTAGCAGTGCATAATGCATATCCCCTCACCAGAGTAGTGCATCATGGGTGTTGTAGTCATGACCTCTGATGTAATAGAAATGAAACCAGCTGCACATGGCCATATGCCAGTGCAAAATCTGCTTTATGTAGGTTAAATCATGCAACACTGATACATCATGGCAAAATAATAACTATGCACTGTTCCACATACAGATGCATCACCCCTCGACTCAGATGACAGCGGACGCCTCGTCATCTCAGAGACACCAGTGGTGACAGTGGTGACAGATGTCGAGACCACGCAGGAACCTGAAGACACAACACCACCATCACCACCACCACCACGCTAGACATCACCACCACCACCACGCCGGACATCACCACCACCACCACCACCACGGCGGACATCACCACCACCACCACCACGGCCAACTCCACAGAGCCGCAGGGCAAATGTCCCCTCCCTGCAGGTGATGGAGCCAGAGAAGAGGCCAGCTGACACAAATGTCCCACGACAGACAGTCGTTGCTCCAATCACCCAAGCAGCAGCACGTGTCCGAGTCAGACAGCGGGCCAGGCCTCTAGGTAGAGCTGTGGAAAGAGCAGATGATCCAGCACACAGATACGGAGTGGTGGAGACACGGATGCTGCGTGTCCAGCGCCTGCAGGGGAGACACATGGGTGCTATGAACATCAACATGGTGAAACTGACACACAAAATATGCACCACGACAGACGCAATGCGCGAGATGACCACAGCCATTGCTGAGGGCAACAGAGACATCAAACTGTGCCTGCAGGAACTCACACATGCTGTGATTGCTGGCCAACAGAGCAAGCGCCGTAGGCATTGCCAGCCCATGGTCCGCACCATTGCCACCAATAGAGCCATCACTAAGCTGTGCAACAGCACAGCTGTGCTGTCGCCTAGATCTGTGTCCCTGCAGGTCGATTTGAGCCATTATTGCGGGGATGTTGCAAAGTCCCTGGAGAGAGTGACCACTGCAGTGGAGCATCTGCAGTCTGATACTTTCAGTGCCAGCAGTTTGGGAGGTAAGGAGGTAAGTGAGGCTGCCTCAAACGTGAGCAGCGCCTCTGTTCCGGAGGCCAGCGAAAGGAGGCGCAGTGCACGCAGCACCACAGCCACTGAATCACATCGCAGAGATGTGGACGAGTCACGGGACAGGAGGCTGGGGGTACGGGGTAGGCGCAAATAGCCATGATCCATTGGCTCCCTGGCCATGGTGACGTAACCATGGGCCAACAGTACAGCAACATGTTACACCCGTGATGACAACGAACATGTTTTGATTTGTTGATTTGCTTCTGCGTCATGTTGGCGTACCATACATATGCACCTGACAGGTACTCATTTATTTATTTATTTATTCCATTTGTATGGCGCAACAGCTACCCTGAGGGTTTCCCGGCGCCTTGGATCCAAACATTCCAGGGGGTCATAAGTTACTAGTTTTCATTCTTGGTTGAAAAGCCATGCCTTAATTCCTTTCCTAAATTTCATATAGTTAGGCCCTAGGCGCAGAGTAAGCGGGATAGAGTTCCACAGCACTGGCGCCAAGTATCCAAAGGAGCGTCCCCCTAATCGTGCTCGTTTAAATCTTGGGACAACAAACCTCTCTTGATAGATAGATCGGAGATTACGGGTCGGGATGCATTTATGGACCAGATTACAGAGGTATGCTGGTGCTTCTCCTATGTTTATTCTGAACATAAAACATAAAGCCTTAAATTTAGCTCTGTTGCCCATCTTGAGCCAATGTAGTTTACGTAGATGTTCCGATACATGTGCCCGCCTAGGTAGATGGAGAAGTATCCTGGCTGCCGCGTTTTGGACAACCTGTAGACGGCATGTAATTTCTTTGTTGGCCCCATAGAACAGAATGTTACCATAGTCCAGCCTTGACCCAATCAAGGCCTGAACTACCGTTCTCTGCGCCCCTTCAGGGAGTTGCCACAAGATATTTCTCAGCCATTTGAGAATGGCGAAGCAGACTGAAGCTGTTTTAGTGACCTGAGTACGCATTGTCAGTTTGTCATCTATTATTACTCCTAAATTACGAGCTGATGGGACTGCCGTCGGGAGAGGCCCCATTTCCGTAGGCCAATGAACTGGTCCCCATAGATCTTTCTGATCCCTGTATATAAGCAGTTCGGTTTTGTCTCCATTTAAATTTAATTTCTTGGAGTGCACCCTAAGTTGGCAGGGTATGCTCTGACGTGAGTCCCTTGCTCACTTTGCCACTGGAGTCAAGCAAGCCCGGCTGAAGACGGCTGTAATGCCAGAAAACGGTCCTGGGAAGCTTGATTCCGGTCCAGGGAAGACATGGCTTGGCAGTTCGGGCTGGACTGTTCCCATGAGGCACAGGGTCAGACTGATTTGCATATGGCCATGTCTGAACTGGGGTGGCGGAGTGAGCTAAAGAACGGTGATGGATTAAACCCAGATCAGTTGACTGGGGGCGAGTGTTTGTATTGTCCATGCTCCGTCCATCACCACCTTTGATTTTTCTTTTCTCTTTTCTCAGTGCATCCATTGTGCCATGCTCTGTAGTCCAGAGCTAAGGGAGGAGGGACTCTTTTTATCAGTTGATGACAAGGATAACACCAGTTGTGTATCGTCTGCATATGAAAAGATTGTAAGACCAAATTTTTTCGCTATGCACGCTAGAGGGGTGATATAAATATTAAATAACAGCGGACTCAGGATTGACCCCTGAGGAACTCCATGTGGGGAAGTTTTAATCTTAGAGATGTTATTTTTGGAGAATACCTGATAAGACCTGTCTGCTAAGAAATTTTCTAGCCACCTCAGTGCTGTGCCACTTACCCCATTCCCTCCAGGGTTTCCAGTAGCGTTTCATGGGATATAGTGTAAAAGGCGGCACTCAAGTCTAAAAGAATTAGTGCCACCGTGCCCCCATTGTCTAACTTTTGGCGGATAGCTTCTGTAACTCACAGTAGGGTGGATTCGGTCGAGTGCCCGGCCCAAAAAACCCGACTGAGAGGGATGTAATAGCTTGTTGGTGGTGATATATTCCCCCAATTGCTTGTTTACATGTTTTTCTAAAATGTTTGAAAATAAAGGGAGAAGTGATACCGGTCTAAAACTCAACAGGATCTCAGGGTCGCCATTTGCCTTTTTCAATAGCGGTACTACCATTGCGTGCTTCCATTCAGCTGGCAGTTTCGCTTCCCCTAATGAGGCATTTAGCAGTAATCTAATGACATTTAATATGTCGGGATCTAGCTGTTTAAAGATATCTGCTGGTATGGGATCATTAGGGGAGCCCGACTTGATGCTATTGAGAGTTTCTACAAATGTGTGCTGGTCTAATGGTTGCCAGATTGTCAATTGATTCCCAGGAGTGTCTATCATCTCCCTAGATCTCGAGATTATAGTAGGGGAGGGGTTAGGGACCTCATCTCTACTGAGGGATGAATAAATATTTACTATTTTGTCATTAAAATATTGCGCAAGGCAATTACACTGTGATGTAGACAGCGTTGGAGGTTCTGGTTGATGTGCGGCACCCGCTAGATCCTTCAGAACCTTAAATAAGGTTCCGGAGTTGTTTTGTGCCTCTAAAATAGTACTTTTGGTAAAATCACCTTTAGTTATTGTACATAACAGATGGTAGGCCTTCAAGGCTTGTTTGTAAGTTTCCTTATTTTCCACATCGTAGTTTTTCCTCCATTGTCTCTCAAGTTTTTTACATTTGCTTTTTTCTATTTTTAGCCTTTCGGAAAACCACGGGACTGGGGGTCTACCGGATTTCTGTTTATTCCTTGAGAGTGGAAGAACTGACTCTACGGCTTTAGCTAACCAGTGTGTAATTTTATCCTGATCTCTTACTTTAATATCATCTAGGTTTAGATCGGGCCTAGAATTTTGTAGCTTGGAATTCAGGTCCTCTATATTCAGTTTTTTCCAGTTTCTGAAATAAGAGTTCTCGGACCTGCTTACAGCTTTATTATCTAGTAGCCTGATGTTAAATATGGTCAGATAGTGGTCTGACCATGGTACAGGTAAAGCAGGCTCACATGTAAGGCCCTCAAAGTTGGCAAAGATCGGGTCTAATTGATGGCCCGCTGTATGAGTGGAGCCTGTATTGCATAGATGTACATTGAGGGCTTCTAAATCGGCTAGGAAATTCAGAACCATGGGGCATGTACGGTCCTCGAAGTGCAAATTAAAATCTTCTAAAATCGTAAAGATGGATGCTTCTAATAGCAAAGGGGTGATATATTCAGGAAAGGCTGCCACCCAATCTCCGGCGGCTCCAGGAGGGCGATATATCAAGATCCCAGTAAGAGTGATTTGAGGGGAAAGAGCAAGTTTAAAAAGACCGGCTTCACAATTGGCTAGCATTAGATCTTCCCATTTACACGAGTATTCTCTTTTGAAAATGATTCCTATGCCTCCCCCAGTTTGATTCACCCTATCCCTTCTGACTAGGGTATAGTTTGATGGTAGGGCTGTAGCAATATCAGGACCCGAACTGGCATTTAGCCAAGTTTCAGTCACAAACAAAGTGTCCGGTTCGACATCCATTATTAGATTGAAAATATCCTCCTTATGTTTTGATATGGATCTGCAATTTATGGTAATGAATGTGAAGTGTCTAGTAACATCACCATTAGTCTTTATCATACCTTTTTCAAACCAGGCGTTCTCGCCGGTTATTCCTAACGCTGAATGGGAGAAGGAGAAATTGCAATCCTTACATTGAGGCGCGAAGTATTCCGGATTCAGGAGATTGCAATATTGGTTCCCCATGGGTCTTAGGGAGAGCAGCTCACTCCGTGAATATGTGGCTAAAATTGAGTTTGGGGCAGGGGTGGTGGCCCCTGGTCCCGGACTGTCGCGGACGGGCTTGCCTTTGGCGCGCCCGCAGCGCGCTTCCGCTGCGCGTTGTACACATTGCCGGCTTTTATGTTGATCAGGCAGCGTTCCCGCCCCCCGACCTCTCCCCCGGAAGAATGTCACTGTCCCGCCTTCACACCCTCCACATCAAGCGGGAAAACCCGTGGTGGACCGGGGAGCGGGCGGACAGGACTGCGGGTGACTGGAGGATCTAGGTAGGCAGTAAGTGCGTTTTTAAAATAGAATGCTTTAAAATAATGCGGATAAAATCATCAATACATTAAAATGCAGGCAATTCAGTTTACTGTGCAAAATAGCAAATGTCTCAATCACACCACTATTATGGCACCTGAGTAATGAATAATCCAGCGAGTGCTTTCTTCCTCCTCGCTTTTATCCAGATTCTGGCAGCGCTCCCGCCCCCCGACCTCTCCCCCGGAAGAATGTCACTGTCCCGCCTTCACTCCCTCCACATCAAGCTGGAAAACCCGTGGTGGACCGGGGAGCGGGCGGACAGGACTGCGTGTGACTGGAGGATCTCATGTGCATTAAACAATAGCAAACATATACATGTTGTGTTGGCTCTTTCATACCTGTCTCCGAAGTGAAGTCTTGTGATGTATGTCTGCCTCCTTTGTCCCTCAGCTGTATTTGGCACATCAGCCTGTTGGTGTTGGGGGGGGGGGGTTGCTGTGCCCGTAAGTCATCCTCTCCGTCCACCTCAATTGGTATCCCCCTTCGTGTGGCAATGTTGTGCAGCATGGCGCAGACTGCTATTATCCGGCAGCAGGTAACTGGGTCATACTGCAAGGCACCTCCTGCCTTGTGCAGTATCTGGAAGCAACTCTTGAGGATGCCAAAGGTTCGCTCTACCACATTCCTGGTGCTGATATGTGCTGCATTGTAGTGCTGCTCCTGAGGTGTTGCAGGGTTGAGGTAGGGAGTGAGTAGATAATCACGCAAGGCGTAGGCGCTGTCACCTGCAGGGAGGGGAGAAAATGGTTGGTTGCATGGTTACATTTACATATGTGAGGATGGTGTTCAATGGGAGGCATTTGTATGTAGCGAGTAGGTGACCCTCTCCAAATTCCCCGTTGATCAGGCAGCAGTGGATGCCACTGTGCCTGAATATGTATGCGTCGTGGGTTCTTCCTGGGAATTGTGATACGATGTCCGTAATGATGTGCTTGGCATTGCACACAACCTGGACGTTGATGGAATGGTATGACTTCCGGTTGCGGTAGATGTATTTGTTGGCTGACGGGGGACAGATGGGGACATGGGTGCAGTCCGCGCACCCTATCACATGTGGGAATTGTGCCACCTGGTAGACCTCCTCTTTGGTGCGGTTCAACTGCTGTGGGGTTGTGGGGAAGGTGATGTGGTGATGTATCATTGTCAGCATGGCAACTAGGAAATTGGGGAAGAAGCCTCCAGCTTCTGCTATGACCCCCTGGAAGCTTCCTGACGCCAGCATGTGCAGGCTGCATAGGACCTGGACATGGGCTGGGATGGCATTGGTCCTACGGGTCTGGTGCTGCAGCAGTGGTTCAAGGTCGGCAATGAGGCGCATGATCATGGCCCTGTTGAGCCTGTACTTGTCATAAATCTGTTCCTCTGTCAGGCCCAACAATGTGACGCGCACCCTGAAGACTCTGTCCTGGATCATCTTCCTGCGCTGTGCAAGGGCGTTGATTCTCCTCCTCCTGACAAGCACGTATGGGGCAGCCATTTTGGAAGACCTACAGGGTCTCCACAGGCATATTTGAAGGATTTCTGAGTGGCAGCACCGGTTTTGGAATTTTTTTTATTTTTTTTTACTACCTTCCAATAACTTTACCTCCAGTTTGTGATTCCCCTTATTTTGCTCATGCAAAATAGCGATTTTGACCATTTTCGGAATTTGTGACTTTTGATGCATTTCATAGCGATTCTTTATTAGCAATTCGGTATTTCCGGAGGATGGTTTCTTTCTCGGTATTACCGATTCACTATTATGCGAATCGGTATTTTACCGCGTGAGGTATTTACCGATTCTTTATGTTTAAAGAGTTTTGGCTTGAAGCATTGCATTCCCAGGTTTTGCGTTCGGTATCGGCCTTGTTTACCGATTCACAATTTTACCAGGAGGTATTTTGCTTGATGCATCTGCCAGTTAGCCTGCACTCAAAGATTGCCTAAAGAATTTATCCTGGAGGTCAAAGTTGTTAACCCATTGTCTACCACTGCTAGCGATTTTTCTAAGTTAATACGGTCTATTTCCTGTATTCTCTCTGTGGCCTCTTGTTGGGATATTTTCCAAATTTCATTATAGGCTGCATAGATGCCAGCATATATGAAACGTTTCTGACAGGGTTTCCTGGGACCTTTTAAAAAAAATCCCTAAGATCCATGTCTTGTGCGAATAAGGATAAGTGTTTTTTCACTTCTGTGAGTGTTGAGGTTTCTAGCCAATCAAGGCACAACTTCCCAACACTGTAGGATGTCACTACCCCTGGGTTTTCTCTTTGTAAATAGCGTGGGTATGGCCTGTGGATTCTGGACCCTTCAGTAATACCCAAGAATCGTTTATGACATCTGTTCGTGTCCAAGGGCCAAACCAATCATTCTTTCCAATTAGGGTCTGATCTATTGTACAGTAAAAGATCATCTGCAGTGGAAGGAGGCATGCTCTGAATAGTGCTTCTGTTCCCTGGACTTGCCAGTCCGTAGAACCCCAGACTGATTTTAAGTCTATTGTGTCCTTCCGTAGGTCAAAATCCTATTCAGATAGTTGGGCAATAAAGGAAGTAGAGTAAATCTGTTACGTGTTAGTCAACATAATTTCAGTACTGATGTTGGTGTAACCTTATAATAATATGAGGTCGGGTCAGGGGTGTTAAACCCTGAAAAATTTGAAAATTTCTGTGCAAATGTTTGCAAACTACTTTTTGGTGGTGTAGGGCAATGTTCCCATTGGTGATATTCAAAAACATTTCTAGGTGTTAAAGATTAGTGTAGGAAATGATGACCATTATGTTGGTAACATTACAAAGTGTCATAGTCTGAAGTACCTTTTAGCATTCAAGCATTAGCTTCAAAGCCCATAGGAATCAATGGGAAATACAGATTCTGTATTTACAGAATCAGTAAATACCGAATTTTACAGATTTGGTAATTCAGATTTTAAAATTACCTAAATCTGCCCCCTTCCCATTTACAGTCTCTTAAATACTGAATCGGTAAAATTCGGTATTTAAGAGTCTGTAAATGGGAATTACCTACATCTAGCCCTTAGTGTCTCAATTATAATAAGAAATGTACTGGAGGTAATGATATCACTTAATGAAATTTTAAATACATAAGAAATTTTTAAATGTTCAGTCGGACCAAATATATCGAAATAAACCTTGTCCCATACTATACACTCTGGTATAGGAACTGCTGTGATGTTCACTGATGACAAGTCTCTTTGTTCAAGTTGTGACGACTGATGTGGCTTCAGGATCAAGTTAACCTTTTGGGCTGTAGAGCTTTGTTGTAGGTATCATCTATTAATAAACATGCTAAAAGTTATAACTAAGCCTAGACAGAAAAGAAAAAACTGTATCCTAGTAATTACCCAGAGTTCTATCCAAGGCGATACCAGGTATGTCTTGTTGAGAAAGTGCAGAACGTTCTTGATTTGTTGCTTGTGTGTTTTTTGGGCTGTCGTCGTTACCGGTTTACTTTGATCCAAGGAAAAAGCATCAAAGTTCATGAAGTAGCCAGAAGCAGTTTGATCAATTGTTGGATTTGCATCGGGATTTGTTGAAATCGTATTTTGCTCTTGTCGAGGCATGTTGACGTAGACGTCTGTATTAGGTCTAATTGCAACCTGATTATTATTTTGAGTTTGAAGTTGAACTTCGGGTTCAAGAGGAGCGAATTCCATAACATTGTTGCATAGTCCTTCATTCGGTACAGGAGGCTCTTCAAACATGATGAGTCTTTCTGTTTAAACTTCTTGGATTGTAGCGAGAGGAGGGCTTCTGCTACTGTGGAGTCCACAAGGCCTACTGCTTAGTATTGGCCACGTAGTGTGGTTTGATTAAGTCGATTGAGACAAATCTTTTCTTCTTTTTCTTGGCAAGAGGTGGCAAAAGTACAGTTCTTGTTTCTTGAATTGCTAGGACAGGTACAGGTTTCTGTATGATGGTCCAAATTCCCTTTTGTCTGCTATTTTCTCTCTGGCCAGATCCCCAACTTTTGGGATCCAGACAGGTCTTGCCGTGGCTGCCTTGAGTTCCCCAGTGGCAGTCTGTTTCATGTGGACATTACTTTGTTGTGTCTTGGAATAATTTAGATCCTGTAAAACAGCCAAACAATCTTGGATATCAAATGGTTTCTCATCCGCTACTGCGCTTTCACAATCAAGATCAGGTAATCACATTCTCGTCCCAAATAGGACTTTGGAAGGAGTGACCCCCCCTAGAGGACTTCTTGGCTGGTTGTTGAGGGCTCTCCATACCCCATATAAGTGTTTGACCCAACTGCCGCACTTGCCTAATACCCTAGCTGTTAAACATGGCTTTAAGTCCCAATTTTTCCTCTCCCCAACCGAATTTCCCTCAGGATGGTACGGGGAGGAGTACCGCAATGCTATGCCCATACTTTCCATGGCCTCTTCGTAAGCCAGAGAGCTAAACACCGGGCAATGGTCAGAATGTAATGTGCCAACTGCGTATGTCCCTATAAAGACTTGCAAATCTTTGATAACAGTTTGAGTGTCTGCCGAGTGCTGAGTCCAAATCCATAGCAATCTGGAGCATACTTGTAAGCCCCCTCAGATTGAAGGGGGCCACAGTGGTCCAGATACACACATGCAAGAGGTTTGTTTGATTTTTATAATGGTGTCTGCGCCTGGCGTGTTATGGTGGAGTCTTTCATCTGCTGGTAGATGTCACATTTCAGGACATAGTCCTTAGTTTGTTTTGTTAGACCTGGCCACCAGTAGCACTGTTTCAATAATGAAATAGTAGCTGTAACGCCTGTATGCGCTGAACCCAAACTCTTATGTGCTGTAACAATCAAATCTTGTCTACGATCCATATTTGGTATTACTCTATCCCCCACTCCAGGAATCTGAGCATTTGGAATGTTGTTCACATCTAACTTGTAGGAGTACTTGTGTGGAAATTTCTTTGGTACTCCTGAGCTGCCTTTGTGTGAAGCAATGATAGCAACCATAATCTCAACATCGGTCCTCGTTTTTGAATAAGTGATTGCAGCTACGGAAGCTGTGCGTAGAGCCCACTTTGTGGCTTCATCAGCCAATGAATTCGCTTCAATGTGAACGCCATCACATGGATGGCTCAGCGTATGAATCACGTGAGTCCTTGGTAGTTTGTTTTTCAACTCCACTACCTGTTCTCATAGCATTTTATGCTTAATTTTGCCACCATTTGCGCCTTTGAATCCATTCTGTTCCCAATGATGTAGATATTCATTGTATGACTGCACGCAGTAAAAAGAATCACACACAATTAGTGTGAGGAATGCATGAACAGTATATATAAGTGCCTGTATTAGTGCTTTTAACTCTTTCAACTGAGCCAAGCAGTCTCCTAGAGATTGCGTTTTGGTGCAACTTGGGTGGAACTTTCCATCCCGCAAGCGTCCTTTAACAATAGCACATGCTGCGCTGTATTGTTGCTTACTCCCTATAGCCGGTTGTGCAGATCCGTCAGTGTGAATATGATATTCATACTGATCTAGATGTAACATTTCATTTGGCCAAGGATATTCTTGATCATATCGCAGGAATGCTTGTGGTTTTAGACTTGGATCAAATCTGTATTCAACGTCTGTTGCAGTAAGAGAATTAGCCCACTGTATCCATCTCATATGTAAGGCTTTTGTATTTGGAATGCTAGCCTTTGTAACAGCTTCTAAAGCCGGTACCGTGGTTACGACAATTATGCGTTTCCCCTGAGCCAGTGCTCTTTCTCCTCCTACAGCGGTCTGAACTGCTGTCAGGATTTTCTCTGTTGAAGTGAAATGCATTTCTGCGTTTGTGTAGAGGTGTGATTTGTATGCGATTGATACTGTTTCACCTTCATTACAGATTAAGTAGGTGTACCCGCATTGACCGGCTATTATATGGATAACCAAGTGGCGTATGTCTACGTGTATTTGTAAGTGTTTTGAAGCTATCATGTCTTCTTGTAGTGAACGTAGGAAATTTGTGGTCTCCGGTGTCTAACTGAGAAGTCAGGTTTTATTAAGTTGTAGAAAGGTTTTACTCTTTCTGCATAATCCAAAATGTATGTTCTGCCAAAATGTGGGAATCCCAGTATTAGCTGTAGATATTTTAATGATTTGGGAGGTTGGAGCAGCGCACACGTTTCTAAAAAGTTAGCTGCCAGGCTTTTCCCTTCACTTGAAAGCTCGTATCCTAGAAATAGGATACTGAGGTGGGCTGTCTTAGATTGCTTTTATTTGAATTTGTAGCCCTCAGAGGAGAATCCCATAATAATGGTGCTCACCCTGGTCAAGTGCCTTTCTAAGTCATCATCCATCAGATAAATATCATCAGCATAGGACAATGCTTCTTTATCAAAAGTTTGTAGTAACTCAGTTACCCTTGCTGAAAGTACGACGGGGCTGTTCTTATACCCCTGAGGGAGATGACAAAATTGTAGCTGGGACCTTAACGCTGAGAATGCATTAAAATACCTGCTTTCAGGCACTATATTTTGGCAGCAAAAAAACCAATTGAGATATCAGGCGTAGTTTTGTATTTCTTCCACACAATGTTATTCATTAATGAACAACTGTGTGCATTCTAAACTGCAAATCTCTAGTGCAAGTGTTTAAATGTCTGTAATCTAAAACTAGATGATATGCATTGTCACGTTTTGATACGGGAAACAAAGGATTGTCCATTTGTTGAGGTGCATGTTTCAGTGACCCCCTGGTATTCAAGTTGACCTAAGATCTCCATGACCTGTTTTTTAGCTTTTTGCTTTATTGGATATTGCCTTTATGCATTTGGTCACACTTTTAACGGGATCACGTGGTGGGTTGAATTCTCATCCCATCTGGCATGATTTTTGTATAATGCTAGAGCTTGGGCTTCTGCTCACTCCCGTGCATATGTATGTTTAAGATAAATGGGAACGAGTTCGGAGAAGGCTGGGAAAATTATACTTTCTTCCCTTGTCACTCCATAACTAATGCTGGCAGCCAATCTTGTTCAGCTAACAGGATGTCATAACCAGATGACAGGTTCTTCCAAAAGAGACCCTTTATTATTCTGGGCTTGTCCCCCTCCATCCGGAGTGTTATTTCATGTAACTTATGTGGGACGCTCACCTTTTTATCTGGTGTTTCCACCGTGATGTGATCATCCAAGTCTGCTGTCACTAGAAATTCCATCACGTTCTGGCGAGCAATTGTTACCTCTGCCGCACAGTCTAACATTGTCAGAGCTCATTCCCCATTTAAAAGTTGTGTCCTCAGAATTCTGGGCATGTCTGATCTTCAGCCCTGCAACTTTCTTCTTTTTAAACTGAGGTTTTGATTTTGGCTTTTCTTCTTTTTTGGAAGTATAGCCTTAAGCGTGCTGCTTGTCTCTCTTCTTTGTGTTCTGACAGTCCTTCCCTCTCAAAGTTTTTCGGCCAGCCCTGAAAGGAAAGAGAAGAATGTGTATCAGTATCCTAATATCTGTCAGGTTTCCTAATGGTATCCCTGTTCCTAAGGTTATACCTTTTTTTAGAGTGCTACTGTGAAGATCTACCTCAGGATTTAGATATTTTTTTCTGTAAAGTTTTGTTGTTGTTTATTATCCCACTTCTTTTTAGAAGAAGCAGGTGTCTGCTTAGAAGTGTACTTTTCAGGACTGCCCATCAGATGTGGTTTTAAGGCTTTCCCACACAAACGGTCTCTGCCTAATTCTGCATACACAGTTTCAATTATTTTAGGTAGTTTGTGTAGTTGGTCTAATATACTGAACTTCCTTAGGCGTTGGCGGATGGCCACTGACACTGCTTCCCCTTTAATATTAGCTAATATTATGGCTAATACCTAGTCATATTTATTTAGTAACTTCATCCCTAAGTTCGGAGCAGGTTCTGCTACATACTCATTCTGTATTTGTCTTAATAAATCTGGTATCACCGCTAATGAAGGAATATCATGAGTCCTCATATATACGGCAGCAAAGACTGTATCCCAAGTGGTACAATCATCTAAATGTGGTGTTATCCCCATGGGCAAGCAGATTGCTAGCATTCTGTGTTTTACAAATGGGGTAGTATCCGGGAATACTGCCTCTAACTGTGTTATTTTCAGAGCTACCCAGAATGGCAATTGTTCGCGTTTCATGGGCTATGTGTAATGTTTGTGGAGTGATCTTAGGGCCAGATGTAGGAGGCCAAATACCGGTTGGTAACGGCCGATTTTGTCCGTTACCGACCGGTATTTGAAGTTTCAGATGTAGGGGGCCTTAAATTTACCAATTCTGTAAATTTACCGATTCGGTAAATTTACCTATTCTGTAAATTACCGATTTGGTAAATACCGATTAGGTAATTACAGAATTTCACAGATTCGGTAAATAAATTGGTAAAAATACCTACATAGCATTTACCGATTTGTAAATACCGAATCGGTAAAATTCAGTATTTACGAATTGATAAATACTAATTACCTACATCGGACCCTTAGTTGCTGTACTTTGAGATTGAGTTCCATTTGTTACAACTGCTGCTGGTTGGACTGTGAAAGTCCTCATGACAAATTGTGTCAAGTTTCTGTAGATTTTACTTAAATCTTTGTGTTGAGTGAGTAAGTCTCCTTGTGACATTGTTTCAATGTCAGGATGTGGTGTGTAGGCTGCTAATATCGGCCATGCAGCTCCTGGTCTTCCTAACGGAGCAAGCCTTACTCCTCCTTTTACATGGGGTAGGGTGCCTTTAAACCAGTATTCGTGTTCATGGTATGTGAGTGGAATCTTTATTTCCTCGAACCTGACATATTCCAATGCTGCATCTCCCTGTGTATATGAGTGAAATGTCTGTTTTCTTGCATTGGGTGCTGGGAATGTAACCCACAAATAAAATACCTCTGTTTTGTTTGATTCGTGGGCCTCAATCAAAAAAGCTACTAAACCACCCCTAGCTTGTAAACCATTGTCTAATAGTTTCAGGGTGATAGTATGCCTGAATTTTGGTGCAATTGTTTTGCGCACATCCTCATCATCTGTGAAGGGGAGTCCGTGCTGCAGAGGGTCTCAGACCGGGATAGTCATTATTGTGAGAACAAAAAATTACTTTTCAAAGAAACAAAGATAAGGTTTTCTATTGCACAATTTTAGGAACACTACTTCCTTCAAGCTTGATTAACCAACAGCCAATAAATAGGATTTTTCACTTACTCAGCTGTGGCGTAGTTTGTGCCCACCCACTCCAGACGTCTCTGGCATATTGTGAGAGGGTTTCTCTGAGAGTAGCATGACTGAACTACTCAGATTCTTCTGTTAAATAAGTACCCAACCAAATTTGGGGGTGCCATGTCGTGTAATTCCTGTAGTACCCAGGCAGGACCTGCGCATTTGGATAACATAAACTGTAGGATTTGTGGCATACTAACTCTGAGCATCCCCACCATGTATGTTAGCCTGTTTGCATTAGCTAGCTCACAAGGACACTAGAATCTCCTCTTATCGGGGAGAAAATAGTTTCTGGCAACCTTGGACCATAGCAACCCTGATCCCCCAGGATTGTGGAAACAATGTACTACCTTTCGCTCAGTCACAGGTGCTCACTTAGTTCCTCTTAGACAGGTACACAGAAGAAACAGACGTGTTTACAATAAGTATTCATTGCACAGTTGTTCTTATAGTGTAAAATAGATGTGCTGCAACAACCGTTAGACAGTAGCAGAGATATATGATCAGCAGTACAGTGAATGTAAAAGGATAGTACAGTTCTACCATCTTGCAATAGTCATGCACACATACATGGATATAAAATGCAGGATAAAAGAAAGCACGCATACTCCTACGATGTCTATCTAGATGTACCTAAGTGTACCTAGCATGTGAGTAGGTGTGAAGCCAAGAATCCCTCTAGGTTTAGTCTAACCCCATTACCTGAAGCAAGAGAGTGTAGGACCCCGTCCTGGTCTCGAGTTCACCCAGCAGGGGATGTTTACACCGCTGTCAGCTGGAGCATCTGGATGCAGTAGCCTCTGGTCAGTGTGTAGGCTTGGAAGTCTCGGTTCCCTCTAACCAGTACTAGCAAGAGGTGCTGTACTTATACAGAAAAGTCTCTAGGGTTCCTTTGTCCATTGTTTCTTATATTAGCCATTGTTGGGTTTGAGGATGATGTATGGGATGAACCTTTTAAGTAGGTATTATGCAGGTGGATGTAGCCCCAGCCTGGTTTCCAAGAACCCTTATGAATATTCATTCATACTGTGTCAGTCTAAAGATGAAGTCATAGAACACTATTGTTCAGGGAAACCCTCCTTCTGCGCCCAGGACTAGAACTAGGTGAAGGTTCAATCCGAAAAGGCTCATTACTGTGTAGTGTAGGGGAGGTGATGTAGGTGAAATGGTATGATGTTACCTGGGCCTATATTAGGGTACCTATATGAAACATAACAATGTAACATAAAACAACGTCAGTAAAAGAACCAATTCACTTTCTTCAATGAAATTCATCCTAAGTATGCCCATTCAGTTTTGCCACTGCTGCAGACATGCGAGGGATATCCCTCAACTATACCTCCATACTCAATCTGAAATTGTGAGTCAGTTCCTGTCATTATTTCATGGCGTGGGAAGGCTTAAGCAAATTAAATTGTAACTTCATATTGACAAGGACATTCGTCCTGTTGCCGAGCGGCACTGCAGAGTCACTTTTTACTTGCAAGAAGCCATTGAGAAAGAACTGGAAACGCTGTTGAAGCATGACATCATTGAGTGCTCCACCGGTCCCCCGCCCTGGGTCTTGCCCGAAGTGGTGGTGCTAAAAAGGAGAGTGGAGGTGCTGTGCACGTTTGTGTTGATATGCACAAGGTCAACAAAGCAATCGAGAAAGAAAGACATCCTGTTCCACACATAGCAGACATGATCATGCAGTTAAAAGAAGCCAACGTTTTCTCCAGTCTTGACCAGAACAAAGGACCATCACCTCAAGCTGGAAATATTTCAAGATGTTATATGTCGAATAATTCAGCCTGTTACACAGGCTATTAACTACAGTGAAGATATACTGGTATTTGGGACAAACCAAAAGGAGCATGACAAGGCTCTTACACAAGTGTGACAGCTACTTACAGTTGCAGGTCTCACTTTGAATGCAGCAAAGTATGAGAGTCACAAGACCAAACTAAACTTCTTTAAGCACATATTCTTTATGCAGGAATGACTCCTGACATAGATAAGTTAAAAGCACTGTCAGTTACTTGCCGCCCACAAGGTGTCACCATGCTGCGGTCCTTCCTAGGCATGGCCAGTTATTGCTCAAGGGATATTTGTAACTTTACTTCTGTGAGTGCCACTTTGAGAGACTTGACAAAACAAAATGTCCCTTTCCAGTGGTCTCCCGCATTGTGATCAAAATGTAAAAAAAAAAAAAGGAAATTGAAAATGCAACCGAGATGGCCTATTTTAAATCGAAGTTACATACTGAGATCACAGTTGATGCAATCTCAGTGGGGTTGAGGGCAGTCCTTGCTCAACATAACAGTCATCCGAATGCTCAGAGACACATTGTGCCCTATGCCAGTCAAAGCCTGTCTGACACAGATCATGCTTATATTCTGCTGGAGAAGCAAAGTATGATTGTTGTGTGGGCCTGCAAACATTTCCATGTGTTTCTATACAAAAACCTTTCACTATTGTTATAGACCACCAAGCATTGCTCACTATTTTTGGAAACCTGAATGTCAAGATGCCCCTCACATTGAGAGATGGGGTTTGTAACGGCAAGAGTTGAACTATGCAATTGTGCACAAGCTAGGTAAAGATCAGAACCCTGCTGATTACTTTTCACAAGTACCGTTAAGTTGTTACAGTCAATATCTAAAACGGCTGAGGAGTACATTACTTCATTGTGAGGTCCAGCATGCCAGCAGCTTTATCCATGGAACAGATTATTGCTGCCACTAATGTTGACAACAACATTCTTATCTTCAAAGAAATGATTTCAAATCAGTCATGGATGAAGAGTATTCAATCTCTTGCTGACTTTGTTGAATTCAGAAATTCAAAAATGCACAAGATGAACTGTCCATTACCAAGGAAGGTATTGTATTGAGAGGCTCAAGAATCACCATACATGAGAGCCTAAGACAGCAGGTAATTGACCTAGTCCATTAAGGAGGTCGTGGCATTGTAGTCATTAAAAAAGCCCTAGGAGACCAAGTGTGGTTCCCTCGCCTAGATGAGCGAGTTGAGAGGGAACTAACGGAGTGCCATCTTTGCAACCGCCTTTCCCCAAAGTGACTCAGCATCTATTTACAATATCTGACCTTCCTGCAAATGCATGGGAAAGAGTTGTAGTTGATTTCTTTGGGCTCTTAGGAAACAGACATCATCTTATGGTAGTCACTGATGAGTATTGACGTTTTCCTTTAGTAGGGGAGTCAACAACCCATGACACGGTCATCAAGCAACTGGACGATATCTTTGCAGCGTGGGGTATCCCCACCATTATAAAATCTGACAAGGTCTGCCATTCAATAGCAACGTTTTTAGTCAAATACAATGTCAAGCATCAAAAGAGTACACCTCTTTGGCCCCAACCAATGGGGTTAAGGAACAATTTATAGGTACCCTCAAAAGGACAGTCAAACAAGCATCTATCAAGGGAATTGAGTTATACCAGGCCCTATGTCAAGCTCTCCATGCTTATCCTTTGACTCATCACTCCACAACTGGTGAAAGTCCTGCCAACTTCCTATGTGGGAGAGCCTTCAGAGCCAAACTGCCACAGCTGACATCCAACCGATCCATGAATGTTGATAGGGTTCATGTCACAGATACTTCTTGAAAGTGAAACATGAAAACATATGCCAATCAGCATCAAAAAGCTCAGGAAACAGTCTTCAATGAAGGTGACTGGGTCCTAGTCAAGCAGAAACAAAGGTGGGAAATAGACGTTAAAGGGATGCATGGTAATGGCACATAGTCCCAGAAAGTCCATCACACTGGACTCATCACACTTTCAGCATCTACCTCAATGTTCATCAGCTCCTAAAATCCTGAATAAGGTGAACCCAGATCACGCATCGGAATCTCTGCTATGCGGGTCCAATCAGAGTGCACCTCATACGACTCGATATGGTTGACTAGTGCAAGCACATCAATGACTAATTGAAGAACTATGATGTGCCTGTTCTTTATACTTTTTATTTAACTAAGGGGGAGATGTGGGGTAGTCAGACTATGTGCACTAGGACCCTTGTGATACTGGGCAGCTCAAAAGAGGAATTACACAACTTGCTGGGAGGTGTTAAGATGTAGTTATTAATGTTTATGATGTAATGAGAGTGCAGTGTGTGATCGTAGGCTGAGGAATAAAGACTTCTATTACAGAGCTCAAGGTGTGGCATATTCATTTGCCTGCTACAGAGCTTGTGAGGACGCTACAGGTATCACTGATTGACATTTGACCCTGGCCACTTCAGGGCTTAAAACTGAAGTGCCCAGGTCTGAGGCAATCAGTGATGCTCCATTACTTAATGAGGGGGCGGGCCTCGAGGCACTTTTACCTGGCTGAGGCGGTCATGCCCACAGGGCTGTGAAACCCTCAGCCTGGCAAGTACAGCTCAGGCAGCCAGGAGCCTACGCATTTAGTGCATGTCTATCTCCTAGCTGCCTGACCTGAACCAGAAGAGTGTCTGTCAGGCTGACCTTTGTTCAGCTTGACAGACACTCTTCTTGCCTGGATAAAAGTGGGGGATTAGCCCCTCAGCCTGTACGGACGGGCTGATGATGCTGTTACTATTCTCTAGTATTGTTACATTGGGTCACACTCATTTAGTATTATTGGCAGAAAATAAAAATCATTCCTTTACATTGCTGCACAGCATATGTTGATCTGCAAAAGAAACTACCACTTCTTTTAGATACATACAGGGTGTACTTGTGTTTATCAGAATTTTGTGTATAAAAAATTGTACTGCAAAAATAGCAGGGCCATAATATCGACTGCCACATTACTGTGAAAGTAGATATACACAGGTAAGTATAGATGTATTATTCTTGACTCCACATAAATGCACCTTAATGATGTACCTTTCTTTAAGAAACATTGATGTGAAGTTAAATTTGGTAATTCGATATCATCTATATCTACATGCCTACACAATATTGGTTTTATCAATATTCTGACTACACCAGTTTTGCAAGTTGACATTTTTACACATGGCATTCCAATGTACCACCAATTGTGGTCAGTCTGTAATAAGTGCATATGTTCCTCATTATCACAAATGTACATTGATGTTTGCAAGTACCTTAAGTTTAGACTCCCAACCAAGTTTTTTGATCTGTTCAGTGTCCTTGCATATAGTTATAGCATACCTACTTGTCAAATATATTTTGGTTTATTGAATTCAAAACATATGCAGTTTTAATTTCAAGTGGAATCTGTTTTTTACTTACTTGTAAGCCTTAGCATGACTTACTATTGTTATTGTGATTGCCATTTGAAACGTATCTCTGTAATTCAAGAATTTTAGTCGAAAGCCACATTGTATGTGGTGCATTTGATTTCATGCATTTTTTATTTTGTTTTATTGACCAGGAAAGAAGTGCCTTTTCCTCATAACTTTTTCTATTATTTTCTTAAAATTGCAGAATGAAAGCTTCTGCTGCAGCCTCATGCTCACTTCAAAACGACTGATGTAATGAGACAGACTGCCAAGTTATCAGAATTTGTATATAAAACTGGGATGGATGGAATGCTTGAATGTATCTCAGCCACAGGCAATCACTCAGGCCACATCCAAACCTTCATTATTCTCCACACGATGCCACCTCAGTTTGGACTCAGCTATATGCCGAACAGCCTTCACCCTCCTCTAATGGAAACAGTCCAGTCCGAACTGCCAAGGCATGTCCTCCCTGAACTGGACACAAGCCACCCAGGATAGTGTCTTCCCTAGTTGGGGGCTCATCAGCTGGGTACATCTTGGTTCCAGTGACAGTGTGCACTGGACCCATGTCTGGGCATACCTGTCCCACTAAGGGTGATACAATTAGTAAACAAAACAGTGAAGGATAAAATGCTTGAAATAATCTCAGCTACTGGTAATCACTTGGTCCGTATCCCAATCCATTGTTATTCTGCACACCATGCCACCTCAGTTTGGACCCACCTATATGCAAATCACTCTTGACCTTGCTCCAATGGGAACAGTCCAGCACAAACTGCCAAGCCAAGTCTTCCCTGAACTGGAGCACATAAACCCCAGAACTAGTTTCACCCTAGTTATGGGCTCATCAGCAGGGCAGAGCGTAGGTCCAGTGACACAGTCTGCACGGGACCCATGTCTGGTTGTGCCCACCAATCTTAGAGCAACAAAATTAGTATACAAATCAGTGATGGATGGAATGCCTGAATTAATCTCAGCCAGTGGAAATCACTTGGGCCACATCCCAATTCATTGTTATTCTGCACACCATGTCACCTCAGTTTGGACTCAGCTCTATACAAATCAGTCTTGACCCTGCTCCGATGGAAACAGTTGAGCCCAAACTGCCAAGCCAGGTCCTACCTGAACCTGAACACAAGCAAACCAGGACCGGTTTTGCCCTAGTTATGGGCTCATCAGTCGGGTAAAGATTAGTTCCAGTGACAGCGTGCACGGGACACGCGGCTAGTTATGCCCGTCCCACTTAGAGCAACATAATTAGTATACAAAACAGTGATGGATGGAATGCTTGAATTAATCTCAGCCAGTTGTAATCACTCGGGACGAATCTGAGTCCATTGTCATTCTGCACACCATGCAACCTCAGTTTGAATCTAGCTATACACAAATCAGTCTTTACCATGCTCCAATGTGACAGTACAGTACAAACTGCTAATCAGGTCCTCCCTGAACTGGAGCACCAGCAACCCAGGACTGGTTTGCCCTAGTTATAGGAGCCACAGCATATTCATTTTGTTCCTGAGTATTGTATAAGAAAGCACACATCTTAATGCATGAATTACAGTTTCAGGTTGATTCTGCAAAGTTTAAACTCCCTTTATCTGCATACACATATGGTTAGCTCTTTAAATGTACTTGTATCAGTGTTATCAGATTAATGATTTGTGTACACCTGCTACTGTCTGAAATGCAATGTAAGAGCATTAGATAAACATATTTTAAGAAATAGGTGTCTAACAATTATAATACACCTGTCACTCCTTCACGTGCAATGGTCCTGTACTGGCATGATGCTATCCAGTGAGAAATGTTGCTTTTTAATCGAGTTTTCAGAATTATAGATTTGGAATGAAAATACAGTTCATGAGGAGAGGTTACATAATTTGTAAGCATATCCTTTGTGTTTCATGAAGATACCACTGGTGCTATTCACAAAGGCAACAAAAAGATGCGTAAGTTATACATGTAAGTTTACACTTGAATTGTTTAGTAACTTTACTACTTTTGGTGATCCACCATTCATGAGTAAAAATGTAATTCAAAAGTGTGGACTTACATGTCTTCACCCCCTATACATGCACATAGTAACATAAACAGAGGTAGATTGGGATAGCCCCCTTCATCCATCAGTCAGTTCAACTGTCATTTTCATTTTGTTTCCACCCACCAGAGGATACAGAATGGGACAGTGGGTCAGCCCACTTCAGAATGTTGCTCTCCAGTACTGTGAGTGACAGGATGTTATCTTGACCACATATGTACATCCGTCTACAAAGAAGTGAACTTCAGGGCCAGAACTGGCAGACCAATACTTTACTTTTCCAATGATTTGTTCTTTTGGTTATTTGTATTTTTTTTAAGTCACCTTGTGTGTTGAAGTCTATGACCTCATGATACATTAATTCAATGCCAATAGTCTCCTTTCTTTGTCCCAATAAGAAACCTAATTGTCTGTGCTTGGCATTACAGTTAGAATCAGTTTCCTCACCTATTTAAAGTACTGTGTGTTAGCAATCATAATGTACTGTTCTCTTAAACTTTACGGGATGGTTAATTTATCTTTAAATGTAACAATTTTATTGCAAGTATTTGGCTATCACATTTAGGTGAACATAGACGTTTTACGTTCCTCTTTTTGCGGCATATGGTTGCAAAGAAAAAAACTGTAAAAAAATATACATCACACCAGGTTCTCAAGGTTAGACCTATTTCCTTTGCCAATGTATGTTTCAGTGTGTAATTTGACAGTTATGTAGATCAGGGTAGTAGTATACTGAGCGACTTCAACCATAAAACGTATTTTGAACCCCTGATTGAATACACACTTTGTATTAAGAAAAGGAATCTTTGAAAGAAGTGGGAAGGGAAAGCCTAGCGTTTGCTGTGTCCTGATACTGATGACAACACTCTCAATATTTAATAACCATTCTACAGCATGCCATGCACAGTTTGTAAGCAATTTCCTATCAAATGAGAACAAACCCGTGGTAATTCCTTCATTTGAAGTCTGTCGTATGACACAAGTGATCATTTTATTGCCAAGCAGGCGAGCAGCTGACATTTCCAGTCTCATCCGCAAACATTGTTTCGTTGCTTGAAAATGAATCTAATGTGATTCAACCCAGCACACCTGAAATTGAAAATAAAAGTGGTCTTCTCTGCTGCAAAACATATTCTCGAATTCATGACTCGGGCTGCCTTTCAAAAGTACGTCCGGCTCAACATAAGCGTTCTCCTTCAAGCAAGCTTTTCTCGGAAAGCCGGTGTACGTGGCGTCAAACAGCTGTACATCTCTAGTTAATGCCATTTTTGGCTTGTAGGGGAACTGTTTCAGAAAGAACATTTAACATAGATCTGCTTTTGTGGCGGTTATTGTTTTCGGCAATTTTTTTCTGTGCTATTGCAGCACCTTCCGGAATTCTTATTTGCTGTTTCTCGAGTATAGATTTTTGCACTCACGGTGAACAATTCCACTTCTTGTAAGGGAGGATAAAGAGCTGGAAGGATTTGTGATTGCTTCGAGATTCCATTATTTCCCCTTTCTTTGTCGAGCAGGGCTGGCACTGTGGCTGCCTATGATTATTAACCCGCCTCTGTGAAGAAAAACAGAAATGCATAAAACTAATCAGAAAGCTCGCGGTGGCTCGTGGCAGAACAAACCGAAGCAGTCAAATTCGTCACCAAAAATCATGTGCACTTTGCAAATCAGCTGGATATTAGCTAACTACTACTTACTCCCTGCTCTATTGTAAAACACTCTAATAAACAATGGCTTTCGGCCAAGTACGCGCTGTATTAAACACAAAAATAAAATAACTTAGATAATAGACCTCAGCACACTAACAGGCTGCGGGCGAATGACAAGACAAGAAGGTAATACAAAACCCACTTTTAATTACAAGCACTGTATAATTTTTGTATATTGTATAAAGTGTCCCTTCCTGCACATAAACAATCAGTGAAACAATGACTTTTCTCAACTTCTATGTGTGCTAATGCAGCACACATAGAAGTTGAAGAACAGCATTTCAGATTGTTTTTGCTCAGTAAGGGAACCCTTCCTGAACAAAAACAATCTCCCAACAACGCAGGCATCCTTGCACCCTGGTGCAAGGGTGCCTTGACTGGTGCAGGGCAGCAGTTTGTGCGCCAGTGCAGGGGGAAGCACTGAGATGCGATATATTGTTGTAAATGTCTCGCATCCCTGTGCTTTGAAAGTGGCTCAGTGCAGCACAGCCAAATGGCTTGATTCCCCATTGAGTCACTTTCTTGTAAATCTGTCCCAATGCATTTGGGCCATTGGATCCACCCGCCCCCATCAGAGATCCCCCCCCCCCTAATTGCTTTCTCGTTTTGTGTGAAGTCCCTTGGGCTTAGGGCGGGAATCACTGTGCACATTCAAATGCGGGTTTACGGTGCAGGTGTTGTGGTTCCTGTCACGATGTTCAGAAGCTAACCGAGCTACACTGTGGGTGCCACTTGTGTTCTGATACCATACTGTCTGTACCCCAATAACTTTGTAAGGGGTCTGAAACAATTTGGCGTTCTCCCGAGTTTTTATATTTGATTGTCTTAGGTCAAATCGCTCCCGACATTAAAATTATGTCAAAAAGTTTCTCATAGCTGGCCAGAACCATGATGTATACAGTGGCATAACAGAGTGACAGAGCCTCTTCACAAGTACTGCATCCATATAATAAAAATAGGTTTCAAAAAAGCACGCAGAGCGGTCCTAAATTTTGAGCAGGGGAGAAGTTGATGAGTGAAGAATGCTAAAAAAAAAATCTACCTTTGAAGAAATGATGGTTTCGTTCCGACACTGCGGGTGCAGATCATTCATTAGGAGAGCCAGATTTCTTGCAACCAAAACATTTCTACTGCATACCCTACTTAATGGTTCTTTCAGGTAAAATTTTAAACACGGAGTTGCCTATGAGGGGAGGATGAGTTTGAACTGTTCCTGTCGCTGCAAGGCTTGTTTATCAGAATCCCTAGATTCTGCAGTGAGCTCATTTTTATTAATTGTTTAAGTGCTATGTAAGGTAGACTGCCATCTCTTTGTATGCAAAGTCAAGGGCTAGATCAGAACGTCCCTGTTTTAAGCATCTAGTCCAGTCGTTTGCTGATCCGTTGAGAGGCCCTGCTGTACTGCCTTGAATAACCCTACCTTGGCTTGGAATATCTGATAATAATACCTGAGAAATTGGGATTTGCATGCGAGGTCTTATTTTACTAATATAAATTCCGGCCGAATCTGAGCTCGTTTAATGTAGTGGGGTAGCTGAAATATTATTTTTTTAAATAACTGTTTATAGTTTATCCAGCATGGATTCCATTTTTTGATGGCAAGCCTTGTTGACTGTACACAATTGTTAGTATTAGTTTGTCCTTGATTAACCTTTTTAGGGACTCTATCGATGGGCTGTACAGTTTTATGTTTAGTTTGCATAAAGAGAATATTAATCTTTGTGTCCCTTTCTCATAGATCTACATGTGGATATGTGTTACTATTATCAGCTAACGAAACACCCAGATAATTGTATGTTTTTGTGAATTCTATTCTTGCTGGGCCCACGTTCCAAAGTTCCTTTGATTCCTCTTTAAGTTTTCCAAAGACCATGACTTAGGTTTTATTTGCTTTTGCCACCAACATATTACCCTAATTCTATATGAGCAGGTTGTCCAGCTCGCTGTAGTCCTATTTTTGTTTGGTCCAGTATGACTAAGTTGTCTGCATATTGTAGTATGTGATTTTTGTGGAAGACGATCCTTAGGGGGAATGACTTGGCCTTTGCGATTGCAATGCCCAGGTATGCAGTGTACAGGTTAAATAATAGTGGTGTCAATATTCAGCCTTCTTTGATGCCCCTGTTTGTGTAGCCTTTTTGAGATACCCTATTGCCTTGGCAGAGTTTAACTCAGAACCACATGTCTAAATAAACTGAAATTTTTGCTTTAATCAGCGAAAGGGGATGCCCCAATCTGCCAGATTCTTCCATAATATATAATGGTTCTAGTTGCAGCTGCTGCCAATATGCAGTGGCGGAGCAGCAGGGTAGCAGCATCGCGGCAAGGGGGAAGGTTGAATTTAAAAAAAAAGAAAAAAATTACCTGATCCTGTGCCCGCCTCATGTTTTGGTACTTCTCCAATCTCCTACTGCTCCTGGCAGTCCGTCAGAGTGACTTCCCATCCAATCCAGATGCTGCTCTCATTCTATGAGAGCAGCACTGGAATTGGCCTGAGTGGGCTGGTTTGATGCTCTGCTCAGGCGCAGGTAGTCTGTGCCGTTTTTCCACCCAGCTGTATTCTACAGCCGGTTTAGGGAAACATAAGTGCGCATGTCCGTTTGGACAGCCTAAGACTGCCGGCCATACAGAAATGTTCCCTTAGAAGTGCACTTCATTCCTCCTCCTCCCCCTTCCCTATACACGCTGGCTAAGCCAGCAGCTGAAAAATAAAAAGGTAATAAAATATTGCTGTATTTTTCAGCTGCTGCCTCTGAGCTCGTGGGGCGACGCTCCTCAGCCATTGCTGATGAGCCGCAGCTGGTTGTTTCTAAGTATGGGCGCAAAATCCACTCAGCTTGCGAAATTTGCAAATTTTCGGCGATTTCGCGATCCGCGAATCTCGCAAAATTGCCCAAAAATGTGCGAATTCGCGAGTGGGTGGATTTTTTTTTGGCCCCAGGTAACACAGTTAAGGCAGGTGCTTGAGTTGAAGCTAACTTTGTAACCATTTTAGAATGGTGCCGGCAAGCTGCCAGAGTGCTTGCTGGCACCATTCTAAAATGGTTACAAAGTTAGCTTCAACTCGGGCACCTGCCTTAACTCTGTAAGTGCTTTCTGTGGGCCAAAAACTAAAACCTCAACAGGAAGCACTTACAGATATAAATAAAGCAGCTGCCCGAGTTGAAGCTCAAATTCAGTAACATTTTAATCAGCCCAAAAGCATTAGTGAGCACGGTCGAGGCTGGGCAAGTGTGCTTTAACCCCATATCTGCCGTCGAAAATTATCTGTAATACCCGAGGGAGGTCTTTGAATCCCTGAGTTTCTCGAGCGCAATCCCCGTTCCTGTGACCAGGAGGCTGCTTTCTCCTCACCTGCAGCCCTGCTCGCTCTCTGACCCTTTATACACAAGAGGCATGTGAACACGCATAGAAGCCCCGCACCACACACTAGCGGTATCAAATGTCTTCCCGCCCTTTCCCAACTATGATGGACAGCTCACTCAAGGGACCTCGGCGCCTTTTGGCGCTGTGGCAAAGTTACAGGCACACATGGTCAGTGGAGACAAATCTTCTGACCCTACGCAGCTGCAGTGTAGGAAAAGCACTATCATTTACCCAACGAGGTAGCACTTACTGGATTAGGCAGTAGTACTCCAGTTGAGTAGAGGTAATGCACAAAACGGTGGCATCTTCGTGGATAACTATGCAGGGCAGGATTCATTCTGGCGCGAGGCTCCTGTCACAAAAATTAAACCTCAACAGGAAGCACTTACAGATATAAATAAAGCAGGTGCCCGAGTTGAAGCTCAAATTCAGTAACGTTTTAATCAGCCCAAAAGCATTAGTGAGCACGGTCGAGGCTGGGCAAGTGTGCTTTAACCCCATATCTGCTGTCGAAAATTATCTGTAATACCCGAGGGAGGTCTTTGCATCCCTGAGTTTCTCAAGCGCAATTCCCGTTCCTGTGACCAGGAGGCTGCTTTCTCCTCACCTGCTGCCCTGCTCGCTCTCTGACCCTTTATACACAAGAGGCATGTGAACACGCATAGAAGCACCACACCACACACTAGCGGTATCAAACGTCTTCCCGCCCTTCCCCAATCCCAACTATGACGGACAGCTCACTCAAGGGACCTCGGCGCATTTTGGCGCGGTGGCAAGTTACAGGCACACATGGTCAGTGAAGACAAATCTTCTGGCCCTTTACGCAGCTGCAGTGTAGGAAAAGCACTATACATTTACCCAACAAGGTAGCACTTAGTGATTAGCCAGTAGAAAGTACTCCAGTTGAGTAGATGGAAATTGACAAAAAATCTGCGATTTCGCTGGAAAATCTGCAAATTAGCGCACTTTTTTGCGATTTTGCACAAATTGGCGGACCGCAGATCCGCAAAATTCGCCCATACTTAGTTGGTTCACTCGGTCAAAAGCTGCAGAGTAGTCCAGGATGCATGTGAGGATTGGAGGCTGGAGTGTAGTGAGGGCAGACCTCTGCTTACGCACATTGTTATGTTAGCATAAGCTTATTAGAAGTTTAAACAACATTTTGCCTTTTTGCCGCTTTTGCACACAACACTGCAGGTAGCTGTTATTGCAAGTTCTGAATTCATGAATATCTTCACATGAGAAGGGCTTGTTTTCGACATCCCTAGACTAACATCGCAACCTTAGTCTGCCAGTGAGTTCTGAAGCCTCCAAGGTTATCATAACAATGTTTAGCTGTTGTTCGGGCTGATCGGCTCACACTTTAATATGGCACTGCATACAAGATTTTATGCACTTGGAAGAATTTCGTTTCCAGAGAGACAGAGTGCTTTTGCAGATCCTAATGTGATACACTCATACTGATCTTAGTGGTACGGGGTCCCCCACACAAGCCTAGGAGACCTTCTATATTTTATAAAACATAGGGCCAGATGTAGGTAACTGCCATTTACCAATTCCTTAATAGTGATTATTACCGAATCGCTATTAAGGAATCGGTAAATGCAATGTAGGTAGGAATCGCTAAAATATTAGCGATTCCTTAACATTCATTAATAACGAATCGGTAAGACATTCACTATTAGCAATTCGGTATTACCAAATCGCTAATAGCGGGAGGTATTTCAAGGGTGCCAGGGAGTCCACAGGACACCCAGTTGCACCCCTGAAATGTGCATGTGTGCACATGTGGCGCACATACATGCCCCAAGGGCATGGATGTGTGCCATATGGCACATAAAAAAAAGCAAAACAGTGCTTTTTGTAAGGAAATCGCAATTTACCACCAACTTGGAGTTGGTGGTAAATAGCGATTCCTTAAGGCTGAGGTGCACTGTTTTTAGTGCTACCTACATTGCATTTAAGGAATCTGTATTACCGATTCCTTAAATGCAAGAGCAATAAGAAATCGGTATTAAGGAATCAGTATTTACCGATTCCTTACCTACATCGCACATGGCTAAATCCGGTCGGTAGCGCTGAAATTTTCCAAATTTTGGCGTTACCGGTATTTAGCCACCTACATCTGGCCCATAGTTCCTAGCTAGGGGGTGGCATACAAGGCACTTTAGGACATGTTCCCACCATCATAATATGATTTCCCCTTTTGTGTTTTATGGAATTGTAACAATGCTGCTTGTATTACTTTTAATCATATGCCTGCTTATGCTCGCAAAAATACTGCATCTTAGAGCACGTCCTTAAAAATAAACATTTTAAACTTTACCATGTCTCTTTCTTTACCATGTTGTGGACTGGTATGAGAATAACAAACAAAAGAGTGTTCTTGATTCCCACCATTCCTGAGTATAACCTAAGTTGCATGTTCTGGGTTGTCTAATCATTGCTTACTTTGCAATAGGACGAAGAGCTAATGTGACACTAATGCTAGTCGGTTAGGGTTTCTAGGTCCTGAGGTGAGTTTTTTTGCTCCACCACAATTCACTGAGGTCCTGGGTCTCTGTGCACAGTTCTGTGTCTGAGCAGAATCCCTGCAACATGGCGCACCCAATGTAGTGGTCTTATTTTGAGACTCTCGAGTAGTGCTTATATCAGTCCATGACTCCCTCACTATTGTTTCCGGCTGACAGTGATGACGGTATAACCTACCTATAGTTACATAGGTTTTTTCAAGGTTGATAATTTAAAAAGATTCAAACTTTGAGTTAATGCCCATTAGTGCTGTGCTACATTTTCTTTGTACTTCTTCTCTACTGTGTCATTATGGGTGAGGTTGAAATACCCCAACATAGTCGGATGGCGGTTGCAATCATTTGCAGACTTATGCCGTCCCCTTGGAGGGCATGGCGGTTGTTTTTGTGCTGAGTGCTGAGGCGGCATACCTGTTTGAGCTTTTCTACTCATGGGCTACATTCCCTGTTGTGAATGCAGTTAGCAATACGTTTCGTGTTTACACTCCCACTGCCATGCCTATGGAGTACACTCCTTATAGGACACAGGTGATTCCCATTTCAGCTTGGCAGCACCGTATTTGGTTTAATGGCACCCTTCCTCACTCTTTAACAGTGGTTCAATTAGGTCCTTTGTCCATCCCAGGCGCTTCTTGGTCTGTTTTGGCTGGATTTACCCCGCACCCCCGTGCCTCGGTAATACCCGTTGCTGAACTGAGGCCCCTTTATACCTCTGCTGTAGGGGTTATACGGACCTTAGTTCAATACATCTCCTGCAACATCCAAGGCGGGGCACCTGGAGTTGCGACGCATCCAGTTGGACCCGGCGGAATGAAGTTTAGTCCCGTCATGGTTAATGCGGTAATGGGCAAGCGCCCCCAGAATAAAGATGATATGCCTTTTTGGCTTGCCGAGAAATTTGACCAACTGGAAGCAGTGTTTTCCAAAATAACTCCTGTTGAGAAACACAGGATTCTTACTATTAGTTTGCAGAAAGACTTAGTGCAGAGGTGACTGATTGTGTTACCTGGGGTAAGATATTTGCGGCAGTCTATGCTAAGTGCTTTGGCACTCCGTCCATGGCTGTCCTACCTTCCGTCATTAAGCGTGTCCAAGATGAACACGGGGCAGAGGCGGCTGTTGAATTGGGAATGAGACTCGTTGGAGTGTTTGACGTAGTTTCTGATCTGGTCCTTGCTAATGTCAAGGGTGATGCGCTGAGCTTTCAGGTGTGGAATGCTTTGTGCGATGTCCTTGATGCGATAAGCCCCGGCAGTGACCGAAAATTATTACGGCAGCTTATAAGACCATTGGCCGCAATAGTTTGGGTGTTAAGCCTTTTGCTAAAGCAGCACAGAAGCAAACTTAGGAGCAGAAGTCTACTGACTCTCCAAAACAGAATTGAAATAAGAATAAGAAACAGGGAAAAAGCAACAGAAACAGGGGTACCATCCTGCTTCGCCGATACCCGTGTCTACCTAGCGCACTTATGATTTGCGTGACCGCACTACAGTTAAGTCACCTGATCGTTTTCAGGTTCCTGCACAATGTTCTCCTTGCTCTTTGCAGGAAACATCGGTCTCACCAACCAGTGGAGGAGACAGCGGCAAAGGTTGGGGTGCCCAGCAAAGCCGACCGACGGTAAAGGCAAGAAGGATGACTCTCAACGTCCTCGACCCCAGTTTCAGAAGAAGAAGGTTGCTGCTTTAACAGCGACATATGCCACGGATAGTGAGAACACAGCTTCAGAACCTGGTGTGGGCACTGACACTACTAAACAGCCCAGCGGAAATTACCATAGTGCGGGAAGCATTGTGTGCACTTCTGAAGATGACAGCAACTGACACGTTCATTGTTGTTGAGACGGCTGACACTAAGGTGGCTCCCCCTGAAAGACTTTTTGAAATTGTCCTTTCCTTTGAAGGTGACATACAATGTATAATAAAAGGGGTATTTAGGGAGAATCTTACAACTACCTATGACATTTTGTTAGAGGAAGTAGATTGACCCCCACCTTTCGTTTTAGCCACTCCGCAAGGGGAGGAGGTAATCCTCCCTGCTTTTGCGCACACAGTGCCTAAGGAGCAGGCCCTGCATTTTGCAGAAGAATTGGCTAAGGTGCTTGCACCGGCAGTGTACCGGACTCAATGTGGACGAGACAAATTTTCTCCCAGCCATGAGATTCCATTGTGGTCTATGCCTCAGCCTCAACCCCAATACCCCATGCGATGTGAAGCGAAAGCTCACAATTGGAATTTCAAGATGTGTTTGAAACATGTGTGTCTCCAATGAATAACCTTCTTTTTACTGTGACCAAGCCTGATGGCTCGTACCTTTTGGTATTGGATTACCGGCACTTAAACTCCCATTGTCGGACCTGCGTGATACAGAATACTCACAGTTCAGCCCTTGTGGATAGTCTCATGCGTAAATGGTTTAAAACCACCCTTGACATATCCAATGGTTTCTTTAGCCATAACCTGTCCTCTATTAGTAGTCAATGGACAGCATTTACCTGTGGCGGTAAACAAAAATAGTTCAGAAGATTAGCTATTGGCTACAAGAACAGTCCTGGCATCTTTGCCGCCCGCATAGTCTCTCTTTTGGAGAGGCTCGACCGTGATGCGTGTTTGTATGTGGATGACATTTACCTCACAGACGACGAATTGTGGACGCATCTGTGTCGCGTTGACCGCATCATTTGTCCGTTTGCGGCCTTCGGTTACAAATTTAACTTTGCAAAATCACACATTGCAGAGTACACAGTGTTGTTCTTGGGCTAAGAGCTCAACAACAAAGGTCGAAGTTTGGCACCTCACTTCCTGGAGAAATGTGCACAGCTGCATGCGCCAACAACTCTGAAAAAACTACAATCTTTACAGTTTTTTTATTTCAGGCGTACTTACATTCCCGATTATGCCCAGCGTATCAAGACGCTATATGCCTTGGTACAACCTACTTCTTTCAAATCTTGCTTGCTGCCTGAACATTCTGCAATTTTGCGATCTTTGCAGTCTGATCTTCTTGAATCTAGATTCTTGCTGACTCATGACAACCTGGTCATAAGAATTGTGCCTAGGGCGGTTGGTTTCTCGTACTTGACTTTTAATGAGGGTGACACATTACCTATCACTTACAAGTCACACTTGTACACTTCTACTGAAATGCGATTTTCCTCTGTGGAAAAAGTTTTGACTGCAGTGCAGATGGCGATTCTCAAAGAACGTCCATAGTCGCAGAGGAAACGCATATTGGTTGTTACTCCGTATCCTGCCTCGGAGGCAGTGACGAAAGCCAGTGTACCTAATTCTAAAGCTTTACATCCCCGGTGGATACAATGGACCACATCTTTGACATCTTCGGATGTCACCTTCATTTTTGATTCCGCTTTGCAGACTCAAGAGTACTTGCAGTATGAATTTGTCCATCCTGCTCCTCTGACCATGCGCCTGCTAGAGGATTTCCATTGTATCATTTACACCGACGGGTCGGCGCAACCGGCAACGGGGTCTAAACATGGTTATTTTGCTGCCTGCGCAATAGTGGTTGGTACCATGGTGAATGGTGAATTCAAGTCCGATGTCGTGCATACACAGACATTAGGGTACTGTACCGCCCAATTGGCAGTGCTCCGTACTCTGGTGCTTGCATTGGAGTACGCAGATCCTAGTGTAGTATAGTTTCTATATTCCCAATAGGCTCCTTGCATTGGAATAATATATCCTTTAGATTAGATGTAGGTCTGAGGTCTCTATCGAATATACTAAACTTAATAGTGAGTGCTAGCTAGTTCAGAGGTCACTAGAAACTTTCTCGAATTCACAAGAAGGGATTAGTTTCTGACAACCGCATACACATGACAACTTTATTTCCCAGGAATAAGAAATATATCTCTAGAATCGCTGAAACAATAAACAAGTATTTCACTTAGTCAATCGTGCATGCTTCATTTCAACAGAGTTTTTAGAGAAATAGAGAGACTGGTGTTTTCAATAAAAAGGGTTATTGAACAGTCTTCTTTCTCATACAAGAGAAGTAAACTGCTTCAATTATTAAGCAGACTACAAAGTATAATGCGTACAGCGAGAATAGTATTATAAAATAATACTGTAAAAGCATTGTATGGTTTCTAAGCCATATACAAATACATACATAAATAACATTGACTAAAAATACTCAACTGGTGCTTCTAAATACGCCTACCCCAATGTACCTAACCTAAGTCTAGTACGCGGGAAGAAGTAAGTATTGTGTAGCATAGGTTTAGTTGTTTTTGACAAGAATCTACCATAGGTTTCTCTAGGTTCTAATTAGCTCAATACCTTGGTTTAGAATGTAGGAGGTCTGGTATCTCTGTCTCAGGACTCGATGCCCCAACAGTAAAAATACTCAACTGGTGCTTCTAAATACGCCTACCCCAATGTACCTAACCTAAGTCTAGTACGCGGGAAGAAGTAAGTATTGTGTAGCATAGGTTTAGTTGTTTTTGACAAGAATCTACCATAGGTTTCTCTAGGTTCTAATTAGCTCAATACCTTGGTTTAGAATGTAGGAGGTCTGGTATCTCTGTCTCAGGACTCGATACCCCAACACCCCGCAAGGGGAGCATGGAAACACTGGAGCTGGATTTTCGGCGAGAGAAAGGCAGCCTCTTGATCAGTGCGTCAGCTGGAGGGTCGGCTTCCTTCTGCACTTGCTGTAGCTAGCTGCGTTGGGCAAGTGGATAGTCGAACTGCTCCGAAGCACCGTAGTTTGCTATAGCAAGTGAAGGTATATTTATACCTTGAAGGTGTTTAGGAATGCCATAGATTGACGAAAAGTCGGGCATATTAACGTAAGAAAAAAACCCCTAGGGAATAGTTGTTCTTTGCAAAGTACATGAGTTATTGGACAAATCAATATTCAACCAAGGGGAAGTTCCCTAACTGCTTAAGCCGATTTTCCAAAAAACCATTGTGACGTTTGGTACGGGTGGAAGTAGCCATGCCTGTATTTGGTCTGCATGGATTATGTCTAAATAAGGGATGGATTTCTATGCCTATATAAGGGTAATGTGAATTGTACCTATATGAGGGCATGAATCGGGAAAATTCACTTGGAGCTCTAAACGCCACACAACACTCACTCCACTTTGTTATGTACGACATTGCTAATTTTTAAACACATTAAAACATATCTAAACATAATGTGTTAAAACCCACCCAAAAATACATGAAAAATGCATTTGAATTGGTTGTGCATGAAAAGCATTTGTGCTGTAAGCATTTAAAGCAATGTTTCATTCAAAGCATATAGTTTGACATTTTGAAATGCTATCCGAATGAATCACGAGAATACATTATGAAATGGCTCTTATTTACAGAAGAAAAAAGTCGAGACCATTCCATGGCAGACTATAAAACTGTATGAATGTGGACAAGGTCAAATATTGTCTCTTGGAAGCTTTTCAAACAATTACAGTTCCCTATAAATAGTTCTACTATGAGCGGATTACTTTGTGCCAAAAAACTAAAAATACAAATTTGGAAAAACAAAAAGGCTTGATCATAGAAAAAAATAAAGTTCCAAAGTTAGAAACCTGGTTTTGAAAAATGAAGGCCGAATTCAGAGTCTCTCAGAACACTGTGTGCCAATTCAAAAGTCAGTGTTATTGTTTGGAGAAAATATCAAATCTTCTAAGTCTGAAAATAATTTGTCTACTGTCGTAGGTGAAAGTTGGATTACCTCGTTAAGAAGATTAATTGCACAAAGATGGGAAGCATCGCCTTCAGCGTTGGTCACATTAGCAATGTTCAAGTTGGATACCTGTGTGCAGCTCTCCTCTCGTACCTCACTATCAGCATTTTGCATCTGTGAGATCTCAATGAATGCCGTCATCAGAATTAGTAGCCGCTGGGGACAACACTGCGCATGTGCCTTTACCGGGTCCAGCAAAGCATCAACATCCGTTGGCATGACTGATGGAGTGTGAGACAGATGACTAACACGCATTCTTCTCCACATAGCAGGCATCGTAGAACAGGTAAGATGCAATCTTGCCAGATTGGTCTTAATGACATAAACAATGTGGTATTTAATTCTCTTAAATGAGTTAACCCCAAAATTTGGACTATGCGCTCACGACACTTCATCAGCAGAAGAGTATTTTCCACGGTGATCTGGGTATCGCTGGTGATTTGGCTTGCCATATCAGAGCAAAAGGAGCAAAAATAGTATCCCTGCTGTGAGTCCCAAAACGAGAGGCAGTCCGCCAAACACAGAGTGCACGAAGTTTGGAAAAATTCCTAGGACTGCTTCAAAGAGTGCTAACAGTCCCGAAAAAATCGTCTTAAATACATGTACAATACCACTCGTATCAGACATGTTTAAGATACGACCTAATATTTCTGGGGAATATACAGGGCAGTTTGTAGTTAATAGGTTGTGTATCTCTGCAGAAGTCCTTGCGACTTGCAGATCATAGGTTTCTTTGGCCAATGTCAATGGCACAGTTTTTTGTAAAAGAATGGCTTTCATTCTGCTCAAAGTATCAATTCGTATAGAAGAGATGTTCAATGAAGGCCATAATGGCGACTCCCGGTCTGTCTTAGTTTTTGGAAACAATATTTGCATACAGCAAGTGACCCTGGCTGATACAGTTATGAGATAGCCTAAACCTGGCAACATGCCACAGCAGCTGTGATCAATCAACATAATGTAACTTCCATTAGAAAGCTGCCTAAAAATTGGATCAGTCACTGCAGCTGGAGAACCTTGCAGGTGGCAGGATAAATAGTTAAAAGAACCATCGCAGGCCCTGTGTAAGTTTATACCCTGACATAGGAGAGAACCGCTTAGTGTGTTTTCACAATTATTACCACTAAGAAACACTTCTTTCCCCCACTCCAACATCTGTGTGTATAAGGCAATTCCCAGGATGTCTTGATGTATTCTTTACCCAACCTTTCATATAGGCCAGCTGGTATATTTTTTAAGCAATACTGAAAGTTGAAAATTGTAACAGGAAGAGTGATTGTACCGTGTATTATCCATTCAATAGCTGTTTTTTTAGCGACTGTAAGTGGCAATCTTTCTAGTTTTTCAATGCTCAGCACCGTATAGTCTGCTCTCCTCAGCGCCAATTTGATTTGTTTATCTGTGAGATTAAATTCAGAAAACAATGACGTTGTTTTGATTAAATGCCTAGGCACATAGCCTGAATGAAGGTTTTGTAACGTCCAGCCTAATAGCATTATAGAACGCAATTGTGACTGACCATGTTGCAACATGACCAAGTCCTGTTCCATTATGTCTATGGCTGAGTATACTATGCTGTCCGAAGAATATATTCTGGATGACAGAGTCGTTAACCAATTGTCAACTACAGAGAGAGAGATTTCTCTAAATTAATACGATCAATTTCTCATATACATACTGCAGTCTCTGCTTCGCGTAATCTTCCACGCATCATTATAAAGAGCATAGACACCGGCGTATATAAAACGTTTATGACACTGCTTCTTCGGTCCTTGTAAGAAGTCCCTCAGGTTGGCACCATCTTTAAGTAAAGATAAGTGTTGTTTCACCTCCTTCAGTGTGGACTTGTGTAGCCACTCAAGGCACAGTTTCCCTACACTGTATGATGTTACTATCCCTGGATGCTGTCTCTGAACATATCTTGAACTGGCCTAGTGTATGTGAACCCTTCTGTCTTGTTCAGGAATCTATCTTGACAGTTGTTTGTGTCTGTGGGCCAGATTAACCATTTTTTCCATTGAGGATCTGTTCTGTTGTGAAGCAAAATGGTATGTATGTCGACCACCCCCTCTAAAGTGTTACTGCTATCATGTATAGGTGTAGGTATTGATGGTTTGTTTAAATCTTTTATCTTGGCCAACCCAAGACAAGATGTCTGTTGAACAGTGTCATTCAAAAACATTATTTGCTCTGGGATGATGCACGCTCTGAATAAAGCTTTTAATCCGTGCACTTGCCAGTCTTTTGTGCTCCAGACAGTTTTTGTCTCAATGGTATCTTTCCAAAAGTCAACACCTAATGTAGACAGCTGAGCATAAAAGTCCACAGAGTTTGCTTTGTATTTGTCAACATACTTTTCATTCCTGTCATATTAACATTTTTAAAGTAAAATGACTCAGGATTTGAAACATTATACCCTGAAAAGTATGGAAATTTGCCAAACAATGTTTTTGAGCTACCCTTGGGTGGCATAGGACAATGTTCCCATTGGTTATAAGTAAATACATTTCTGGGATTTGCAGATTTATGCAAAAAATGATGACCATAGTGATTATAACAATACATTTGTTCATAATCTGATGAACCTTCTAAGTATTCATTTTTTGTAAATTTTGCAGACATTTCTAAGTATGACATCATATTATTAATAGTCACAAAGTCCCAATCATCAGAAAAGTCCCTCAAGGAAATCTTGAATTGGTGTAGAATCTTCAACAGCTCTGCCGGACCAAGAATGTCATATTCAGTTCTGTCCCAAGCTATAACACCTGGTATAGGAACAACTGTGATGTTCACTGATGACAAGTCTCTTTGTTCACGATGAGATGATTTGTGTGGATTGAGGAGTAAATTGATGTTTTTACTTGCTGTATCCTTTTTAACATATCTTCCATTTATCAGCATTCACAAAGAAAATGAAATAGTCAACCAAAGTAGAAGAAAAAGTACACCCAACACAATCCAAAATTCAATCCATGGTGAAACCAGATAAGTCTTTTCCAATTGATGAAAAAGTTCTGTCGCTTGTTCTTTGAAAGTTCTTTTTACTGGCGTTGTTTAAGGTTTGCTGGGATCCTCGGAAAACGTATCAAAGTTAATGAAATAGCCAGAGGCAGTTCTGTCAATTGTTGGGATTGCATCAGGATTTGGGGAAATCGCTGAAACCACTTGATCACTTGTTACATTTGTATAGTTAGTTGCTATTTCATTGTAGACAGGCATTTCGTGATGAACTCTTATTTGGGTCTCAAGAGGTACAAGTTTCATGGCTTTGTTGCATAGTCCTTCTTTTCGCACTGCAGATTCTTCAAAGGTGCTGTGTCTCTCAGTTTGAACCTCTTGGATAGTAGCCAAGGGCGTCTGCTACATCTTTGGAGTCCACTTGGCCTACTACTTATGATCGGCCACATGATGTGGTTTGACCAGGTCGATGGACATGAACCTGTTCTCCTTTCTTTCAGCAAGGGGTGGCAGTAACACTGTTCTTGATCCGTGGATTGCTAGGACAGGTACCGGTTGTCTGTAAGAAGGCCCAAATTCCTTCTTGTCTGCGATCTTTTCTCCGACCAGATCCCCAATCTTTGGAATCCAGACAGGTCTTGCTGGGACGGATGGTTTCTCTTCAGTGGTTGTTGGCTTCTGGAGTACGTTACTTTGTCTGGATCTTATTTCATCTAAGTCCTGCAAAACAGCCAAACGATCTTTGATATCAAAGGGATTTTGTTCCACCACTGAAGTGTGACAATCAAGGTCCTGCACAATCATTCTAGTTCCAAAAAGGATTTCATATGGAGTGATACCCCCTACAGAACTTCTTGGCAGATTGTTAAGACTACTTTGGACACTTATTAGATGTTTGACACACCCGTCACCCGAGCCTAGTAACCTAGCTGTCATAGGTTGCTTTATGTCCTGTTTTTTTATCTCCACTACCAAATTTCCCTCAGGATGGAATGGACTAGAATATGGCAATGCAATGCCCATGCTGGCCATGGCCTCTTTGTAAGCTCGAGAGCTAACCGCAGGACCCTGGTCAGAATGTAGCGTGCTGACTGCGTATGTGCTGATAAAGAATCGCAAAACTTTTATAACAGTTCGGGCGTCAGCCGAGCGCTGAGGCCACATCCAAATGAATCTTGAGCACGAATCCACTGCGACCATGATATATTTATAGTTACCGTCCCTCTGTAAGGGACCGCAGTGATCCAGGTAAACGCACGGTAATGGTTTATCTGAAATTAACAAGGGCGTCTGCGCAGGACGTTTCACAGTAGAGACTTTCATCTTTTGGCAGATTTCACATTCCAAAACATAGTTTCTGGTCTGTTTCCTCATGCACGTCCACCAGTATTGCTGTTTTAATAATGACACTGTGGCAGAAACACCTGCGTGTGCGGAAGCAAACCCTTCATGTGCTGCTAAGATTGGTCCTAATCTATGTTTCATATTTCGAATTACTCTATCCCCCACTCCAGGGATTCGAGCAAATGGAACATTATTTGCATCAGTTATGTACGAGTATTTGAGTGGAAAGCCTTTTGGTAATGTTTTTCCACTGTCTTTGCTTGAAGCATTGACAGCTTGCATTATTTCGCTGTCTATTTTTGTTTTTGAATGAGTGATTGCAGCTACGGAAGCTGTTTGCAAAGCTGCCTTCGTTGCTTCATCAGCCAAAAAATTCCCTTCAACGTGAACGCCATCACATTGATGACTCAGTGTATGGATCACGTGAGCTTTTTGTAGTTCTTGTCGTAACTGAACTATTTGTTCCCATAGCAACTTATGCTTGATTGTGCCACCTTTTGCATCTTTGAAACCATTTTCAATCCAGTTATGCAAGTATTCATTATAAGATTGAACGCAATAATATGAATCGCACACTATAAGTGTGGGGAATTCGCGATCAGTATTTTCAAGTGTCATCTTGAATACTTGTAGTTCAGCTCGCTGAGCTGTACAATCTCCTAGAGATTGAGTTTTAGTGACCATTGGTCGGAATTTGCCATCTCGCCAGCCACCTTTAATGTTCGCGCATGCAGCACTATAAGCTTGTTTACCCCCAATTGCGAGCTGTGCTGATCTGTCAGTATAAATGATACATTCATACTGCTGTAGAGGCAGAATTTCAGTAGGCAGAGGACATTCATGTTCATATTGTAGAAATTCTTGTGTTTTCAAATAAGGATCAAAAACGTATTCAATGTCTGTTGCAGCAAGAAAATTAACCCATTGTATCCATCTCAGATGAAATGCTCGCTTTTGTCACTGCCTCTAAGGCAGGTACAGGAGTAATGACCATTATGCGCTTACCCTGTGCGAGGGCTCTCTCTTTTGCTCTTAAGTATGTGAATCTGCATTTTCCTGGAATGATTTGTATTACTAAGTTGCGTCCGTTTACGCGTATTTGCAAATTTTTTGTTGTCAACCTGTCCATTCGGACTGAACGCAAAATTTCTGTGTGTTTTTGAGTCCAATTAATTTGTTTGAAATCTGGTTTGATTAATTCGTAGAGAGCTTTAACCCTTTCTGCGGAGTTGAGAATGTAAGTTCTTCCAAAATTTAGGAAACTTAGAATTGACTGTACGTTTTTCAGCGTTTTTGGAGGTTGGAGCAGCACTCATTTCTCTAGAAAGTTTGCTGCCAGGCTTTTGCCTTCACTTGATAACTCATATCCTAGGAAAAGGACGTTGAGGTGGGCAATTAACGATTTCTTGAAATTTAATTTATACCCTTCAGAGACGAATCCCAAAATAATGGTGTTCACTCTGTTCAAGTGCCTATCCAATTCATTGTCTGTTAGATAGATGTCATCGACATATGATAATGCCTCATCATCATTGGTTTGTAGTAACTATGTTACTCCGGCTGAAAATAACCCTGGACTATTCTTGAATCCGTGGGGGAGACGACAGAATTGACGCTGTGTCCCCATAATTGAGAAAGCGGTAAAGTACCTACTTTCTGGTGCAATGTTTTGACAGAAGGAACCATTAGAAATATCTAATGTGGTTTTGTATTTTTTACGCACAATGTTATTCATTAGTACTGCACTATGTGCATTTTGAACTACAAAAGTTTTGCAACAAGAGTTTAGATGTCTGTAATCCAAAACTAGACGGTATGTATTGTCTGGTTTGTAGACAGGAAACAAAGGATTGTTCATGGACGAGGTGCATGTTCCAATCACCCCTTGGTTTTCGAGTTGATCTAATATCTCCCTGACCATTTTTTTTGCTTCTTGCTTAACTGGATATTGCCTTTGTGCAGTTGGTTGATTTTGTAACTGGATTTTATGTTGAGGAGAATCCTCATCCCATCCCACATGATTCTTATATAATGCAGGAGCCTGGGCTACTGCCCATTTCCTGGCATAGATATATTTTTTATGAATTGGAATATGGTTAGAGAAAGCTGGCATAATGATTTCTTCGCCATGTGAGCACTCCCTGACAAATTCAGGTGGCCAGTCTTGTTCAACTGAAAGTATGTCATAACCCTGAGAGAGCTTCTCACAAAAGAGTGCTTTTATTTTTCTAGGTATGTCCCCCTCCATCCGGACTGTTACTTCATATAACTTATGTGGGACACTAACTGTGGTATCTGCAGTTTCAACTTGGATGTACTCATTCAAGTCCACTGTCTCCAGATGATCCTTCAAGTTCTTGCGAGCTATGGTGACTTCTGCTGCGCTGTCCAACATCGTCTGAGCCCATTCCCAGTTCTTGAGTTGTGTCCTCAAGATCCTCGGCATGTCTGATTTTTAGACCTGCTACCTTCTTTTTAGTAAATTGAGTTTCCTTAGTGTTTGGAACGTGTTGATCGTCTTTGGACTGCACGCGTTCTTCTTTTTGTTCTGATCATCCTCTTCTTTCCGAATTCTGTGAGGAAGTCTGAAAGGTACGAGAGAAACTTGTATCAGTATCTTGATATCTATCAGGTTTTCTCTAATTATCTCTATTCCTGAGGTTATACCTCTTTTCAGAGGGCTCCTTTTGAGAAGACCTACCTCTGGATTGAGAACGCTTCTCTTTAGAAGTTTGTTTAGTATTCTCCCACTTCTTTTTCGGAGCAGTAAGAGTGTTTTTAATAAAGATCTTTTCAGGACTTTCAGTCAGTTGGGGTTTCACTGGTTTACCACCGAAACTGTCTCTTCCTAATTCTTCATAGGATTTTTCAATTATTTTAGCCAGTTCATATGGTTGCTCCGTTATATCAAATTCTCTTAACTTTTGGCGGATCGCCACGGATGCTGCTTCACCTTTAATATTAGTTAATAATATTGTTGAGACCTGTTTGAAATCTTTCATTAATTTCATACCTAGATTTAAAGCAGGCTCTGTCCTGAATTCGTTTTGAAACTGTTTCAGGATGTCTGGTATTACCGCCATAGACGGAACACCATGTGTTTTGGTGTAGATTGCAGCAAAGACTGTACCCCAAGTGTTGCAGTCCTCCAGGTGTGCTGCGATCCCCATTGGTAAACAGATTGTTAGAATCATGTGTTTCTCATCAGGGGTAGTATCAGGAAATACTGCCTCGATTTGAGTAATTTTTGAGCTATCCAGAATGGAATTTGTTCCCGTTTTGCGGGTAATTTACCAATGACTGATTGTATAGTCTGTGGTCTAATTTTATTTATGTTCCCCTGGTAAGGGGTCTGTTGCGGAATCCTTATTTGTGTTTGGACAGTAAAGGTCCGCATGACATATTGAACCAATTGTCTGTGGATTTTAATAAGCTCTTTTAATTGAACTAGTAGTTCCTCATCTGACATCCTTCCAATGGCAGGATGAGGTGTATAGCTGACTAATACTGGCCAAGTTGCTCCTGGTCTACCTAGTGGACCGAGCCTGGTATTGTGATGTGTATTTTTTAGGGCCAGCCGCGGCCCGTGGAGGGAGTTCCGTGGGGTAGCCAGGTGGGGCGGGAGAGGGGTGGGGGGGAATAAACACCGGAATATGGATGATTGCAGGTAAGTAAACAATTAAATTAATAAAACGAATTTCGTTCCGTGCCCTGCATCGCAAAATGCGAAATTGGTCCTTTACTGATTTCAACACTCTGTTACAAAATTCGTCCTTTCACATTTCCAGTTTGGAACCCCAAGGTATGTCATTATGGCAAAAAAATGCAGATTCATGCCAGCATTGTTTTTTGGATTTGGTCCCTGGCTGTACACAGGTTCGGGTGGATCCCCGTTTTGAGAGTGGCCATGCTGTCACTGCCTATTCTGTAGGCAAGCAATGTCAGAACTGGCTCAAACACCCCACTTTAGCGTCAGTTAAGCTTCATTTGTCTAAATTGACTGACAATGTTGATTTGAATGACTTTGTGAAAGGTCCTGCCACAGGCAGGTCCAAAAGATGGATATACGCTATTTACAACGAGGTTTGTAAACTGTCCCAAATTGAAGCTGCTTCTAGGTTAAGGGCTACTGATCAAGCTAATTTAGAAAAAGTTCTTGCTGTTGTAGATAATAGCATTAACACAATTTCTTCCCGTATTTACACGTTAGACAATATTGTTTCTTCTGTTGTTGATATTGTGCAAGATGATGTCTCTGTTTTGTACCATGGTCAAAATCAATTGCGTTCTGTTATGCAGTTTGCATGGACGTTACAAACTTTGAAGGCTGGGAAGGTGCCTTGGGACTACATGAAAACTTCTTCTCTATTCTTACCCTTTAATTTGACTGTTAAACAACAATTTATGTCCATGAATGATGCTACATATTCGTTCTTGCATATTGAAAAATTTAAACCGTTACCATTTTCTGTGGGCGAGACTAATTCTGCGGTTTGGCTGATACATGGGTTAATAACTCTACCTTTTCCATTATTTAAATTCGAAGCATGTATGAAACACTATGCCATAGGCAGATATGAACCCTTAGGTAGCGCTTATGTCCATGAAGTTTGGTCTCTACCGTTTACCTATAGGTGCCTGAGGCAAGGTAAAGAAGTTTATTTGAAAGGTGAAGTTTGCACTTCAACACCCGATCACTCATTGGTCTGTAGGGATATACAATTGCATGGCTCATGTAATTCTGATGCCCCAAATTTAGCCTACATTTTAACAGGTACACCAGCCCCGGCTATTACACCGGCTTTCACGTTTTTAGCAAACGGTAGTTATTTGCTTTTAAATATTGAAGATTGCTGTGGTATGCTGGTAGAGATTCCGTACATAGTGACTGTCTCCCAATGTGTTGTCTGTTGTAAAAATGTGCTGTTTCCTCCTCCACATGGGAAGCTCGATGTATTCATCTGGCCTTCCATTGCGACCTCGAAAGCAAAGTTCAACAAGATGAGTCGAATAAGGGCTCTTTTGTCCCAAAAAGAAGTCGCCCCTACATCCTCGTCGACCACAGGTTTGGCGCACTTTTTTACAGTAGTAAATTCTGGCCTTGTGACCTTATTCCAAACTATTTTTGGTGTGATACTGGCAATTTTTCATTCTATTTTTTCCAGCCTCTTTCGCGGTTTACCGTTAATTCTCGCCTTGGCTGCCGGTGTACTGCTGTTAATTTGCTTGCTAAAAAATGGTTGCACATTCTGTGCCCCAAGACAACCTGCCCCGGCTGCTCCAACTTCATAACAGGATGCTTGAATTCTATAAATCATTGCCTCTGGCTACTTTGAGTGATTTATCTTTCCAGTTTTCGTACTTTACATGCGTGCAGCCAGTTTTCCACTGCCTGGATTGCAGTTTTGAATGGGCTCTGGACTTGTGTCTCTGCAATACAGTGTCTCCTAACCCAGATTATGATCTACTAATGAGTCCCTTAGTTGCTCATGAACTAGACTGTTCTGGTGTTGGGATTATGGCCTGCGCGGCGGCGCATGGATCCTAGGCAATTGGAATATATGGACTGCAGCCCATGACTTCCTGTCACGCAGTTATCTCGAAGAACACCGGAGTTGTTCTCTGATGGTGCTAGAGGCTCCAGCTGTTGAATAACATGCGTGTTCTTTTCCATTACTGACTTGGATGGCTGAAATGTTCACTGAAGATAACAACGATTTCCTATTGGAGGCGGTTGCAAAGTACTGTGCCTATATGCTGCTGGATTGAAGTGACAATTTTTTTCTACTTTATAGACACGTACTGGACTCGTGATTTTTTCTCTTAATTTTTTCTTTCTACGCATTAGATGTTTTAAACTCTATATACCCCTGTTGGCTTTAGAAGTTATTTTTTGTGGTTGCTGTTTCGGAATTTTACTCCCAATTATCCAGTTTGGCAACATTTTGAACTTGGTTCTGTCCTATTCAAACTGGAACTCTGTGTTCTAAAAATTGCCCTCTTTCTTGTGTGTTCTCCGATCAAGGGAGGGTGTAGTGAGGGCAGACCTCTGCTTGCGCACAATGTTATGTTAGCATAAGCTTATTAGAAGGTTAAACGGCATTTTGCCTTTTTGATGCTTTTGCCCACGACACTGCAGGTAGCTGTTATTGCAAGCTTTGAATTCATGAATATCTTCACATGAGAAGGGCTTGTTTTCAACATCCCTAGACTTACATCGCGACCTTAGTCTGCACAGTGAGTTCTGAAGCCTCCAAGGTTATCATAACAATGTTTAGCTGTTGTTCGGGCTTATCGGCTCACACTTAGCCACAACATACACGCAGATGCAGTTAACTGGAATTCTGGCGTCTTTAATATGGCACTGCATACATGATTTTACGCACTTGGAAGAATTCCGTTTCCAGAGAGACAGAGAGCTTTTGCAGATCCTGATGTGATACACTCCTGCTGATCTTAGAGGTATGGGGTCCCAGACACAAGCCTAAGAGACCTTCTTTATTTTATAAAACATAGTTCCTAGCTAGGGGGGCTGGCTTACAAGGCACTTACGGCTACATGCATCATTGTTGCCGTTTGCGATTTCTTAATTGCGAAAATGAAGGAATCGCAATTAAGAAATCGCAAAAGGCTATGCATTAAGAAATTGCAATTTTTTTCGCGATTTCTTCAATTTCCTTAATTACGATTCACAATTTGCGAAACGCAATTAAGGAATCCCTTCCCATTGATTCCTATGGGCCTAGAGGCCCATAGGAATGAATGGGAAGTCATTTTCAATTTGCGATTAGCAATTTGCGAATCGCAAATTGAAAATGCAATTTCAAGGGTGAAGGGGGGGTCCAAAGGACCCCCCCTGCAGCCCTGAAATATAACTTTAAGTGCATTTTTCACACACTCATGCCCCAAGGGCATGTGTGTGTGTGTAAAATGAAACTTTAAAAAATGCACTTTTGTGCATTTTTTAAAGTTTTCGCAAATTACCATGAAGGTCAACTTCATGGTAATTTACCTCTCCCTATTTGCGAATTCGCAAATGTAAAATGTTCATGCATTGCATTTAAGAAATCTAAAATTGCGATTTCTTAAATGCAATTGCATTTTTAGAAATCGCAACATGATTGCGATTTCTAAAATTGCGAAAAACATGATGCATCCCAATTTTGTCAATTGCATTCGCAAACGGCCGAAAATTGCGATTCGCATCGTTTACGAATGCAATTGACAATGATGCATGTGGGCCTATAGGACCTGTTCCCACCATCATTATAATATGATTTCCCCTTTTGTGTTTTATGCAATTGTAACAATGTGGCTTGTATTATTTTTAATCATATGCCTGCTTATGCTTGCAAAAATACTGCATCTTAGAGCACATCGTTAAAAATAAACATTTAAACTTTACCGTGTCTCTTTCTTTACCCATGTTGTGGACTGGTATGAGAATAACAAACGAAAGAGTGTTCTTGATTCCCACCATTCCTGAGTATAACCTAAGTCGCATGTTCTGGGTTGTCTAATCATTGGTTACTTTGCTATAGGACGAAGAGCTAATGTGACACTGATGCTAGTTGGTTAGGGTTTCTAGGTACCGAGGTGGGTTTTTTGGTCCACCACAATTCACTAAGGTCCTGGGTCTCTGTGCACAGTTCTGTGTCTGAGCAGAATCCCTGCAACAGGAGCAGCCCTTTGGTCTATGGACGAGATATGAAAGTTCAACTACATTGTCTATTGTCTCCACACTTTGTGTGAAGCCCAGTCTGATAATAGGTTATTAGGTTTCCTTTTCTTCCGACTTTTCCAGTGCTTTCTAGCAGAATTATTGCAAAGGCTTGAGCTTCGATGTCTAGTAAAGCTATCAGAATATAATGTCCCAGATCTTTTGTGTCCCCTTTTTTGTGTGAGGGATGCAATATTTGCATATGCAACGAGTCAGGGACATCGGCCAATATGTAAATGGTTCGATACAAAGGCATAAGGTGTTTGAACCAAAAGTCGATATTAAATAAAAACATCTGCTTAGGCATTTTTAAATTCGTGGTTAAACCAGTTTTTTGTTATCTACGAGACCAGCAGAGGGATTTTCCTTAATCATGTGATTATGTCCATTATTCACCATTGACATGTGAATGGAATTATTTATACTTAACCATCTTCCAGTGAAATTCCCGTCTTTTCGGCACTTGGTGGGGTTATTATTTGTGATGAGACAGACTGGTAGCGTTTAAACTGCTACTTAATGAATTTACACCATTTATTTTTTTAATCACTTTACACTTTTCATCACCATTCGAGGATTCAACTATTGGTAGGGTTATTCCTACTTGTTGAGTGATGTCAAAACAAGTCACTAAAGCAAAGTGGTTGTTTTATCTTCACTGCGGCATTGCCATTTGCTTGCAGTATGTACTAAGAGCGTTTATGCAAAAACAAAACATTTTAAATACAAATGTTTTAATGTCATCCTTGCAAACATGCACTTTCTATGTTGGTACCTTTGTTTTAAAAACCGAATTCTTTTCTTTTGACATTTTTACCTGCTTCTTTCAGTCAATGGTTAAAAGAGCGCTTCATGGTAGTGGAGATAGATGCGGGCTTTGCCCATTTCGGTTGTGGGCTTGCATGTTTTTAACATGGCAAGCTGACAGCAATTGTGTGTGTTTTCCAGTGGTTTATTGCACAATGCCAGCATAGACGCTCCAGAAGAAGAATGTATTCGTATTACTCAACAGAACATACATGGCAAATTAGATCATGGCCTGCCACTGATAGTACCAGCACATACTTCTCCAATGCAGGCGTCTAACACGCCTGTTGGGCCAGATAACGAAACATTTTTTCCTGGGGCTTTTTATGTGCTTGAAACTAAGGGGCATAGACATTATATGACAGTATTATGACACCGGGGCTCTGAAGGTGGTAATTTGTGACAACATTGATTGTGCATTTTTATTGTGTGGTATTTTGCTGTGGTGGTTATGAGTTCTGCCATTTTTTGTGCTGTTGTCTTTCTGTTCCAAACTATTGTGATTTGAGGTTGTTTTGCATATGGGAGCCCACTGTGTACTAGTGGGGTGGAAGGTACCCCTTTTTCAGTTAGACCTTCGTTTGATGTTGCTAGTTTGCTATCACGCAAACACAAGGAGATGATGGACTGAGCGCTGAAACTTTCAGTCTCTCACCCCCAGTCACAGAACTGGGATGAATCCATCTTCATTCTTTAGCTCACTTTGCCACCCCAGTTCAGACCCAGCTATATGTAAATCAGTCTTGACCCTGTGACTCATGGGAACAGTCCAGCCCGAACTGCCAAGCCAGGTCTTCCCTGGACAGAAAACAAGCATCTTGGGACCCGTTTCGGCGTAACACCCCTCATAAGCCTGTAGTGTAGTTCCTATCTTCCCAATAGGCTCTGCGCATTGGAATAATACCTACAGCAGTAAAGGCCTAGGCCAGACGTTAACTAGGTCTACTACTGTCGATACTAGACTTAAAGTTTTGGGTTTGCCAGCGTAGCTCAGAGTTCGCTAGAAACTTTCTCGAATGTTCAGGAAAGAATTAACTCCCCTGATTAGACAAGAAGGGATTTAGTTTCTGACAGCCATAGAACATGACAACTTTGCTCTCCCCTAATCAAGAGTGTATCTCCAGAGTCGTGTGAGCACAAGGCAATTATTTTACTCAGTCAGTACGTGCATTCTTAGTCTCATCAGATTGTAGAGAAAAGGAAGAGACGGGCGTGTTCAATAAAAAGGTGTTATTTATTGATCAGTCTCTTTTCTCGTACAAGAGAAATGGATCGATATTATTGCAATACTTATAGTTAAGTAAAGTGCATACATTAAAAGCAATAGTATAAAATAATACTGTAAAAACATTGATATGGTTTCTGAGCCATATGATGTTTAAAATGATTAAAATATATTTACATACACATATACATTTGACTAAACGTACTCAACTGGTGTTTCTAAATACGCCTACCCCATGTACCTGACCTAAGTCTAATGCGTGGGCGGGAATAGAAAGTTACAGTTTAAGTTAAGTTTGTTTTTGCCAAGTGAATAACTAAAGAATTCTCTGTGAGGGGTTATTCAGTTCTGTACCTGGAAGTTAGGATGAATGAGGAATGGTATCTCTTTCTCTGGTCTCGATATTCCAGGCTGCCTGCGAGGGCTGCCCGAAAGCGCCGGTGCTGGGTCTCTCGGTAGGAGATAGCAGCGCGTCTCTCAGCGCGTCAGGAAGGCGGGGCTGCTGCCAGCGGGGTCTGCTCTGCTTCTGGGCTTCGGCAAGTATGGCTGCTCCGTCTCGTCACCACGCGTGTGTTTGCATAGGGCAAGATCGGCAATATTTATACCTTAAAGGTGCCGAGATTGACGTAAGGATGGACATAGATGCCTCAATAAAGATGTCATACGACTTGCTCGTTAGCACATTCTTTTACTGAAGTTCTCTGTGAAATCAAAACAATGGCCGCACGGATTTTCCAGGTTGTCATAGGTTTGATTTGTTATGAGAACGTCGTATGCCTTATCAGGGGCTGGAGGAATGTCGCTTGTCTAATTAGATCTCAAGCGTTATGACCTAATCAGATAACACGTTCCTGTGCCGTAGTGTGACTGCGTCAGATAACGGTATCTGCATCATGGGGGCTTTTCTTGCCTCATGGGCTGACTGTTAGTTAACTTGATAGTTAGTTTAACCAGAATAGGGTCAGGAATAGGGGGATCGATTCAGAACCTATAGGAATACATGACACCCACTCCACGCTAACTATGGTCATATTTACTAATCTATGCATAGTATAACATAGTACAACATACTATAGAGTAAAGTGTATACCTCACCACCCCAAAATACATAAATGCATTTTGAAATTTTCAAATATACTGATGAATTGCAGTCATATATATTGTATGCACTTAAGCTATGAATTAAACGCTAAAGTAAACACGCATTTGTAGACATTGTTGCTTATTTGGTATATGAGAAATACACATGAAATGGCTCTTAATATGGCTATACAGAAAGAAAGTTCGAGACCATTTCATCACATAATAAAATATTGGTGAACATACCAGCGGGCAACTAAAGTTCATAAAGTATCTAAAAATAGAAATCTTAGTTCTCTAGGAATAGTTTCTTACTTTAAGCAGAAGATAAGTGTCCCGAAATTTTTGTAAAATTTAATTTGGGGCTGCTAAAAAAATTGTTGTCCGTGAACTGGTGGGAAAAATTGTTCATGTGACTTTATTTTCAAAGTTGAAGGCCGAATTCAGGGAACGCCGTGTGCGAGCTTGCTCAAAAGTCTCTATTTCTGTTCTGGAGAGAACATCATATCATTAAGGCTTTCGAAAAAACTGTCAACAGCTTCATGGGAAAGTTCCACTAAGTCGAAAATAGGTGTAACCATGCATTCGTGCGCATGATTGTCTCCATTGACATTCTGATTCGCATTGCTGACAGAAGGTCGTACCTGATTAATGCTGCTTTCATCTTGAACTTCACTACTCTTCAATCGTAGTGGTGAAGACTCCACGAATGCCGTCATCAGGATTGGCAGCCTTTGAGGGCAGCACAAAGCGTGAACCTTGGTAGGAACCAACAATGTATCTGCATCCACTGGCGCATCCGATTGTAGCGTCAGACAGGTGTCTAACACGCATTCTTCTCCGCATAGCAGACATCTCAATACAGGTAAAACACATCTTTGCCACATTGGTCGAAATGATAGAAACCAAGTCATGTTCAGGTCTCTAAGCCGGGATAGTCCCAGGATTTTTGATATCCGGTCCCGGTATTCAATTGCTAGGAGTGTATCTTCCATTGTCGTGAGAGTTTGATCTGTGACATGGGTTGCCATAACGAAAAATAAGGACTAAGAATAGGATTCCTGCAATTAGTCCCAGGATCAGGGGAAGTCCGCCAAAAATCGAATGGACGAAATCTGGAAAAATACCCAGTATGGCTTTGAATGGTGTTAATGCCATCGAAAATACTGTCTTAAATACCTTTGAGACCCCAGTGGTATCAGAAATATTTAAGATTTCGCTCAGGATTTCCGCGAAATGTACGGGGGAATTAGTTGATAATAATGTATGTATCTCTGCAGTCGTCCTTGCGACTTGTAGATCATACGTTTCTTTTGATGACGTGAGCCTTGTAGGCGTCTGAAGAAGCACTGTTTTCATTCTGCTTAAAGTATCTATTCGAATAGAAGTAATTTTCAAACTGGGCCATGCCCTTGCCTCCCTGTCTGGAAAGGAGCTGGGGAACAAAGAACGTCCACAGCACTTGACCTTCGCAGTCGTAGTGACTAGATAAGGAGTCCCGGGCATAAGACTACAACATTTGCGGTCTACAATAAGAATGTAACTCCCATTATAGAGTCTTTGAAAGAATGGTTCTATTTCAGTTGCAGGTGCGCCTTGCTGGTGACATGAAAGGTTGTATGAATTCCCTTCACAGGCTCCATGCAAACTAATTCCGTTACACAGAAGCGTGCCGCTTAGTGACATAGCACAATTGTTGCCACTAAGAAACACTTTCTGTCCTTTATTACTGACACATGCATGTGAATAGGGCAGGTTCCAAGTTGTTTTAAGGTACCCCTTTCCCAATTTCTCGTACATGCCAGCCTGTATATATTTTTGGCAGTATTGAAACCTGAAGGTTGAGATTGGAATATTTATGATTCCGTGGATTATCCATTCACTGACAGGTCGTTCTGACATTGTCATTGGTAATCTTTCTAGTTTTTCAATGCTCAAGACTGTATAATCAGCACCCTTTTGCGCCATACCGATTTGTCTATCAGTAAGGTTAAAGATTTGGAATAGTGACGTTGTGTTGATTAAACGCCAAGGCACATAGCCTGAACGCAGATTTTGTAACGTCCAGCCAAGCTGTACAATAGAACGCAATTGTGACTGACCATGTTGTAATAACAGTAAGTCTTGCGATAATATATCGATTGCTGACGACACAATGCTGTCCAAAGAAAAAATTCTGGAGGACAGAGTCATTAACCCATTGTCCACTACAGAAAGTGATTTTTCCAAATTAATACGGTCAATTTCCCGTATTCTCTCTGCTGTTTCAATTTGATTAACCTTCCAGGCCTCATTGTATGCTGCATATACAGAGGCTGCTATGAAACGCTTTTGACGCTGTTTGCGTGGTCCCAATATGAAATCACGCAAGTCAGCACCATCAGTAGGTAAAGTTAGGTGTTGCTTAACTTCAGGCAGTGTGGAAGTTTGTAGCCACTGAAGGCATAATTTGCCCACACTGTAGGTTGTTATTATCCCTGGGTGATGTCTTTGGGGATATCTAGGGTCTGGCCTGGTCATTTTGAACCCCTGTGTTTTATTCAGGAATCTGTCTTGACAGTTATTTGTATCTGTGGGCCAGATCAACCATTGTTTCCAATCAGGATGTGTTCTGTTTTGGTTTAATATATGGTTTACGTCTATCTCTTCATCCGTATCAGAGCTATTGCTAAACATTGTTGGCTTTGGAATAGACGGTTTATTTAAATCTTTGATTTTGGCTAGGCCAAGACAGGTGGTTTGTTGAACAGTGTCATTTAAAAATATAATTTGTTCTGGGATTATGCAAGCTCTAAACAAAGCTTCTAAACCCTGTACTTGCCATTCTTTTGTACCCCAAACACTTTTCAAATCAACATTTTTGTCCCAATAATTAAATCGTAAAGTATTCATTTCTTCGAAGAATGAATCTGAATATATCAACTTTGTGTTGGTTATCATGGTTTTCATCCCTGTCTTGTTTGACAATTTATAATAAAATGTTTCAGCATTACTTGTGTTAAAACCTGAAAAATATGAATATTTGTCGTAAACAGTTCTTGAGCTCCCTTTTGGAGGTGTTGCACAATGTTCCCATTGATTATAATTTAAAACATTTCTAGGTTGTGCAGATTTATGTAAAAAATGGTTACCATAGTGGTTATAGCAATACATACTATCATAATTTGTAGAACCTTGCAAATAATCATGTTTTGTAAATTTAGCAGACATTACTAAGTCAGACATCATGTTATTAATGCTTTCGAAGTCCCAATCATCAGCAAATGAGTTTGGTTTTGCAAAGTCACTCAAGGAGATCTTGATTTGGTGTGGGTATTTCAGGATCTCGACCGGACCATAAATTTCATAGTCAGTGTTGTCCCAGGCTACCCCACCAGGTATAGGATTGGCTGTGAAGTTGGCTGAAGAAAGTTCTCTTTTCTCGACGTGTGAAGATGTGTGTGGTTTGAGGATCAAGTTGATTTTCTGACTTGCTGTGTCCATTTTAGCATATTTTCCCTCAATGAAGCGTCCCAAAGTTAGTACCATGATGAGCCAAAGTATGAGGATAAATGCACCAAAACCCACCCAAAATTCAATCCATGGAGAAATCAGATATGTTTTTTTCAGTTGGTTCAAAAGTTCCTTAGCTTTGTCTTTAAAGGATTTTGATGATGGCTGTGTCTTTGATTCACTGAGGCCTTCAGAGGAATCATCGAAGTTGATGAAGTAGCCGGATGCAGTTCTGTCAATTGTTCCAATTGCTTCAGGATTTTTGTTTCTTGCATTTTCACTTGGTACTTCATTATAGATTGGTGTGTCCCTGCTAAATGTTTTTATTTGGGTTTTCAGAGGTCTGAGTTCTATTGCATCGTTGCATAGTCCTTGTTGTTCTTCTGTAGGCGTTTCGAATGTGATGAGCCTCTTCGTTAGGACCTCTGTACTGGTAGCAAACCTTGGTGTTCTGCTACTTATTGGGAGTCCACTTGGCCTACTGTTTGTTATCGGCCACATGTTGTGGTTTTACCAGGTCGATGGATACAACTCGGTTCTCCTTTTTACCAGCAAGTGGCGGTAGTACAACTGATCTTGTCCCGTTGACAGACAAGATGACAGTAAGAAGGCCCAAATTCCTTCTTTACCGCGATCTTCTCCCTGACTAGATCCCCGACTTTTGGAATCCAGACAGGTCTTGCTGGGACAGGTGGTGATTCTTCAGTGGTTGTTGGCTGTTGTTTCAACTGTATGTTGCTCAGGTCTTTTCTTGTTTTGTTTAAGTCCTGCAAAATAGCCAAACGGTCTTTGACATCAAAGCTTTTTTCTTTAACCACTGAAGTCTGACTGTCGAGGTCAGAGATAATCATTCAAGTTCCAAATAATAATTCGTACGGACTGAATCCCCTCAGAGAATTTCTTGGCAAGTTATTTAGTTTACGTTGGACACTTATTAGATGTTTGACCCACCCAACTCCCGAACCTAATATCCTTTCCATTATAGATTGCTTTCTGCCTTGGTTTTTTCTTTACACCATCCCGTACCCTCAGGAAGGAAGTGAGAAGATTCCCGCTGGGCTGTGCTCATTTGGCCATGTTTCCCCCCCGGCCGGAGGGCTAGAGTGAAGACTATGGTCAAACGTAACATGCTCTTAGCGTATATGCCATTTAGACTCGCAAATCTTTGTATAACAGTCCGGACGTCAGCCGAGTGCTGGTGATCTACATTATAAGTGGAAACTAGCCTGTATATGTTAATCGCAAGCCCTGCTTTTTATTGGTCATATTATCTGCCTTGATACGACGAGGTATTAAACTGTTTCTCTCCCCACTGCGATCTCTGTTGCAGTTTGGGCAGTTTTTTACAAACATGGTGTGATGCAGGCTCATGCCTGGCCACCAGTACCGTGATTGTAATTCTTCCAGAGAATCTTTCAGTTTGAGGTGTCTGAGACCCTCGCCCATGCGTGCGTCTGCGATTAACAAGCTTCTCCTGTCCATGTTTGGAATCACTCTATCCCCCACTCCAGGGATTCGAGCAAAAGGGACGGAGTTTGCATCGATTATGTATGTATAATTGAGTGGATAGTTGATCGGTAACGCTGAGCAGTCGCCTTTTGATGACGTTTTCACCGCCAGCATTGTTTCACCGTCAATGTATTTTAATGTACGCTTTTTTTGATCTACGGGAGCCGGTTTAGTGGCTGCCGCTGCGGCTGTTTCAGCCAATGAATTCCCTACAACGTGAACGCCATCACGCTGATGACTCAGTGAGTGTGTCACGTGAGTCTTTGGTAGTTCTTTTTGTAAAAGAGCTATTTGTTCCCAGAGCAATTTCTGCTTTATTGGTGCATCTGTGTCATCTTTGTAACCGTTCTGAATCCATGTCTGCAAATCCTTGTTATATGCTTTGACGCAGTAATATGAATCTGACACTATAAGTGTCGGGAATTCGCGATCCGCATTATCTAGCGCCATTTTTAATGCTATTATTTCAGTTTGTAGTTCTGAATTAGTTTCAACTGAGTGTGTTTTTGTTAATAGAGGTCTTAGTTTACCTCCGCGCCACACTTCTTTTGTAATCTCACATGTGGGGTTGTATGCATGTTCTCCCCAAACGGAGGGTTGAGCATGTCCGTCTGTATAGATTACACAGGCGTAATGTCGTAGAGGCAGAATGTCGATTGGCAGAGGATACGTCTTTTCATACTTTAGATTTTTAACTTCTTCTAGTTCTGGATCAAAGTAGTAGTATACTTTGTCCGTTGTGATTGAATTCACCCATTGTATCCATTCTGGATTCAATGTTGTTGTTGGTAAATTACACGGTGTTGTTAGTGCCTCAAAGGCTGATTCTGCTGTTCTGACTGTGATATGTCTACCGTCAGCTATGTCTTTTTCTCTAGCTATTGCGGTTTGAACTGCACGAATGATTTTTCCTGTATTACTGAATTTCTGTTCAGCTTCTGTGTACAAGTGTGATTTGAATGCAATTGGTACCTTTTCTCCCTCATTAGAGGTCAGGTATGTGAATCCGCATCTCCCTGGGATGACTCAAATCACAAGATTGCGTGTGTTATCACGTGTTTCTAATTTTGTTTTAATTAGCATGTCTGTTTGTAAGGATCTCAAAATTTCTGTGTGTGTTTGAGTCCAATTGGATCTTTTAAAGTCTGGTTTAATTAGATCATAAAGGGGTTTGACCCTTTCTGCGTAATTTGCAATGTATGTTCTTCCGAAATTTAGGAAGCCTAGAATTGACTGTAGGTTTTTTAGTGTTTTAGGAGCTTGGATTACGGCACATTTCTCTAGGAAATTGTCTGCCAGGCTTTTACCTTCACTTGATAACTCATATCCTAAGAACAGGACTGTCAGATGGGCAATTCTGGACTTTTTAAAGTTGAATTTGTAACCCTCTGCTGCGAACCCAAGTATTATGGTGTTCACTCTTTTCAAGTGAGTATCCAAGTCATCATCTGTTAAGTAAATGTCATCGACATAAGATAATGCTTCATCATCATATAGATGTAGTAATTCTGTTACTCTCGCTGAGAATACCCCCGGGCTGTTCTTGTACCCCTGGGCTAACCGACAGAATTGCTTTTGAGTGCCATTTACTGAGAATGCAGTTAAATATCTGCTCTCTGGTGCTATGTTTTGACAAAAGAATCCATTGGAGATGTCCAAGGTTGTTTTGTATTTTTTGCGCACTATGTTATTCATTAGTGCAGCACTGTGTGAGTTTTGCACTGCAAAGGTTTTGCAACATGTGTTAAGGTGTCGGTAATCCAAAACTAGACGATATGAATTGTCTGGTTTGGAGACCGGAAACAAAGGATTGTTCATTTGTGAGGTGCAAGTTTCAATCACCCCCTGGTATTCTAGCTGATCTAGTATTTCATTTACCTGTTTTTTAGCTTCTTGCTTAATTGGGTGCTGCCTTTGTGCAGTAGGTTGTGATTTTAACTGGATTTTGTGAGGAGGAGAATCCTCATCCCATCCTACATGATTTTTATATAAAGCAGGTGCTAAGGCCACTGCCCACTTTCTAGCAAGTGTGTATTTTTTATGAATCGGTATTTGATTCGAGAAGGCAGGCATAATTACTTCTTCGCCATGAGGGCACTCCCTGACAAACTCTGGTGGCCAGTCTTTTTCAGCTAGAAGGATGTCATAGCCCTTGGAGAGGTTATCCCAAAATAGTCCCCTTATTTTCCTAGTCTTATCTCCCTCTATACGTAATGTTATCTCGTATATCTTGTGGGGTTTGCTAACTCTGGTGTCTGCAGTTTCCACTTGAAGATATTCATTCGTGTCCACTGTCTCCAGATGATTCATAAGGACTTTGCGAGCTATGCTTACTTCTGCTGCGCTGTCTAGCATTGTCTGAGCCCACTCTCCGTTTTTCAGTTGTGTCCTCAGTATTCTCGGCATTGTTAACTACCTTGATACTGGCTACCTTCTTTTTTGGAAATTGTAATTTCTTTTTTTGTTGAGCAGGTTCCTTGTCTTTGGACTTGGCGTGCTCTTCTCTTTGTTCTGATCGTCCTCTTCTTTCCGATTTCTGCGAGGAAGTCTGAAAAGATTGAGAGGGACGTGTATCAATGTCTTGATATCTATCAGGTTTTTTAATATTATCCCTATTTCTAAGGTTATATCTTTTCCCAGAGGGGTCACTCTGGGGTGACCTGTGTCTCTGGTTCGGAGATTTCTCCCTTCGCCTAGGAGACCTTCCTCGGGACTGGAATTTCTTTTCTTTTGGATTGGATTGTTTGTTTCCATCCCAGTTCTTTTTTGGTGAATTATTATTAAAAAATATTTTTTCTGGACTTTCAGTCAGTTGCGGTTTTACTGGTATTCCACCTAAACTATCTCTACCTAGTTCTTCATAAGATTTTTCTATGATTCTGGCAATTTCATCTGGTTGGTCTGCTATATCTGTCTCTTTTAACCTCTGGCGGATCGCCACGTTTGCTGCTTCACCTTTTATGTTGGCTAATAATATAGCCGAGACCTGCTTGAAGTCTTTCAGTAATTTCATACCAAGAGTTAAAGCTGGTTCTGGACCGTATTCATCTTGAATTTGTTTTAGCACATCTGGTATTACCGAAATGGATGGAACACCGTGCGTTTTTGTGTAGATTGAAGCAAAGACTGTACCCCAAGTGTCACAGTCCTCTATGTGTGGTGCGATTCCCATTGGGAGACATATAGTCAGAATCCTGTGTTTTTCTAGCGGGGTGGTGTCAGGAAACACCGCCTCTATTTGGGTGATTTTTTGTGCCAACCAGAATGGTATTTGTTCCCGTTTAGCCGGAACTTTACCTAGGCAGGATTGGATGTTCTGTGGTGTGATTTTATTTGTGTTCCCCTGGTGAGGGGTCAGCTGTGGAAGTTTAATCGCTGGCTGAATTGTTGAAGTCCGCATTACATACTGGACTAATTGTCTATGAATTTTTAGTAATTGTTTTAGCTGTATTAACAGCTCTCCAGTAGACATCCCTTCGATGTCTGGGTGTGGTGTGTATCCGGCTAAGACCGGCCACGTTGCTCCTGGTCTACCTAAAGGACCGAGCCTTGTAATGTGATTGTTATGTATTAGGGCGCCATCAAATAAGAGCAAATGCTCTTGGAATTTGAGTGGTACTTCCACCTCCTCGAAAGGAGTGTAAATGTCGGGTGGAACCTCTATTTTGTAATAGTGGAAGTACTTTGTTACAGCATTTGCTGCTAGAAAATGTATCCATGTATAGTATACCTCTGTCTGCCGATATTCGTGTGCCTCAATTACGAATATGACTGTGCCACCTCTAGGTGTCAGTCCATTTTCTATAAGTTTTAAGGTTATAGATTTCCTTTTGGCGACCGGGATGAGTATTATATCCCCGTCCGCATCTAGTGCTGCAGTATCAGCTGCTACTATTTCAGCTGCTAATCTAACTGCCTCTCTTTCTTCATCACTGTCTCCCATTTTACCGACAGGATGGTATTATGTTTGTTTGCAGATCAGGTTTCTTATGGAAACAGAGATTAGATGCACAATATTTTGGAACAGTTTATCCTTCAACGTTGACTATACCAAGAACCTTACATAGGAGTTCCCTCCTGCGAGGTTTTGGAGGATATTACCTTTCACCCACTCCAGACATCTTTGGAGTATTTGGGAAAAGGGGTCTGAGTGAGAAAGCACGACTGAGTTACTCTAAATGTCTTACGTTAGTTTTATCGCCCTTTCCAAACGCGTTGGGCGCCATGTAGTGTAGTTCCTATCTTCCCAATAGGCTCTGCGCATTGCAATAATACCTACAGCAGTAAAGGCCTAGGCCAGACGTTAACTAGGTCTACTACTGTCGATACTAGACTTAAAGTTTTGGGTTTGCCAGCGTAGCTCAGAGTTCGCTAGAAACTTTCTCGAATGTTCAGGAAAGAATTAACTCCCCTGATTAGACAAGAAGGGATTTAGTTTCTGACAACCATAGAACATGACAACTTTGCTCTCCCCTAATCAAGAGTGTATCTCCAGTGTCGTGTGAGCACAAGGCAATTATTTTACTCAGTCAGTACGTGCATTCTTAGTCTCATCAGATTGTAGAGAAAAGGAAGAGACGGGCGTGTTCAATAAAAAGGTGTTATTTATTGATCAGTCTCTTTTCTCGTACAAGAGAAATGGATCGATATTATTGCAATACTTATAGTTAAGTAAAGTGCATACATTAAAAGCAATAGTATAAAATAATACTGTAAAAACATTGATATGGTTTCTGAGCCATATGATGTTTAAAATGATTAAAATATATTTACATACACATATACATTTGACTAAACGTACTCAACTGGTGTTTCTAAATACGCCTACCCCGTGTACCTGACCTAAGTCTAATGCGTGGGCGGGAATAGAAAGTTACAGTTTAAGTTAAGTTTGTTTTTGCCAAGTGAATAACTAAAGAATTCTCTGTGAGGGGTTATTCAGTTATGTACCTGGAAGTTAGGATGAATGAGGAATGGTATCTCTTTCTCTGGTCTCGATATTCCAGGCTGCCTGCGAGGGCTGCCCGAAAGCGCCGGTGCTGGGTCTCTCGGTAGGAGATAGCAGCGCGTCTCTCAGCGCGTCAGGAAGGCGGGGCTGCTGCCAGCGGGGTCTGCTCTGCTTCTGGGCTTCGGCAAGTATGGCTGCTCCGTCTCGTCACCACGCGTGTGTTTGCATAGGGCAAGATCGGCAATATTTATACCTTAAAGGTGCCGAGATTGACGTAAGGATGGACATAGATGCGTCAATAAAGATGTCATACGACTTGCTCGTTAGCACATTCTTTTACTGAAGTTCTCTGTGAAATCAAAACAATGGCCGCACGGATTTTCCAGGTTGTCATAGGTTTGATTTGTTATGAGAACGTCGTATGCCTTATCAGGGGCTGGAGGAATGTCGCTTGTCTAATTAGATCTCAAGCGTTATGACCTAATCAGATAACACGTTCCTGTGCCGTAGTGTGACTGCGTCAGATAACGGTATCTGCATCATGGGGGCTTTTCTTGCCTCATGGGCTGACTGTTAGTTAACTTGATAGTTAGTTTAACCAGAATAGGGTCAGGAATAGGGGGATCGATTCAGAACCTATAGGAATACATGACAAGCCAGGCTAGCTTGAATCTAGTGACAAGGGGTCTGGGTATACCTGGCCTACTTAGGGAGAACGAACAAAGCAAATACAAGGAGATGATGGACGGAGCACTGAAGCACTTTAGTCACTCACCCCTAGTCACAGATCCCATTCTCTCCATGCTACTGGAGTCAAGCTGTCCTGGCTGATGAGGGGTAAAACCCCAAAACCGGTCCTAGGATTCTTGTTTTCAGTCAAGGGAGAACCTGGCCTGGCAGTTTGGGCTGGACTGTTCCCATTGGGAACAAGGTCAAGCCTATTTTGCATATGGCTGGCTTCAAACTGGAATGGCATGGGGAGCAAAAAAACTATAGATGTAGGCCCAGATCTCTGTTCTGGGGTGAATGTATGACATTATTCTGCATTTTGTCCATCAATTGTTCTTTTTGCATTAGTTTGCTATAACATCACTCACACACCACTTTTTGTTTCTTACCCAGATTGCCAGGGGCATGAACATGCCATCGAAGAGACAAAAAGTCCTGACCTACTTCAAACGGCAGGGGGATAAAAGGTGGCCTTCCTACAGGAGACACACTTAGTGACCACCGAGATTTCTAAACTGAGAAGACGATGGAGGGGCCAGTTATATGATACTGGCTTTTCAAGTTACACCTGGGGTTCAAACATCTGGAGAAAACTGGGATACCCACTTTGACAGACAGGGCCGATGTGTGATATTGCAGGGTAGACCAGATGAGACCCTGGTACTACTGGGTAGTATCTATGTACCTAATACAGGGCAGATCTCAGGTTGATCTGGTATCCGCCATGTGACCCATAATATGAAGGAACACAAGAGACCAGCAGGAGGAGGGGGTCAGCGAATCTCCATCACAGCATGTCAGCCCACTGAGGCAAGAGGGCAACATATTGGATGACAGTACTTGGAAGTGAGACCAGATCCCTCCTCAGTAGGGAGATGGAACACTACAGACTCTTATCTATCGATAGTGGTGGAGGGGAGAAGGTGTCAGCTGCGGGAGGCACGAGCCATGGCTACCACAAAGAAGGCCCTGATGAAGTCCTCCTAAGGACGAAATGCGTTGGCCTTGCTGAATTTAATCTTTTATAGAGTAAAACAAAATCCTTGGTATTCGACATTATGGCTCCACTACTTTAATGGATTGAAATAAGAATCATCTACTTTGATTGACTGTGTAAAATATTAGATACAATGAACTATTAGTTACTTGTGCGGCATGTTAAAGCGTTATGGTGATTAGGATTGAGTTTCATGCATTCTTTGTGCAACTGCATTTTATATTCACAAGATGTATTTTTTTTAAATAAATTCTGTCATTTGAATATTACCAATTAAATAACGTACTACATGTTGGTTTCCCAAGTAAATACTTTTCATCCCTTGGGGAATTTTTATGACTGCCCCCCTAACCTAATTATATTGCTGCAGCTCACTTGTGTTTCAGTCCAATCAAATGTTGGTATTTGCTACCAACATGACATCTTTTTCAAAATATTTTGTGAATTCAATGTTCTAATTAGACAACACATATCTTACCAGTGCATATGCTAACCTTTTTGCTTTTTTATTTCTCCACATGTAAAATGTTTTTCTCTGCCGAGAAATTCTTCCCTTCATCCCCACCAACATTTTAGGGTGTTCCGTTCCTCATTCCCCTCTGGAGAAAGATTTAACCCTGTCCTTGTTTAGGGTGTTAAGAGGTGATTATGTGGATACCTGCATTCATGAAAGTCAGTGTCCCTCCCCTTCTCATTGATTTGTTTACACAAATGTGGGTAAGATTACAAATCAAGATTTAAAAATGTGTATAGACTCTGGTGGGCAGCCATCTATATGAGATCTCCACAAGGCGACAATGATTGGAGCCGCAGTGCCTGTGATTCCATTGAAAACACGGAATTTTGCCTAACACAATGCATATTTGTTCCATGGGCCCCTTCCACAAAAGTATTCATATTATATATAACTTCATATGTCCTAAAATTATACTGAAATACTGGCTTGTCCATTTACAAATTGGAATCTTCATTTTTCCAATTCACAGTGCCTAGCCCAAGGCATATAAAATATCTTCTCATATTGTAAGTTCAACATATACAATACAGCCATGTATAGTACTTCCAGTTCATTGAGCAAATAGAGTACAGTGGTGTTAAACCTGACATCCTTGTTGTGGTATTCCCTCAAACAATTTACCTTCACTCCTCATGTTTTTCTAATTTTGTTTTTGTTGGCTTTAGGACTGCACTTTACCACTGCTTACCAGTGCTAAAGTGCTTGTGCTTTCTTCTTCAAACATGGTAAAATTAGCCTACGCCTAATTCGCACATTTAAACTTGTAAATGTCATAGTAAATGGTAACACATGTACCCATCAGCTGTAATTTGGGGTTTGTGTACTGCTTCTAGACAGTAATTCAAAAGCAGCTTAGGTGTTGACAGGATAGGGAATCCTGGCAGGATGACTCGGAGAGGTTGTACCCAGCTCTACTTACAAATCAAAAGGTTAGGCCTCCCACAAACACAAAGGAATCTGACTCTAGGACTTCCCTGTCTTTTGTCACGAACAGTTTGAAGCCTTGACAGGCTAAGGGCAAGAACTTCCAGGAACCAGATGTGCGGGTAGTATAGGGGTCCCCGTACACAAAGGCTGACACCAGATATAAGTATTGAAACTCCAGTGCTACTCATCAGAACACTCCTGGACCCATGGAAGTTTAAGAAGATGGATTGCCCTGCTGCCAGAGAATTGCCATGCTGCTGAGGACTGCCTTCCTGTCTGAGAAGACTGGGCCTGCCTCCCTTAATTGCAGGCTAACTAGAGGGTCAGTTGGCTGAATTCCTGGGTGAGATACATGGATAAATCAAATTTCAGAGGCCTTCCCTGCAACTGCCCAGCTGACCTGCTGCAAATTGACCAGCCTGAGCCTTGCTGGTGATTACGCTACATGTTGTCCTTGCCTTCCCTACTGAATCCAATATTGATGGTCTTTTATTTGCCTACTAAAAGTGGTAAAGGGGAGCAAAACAAGATTATACTTACAAGTTAGTCAGCTTTAAAGGACACCAGACTCTGGACTTCGATTTGATGGCTATATTATAAGGCCACAAATAATTGAATATAAACACACCTTAATTTCAAAGAATATAGGTACATAACAATTAATACAGAGCCGAGTTTACTAATATAATTCATTCGGCACAAAAAGGATAATGTGATGAACTCCAAATCAAAATGCAAACCAGAATAGAAGCAGAGTCCAATTCTCTTTTCATTTGAGAAAAACAAAAGGTATATTTCCCCACACTGCCCTAAATGAGAGTCCTGCCTATCTCCCTTGTATGATACCCCCAAGGTGTCAGCATGTGTTGACTTCCTAAGAAGTACTCACGTCAAATGGGTCTGATTGCTTAAGGCTATGGAGCTCGTTCTACAAATGCTCCTTCTTCTCCGAAAATACAGAAGTCTCTCGAATCTGTCCCAGCGCGTCATACAAGAAGACAATGTTCGGCCCACAATACGTCACATAATAAATCTTCTCATTGCACCATTTTAGTACCTTTCCACAGGAGCCTTCGTTCGTTCGGCTTCTCTCCAGTGGCCTTGGTTCTCAGATAGGCCAAACACGAAAGGCGTCCTCCCTTGTCGCCTTCCAGTCTTCTTCAAAGACATTCCGGGTATCTCCTTAATCTAAGAATAAGAATAACGAGGTCGAAGTCCTGCAGTAGGATGCAAACATACTATCTTCGAATACAAAAAGGATTCATTTAATTGATTGATTGATAGGCTTTATTTCGATATAAAAATACCATAAAAGCTTGTGCAACAATACAAAATACAGCATAAATATTGATCACATTCTAAATACATACACATGACTTTTAGATAAGAAGAGTATCATCTGCAAAAAGCAGTGTTGGGATCCGTTTGCCCGCCAGGGATGGAGCGTCCGAGGGATTTCTTAGCAGATGTTCAACCACTTCGTTTACATAAAGAGAAAACAGGGTGGGGGCGTAACACGCATCCCTGACGGACGCCCCTTCCCACGGGGATCCTATCGGTTTTTTCACCCTTCGTACCCCAACGAACCTGCGCAAAATTGCCAGCATGTAATTTTACCAAAAGTGAGAGAAAATGCGTGGGCAACCCCAAATCTAGCAGAACCTTCCATAGCTCCTCCCTGGGAACCAGGTCGAAGGCAGTCTTTAGGTCTATAAAGGCCAAATATAGACTGGCCCCGCCCAGCACCACCACCTTCCAGTATAGAAGAGCCAATCTGAAGGCCTGCTCAATGGTCCCAGTACCAGAGCGGAATCCAGCTCTGAGGCCCGACAAGTTGTTATTGTCGTCCACCCACTGGAGCACCCTTCTCAGAATCACCTTCCCTGCCACTTTTTGGGAGGAGTCAATAAGACTTATTGGCCTGTAGTTGACAGGGTTGTCCCGACACCCCTTCTTGAATATCGAAACAACCTCTGCCCCCTTCCAGGATTCGGGTACGGGCGCACCTTCACTAATGGCATTTAACAGTGATGACACTAACTTCCCACACTCCTTGGGATTTGCCCGTATTAAGTCACCCGGTAACCCATCAGGCCCTGCTGCTTTCAAGGGCACCAAAGTCTTAATTACATCCTCCACCTCTCTAGCAGTAAAGGGAGCATACTCTGGGCCCCCGGACAAGCAGTTAATGAGAGGATAGTATGGGTAGTTGGCTCATTGGAGGTATAGAGAGACGAGAAATGATTGAACCAGCTCTGGGCAGGGATGTTACATGTTATCAGGGTGCTATCTGGCCTGTCCCTCGATCTTATAAGGTTCCATAAACTTCTGGCATCCCTATCCAAGCTCGCTTTCCTGAGATCCGCCCAGAACCTGTCCTCCCAATCTCTCTTCGCTGCAAGCATAGTCTGCGAGTAGTCTTTCCTTGCCAATCTAATGGCAGCCAAAGATTTACTCTTAACAGCACCAATCAGGGAGTTTTTCTTCACCCTACATTTTCTCGTGTACCAACCATGTGGGTTCAACCTATTCACACACTTATCAACTTGAGAGCCCTTGAGAGATGGAAGAGTTCACTCAAAGCCTTGGTGGTAACACAAAAAAGCACTGAAACTTCCTTGGGCTTGGGAATCATTACATCCAATTTGGACTGTGCAGTATCTAGGAGTGCCGCGATGGACAGTACTTTCTTTTCATCCATGATGAGCTTGCTCCACTTTAGGCGTCTACCACAGTTGGAGGGGTAGACCTCCTGATGGGCAGACGCCAAGTGAGACATAAGCACCCCCGGATTCAACGTCCACAAGGGACGGAGGGCAAGAGAGAGAGGATTGTGGTCACTCTCAACTGTGGGAAGTACCTCCATATCCTGCAGATAGCCCCAGAGTTTTACATCAAGGAGGATATAGTCTATCCTGGACGTATGATCCACCCTGTTGTAAGTATGGGCTCCAGATGGATCCGAGATCGTCCTGCCATTCGCAGCCCTAAGGCCGAATTCTATGTTTAAGGAATAAATTTGGACCGCCACCTGAGACCACCTTCTAATGGGAGGTAAGGTTAAAACAAGTATACCTCTCCTAGTATCTTCTTCAGCAGTCCCCAAAGTGTCTTCCAATCCAAGGGGCTCGAACGTGCAGTTAAAATCCCCTGCGACCAGGACGTGAGAACTGTTAGTGCCCCTCCCAAGCAAGGATTCCAGCTCTGCCACTATGGGTGAGTGTGAGCCTCCCTTTGTACCCCTAGTGTAGATATTAAAAATATCTAGGGTCAGCCTTCTCCTGGGGCCCTTAAGTGATAAGCTCAGGAGATCGAGTGAGTTTGACACTTGCTGGGTAACTTGACAGCCAAGTGAAATGGCGACCCATATGAGAAGGCCTCCTGAGGGGCGGCCCTTCCCGGAAGGGGATGGTACTGCTGGCCGAAAAAAAGATGAGTAGCCTACCTTGTGGCAAGGCTCCCTACTCCAGGTCTCTTGGAAAATACAAATAGAGTAGCCCTCCACAAGGGTGTTCCATTCCAGTACGGCCATCTTCCTCATGATACCCGCAACGTTCCAGCTGAGAATCCTTATATCTGGATCCGCCACAGGGGGCTCGCTGTGAGGTACGAGGTTAAGGACCCGCTCCCCCTCAGGGAATGTACAAGGTTCACTTTCTCCTTGCTTAATCCCAACACTCAATTTGGCATCCTGTGCTTGGGGACTACTTGCAGCTAGGGAGGGTGACAGACTGATGTTAGTGGTCTCCAAGACATGGGGCTCCGTCCAGGAACTCGAGCCCGAGGACAGGGAACCCACCCCGGGAAAAGTATTGAATCAATATCCTGGCATCCTTCCATATGGCCCCAGCCATGGAGCCGGCTGGTAGGGCGTAGGGAAGGAGTCATACCCGGGGAGAGCAAAATTGTGCCCCCCTCTACCATCCAAAACAGTCCCATAATGGTTGCCAACTGATCTTGGGTAGAAGTAGATCAAATCTACTACTCCAATGCCGGCGCCACCAATCCCTAGGTTCTGGTTGCAAATTATCTGGGCAACCCTAACATCCTTAAAATTAACCACCACACAGTCTCCCTCAAAGCGCTTGTGCCCGTGATCCACCCACCCTACCCTTCTAACTCCCAGAATCAACCCATCTAGTTCTCTGGGCAAAGGTCTATTTATCCTTAACCAGTGCATAGTTTTGTTTTTTAACGTCTGGAAGGATTCTGGCTGTCCCGCCATGAAGGGTGGTACATTGGTAAGAATAGCAACATAGGGATGACAGTCTGGGGGCAGGTTCATCGGTGGTATTCTGTGGGCTTCCTTGGGGGGAAGTGCATTGGGCTGGATAATAAGGGGAGGAATAGAGCTAGTTCTTCTAGATTGGGCTAACTCAAAACCTTTACCAGTTCCAGAATTTCTTAGATTAGCATGGCCATTTTTGCCAGTAGCCTCAGAGCCTACGGGCTTCTTGGCATGGGTATTAGTTGCCCTTAAGGGGTCTGGACATTTGGTTATGTTCTTTTTGGCCAGCCCTGGGTTCCGATCGCCCCCTTTGGCGATGACAACAGGTAGTGCTAGGGCCTCAACCGCTGACACCCCATTGACTGTTCCATTTAAATGAGATAAGTTCTGTGGGGTAACAGAGGTCGCCCTAGCAGCAAGTTCCCCCCCCTGGGTCATCGGCCCCAATCCTGGAATGTAGTTTAATTAAGGATTTGGTAGAGAAAAAGTTATCCAGAGTCGCTTGCTCAAAGCTGTCCAGCCGCTCCGCCAGCCTTTTGACTCTCTCTTCGACCAGAGTCAGTAGAGATTTCATCATTTTCTCTATCTGGACAATCAGGGGGATCTCCAGGGTTGTGAGCTCGGCAGAAACCGTAGTCGGAATATCACATGGTTTGGCTGGTAACACAGCGGAGAACACACCCCCCGTGTCACCCTGAGAACGACCTGCACCAACCCCTACAGTCTTTTGAGTCGCTACCACCCTGGTTCCAAGTTTCCTGATTTTCCTGTAGGGTTTGGGATGGCAACCTTTAAGAGGACTAGCATTCCTTTTCCTTTTGATGTGGACAATTCTGGCTACTGCATGAGATAATAAAACTGGTGAAGGAGGGGATTCCCCATCGCTAGAGATGACATTAGAAGTAAGCATGGGGGGTAGGGCATTAGTAGACTTCACAGCCAAGGTTTCATCATCAATCGGTGCGACTGGGTCTAGCGTGCACTCCACCCTGTCAGGGCTAAGCATCGGAACAGTTGCAAATGACTTGTCCAAAAGTGGGCAGACATTCGATACAGAGTCAATTGCACAAGCTGGAGAGAGGACCGGCACCGAGAAGCCCAAGGACGCCCGCTTCTCTAAGGGGAGTTTAAGGAGTTCAACAGATAGGCGGCGCTCAGCACGTCTCTCAGCTAGGACAATTTCTCTGTCAATCTCATGGGTAGCCCTGGAGAAATATCTATCCAAAGGGCCTAGGATTGCAACCCCTACCGTAGAAGTTAAGGGATTAGATGAGGGATTAATTCATTCGGCACAAAAAGGATAATGTGATGAACTCCAAATCAAAATGCAAACCAGAATAGAAGCAGAGTCCAATTCTCTTTTCATTTGAGAAAAACAAAAGGTATATTTCCCCACACTGCCCTAAATGAGAGTCCTGCCTATCTCCCTTGTGTGATACCCCCAAGGTGTCAGCATGTGTTGACTTCCTAAGAAGTACTCACGTCAAATGGGTCTGATTGCTTAAGGCTATGGAGCTCGTTCTACAAATGCTCCTTCTTCTCCGAAAATGGAGAAGTCTCTCGAATCTGTCCCTGCGCGTCATACAAAAAGACAATGTTCGGCCCACAATACGGCACATAATAAAACTTCTCATTGCACCATTTTAGTACCTTTCCACAGGAGCCTTCGTTCGTTCAGCTTCTCTCCAGTGGCCTTGGTTCTCAGATAGGCCAAACACGAAAGGCGTCCTCCCTTGTCGCCTTCTAGTCTTCTTCAAAGACATTCCGGGTCTCTCCTTAATCTAAGAATATCGAGGTCGAAGTCCTGCAGTCCATTTAATTATTTCTTGAGCAACCAAGGAGAATCGAAACTAACAACAACCCGCAATTTGGGCCTACAGTGCATTCCATTTGAACTACACACAGTTACATTGTACAAATATAACTTCATCCTGCACATTATACATACAGGAATAATAAACTTTTCTAATACATACAAAGTCCTCGGTTAGGCCTGACAAATAACAGGTATTCATTCTTTGACCCTCCAACCCCAGTAGGAAGAATGCCTCCAGGGAATATGGATGGGGATAAAAATTGGTCATGGTGGGGCAACTGACAAGAAGGAAAAAGTGGATTAAGTGGGTCTTTTCCCCAGTTGTTTAAAATTCATACAGGGGATCATTGTGTAGAATTAACTGCAAATACCTGTGCTATGCTTCCAATGTCTGATAACCCCGGAATTGTACATGGTAGTGATTTGCCCATTAGTCCCCTTGAGGTCTACCAGGGGAGGGATATAGTGAATAGTAATCATGCACATGCCATAGACAGATCGCTAGTGGTACTTGACGAGCTCCAGGATTCTATATCTTCCCATGAGTGCCAGAATAATGTAAATGAAGGGGTACTATTAGTTACATCTAGCGTGGATAATATTTGCCCAAGTACCTTATCATTATGCAATTCGAATTGTGGTATAAAAATCTTGTCATGGAACATCGCAGGGCTGACAAGAAATCTGTGTGATAGGAACTGGAGTACTTTCATGGAAGAGCATGATATCATCCTTTTACAAGAGACATGGGCAATTAACATGGTGCACAGACTTGGATACAAAGCATTTTATTGTGGGGCAATAGCATCTGTAAGAGGTAGACCGTCGGGAGGTTTGTTAATCTGGGTAAAAGTATGTCTGAATGTTGCCGTATCACCCTGTAATATTGATTCAAAAGATTTGCTCGGGGTGAAAATTTCCACGAAGGATATTGGGGATATCTATCTGATAAATATCTACAATAGACCAAATACAAGGAAAAGGGAATCGTTGGTTGTGGAATACTTAAATTCGTACCTGAACACCTTAGATCAGAACTCTAACATAATAATAGGTGGGGATTTTAACTGCCAATTTGAGCCTGTCGTGGGTTTAGAAAACCTATTAGATAATGAGGACAGGGCCAATGACATACCTTGCTTAGATAGTGTAAAGGCAGTCAAAAGCTCAGTGGCAGTCATGCAGATTTATGAGTTGTCGGTATCTCACAATTTAAGGGCTTGCAATGGCAGATTGGATCCCGATAAGCCATCCAGCTATACTTATAGTAAAGGGAACTCGAAATCACTCATTGACTTTATATTAATCTCTATTAATTTGTGGCATTTATTGTTGACCTTTTCTGTAGTGAACAGACCAGAAAGCGATCACTTTCCTCTTCAGGTAGGGCTGCTTTCTGAACCATTCCGTCCATTAGATAGTGGACGGGATATAAATAATGATGTGGGAGAGGTCGAGGTTACAAATAATAGGAAAGCCATAAAATGGCCATTCATCTTGGCAAAGGAGGACATACTTATAGGCATTTATAATACTTTCTATAACATCGTTTCCGCACATAAAGATCTGCTCATGGGTTCCCACGAAGTCCTCAATATGCACTATTGCCTAGTAGAGGATTTAATCCCCCTTTTGAGTAAAACTTGCAACACTAGCAAAGGCAACATAAAAAGGCAACTGGAACTGGAGACACCGTGGTACAACAAACAGTGTCGTCTAGCCAAAGGTAACTTAATCCAAGCAGTCAAATCGAAAAACCAGAAGAGGGTGAGAGAGTGTAGAACTGAATATAAAAATCTCCTTTCAAAAGCGAAAAAAGAGTGGGATGACTCAATCTGGGAAGACCTTTTGAATGCTGCTAGGAAACATGATCAATGTACCTTTTGGAGCTTGATATCTAAAAGCAATAAATCGGGGAGCTCCAATAGAGACTTCTTTTTAGACGAAAAAATTTGGTACGATCATTTTTCTAAATTATATGAGGCAACTGAGGTGCTCCCTGATGACACCATTAATGGTTTTCATCCATCCTATCTCAACTTGGAAAAATTCTCTACTGAAGAGACACTGTGTGCAATAAAGGCAATTAAGGCAGGTAAGGCGCCAGGCCCCGACAAATTACCAGGTGACCTGTTTACCCATGATATTGAAATATGGTGCCCTTACATTAACTTTTTATGCAATTCTATTTTGCTTGGTACTCCAATCCCGGAATCATGGAAGGGGGCGGAAATTGTCACTATTTACAAAAAAGGAGACCGTTATAATCCCGGTAATTACAGACCGATAAGTTTAATAGATATTTTACAAAAAAAATTTGCCAGACACATTTTAAATCGTCTTTTAGATTGGGTCGAGGAAACCAAGATCCTCTCAAAATACCAAGCAGGCTTTAGAACTAAGACAAGTACTGTAGACCAGGTACACAGGTTTATGTGTATCTGTTGGAAATATGTCCAAATAAAGAAGTGCAGTATATATGTAGCATTTATGGATCTACGCTCGGCGTTTGATCTTGTCCCTCGTTCTTTGTTATGGAATACTTTAAGGAACATGGGTATCCCGGATGAACTGCTGTATAACCTTATAAAACTCCATACTGATAATTTTGCAAAAATAAGATGGGGAAGAAATGGTGAACTTACTCAAGCAATTCCAGTAAGACGGGGGGTAAGGCAAGGGTGTGTGTTGGCCCCGACCCTTTTTTCCTTATTCGTAAATGACATCCCCCCCTATCTGGCTCAATGTAACCATGATTCCCCTAAATTATGCAATGAAGTAATTACAGCGCTACTATTCGCAGACGACACCATTCTCATATCCCAAACACCTAAAGGGCTACAAAATCTAGTTAATCAATTTGACAGTTATTGTAAAAACAAGGGGCTTGAAATAAACTCAACCAAAACTAAATATATGGCTGTCAATCCCCCAAAATCCTTTAGGAAAAATCTGGTTCTAAATAATATTAAACTGGAGTATGTAGAACACTTTGATTATTTAGGTATTCGGTTTGATAATAAATTGTCTTGGCTACACCAGCTTGAAAAAAGTAGATTGATACTTAAGCACAATTCCCTTCCAATATTAAAAATTCATGGAGGGTGCACCCCAAAAGCAATAACACCTGCGCTTGAAGTGTATAAAGCTAAAGCTCAATCTGCGGCTCTATATGGTGCCGAGATTTGGGGGCCTTACTCAAACCAAACATTTCAATTAGAGGAAAACGTATTCTGTAGGCGTCTGTTAAGGTTGCCAAAAAGAACACCCCTAATTCCAGTTTTTCTGGACATTAACCTAAAACGCACTGACTATCTGTGTTGGCTGAGACCACTGATCTATTGGGTAAGATTATGGTCTACTCCGGAACTTGCAGACTACAGAATGGGTCTGATGGAAGTTATGGAATTAGATACATATAACGCCATTAAGTGGCTGAGACACATATCTGTATGGCTTCTATACAACCAAACTGTAAAAATCAATTAAAACTTGCGTTCTGGTACTATATGAATACTAATATCTACGAACGGGCCACTGGTTCACTTACAAATAGGTTTTTGGAATTCAAGGATACCCCTATATTTGAGGAATTCATGGATGAGGTAGAACCACCACTGGCTAAAACATTGTTTCTCCAATATAGGTATGGGGTACTACAAATAAATGCTAATACCTGTAGGTGGGGAAATTCTAATTCTAGCAGGCACGATTCATATTGTAAGCTATGTGATCTAAATCAAAAGGAGGATGAAGCCCATATCCTTTTCTTTTGCCCATTGTACAGATTTCAGCGTACAAAATGGATCAAACCCCTTTGTAAAAACCTGGGCATACGCTCATACAAAGAGGCAGAAAGATTACTTAGATCCTTGTCTACTCGCCTAATAGTTTTTGGAGTCAGTAAATTCCTCCACAGTATCTGCTTGCTTAGAAAAAAATATGGTCTTAAAACATAGATATAAAGTTTATTTTTAAATACTGGCCTTTTAATTATTTATAGATTGTATATAGCTGTTTTTATATTAGGTCTGAATAACTCCTTAAGGTGATAATACTATGCAAAGGTGAAAATGCATTTCGTTGCACCTGAATGTACATAATTAGTATGAACTATGAACGTCCTGTTTGATCTGGGGATTGTATATTTGTCCAACTTGTATTTTTAAAATATTTGTACTCTTGTTTTTGTTTTAAGAATCATGTTAATATGTATTTTATATGTGTTGGCTTTATGGCAAAAGTGTCGAATAAAAGCTTTACAAAGTCCTACGTAAGTGTGCATACTACATTACAAATGCTCATGTGACTTGAATAAATGCATTTTGAATATTCATGAAACACTGCAAATGACAAAAATATATATAAGTGCATTTGAACCAGGAGTATAATGCACCAATACAATTTAGAGTGCTGAAAGCACTCTATCACTGGCCTCTGCTGGAGTGAGTCCCTGATCCGAAAGGGTTGCCTCTCCAGGTCCTGGATCCTTTGCTGACATTTGAGTGTACTCCTCCTCAAGAAAAGGCAAAAATCCTTAAGTTTTTGTATCCTCATGACTCTGCTACCCACAACAACTGCCAGCATGTAGTTCTGGTGAGACCTGCTCTTTGCACTACAACAACCATCAGTGACGACAGCAATGTGTCAGCAACGACAGTACTCAGTGACGACCAATGCAGAAGCTACAGCAAAGGCCATCTGTAATGCCCGACCAGCTTTTCGCACAACAGCGATTACAGACCCGCGATTCCCGGCCCGATCTTCACGCTACAGCAACGACCATCCATGATGCTCTACCTCTCCTCGCTGCCTCCTTCCCATTGTGAACGGAACTGTCCTCACCGGACTCAGGAGGGAATTGTTCTGCTAGACTAACCTGGCCCCTGTATCCAACCCGTACTCCATCGTAGTCGGCTTGAATTTTTGAGTGTCCCCCAGTCTAGCAAGACCAGATGACTGCAAGTGGTGCTTTGCACTTTTTGGCACCACTTTTACTAAAAACGTTAAAATGGAATATCTCCAGTTCTGCTGATTAGAGTTTTGTTGTTCTTATAACATTTAGGGGCAGATGTATCAAGCTTTTTTTTTTTGCAAATTGCAAAAATGCAGCGTTTGCGACAAAAAATAGAAGTTTCTGATGTATGTAATTTTTCGCATCGCAAAATAAGAAATCGCAATGTTTGCGAGTTCTTATTTGCGATTTCGTTGATTCTGCGAATTTTTATGCGATTTCTAATTTTGCATGCTTCTTATTTTCCGATTTTCGCATATGTAGAAATCGCAAAATTAGAAATCGTTAATAGATGTAAGAAAAAAACACAAATTGCGAAAACAAGGAAATCGCAATTTAAGAAATCGCAATTAACACTAACATCAATCAGGTGGTAACTAAGTTCAAAGTATATAAAGAACACCACAATGCTGTTTCAACTGTCACAATGGCTGGACTGTACCTGATTGCCAGGAGGATGCGCATTCAAGCCCTTGCACAGAGGAGACAGAGGCAGGAGAGAATATTCAGACTGCATATTACGCTGTTTCAGCAAACTGAAGAGGAAATTTTTGAGAAATACAGACTGCATCCACACACAATTTTACACCTAATTGATGAATTGAAGACATATTTGGAACATGCAACAGCCAGGACACAATCAATTCCAATACATGTACAGGTATTGTGCTGCCTGCACCTTTTGGCCTCTGGTTCATTTCAAAGGGTCATTGCTGAGGTTGGAGATGTCTCTCAGAGTGCCTTTTCACACTTTTTTAAAGTTTTCCTGGAAGCAATGATGAGTAGGCTTCAACATCATATCTACCTCTCCAGCATTCAGCAAGACATTCAAGATTCAAAATTGAAATTCTATCAAATTGCACATTTTCCACATGTTATAGGTTGTATAGATGGTACCCATGTTTCCATCATTCCACCTGCTGCCACAGAATATTTGTTTAGAAACAGAAAATGCTACCATTCCATCAACATTCAAATGGTGTGCAGTGCTAAGTATGTAATCACTGATATAGTGGCTAAGTACCCAGGGAGCACACATGACTCATATATATTTAGGCACAGTGGACTTCACAGACGCTTGAGTGCTGGTGAATTTGGTGAGGGTTTCCTACTAGGTAAATATATTATATTTAAAACAATGTTTAGCATATAATTCACTATTCCTATGTTCTAAGCAGGCCTTCATTAATTCTCATTATGCAGGTGACAGTGCCTATGCTGTACATGATTTCATCATGACCCCATATCTTAATCCATCAAATGTACATGAACGAAGATATAACAAGGCACACCGTTCAACACGTGGGGTGATAGAAAGAACTTTTGGAATTTTAAAAAAACGGTTTAGAAGGATTCACAAGAGTGGAGGTGCATTACAATATAATCCTGCAAGGTGCTGCAAAACTGTGACCTGCTGTGCCATGTTACACAACATGGCAATGAGAAAAGGAACTACTTTGGATTTGAGTGAATCAGAAACATCAGATGATGAAGAAATACCCCCCCAAGAAAAGTTTCTGCTGGTGTTGGTGCTGCAGCTGGACGGCAAATACGTATTGACATAACATATAATTATTTTTAGGTAAGAACTAAAAAGCACAAACAATAATGCATTTCAAAATATTATGTGTTTATTCATTCTAACAAAAGGCATACTGAAAATTTGAGACATGACGTGTTACTTCACTGGTCATTGTACTTAAACAACATAAATAATGCAACAGAGATTTTTAATTTGTAATTCTTATGTGACACAAAGCATTACTTTCTGCACTGCCTGCGTTTAGAGTGCTGTGCTGATTCCCTGCTAGTGCTAGCAGCAGTATGGCCTGCATGCATTTCACTTCTGCGCTGACTACTGTCTGAAGTAGCAGTTGGATTACTGCTACTTCTACTGGTTAAGTCATCTGGGTCAGTAGCAGTTTCAAAAAATGCCCTTGTTCCAGAATTTGCAGTTTGCTGCAATGAAACTGCAATTGTGATTTTGTCCAGTCCTTTTGCTACATTTCTTGTGCAGTCAGAGATCTTGCGCTGCATTGTTACACTTCACCTGTTTAAATTTGAAGTGACACCACATAGCCTGTTAATGGCCTTACAGTACACAAGCATCCTTGCATGCATGCGGCATCCAGCACGGTTTCGTGCATCCTCAGAGCGCTCTATGGCCACAGAAAGTCTATTAACAGATGCTGCAATTTCCTTCATACCTTCAGCCATGCCTGCGTTGTTTCTATTCATTTTAACAAGCTGACTGTTAATGGACCTTAGGGACTTGTGCTGCAGGCGCTGCACGCTTAACATGTCCTGCTCCAAACCAGCAAACATAGTTGTTTGTTCAAGTACTCCATCCCTGCTGCCCCTTGCTCTTTCCAATGAGTATGCTCTTCTTCTCTGTGCCTGTGTTTGCCTAGTATGTGATGGTCTAACGTATTCATCATGTGTACTATCTCTAGAACCTTCAGGCTCTACATCATCTTCATCAAATAAAAGCAGAGGGGCCACACGTCTTCTTTTTCCCTGACAATGGATTCCACTTCCTCAGAGGCACTGTCTTCTGCTGGTGAAACAAGTGGGATCTGTGCCTCAATAACTTCAGTATCCTCCTGGGAATGACCTGTATGTGCTGTGGATGTAGATTGAGACATATGAGTTTGTGATGTGCAGTACTGTTTTGTTTCAATACATTTTAAAATTTGAAAACATTTGAAAAAATGTGGTGTCTGCATCTGTAATCAATAACATTGAATGTCAAATTATCTTACAGTTAAACTGGGCTTGGGAACCAAGATGAAGTGCACATGAAACTACTGAAAAAAATCCCAATTGACTGAGACTCAGGGTACCTCTCTTGTTTGGATTGACAACGTGCACAGCCACTACATTCTACAACATGCATCACCCAAAACAGCACTAATATAAAAACATTCTTCTTACCTTCTGCTCCGTGTCCATGGTCAGAGCTGTCAATGTGAGCCACACCACTGACACTCTCTGGCAAGATAGTTGACTCCACAAGTTCCTCATGAGGAGTGGGCTGCTCCACTGAGGATATTCCCCCGCCTGTCTTGTTTGAATCCTTTATCCTGGCTGCAAGCTTTTCTTTTGACCGGAGGCGCATATCGTACCACCTTTTCTTTAATTCATCAATGGTACGTGGCACAACTCCCACTGAATTTACTTTCTCTGGATTTCCAACCAGATTTTTCTTTTCCTTACCTCAGGAACTTTAAGGGCTGCCTTTCCAAAAAGCAACTCATAGTTGCTAGCCATCAATTCAATAAGGGTTTCCTGTTCCTTGTCTGAACATTTTTGTTTTCTTTTCCTTTTTTCTCCAGAGGAACCTCCTGGAACATTTTCTGCCTCCATGCTGCAGCAAAGCAGGTCTTCACAGCTGCCAAACAAGCTTCCAACTGCCATTGGGTGTGGCTCAGGCAAGCAGGTGCAGGTAATCAGCAAGACTTCCTCACTGTGATGTCATCAGCTGGTTTCAGCATCAGCAGATTCACGTTTTTTTGCGATTTCTTATTTTGCGAAATTCGCAAAATAAGAAATCGCAACAAAATCGCAGAATATTCTGCGAATCTTAAGGAATCGCAGAATATTCGCAAAAAAGTACATACATCGGCTTTTGCGATTCCTTATTTGCGAAACGCAAAATATCGCAAATAAGAAATCGCAAAAGGGAACAATGATACATCTGCCCCCAGATTTTATAAAAATGTACTCTATTTTTCTGGATTGGGATTTTTCTTGTGTTCTGCCATCACTTTATTACTGTTTGTGTGCTGCATTAATACTTAACACATTGCCTTTAAGTTAAGCCTTACCACTTTTGTGCCAAGCTACCAGAGGGTTAGCCACAGGTTATTTTGGTGACTTTTGTTTTACATGACACTCCCAGGTAGAGAAAGCAAGCGCTGTTTTTCCCACCATCAATAAGATGGGGTGAATGTCACTATTAACATGACAACTCTTTGGTGGCTAGGCCACCAGGTCAAATGTTTCCACTAGTGGAGGTATCTGTTACTCCACGGCTGTCAACATAACACGATTCTACATAGAGTGGAGAACTGCGAGTTTGCCAGGGCGGGAGCTCCTCCCCTTTAGACCAATGGTCTTACGCCTCGAAATCTAAATTATCCCCTCAGTTTGAAGATTAGTTATATTTCATTCCTGTATCTGGAGTCAATTAGTCTTGACTTTCCAGGCATGATTCACAAATAATTTTCCGTGAGGATTTGTGCGTTACTCTAGGCTTAGGAGTGACTTATTAATTGGTTTCCAGGTATGCTTAATCATGAAGGAAAGGTTTCTGAAATGATACTATCCGTAAGCTTGTCTTACTCGTGGAAATTCATTAATTGATCAGAACTTGGCTAGAAGTAAGACAGAGCTACTCACTAAAAAAGCTTTGTGACTTAGGTCTTTTGAAAAAACATGGAATTTCAAAAGGACCAGTGTTAAAAAACTGCACAGAGTTGCGATAAGACAGTGATATATCGCATTCAAAAACAACGATTAGAGCAAAGCTGTTGGTTTTAAATATTATTTAAATATAATGTATTCAACACATATCTCCCGAATGCGCACATTCTTCTGTATATGTCGATTTTTTACATTATGTTCCAAAACTTTACAGGAATCTCTCGTTATAAGATTATCGTAAAATGTTTAGGTTTTATTTCTTCGCTTGGCAAATGAAATCCATTTTGCCCAGGAAAATAAACCACGCTGCATCGTGTTGCAAAGATCAAACTCAGCATACCAGCCAATGGATAGATTACGCCTGACTTAATTACTACAATGTTTAAAATTACACAGTTGTAAATTTGTTATCACCTCTGTCTTGAAATATGTCACGGCATCTTAATTCAGCAGCAGGAAGGTCTGATATTTCAATATATTATGCACTGGTTGTTTGGAATTAGTACAGCAAGGGACATTAGCTTCTGAATGGATAACACAATTAAAATGTGAATTAACAATTCAATATACTGTAACAATAAAATAACGTTTGGCCTAAGCTTAATGGAATGACATTGCCATGGGTTTCTTGACTTGCTTGTCCTCTGGTTTAATGTCTGAACATTTCTCCGGGCAGAGTAATGAGAATGGAGTGCTTGGTTCAGCAGTTAAAAGGAAATCAATGCTTCTGGCCTCACATAAGTGCTTTCTCTTTTTAGCCATCTTTTAGCTTTAAACTTTTGGCATGTTTGATTAAAGATGTTTTCTGCAGATACGGTACGAATGAGTCACGTTTCTGGATGCTCTCCAGTCTATGTTTATGGGCAGATGTATTGGCCAAACATTCTCCTGAAAAGCTAAGTTAAACACTTATATTTTCTCGGCCTCATTCACGGCTGGGCTTTACATTTCAACAGATTTTTGTTTTATCTGCATTATTTTCTAATAGACAAATTACGTTGTGTCTTTCTTCTAGGCTAGAGGTTTTAATTAAGGCTAAACTCCTAAATTACTTTGTTCTATCTCCAGCAATTTTATTTTTGCCAATTATATTTTACTATTTAAGGACTCTGGTGCAGCAATCGTGTTGAGGCACTATTAAAAAGAGCGACGTAAATAAAAGACTTGGGGAGATATTTAATTTGTTTTCACCTAGAGCGCTGCAGCAGCCGCAAATGCTGGTCTGCGCTACTTGAAAAGGAGAGAGGAGGAGAGCACCATATTTACTAAAATAAGGCACTCTCTTCCACTCTCACTAGCGACAGTGCTAAAATCAATTGCCATGCACCATAAAGATACCTTTGCGCCATAGTGCAAGGTTGTCTCCGTGAGCCTAGCATAGGTTCTGTACTAAAAGGGTACCCTTCCAGTACAAAATACAATGCACATACTCACTTTAACCATTTCCCATTTTGTATGTGTTCTGTAAAGTGCAGCACACATGCAAAGTCGGAAAAAGAAGGAGAAATGAAAGCATTTCTACTTCATTGAGCTTACTTGAAAAGGGCGCAGTTTTCTCACAATAAACCCAAACTACTTTATTTAATAAATTGGGTTTAGCATGAGCAACCTTGGGTGATTTCATGAAAATGCCCATGCACCATCCTTGGTACTCCTCCATGGTGCAAAGTAATGCAAAGCAACGCTATGCTTTTTTTGTTATTTTCAATGGTAAACAAGTTTAGCGCTGGAAAGTAAATTGGGAAAAAAAGATTTTGTGCCGATTTGCGTCACTTTTGTGAAGCAAATACGGATCAAAATCTTAGTAAATCTCACACAGAGTGGAATATATAGAAGGGGATTGCGCCACTGGAACGTCACTTTTACTGATGTTCCAGTGGCACAGTGCCCTGCACCATATTTACAAAGTGGCGTTAAGCCACTTTTTGTGGCTTAAATCTGCTTTGCACTTATGCTACCCTTTCATGCAGGTATCTGAATGATTGGGGCAGGAAATGGGTGCTGCTGTGGACATTCTAACACAACACCTATTGCTTTTTGACGCTGCCCCAGGTTGACAAAGATCTGTAAATCTGAGGCAGTGCCAAAAATGAAAGCCATGCAATGGCAGGCATTAGAATGACACAACGAGGAGTAATACATTTAATTCGCCTCATCTTTGCATTCTGCAGCACACATAGAAAGAGAAAAACGCCATTAAGCCTGGGTTACTTACCGATAATTTTCATTACTCCGAGTATTGTCTTCCTCACCACATGAGTTACGTAACAAGCCTTAGCTCCACACCAGAGCCCTCCAAAGCAAATTAGTATCCCATGCCTCCCATCCCTCCCAACATGGCCGACCCCTATCACCACCTTGACCCAGTATAAGGGGTGGGTCAACCCATCCCACTTCCTGTAGAACTACCAAGTCCCAAGACCCACATGATGCCGATAGGCAAACAGGGAGGGAGGGATGGGAACTCATGTGGCGAGGAAGACAATACTCAGAATAATTACCCGTAAGTAACCGGGGCATTTCCTTCTCATAAGTCTTCCTCACCACCAGAGTTACGTAATGAGCACATACCCAAGACCAGTAGCTTCATGGAAACTCACAAGAAATCAGAGACAACTGTATGAAGCAAAACAGTAGGTTGAAGCCAAAAAAAATAAAAGCAGTTGACCAACAATCAAGAAGAAGCGCAGAAGGCACGACAAACTAGAGCCGGAAGAACCAGCCCCAAGACCTGCCTCAGCAAAGCCCCCTGCAGAAGGACCACCCAACACCACTTGGTAGTGAACCATGAACAGGAGCAAGAGGACCAGGAGCAGCCCACAGACAACCGCAGTAGAGATCCCCTTGAAGGAGGCCCAGGAGACAGACAGAACCCTAACAGACACCTCAGAGCCCGTGCAACCCAGGCCAGCAAGATAGACAGCAGAATCCAACCATCCAGGGTGGAGAGAGAAAGCTAATGACCAGACCGGACTGACCCAACAGTGATAAACAAGAAGTCACAGCAGCAAAAAGATGCAGTCTGCTCCAAATACAGCAACAATGCTCGTAGGACAACCAACAGCAAGAGAGCAGAAACCACCCAACGACCGGAGGGAAAGTAGGAAACACAACCTTCTGGGCCCAGAGGTCCACTAAGGGGACTGCGGGCTTAAGCCAAGGATCCGGATGCAGCACAGTATGGTCCGGCAGGACCTGCAAGAATGAAGGAGAGAGCAGAAATGACCCCCAGCTCCCCCAACTGACCCGCAGAAACGAGGGCCACCAAAAATACCATCTTCATGGTGAGGAAACAGAAAGCCATACACCCCAGGGGCTCAAACGGACCCCCCCAGAAGGGATCACGACATCCCAGGATGGCACTAGGCAAACGGCCCTAGGACGCTGCAGGAAACAACCCCGAAGCAACTCTGCCACCAAAGGAACCAAACCATCCAACAGAGAACTGCAGAGTGCTCTCAAGGCTTCTCACTGAGCCCAAAGAGTAGAAGGGACCAGGCCCAAGGCAAAGCCATCAGAAAGGAAAGCTAAAACCCCCCTCACGGCCACAGAGTCTAACCCCACATAAACACACCATTGAGAAAAAGACCCCCAATGATGAGAACAAGACAGTAAAGGAGCCGTGAGATATGAGCCTGCATCAATGCCATTACTCCTAGGAAGCAAACCTGAGAAAGCAGGCTCAACAATACCAGAGTCAGACAAGAAGATGAAGACGATGCAGCACACCCCCATGAAGTGGAGTGCCCTGCAAAAGGCAAGGAAGACCCGGGAACGCCCGGCACACCAGGATTGCCAATTTCTTCAGAAGAGGAAACCAAGGGTGGTGAACCCAGACAAGTACCACCAACAGAACAAACGCCCTGACCAGGCCAATCATGCAAAGAATTCATAGAAACAAAGGTAACGGAGGAAAAGCGTAAAGCAGGGAGCTCGGACAATGGAACGACGGTGCATCCAGCCGCCACACCCCAGTGCATGGGAGGAGAGCACAGAAGCAAGACAAGCGAGCAGCTAACTCGAAAGCAAACCGTCCCACCGACGGGTACCCAAACCGAGCCTGCAACAAATGGGACGCTGCCACCCTCAGGGAGATGGAAGCAATGGAAGTAAAGACCCAGCAGAAGGGAAGTGTCATGCAGGTTGCCCTCCTCGGAAAAAAAACAGCCATATGTGACAACATCGCTACCCCTGCCCAGGACAGAAGCACCTGTGCAAGGAGCCAAAGGGATTGCCCGAAGCAACTCCCCAGGGGAATGAGTCAGCCCATCACCACTTTAGTGGCTGCCCGGACAGAAACAGGATGTCCCCTAAGGGCTGAGGCAAAGTCCAGACAAGCACAAGAACGGCCTACATATCCCGGAAACTAGACCAGCAACCAGCCTGCAGGCGATCCTACCGACCCTGTAGAGACCAGGAATCCAATGTCGCCCCCTAGCACACAGGCTGGCAATTGTCATAACCACCCAGGAAGAGGACACCCGAAAAAGGAAGATCTCAGGAGAGATTAGATATCACCAACCACCATCCCAGATCGGAATGAACCTGTGGAGACACAACCACTGGCAGAACAGAATCCATGGAACAAGGAGACCACTGGGCCAAGAGAAGATTCACCAACAGGAACAGATTAATACAAGCCCATAGAAGCACACGGGCAGCCACAGACATCAACCTCTGCAACCACAACCCCTGACGGACAGGGGCATAATCCGAGGTTAGGGGACAACCCAGATCCCCCCACAAGGGCGCCCTCTCCCCAAGAAAACCATACCCATGATCAAATCCAGGGAAGCCCCTGATGAGCACCAAGTCCTGGTTTAGAATCCAGATGGGGCTACATGTGGATGAACTGGAACCCATGATGGCGCAGGACTACATAGAACCTCCAGTTAAGAAGAGCCCCATTGAGAAAGACGAGGCAGAGAACAGCCAGTCAACAAGGTACGAGAATACCCAAACCCCTTCCCCGTGGATGATCCTGACCAAGGGGGCCAACCCCATCGCAAATTCCCATGGGGCAGGATTCAAACCAAAGGGGAGTACCTGGAATCAGAAGAGCAAGTCCCACACACAAAACTGGAGGTAACAACGAGACGAAGAGGGACAGGCACATGGAGGTAGGCAACCAGCAGATCCAAGGAAACCAACATAAGCCCATGAACCAGGAAAGTAAGAATAGCCTGTAAGATAGAGGTGAACACACCCTCTGCAAACCCAACACTGGACGGAAGTCCCAAGAAACCGTACTCACGAGAAACAGGACGGAGGAAACTCCAAGACCCTACCGACAAAAGGGAACCAGACGATTAGCCCCGGCTCGAAAAGAACCGAAAATGCCTGCCAACAGTGCCTCCCAAGTAGGTGTGGCAGAAGACAGGGGTGTGAAGGAAAGCCACCAGAGGATGGAAGTCAAATATAATCGGTAACCTCCTTGCACATTCCACTTAGCCTACAGCACCTGAAATACCCAGGCAGTCTCCCATACAGGTACTAACCAGGCCTAACTATGCTTAACATCAGAGAAAAGGTGCCTTCAGGGTGGTATGGTTGTAGGTAGAGCCCATGGATCCGAGACTGAGGCCACCCAGGTCATGATGAGAGGCAACAGATGCCCCTCTATCAGAGTCCCGACAGCCAGAACCCGAGGAAAAACAGGACTCGTATGCGGGGGCAGAAGCAGCCTGCGAAGACCGGGAGGTGGTGGAGAACGGGATGCTATAGCTGTGACCCCGTCCAAGAAAGTTCTAGGAGCAGAAGTAGAAGCAAAAGTCCACAAGGGACCAAAGTATCTATCCATCTTAGGCAATATAGCAGACCCCCATTGCGAGTCCGACAAGACCGAAACACAAAAGTAGATTCAATGAATCAATAGGAACATGAGAAAGTCAGAAAGTGGATGTAACAGAAAGACACCACCAACTTGCTATGCAAAATCAGAAGAAACAAAGATATGTGCCCACAATCGCACATACCAAGCAATGAAAAGATACCAGTACCCCACGGAGCGTGACAACTGAATCACCAAAGGAAAGCCGTACGAGAACCAACAGTAAGGAGAGAAGCAGAAAGTGGACCGCAGGACCACCGCCCGCCCCCCCCCCCAAACACAGCACCGAAGAGAAACACTGAACCTGTGTACTTTCCAGCTTAGGGAAAGACAATGCAAAGGTAGTGGCATGCCATCCATAGTAGGAGACCATGCAAGTACACCCGGCCAATACCAAGGTGTCTCAATGGCAATCTGCCCAATAAATAATCATGAGGTAGGCCGTACAGTTCCCCCTACGGTAAAATGCGTCACCCCTGCACCAGTCCACAAAACAGCCGGATTGCAAAAAGCACAGTGACAGGTGTGCAAAAGGGCAGAAGTACATTGGGCCCAAGAGCCATGTGGAGTGCCACCCCATTGGAGGCAGGACAGGAAGAAAGACGGGGGTCGTAAGTACCTCCGGTCGCCCAACTGCAAAACCAGAGATGCGTAGGAGAGCGTCTAGTGCACCATGACCCCTCAGAGAGATGGTACGGAGGCAGAAATGCGGAAGAAAAACAGAGTGGGAACAGGTGCACTGGTAATCAAACAATGCAGCATGCTCGTGACCACCGCTGGAGCAGAGACGCGGGCAAACTGAGGTGAGCCAGCAAGAGCAGAGTCGCATAATATGGTAGATTTCAATGCCGCTAGAGCCAGCTACTGCAGGGCAAAACGAAACTGCAGAGCCCAAAACCGCTACAGCCCAAAAGAGCAGGGCAGAAGAAAACAGCAGAGCCCCATCTGCCAGCACCCCTTAGTGCAGGCTAGTCACTGAAACAACCAACACAAGGAGAGACACCCTTGTCACCAGTTGGGAGCCACAAGGCATGAGGGAAGGGAGAAAACCCAGAAAACAAGCCCACTAGCACAGGGCCTCCTCCCCAGGGCCAAGGGACCTGCTAGAGCAGGACCTTGCCCCCACTTACTTGAAATACGCTGGAAGAGTCTGCAGCGCAGAACAAAAGAAAAAGGAATTGGGATGGGTCGACCCTCCCCTTATACTGGGCCACAGGTGATAGGGGTCAGCCATGTTGGGAGAGATGGGATGCAAATTTGCTTTGGAGGGTTCTGGTGTAGAGGAAGACTTACAAGGAGGTAATGATTGCTTATGTGCAACAAGGTGTCCTTTTCTGCACATAAACAATCATTAAATAATGATGATTTGCTACTTTTCTGTGTGCTGCATTCTGCAACACAGATAGAAGTAGCAAATCACCATTATTGATCATGTGCAGGAAGGGACACCCTTCCTGCATATAAACAATCCTTACCTGCATTGCAGGCACCCTTGCACTATTGCGCAAGGGTGTCTGTATTGGCACTAGGAAGCTAATTTTAGCACCAGAGCTAGAGAAAACACAGCTGTGCACCGTATAGTTGTAAATATGGCGCATCCCTGCATTTTGGAAATAGCAGAGGGCGGCACTGTGAAATTTACCCCCGTGCCCTGCTCTGCCATTTTCTTGTAAATATGCCCCAAAAACATTTACAAACATCAACTGAAAGTTACTATAATGACCATGCAAAACACGTTCATCCTGGTCAGTGGCATCCTTTTACAGCACATTGCAGAAATTTGTGAAAGTCCAGTCTTGCCAAGAGTCACTCCTCAAGGGTTAGACCAAAACATTTTGGGAATTTCTCTGCATTTCAGCAAGGTCCCAAAATGTTCACGAAAATCACCTGAGGGAGCAGACAAAGGGGCGTATGTACAAAAAAATGGTGCAGCGTGGCGTTTGTAAAACAAGTTTTGAAAGCAGACATTTGCTACTAGCCAAGTGTGAGAGGCTGGCTCAGCATATGATGTACATTTATGTAAGTAGGCACCTTGCACTGATCCAGACAACCCTTATGGTGATTTTAATGGTCTTAGACAACCTTAGAAGGCTTTCTAAGAGGTAGCTGTGGAGAGCGGCCTTCAGGCTTAGTCCAGAAGGAGTGTAAAGCTGCTTGTTTTACCAGAACATAATCTTATAGGTATAGATTAAGTGAAAAAGAACCACACAGTTAATTTATAAAAATATATATTCATTATAGGACACTGACTAACACATACAGATGTCTCCTAGCCCGAGATATACATAATAGACACAATACTTTGCAATAGAAACGGGTAAGTAGCACTGAATACACAGTGGTTCACAGGGGGAAACCAAACCATATACTAAAATAGTGGTATGTGAACCACGACTCGAGTCAAGACAATAGTCAGAGGACGTAGAAGTGCCAGGGACCCATGGAACGACCAAGGTGAGTATCTAGGAGCCCCATTAAGGTTGTGTGCAGTGTAGGAACACAACCACATTCTCCGTACAAATCAACGTGAAAGTTGCAGTTGCAATTTTGAAAAAAGAGAACCCTTCTCAGTGGACCCTGAAGAACCTCAGTGGAAGACAAGAGGTTGGATAGCCAGCCCACCTGTGGATACCTTAGTAAGCTGGATACGTGCACTAGAGAAGCCAGGTGCATAGGTGTGAAGTGGCATCAGAAACCGTTGTCGAACTCAATGGGAAACTTCAGAAAGATGCCACTGCTGGAGAAGGTAAAAGTGTCCGGTGGAACCCAAAGGTAGATTCAAGATGTGAAGAACCTGCAAGCAGCTGGGACAGAGTCTATGCCACTCAGGAATGACCCAGAAAAGGGGGTGGTGATGAGCAGAGTGTCTGAATTAAGCAGACCACTCTTACCCAGTCCAAAGATCAGGGCTTGATCCATCACCGTTTTTTAGCTCACTGCACCATCCCAGCTCAGAACCTGGCTACATGCAAATTAGTCTGTTCCTGTCCCAGTGCATGATGGGAACAGGGCAAACCAAACTACCAAGCCAATTCTTATACTGGGAAGGAAACAAGCTTCCGGGGACCGGTTTCTGGCATTTCAGCCGTCGTCGGCCCGGCTTGCTTGAATCCTGATGGTGCAATGAGCAAGGGACTCAGATCTGAGTATACCCTTCCACGCTTATGCATGGAAGACGAATGCCCACCGATGCCGGGTGTCGCAGGAGAGCTGAAGGTGACCTTGGAACTTTAGCTTTGTGGACCAGGCAAAGCTGTGGAAGAGCAGGAGCCATGCATGAGTTGTCCCATGCCGAATGCCGAGAGTTGAGGGGTCGGTGTTCGGTAGGAACACCAACAAGCCTTGGCAACTGCAACCAATGGAGTAGTTGAAGAAGGTGCAATGTCGGGACCAGCAAGGTCCAGGAGACTCCCCACAAGCAGAGGAGTCAGGGAAGACCACAGGCAATCAGGGAAGCCCAAAAACTATTCAAAGGTGACCCTCAAGCGGACCCACAGTTTGGAGACATTGAAGTCACAGAGGACCTCGAGCAGCTCACCAAAGATTCAGGCCCACAGTGCAAGTGATATGGTGAGGACAAAGGTCTTGGTCACTTGAGATGCTCGAGGTTGATCCTACTTGGAGCCCAAAGATCTTGGTGGAAGAAAGCCAACAAGCCTTTGCAACTGCAAGTTGATGCTGTGCACAGGGGTTTGGTTCCTGCAGCTCTGACGAGGGATACTGGCCTCAAACTTGGTGAGAGTACAGGGCAGGCCTTGTGAGGGTGTGATGAACTACCTCCTGTGTTGCTGAACCTTTTGGAATCTGTGAGAGCCCAGGATCAGCAGTCTGGCCAGCTTAGTTGCAGTGCCTGCATATGCAGGGAAATGACTTCTTCTCTTTAAGGGAGATTCCTTCAGGTGTCTTGAATGCCCACAGGCCTTGCAAGGTTTCGTGTATAGACCATAGGCACGGATGTTGCAGCAGACGAGCAGGGCGAAGAGATCAGGTGTAGCAGGAGTCTTCACGGTTGAAGCCTTGATGCCCAGAGCAAAGTCCAGGAAAGTCCGGAGTGCCCAGATGGTTGAAGTTGAAGTGGTGTCTGCATTGAATCATGTCCCTAGGGACTCACCCTCAGGTAAGCCCTTAAGTACCTTAAGGAAAGGATTGGGATGATTCAGGGGTCCCTCCCTAAGGAGGGGCTGGACAAGGGGGCGGATACTCCCCTGTCCACTGTCCAGCTTCATGCCAGAGCTGGAACCAACGGCTCACTGAACGGGTTTGAACTGGACTATGCATGGAGGGCACCAAATGTGCCCTGCATGCAGCCTATGTGGCGCTGACAAGCGCTCCCACCCTGCCCCAATACACTAAACCCTGTTTGGGAGGTGGTCACACCTCCCTTTGGCAGGATGCCTATTGTTATGCCTTCCCTTGCTCAAGCATGGTTCAGCAGCATGAGGGCAGAATCATGTCTCTGATCAGCAGCAGCCATGTTGGGCTGTCCGGGTTTAGAAGACTGGTACCAGGAGTACTGAGGGTATAAAGAAGGGCCTTTATAGTGCTTGGAATCATACTTCCCACACAATTTACAGTGTGGGGGTATGATTCCAACATGTTTGATACCAAACATGACAGGGTTCGGTACAGCCAGTTTCAAGATAATCATCGTGTAATGACGCGGTGCCTCTCTATATGCTATACGGCTGTCTCACCACCCAGGAGAATGTACTCTGAAGGCTGTAGGGGTATCCTGCTCATGCAGAGGCACCCTTGCACTTAGAACTGAGCACCCCGCCTTCAGGATTGAAAACGGCTGCTGTAGGAGTGACTTAAAGGTTTGAGTGCAGTGCCCCTAGATATAGGGAAATATCTTTTGTAAGGGGTGCTAGCACCATCTTACACAGCCTGCAATGGCTGACCTGTAGTGATAGTTTGAATGGTCTCCCATAGGTGGCATAATACATGCTTCAGCCTATGGGGGACCTCTAGGGTACCTATGCACTGGGTACCTTGGTACCATATACTAGTGACTTATAAGGGTACCACAGAATCCAATCTAGGGTGTACCTAAGTACTTACCATAACAATTTAGGGGTAAAGGCAGGGAGACTGGGGTCCTGATTTGCAGGATCCTAGTCAGACTAGTCAGAAGCAGCATTACATCAAGCCAAAAATGGGGGTAACCATAGAAGCAGATTCTATTTTCCTACACCAAGTACAAGGTGGCTAAGGGTAATTCTCTCCAGCCATAAATCATTCATCTATCAAGTGCCTTTGACTGTGTTAACTGGTCCAAACTGTGGGGCATATTAACATCCTTGGTCCTGTGATGCAGATCTTGTTGCATTCTTGTGTAATATTTACTGGGACTTGAAAGCAGCAGTTGGGTTTGGTAATATTGGTGAATGCACACCTACCTTCTCAGTTAATCGAAGGGTTTAGCCGGGGTGCGTGCTCACCCCGATCACATTTTTGCTCTATATAAAGGAGCTTGAATCTGTCCATGTGAATGCTGGTATCGATTTGCTTGTAGTTCACAACAAACTACTGTCATCTCTCCTCCATGAGGATGATACCATACTGCTAGCTAGGACCGCTAATTGCTTGAAGCTGCTGTTCTTGACTTCCATCAGCTTTATGGAGAAATTAGATCTGCAGACCAACTTCTCCTAGACATACATAATGGTCTGCAGCTCAGAAAGCACACAAACGTGCACCATATGCATGAGGCACGTAAATTGCAAGAGCGAGCTAATTCCCTTAGTGGGCGATGTTTGATGAGACTTGCTTGTGGTCCCCATGTGTAGGTAGTAGGATACGCCCGTTTTCTTGTGCAGTTGGGTCTATCTTTTCCCTGTATACCATCTTGAGGAGGAAGCTAGTTATTCCTATCTTGTAGATCTATAAGAGAAAGTGTCTTCCTTCCATGACTTAGGGTGCAGGGGGTTTACGTTATAGGGACCCCAGTAGGTTGCAATCAGAAGAAGTCTGCTGGTGGATTTAGGGTGTCCCTCCCTCAACTTCCCATTTCATTGCATGCCAGGAGCATGGCCTGGTATACGTGGAGTACCAAGTAAATCTAGCCCCTTTAATATTATGATGTTCCATTTGGTCTAAAAAGAGGCAAGCGTCCGCTGCACTATATTTCCTATTGTCCCTCATGCTTTCATGGCCCTAGTATTCCTTGGTATATTAAAGAGACTACCCTTGCCCTGGTTGCCCGCAGATTTTTTAACAATTTTGAAAGTATCACCAAGAAGGATGAAGGGTGGGTCAAGTATTGTTTTCTCTCCCACAGAAAAGCACACAGAGAGAGAGAGGGTGGATTTAATGAAGCCAATGGTCAGGGATTACTGGCTCCTCCAAACCTGTGAAGCAGCAGCTCTTTACCTAACTATTCTACAGAACTCTTGGGAACGTGGGCTACTAACACAATTTCGAACTTGCTATATGTGATGGGCTCTGTGCTTCCCCGAGCTTCAATTTGCCCTAGCCTATATACCTCTGTGTCCTTGTGACAAGTCAACACCACAGACCGTGTTGCATTCTGTATTATTCTGTGTTATGCCCCCTTCACCTAGCAGTTCCAACTCCCTCTACTATGTATGCATAAGTTTAGTGCGTGTAGATTTTCACAGATTTTCCTCTAACTTAATGGCCCCCTTGTCTGCAAGGCAGTTGCTTTTTCCTTAAGTACGCACTATGATTGTGGAAATCCATGCTATTTTAGTGTTGTCTTAAGTGGAAATGTCTCGACAGAATTTGATGTTTTTTTACATGTTTTTTCTCAATAACATATCGGTTTTAAAGGCCTGACGCCCTCCACTTAACCCCTTCGACGCTCATGACGAGCTGGGCTCGTCATGGCGTAGCCTCCTCGCACGCTCATGACGAGCCCAGCTCGTCACGTAAAGTGCGCTTTTTAAAAACCCAGCGTACGGGCGGAATTCCGCCCGCACGCATGCGGTTAAGGATATCTTTTAGCAGCCTACAATTATGCTGTTTTATGTATGCTAAATGTAAAAAAAGATTTATTTTACTGATCCAGCTTTTACCTGTGTTTTTATGTTTCTCTTTTTCTAAACGCAATTGTCTAATTTGTTTTATTATGTCTCTTTTATGATTAATTTTTATGTGATCGAATAAAGATGAAATTAAAATTGAAAGCAGACAACTGTTCTCAAATTGTTTCAAATATCTGGTCTGCATTATGTAATGAGTTAGACATGGAAGCTTCTCTGTCTACTAGCTACCATCATCAGACAGAGGGACAGACAGAACAACTGACTCAGTGCCTTTCAAGACGAAAAATGGAATAAGACATTTTGGGGTAGATGTATCAACATTTGCTTTTGCGATTCCTTATTAGCGATTTTTTGCGAGTCACTATTAAGAAATCGCAAAATGCGATGTATGTAGATTTTTGCGAGAATTCTGCGATTCCTTAAATATCGCAGAATGATCTGTGATTTTTCTGCGATTTCTTATTTTGCGAATTTCGCAAAATAAGAAATCGCAAAAAAGCGTGAATCTGCTAATGCTGGAAAAAACTGATTGAGTCACAGTCAGGAACTGCTCTTGATTAGCTGCACCTGCTTGCCTGAGCCATACCCAGCGGCAGTTGGAAGCTTGTTAGGCTGGAGAGAAGACCTGTTTCACTGCAGTATGGAGCCAGAACATTCTGAAGGAGGTGCCTCAGGTGAAAAAAGGAAAAGGAAGCAGAAATGTTCAGAGAGGGAGTTGGAGACACTGATAGAAGAAATGGCTTGCAACCATGAATTGCTGTTTGGTAAACAAGTCAAGAATGTTCCAGAAGTGAGAAAGAGAAAGATATGGTTGGAAATTCAAGAAAAAGTAAATGCTGTGGGAGTCATACCAAGATCCATCGATGAACTGAAGAAGCGATGGTATGATATGCGTCTGAGGTCCAAAGAGAAGCTTGCAGAGCGAATTAAAGAAGCAAGTAAAAGTGGTGGAGCAACCTCACATGTAGACCAGCCAACTCTACATGAAGAGCTAGTGGAAGCAACAATTTTGCATGAGAGTGTCAGTGGAGTCACAGACATTGACAGTTCGGAGCCAATACATGCAGAAGAAGGTAAGAAGGGTGCATGAGTGTTTGCATTTTTCTGGGTCATGTATGTTGCCAGGAAAGTTTTACCTGCAGCAATTTAATTGCATTGAGGATTTTTGTCATTTAAATGTCTGACTTTATCTTCTCTTATTTAAGCCTTTTTACTTTCATTTGACATTAGTTGGCTTAATACATTTTTTTAAATATAATATTTAGCAAAAAACACACTAAAGGAGTACATTGGTGGTTTGAAGCTTTTATTGGAAAAAAACAGACAGCCAGACAACAATCTCTTTTTACATTCACAGAACATGTTGAACATGCAATTGATGATTTTGATGCCCACTCTTCACATGCACATGATATAGCACCAGGTGAAGAAAATTATAATGAGGATGAGGAATCCATTCCAATTGTGAGATCCAAAAGAAGAGCTGTTGTTCCTTTACAACCTTTTCAGGATAGTGATGAAGAACCTGAGGGGTCAATAGAAAGTGCCCATGAGATATTGCATGAAGATGAACATGTTGACATTAGAAATGCTGCCTCAAGAAGAAGAGCTTACACTTTAAATACTGCCAGGCCTAACAGGGGTCAAGTTACAGACATTTCTAATGTTTTGAAAGGGTTGGAGCAAAACATGCTGAAAGTGCAGGAGAAACAGCATAAAGCTTTAAGATCCATCAATAGACAGCTCTGCAAATTAAACAAAAGCAATGCCAGCATGGGGGATGGGATGAGGCGAATGGCAGACTCTATTGATAGACTGTGTGTGCAATGGAGAAGTCTGAGGAAAACAGAGTGAGGGCTGCACGCAGACAGGATAGCAGAATGCTTACATACTGCACTGCAATCAATAGACTGTGTACTGTCACTGCACAGTTCAGTAGGCGCAGTATTTCAATGCAGCGCATGGTGAGCGAATGCACCAGGAATGTGGCCAAAGGCCTTGATAAAGTTTTAAATGCAGTCAAATTGCTAAAGACCAGTAACAGAGGGGCTCGTGGATTTTATGAGCCTATGGAAACAGAGGACACTGCAAGTAGGAGCAGCAGCAACCCTACTCCAACATCAGACACCAGTGACCGCAGGAGTGGGAGACATGCCACCAAACAAGCATCTGTGAGGAGCAGTGGGGCAGGGCAGCGCACAAGCATCAGGCAACACAAGAAGTATATTCTTAAACCTACAAAATGTTTTCTTAAAACAATTTATCATTAATTTTTCTCACAGTTATATATGAATGTCCTGTGTATTAACAGGTTACAAATTGCTAATTGCAATGTTTCTTCAATTTTTGGTTACATGAAGTAAAACTTTCTAAACTTAAAAACAGTTGTCATGCTTTTCATTCTTACCTAAAAGTAATTGTTTGTGATTTCTGCACGTCTTTGTCGTCCTGCTGCAGCTCCTATCCCTGCAGCACCTCTTCTTGGGGGAGGTAAATCATCATTGTCTGAAGATTCTGGGTCACTTACATCACATTGTGTTCCTTTTCTCATGGCCATGTTATGTAACATTGCACAACTTGTGATGATTTTGCAGCACAAGGATGGTTTATACTGCAAAGAACCTCCACTTTTATGAATTCTTCTAAATCTGCTTTTTAAAATTCCACTGTCACCTACATAGAAATTTAAAAAATAGTTTACTTTCAGGAATGCCACTGGTTTTCTTTGAAAATATGGAAAATGTAAATGAAATATGCACTTACCAAGAAAAAAATCCTTCTCCAAATTGCCCAGCACTCAAACGTCCATGCAATCCACTGTGTCTGAACATGTAAGAGTCATGAGTGCTTCCAGGGTACTTTGCCACTATGTCAGTGATTATGTAGTTGGCGTTACACACCATTTGAATGTTTAAAGAGTGGTAACTTTTCCTATTTCTATAAACATATTCAGTTGCAGCAGGAGGAGTAATGGCAATATGTGTCCCATCTATGCATCCAATCACATGTGGCAAATGTGCAATTTGATAAAAATCCAATTTTGTAATTTGGATATCTTGTGGTATGCTGGAGAGGTAAATATGATGGTGCAGCCTACTCATCATTGCATCCAGGAAAACTCTAAAAAAAATCATGAAAAAGCACTCTGAGACACTCCACCAAGCTCTGCAATCACCCTTTCAAAAGATCCAGAAGCCAGAAGATGCAAGGAACACAGAACCTGCACATGAGTAGGTATTGAGTGGGTTCTGTGTGTTTCATGCTCCAAAAAAGGCTTCAATTCCACAATAAGGTCCAAAATGGTGTGTGGATGCAGTCTATATTTCTCAAAAATGTCTTCTTCAGTCTGCTGAAACAAGGTTATCCTCAGTCTGAAAATACTCTCCTGCCTCTGTCTCCTCTGTGCAAGAGCTTGAATGCGCAGCCTCCTAGCTATCAGGTAAAGTGCAGCCATTGCTCTTTTCAAAAAATCAGTTTGGACTGTTTTTTATACTTTCAAATTGATTACCACCTGCTTGAAGTTAGTGTTAATAGCGATTTCTTAATTTGCGATTTTCAGGATTTCGCTAATTGCGATTTCTTCATACATCTTAATGCAAATTTTACACTTGTGATTTCATATTTGCGAGAATCGCAAAATATGAAACATGCAAAATAGAGAATCGCAAAAATAATTCGCATAATAGGAACAATCGCAAATAAGAACTCAATTCAATTCAATATTTCTTTATTTCGGCGTTCTGTTGCCATAAAAGATTTGAACAACAACATTTCATAATAAAACAATCCAATTCAATTTACATACAATAAAAATACAATAATAGTATATCATTTATAAAATGAGTAATTTAAAAGTCATAAAAGTTTCCACATTAAAAAGTTACGACATTGCTGTCTAGTTCATCAGCTCAGCCTGTTCTTAAAATACATAAATAAAGGCACCCCATAGCATTACAACTTCAAGCCCTTTTTCCTACGAACAAAATAAATGGAATAGAGATATCTGCTGGCACTGAATACAATAATCTGTGATATATCAGATTTAATTATTCTAAGTGCCATCATACATGACCTAATTCCATATAGATTACACAAGGGTTTAATCCATTTTTTTCTGGCCGGCATGTATGTCGGACAGAAGAAAAGGATATGCATATCATCCTCCTTGTGATTGCCCTCGCACAGGGTACATAGATCTCCTATGGCTGAAATGCCATTTACATTTTTCCTAGACCAACGGGCAAGGGTTGAATTAGTCATGAGGTTGCCATATCTAAATTTCATAAAAAGGGTTTTAGCAAGTGGGGGCTCAATTTCATTAAGGAAACTCTCAAATAGGGGGACATGCTTGAAGGTTAAAAAGTTGCTAACAAGTGATCCACCACTATTGCCATTGTATAGTTGGTTATTTATAAAACCCCAAAAAGCCTTTTTTACCACATTTTTTGAATTTGGCGGCAACCTGTCAGGGCTTTCCCAGAAATGATGAAGACCTATTTTATTGAACCATATTCTGATATGTTTTAGCCAGACATTGGAGTTGGATACATCTAAGCATAGTAACTCTTTTAACCCATTCCTATAATCAAGCAGCTCTGGAGTCTGCCATAGTCTGACCCAGAACAACAGCGGGCGGACAATGGTGTAATGATCCGTCATCTTGAAGTCCAAGTCTAACTGAAGAGGTACCAGGGGCGTGCCTTTTGGGACCCTTACAATGCTACGCACAAATTTATTGTCCATAGCATCAAAAGCATCTTTTGACATCGGACCCCAAATTTCGGCACCATAAAGAGCTGCTGGTTGTACTTTATATTTAAAAAGCTCTATAGCTGGTGATACCGCTTTACTGGTACTTGAATTATGTTTTGCAATGATGGGTTTTGAGTTCTGTGCGAATATTACCTTACTTTTTTCAATCTGTGGGTTCCATGTGAACTTGGAGTCGAGCGAAACCCCCAGATAAGAAAAGGAGTCAACTAATTCCAACTTTTGGCTATTTAAAAACAGGGATCCTTTATCAGATTTGGCAGGATTTAGGGTCATACATTTTGTTTTTTTTGTGTTAATTTCTAACCCTTTCTTGCTACAGTATTCACTAAATGAATCAAGTAGTGCCTGGAGACTTTTCATGGTTTGCGAAATTAGAATGGTATCATCTGCAAAAAGTAACGCAGGCACCCTTTCTCCATTTAGTTTTGGTGAATCATTCACGCAGCCATCTAAATGCTCGGGGATGTCATTCACAAAAAGCGAAAATAATGTCGGTGCCAGGACGCAGCCTTGGCGAACACGACGTTCAATTGGTATATTCTTGGTGAGTTCGCCATTCAGGCCCCACCTCACTTTGGCAAAGTTCCTAGCATGCAGCTCGACTATCTGGACTAATAGACAGTCAGGTAATCCAGCTTCATGGAGGGACCTCCAAAGTAGTTCTCGCGGTACTAGGTCAAATGCCGCTTTAAGGTCTACAAAGGCGACATACAAACGGCCCTCTTTAATGTGGACATATTTCCAGTATAGGCAGCAGAGCCTAAAGACTTGGTCAATGGTGCTCACTTTTCTCCTAAACCCAGCCTGGAACTTAGTAAGGACCATTTTGTCTTCATGCCATTCATTTACACGATTTAAAATGTGTCTTGAATACATTTTTTGAAGAATGTCCATAAGGCTGATAGGTCGATAGTTCGAGGGATCTGACCTATCGCCTTTTTTGAAAATTAGGACAATCTCGGCTCCCTGCCAGCTGTTAGGGAAGTCCTTACTGTGAGACAACATATTGCATAAATGGTTTATGTAGGGTCCCCATTTCTTTGTATCATGTTTATAAAGGTCCCCAGGTACTTTATCTAACCCCGGCGCCTTACCACTTTTCACAGAGTTTATCGCCGACTCTGTTTCCTCAATTGTAAACTCCAGAGGATCAGTAAGGGCAGTATGCCATGGCGTTTCTGCGCTAATCTCGCTGGGGTTCCCATCGAGTTTTTTATATAAGGTTGTAAAATGATTGACCCACGTCATTTCATCAAGATGGACATCTTTTACAACCTTCCCTACATGGTTCCGATTCGCAACTAACCGCCAGAACCCTACTGTGTCCTTTGCTTTTGCAGCTTCCAACATTTCAGCCCAGCTGCCCTCCTCCCACAACTTCTTTGATACTGCCTGCACTCTCTTATAATCTTGCCTTGCAATTCTGACCTCGGCTGGTGTTTTAGTTTTAATTGCCAACAGAAGTTTCCCCTTAGATACCCTGCAAGACCTATCATACCAAGGTTTACTATGGGACATTTTACTCATATTCTGGTGGCTCTTTTTTGGCATTTTTGTCACTAGTACTTCTAATTCCATAAAAAACTCGTTATGTAGAGCAATAAATTGTTCAGGGGTGCTGCTCTTGGGTGGGGAATCCGCGAAGGTTTCAAAATACCCAGCAAGCTGTGAATATATTGCTGCAAGGATGTCACCATGTTCTAATATATGAGACCATTTTAGTGTGCACCTATTATTGCTAACCAGGGCCTCATTGCTTGCAGAACTATAAGTATCTAACGGTTTTTTAGTCCCATCCTCTGCAACCAGACATTCTTTTATCAGTAAGTCCAAGGGGTAGTGGTCACTCTCTGATCTATCTTTCACCTCAAGGTCAACCATGTGGTGCCAGATGGACAACGAGACAATTATAAAGTCTAGATTACTTTTACAGTTGTTTCTAGAGAAGGTCGGATTTTTTGTGATATCCGACAGGAGGCGACCATTACAGGCCCTAAGCCCATGTTCCGCGGTCAACTTTACAAATTGTACTGCCAAAGTCGTGCAGTTTACAGACTCTATGTTATCCAACGGAGGAATATTATTTACTTGGTCCTCCTCCTCAAATATCTCACTAAGCCCTTTAACCGGTTCAAAATTGCAATTTAAGTCACCGGCTATAATAATCGCTTCTTTGCCAACTGATCTACCTAAAAAGTAATCCAACTTTGTTATGACTAGCGATTCCTTAGATGTAGAGGCAGGTCTATTGTAAACATTAATTAAATAAAAGGGTTTCCCTACATCATTAGTAATTTTTAAAGCTAATAGATCTAAAGAACCAGTGTCTATGACTTCAACTCGGATATTTAGTGTTACTTTAACCCAAGTAATTAAGCCACCTGATGGTCTTCCCCTTGTAGAAGGGACTGCTCCAGTCCCATACGTTTTAAAGCCCACCCTATGTGGTATGTCTACTGCCCACGTTTCCTGTAATAGGCAAAAGTCACTAGAGTCAATAAACTCAGCCCAGTCGGGGTCCCTCAGATTTTTGGTTACTCCAGCTATATTCCAGGATATTAGTCTCACAGTTGCCTCGCTGCTAATATTCGATGATACTAGTTCTAAGTTTGATCGCCTTGGATTTGGGAGGGTCACTCCTGTTTGGTGCATTATCTGTGAATTCTGTAGATCATGTGGTATAGTGAGTGTCCCGTTTTTTCCAGTGTTATAAGGGTCCTTTTTCCCACCCTGCTCATTTCCTTCAGCATTCGCCACATTGGCCTCATCTGTCAGACAGTCCCTGGGATCATACACAGGGATAGGGCTACTAGTGCTAATAAGAACTCGCAAAAAATGTGATTTCTAAATGTGCGATGCGAAAAATTACATACATCTTGAAATTCTATTTTCTTGTTGCAAACGGGGAATTTTAGCGATTTGCACCGCTTGCGACAAAAAAAATGCTTGATACATCTGGGCCTTTGTTTCAGAGAATTAACTTATGACAATGCTGAAGATTCTACCATAGTTCTGTCATCCTGTTGTTATGTATGGACATCAGCCTAGAATATTACCATTCAATTTACATTTGTCTGTGACAGTTCCTTTTGTACAGCAACATATATCTGAGTCTCAGAGAATTCAAAACTTGGCACATGAACAATTAGAGAAAGCCAAGGATAGTTATATTATATAGAAGGCCACTGGAATTATGCAGCAGGAGAGGGCCAAATTATGCGACAGTGTTGCGTAAATTATGCAGCAAGAAAGGCAAAATATACATCAGAATGCGTAACATTTTGTAATAGTATTACTTCATTATTGCTTCATTTTTAAACTTGATAACACTGTCTGGGCATAGGTTGCAGTACCAGTTTAACATCCAAATATATATCAATAAGCAATGGAAAGGTAACCAGTCAGGCTTTGTGTTGGTATTTCCACTGCACATTAACACATTTCACTACATCTTAAGTAACCATCTGAGCTAGAAACAATTTTTGTGGTAAAAATCTGCAGACTATGCATCAGATAATGGATGTTGGAAGCCGGAGTTTCAGTCAAGGCATGAGTGTTCTGTATGTCCAACCACGCCCACAGAAACCCCCTGGTGACACCACAAATAGACTCCATACGAGTTTGATAAAACCGAGTATAACTTTATACAAAAAGATAAATGATCTGACCACACCATACATAAACCAACACAGAATAAAGGGTAATATTTGTTCGAACTGGTTGGTAGGTTCAAAACCCTACCACCGCTTTCAAAATGCTATGCTGGTCGCAATGCTAGAATCACACATGTTGCGATAGACAAACAATAGTGCACTGCGTAATGATACAATCCTGTGCTGGGCACAGGAGAAATAATACAATGCGTACTGATACACCCCAGTACCAGCAATGAAGGAATAATGCTATGCGTCACACCCCAATCACGTACTTTGCAATGAAGAAACAAAGCAATACAGGCCGCTACAATCATGTACTTTGCAATCAAGGAAAAATGCAATGCTTAACTACAATAATGTACTTTGCAATGAAGAAATAATGCAATGCAGGCCGCTACACTCCTGTACTTGGCAAGGAAGAAATAATGCAATGCGTAGTGCTACAAATGTGTACTTCGTTAGGCAATAATAATGTCAGGCGTCCTAAGACAGTCCGGCAGTTCGTTAGCAGCAACATTGGCATTGTGTATTACGACAATCAGTCTCTTCAATAACAGTTGACCCCCACATGGTTCAACGATGATACAGAGTACAGCTTCTTTTGGAAACACAGGAACATAAAATTGTCAGAAGAAGTTTCAAGCAATGTGGTGGGCGTGTGTTATGGCTTCTTACTCTGGCCCCTTTACTGCAGCTCCTTTCGTCAGTACGGGCCTCACTCTGAGCCAAAGCAAAGGCTCATGTCATCAGAAGGACTGAGAGGCCGAGAGAGTGTCCTTCCTCAACCCGCACCCCGCCCAGGTGGTAATTCACGTTACCTGGGACCGCGACCCTACTCTCCTCTCCTCCTTCTTTGAACTGGGCCTTCCATGCAGAACTCCTTCAACGGGCCTCAGCGGCTCTGCCCGGCAGCATTACTTTTACTCCGGGTGCAGGTTCACCACTGCACCTCCGGTTCTCTTCTGGCACAAAGCCACACACACAACGCTGATGGGACTCCAGGTTGACTCCGAGTGCACGCTCACCAGGCACTCCTTCCGGCAGTCTCAGTTGGCACCCAGACACGCACACCGTGCTGCAGAGACTCACTTTCTTCTGGTGCACACAAGGATTAGCCGATCACCTCCACAGTCCCAGGTTGCAACAAAGCACGCACGCTGCTTTACTGAGACTTACTCCAACTCCAGTGCCCCGATATCCAGGTGCTCCTCACCAACGCCTTCGATGCACCCAGATACGCACCCTGCATGTCCGAGACTCACTCCACTTCGGATGCACACGTTGGTCAGGTGCTCCTCACCAATGCCCCCCGTGCATCACGCCACACACCCTGGGCGTCCCAGACTCATTCCACCTCTGGTGCACACGCCGACCAGGCGCTCCTCACCAGCGCCTGCGGTGCACCATGACACACAATGTGCACGTCTGAGTCTCACTTCAGCTTCAGTGCACACGATGATCAGGCGCTCTTCACTAACGCCTGCGGTGCACCATGACACGCACCCAGTGCGTCCGAGACTCCCTTCACCTGCGATGCCCTAGTTAGCCAAGCGCTCTTCACCTGTGCTTCCTGTGCACCAAGACACACACCCAGCGCGTCCGAGTCTCACTGCTCCTTCGTGTGTCCAAGATCACAGGGCACACCTTCCTAGGGTCTCACACTGCCATAACACACGCCCACCACATCGCTTGAAACTTCTTCTGACAATTTTATGTTCCTGTGTTTCCAAACAGGGAGCCAGCCCACCTCAGGCCCTTGGTGTTGCAAGACACAGCACAAAGCACAGTCTCCATCAAGCAGGGGGATCTATCACCTCCAAGCACAGTCTCAACAGCCTCTTCCTTGGATAGAACAGCAAACTGCAGACCAGCCCCAGATCACGAAGCAAGGATTGGTCTTTCCCCAGCAGTCTCTTCAGTTGCTCCTTCCTTAGAAGAGGTTCCTCTTGACCACAAAATGGGTCCAAGCCTTTTCAGTCTCAATCCATTTGTGGTTCATTCCAATATTAGGGGGTTTCAGCTCTCATAGTTATACCCCTTAATGTCTTTAAAGTTTGTTGTGCTCAGAGGTTCCTGACCCCTCCCTAAATCAGTTCTGGATGTCTCCCTCCCAGTGTAACCTTTCTCCCTTTGATACTGGGAGTTTGGATCCTTAATCATTTAGCAGGAGATGGGTCAATTGGTTTATAGCACCAGCCTAGGCCTTTTCACCTCCCAGGCGTCTCCTCCCCCTACTCTCCAGATGCAGGGCAGGCTGGTGCCATCTCAACCCCTCCCTGGGTCAAGACCTCTCCCAGCTCCTCTCACCTCTCAGATCCAGACAGTCAATCCACATTCAGAAAAGACACAGAGGAAATGCTTAAAGCACACAACTCAGCCACTTTCTAAAAGGGTGATTTCTGAACACACAGTGACAAAACCATTTTCATAGAAAGATGTGTTATGACACTGTGAGTTCATGCATACTAAACTTCACCTCTCCATTATAAACTTACAGGACACTAGGCTACCAAAACAGAACACCCAGCCTCCCCCGTTCTATCCTATGGGCAGAATGGCGTTTCAGCAATGAAAAACGAAATGGAGTGTTTTTCACTGTCAGGACATAACACACACCTTAGTATATTTCCTGCCTTCTTACACTTCACCTTGCCCAGGGGGTACCCAATGTGTATGAAAAAGGGAAAGTAAGACCTGACAAGTGGTTACACTTGTCAGGACAACATGCTAACTTAGCAAACTGGGCACAAAATTATGCGAAATTCGCCACTGCTGCACGATTGAAAAGGTCCAGTGGCCCTGGTTATATGCTGACAGAAATAGTGGTACAGCCCTTAAGTATAAAGTAAGTTAAAAAGCCTTGTTATTTGCAAACAACTTACATTTACATATTTTTACACTGCAATCCAAGTTTGTAAGTCATTTTACCATTGAACAAATGTTCATTCAATTAACTGTAGATTTGAAATTACCACAGTCTAGTTGACCCGTGTTTCGTGTATACATGTTAAAACCATTTTCTCCAGTGACCGAAATGCTGACCCCAAAATGCTGATGGAGTATATTTGTTTGTTACATGCCCCTCAATACAATCATTGTGGGACGCGTTGTTTAACAGCATTTCCTCCGCAAAGGGCGATAAAGTTCCACTGAACTTCACGTTAATAATGATGGGATATCATGATCAATGAAACGTCTGTGTACTTTAAGCACTATTATAAATGGACCTGTGCAGATAGGTTGAAAACTCAAGATAATGTTAAGCTGGTTGGAGATAATAATTAGAACCAAGGCTGAGGGGCATAGACAAATCTGATTTATAGTTTCACAGAGAAAGAGTACACTCTATATCAAACTCACAGTGCTCACACCCAATTTAGATGTGGGCGGACAGGTAGCATGTTGACAATGAAGCCTACTCTGGTTTTTTCACTGACATACTTATCTGACAGCCCGACGGAGTATAGGCCATCAGAGGTTAGACATCCGAAACTCCACCCAATTTAGAGTGGGCAGTCAGATGGATTTCCTTTTTTGTACTATTCATCACCACCAGGTGAAACTTGGCGGGGAGGAACTGTAAAATTAAAAACAAAAATGACCGCCACACCATGAAGAAAGCTTGCATGGCGCGGGGGTCATTAGTTTTATGTTGTTCAAAAACAAACTCCCTTCTTTGGGAGTTGTTTTTGAAAAATTAAAACCTTGTATAAGTTTGACATCCGGACGTCATGTTTGCTGGAGTCCTCCATCAAACCTTTGCAACATTGACAAGAACTGTGAGGATGACGGCTCCTGCCAATTTTAAGAGATGTTCACGGGGCCGGTGGACATTCCTAAATTTGGGGAACAGGATGTCCATCATGGCGATGGAGGATGAAGGGCTCCACAGCCAACAGAAATAGATCAGTTATTTTTCACTTTTTGTCAAACATTTCACTCATTTGTAAAAGTAAATGTTTAATACATATAGTCGAAAATAACTTTTAAAAAAGTACTTAGAGCTGCCTAAATGTATACTGGAATTAAAACCAGCATTCCTGGCAGACTTTTCTCCAGTGTAATTAGAATTCCAATTAAACATGAACTGATGGTCTGCTGAAGGTATTATTACCTAAATGGTGCTAACCAAATTGGAAAGTGAAAGAACATGGTCCATTGTATGCAAGCCCATGGGTATGATTCAAGATAGTTTAATATTGGGCATTTTAATAAAGTAGGTAACAATCATGTAGAGCAGTGAGTTTCCAGCTTCTTTCTACATTTAGGATGGTGATAGCATTTCTGATACTATTAGATATACTGTTCTAGAGTCTCAGAATGCATATGAAGAAGGTCTGTTGCCTACTGTTTTCTTGATTGCACTTATTTGTACATATCTGGTAATGTTATGGCTCCTAGTGCACTGTTAATCCTAGATGGTTGGTTTCTTGGTCATGTACAATTTAAGATGGCCTTGTAGGTGATGTAGCTTGTTTTAAAGATAATGTGGGCTACAAACTTTAAGTGCTATGTAGTTGAATTTCATCAAGACAATACTGAGTTTTCTCCAGAATTGTTTCGCTTGTTATCATTCATTTAGACATCTTCATTCTTCATCATCCCTTTTGTTACACAGGGATAAATGTCCTTGTGTTGTGGCGTTCAGCAGGGCCTGTGAACAAACGCTTCAATTTTTTAAGGTCATAGTTACACTTGACATTCTTTTATACAATGACATTTAACATACTTTACATGCATATGATAAAGTACTTAGAAAGTGTTCTGCTTGCAAGCACATTTTCTTCATAAGCTTTTCATCAGGACACACTACATTCTGTTCAATAATAAAGTACAGTGAGCATGCTGCCCATGCATTTTGTTGTCCGTAAGGAGACCGCTCTGTATTGGAAAACCAAACAAACACATCAATGGATCTCAGACACAGTGCAAATGGAACACATTTTTATTATATAAACTGCTTCTGAGCTTAGCTCACCAGAGGAGCACTACCATGGATTATCCTGGATGTTCGCCCATGACTGATTGCAAGCACTGCTGACTTCCATCACTACCCTGCAAAGAACAGTAGCCTGCTCTACACCAGACTGGCTTCCTGATATATCCCACACAGGTAAATGGGGAGTTAGGCTGCTCCAAGCATTCTGGCAGAACACATTCACATTACGCTATCTATATTACAGGTAATGCTAGGTTGAAGTATCATTATGAAATACAGTCATATAATCACTGCATATAATGGTTGAATTATTCATCTTTTTTAACTATTCTTCTAATGCTGGTAACAATGCTATGTTTTGTTCTATTATTAATTGCAGCTCATATACTTTACACAAGAATCCAATTACTTCAATAAATGTTTGAAATGCCAATTTGTGTATTCATTTTGTCTCCCTTTGGGTATGCCTGAGGAAACAATGAAAAGGTAGATCTGTTTCCATGATTTCCTGGGGGAAATTTGAGTGGTTATGTCCTCAGGTTACAGACACCATCCAATACCACACTACCACACTATAAGATGGCACACTATAAGCAAGCCATGAATTCGGCTAACATGTTCTGATTATATGTGTGGACTAAGTCCCCATATTTTGACTCATATGTTGTCCAAATGCACAATCTTACTTAATTAGTAGGAACTGTATGACATGTTGACACCAAAGTTATAGGTCAGGGACTTATTTAATGGGTCTCCTGAGTAGTACGTACGTATGCCCAAAGCCACTAGTCACCTTATACAGAGATGTTCGTAGTATTAGGGAATAATCCTCCTCAGCTAAATAAGGAACCCCTACTTTTGTCAGTAGGTCACTTAACTTTGGATCACCCCACTATAGTTTTCCCTTCTCTGAATTCCATTAATTAAAAAGGCAAATGCAGTACCAGTGGTTATTCCAATAAATTACAGATATGCAGTAAGACAGATGTTACAGCCACAAGGGCTTTCTCTTTCTGCAGGAGATGTTACCTTCATAGTAGAGGCCCACAAAGTCTATAAAACAGAGGTATTCTATTCATTGGTCACTTTTCCTGCAACCCAGGAGTATTTCATACATACACAAAAGCAATCATACTAGGCCAATACAGGGCTTATGAATATTTAGAAATATAATTAACATTTCAGGGACACCCAAATTGGTTCCAAGGGGTCCTGCCACCAGGACAATGTAGTTAGCAACTGAAATTAAAAAAACATCCAAATTCACTTAAAAAACAAAGGTTACAGGGACACTATAGTTACGAAATAGAATTTAAAAAAACATAGAAATTTACTCAACAAACCAAAGGTTACAGGGACTTTATGGTTAGGCTCAGATTTCACTCTAACAAAACCATAGAAGTTCAGCAGTTATAGTTAGCTGAGCTAACTATAACTTACACCCCTGCAATGCACTGCTTATGACCTCACATGTTACATCATCATGACAGGGTCAGTGACCTCACAGATTACATCTCAAGTGACATCACTGATGATATCATCCAGTGAGTAAAAAGGTTTCGGAGACTTACACACATATACTAAGCTTCTGCATAAGTCAAATTACTATTATTTTTGTAAGTCTGCTGAAAAAGTGGGTAGGGTTACCCTTGGCAATCTTGATTCCTTTGGTTAGTAATGTCCCAGGAGTCTCTCCTAACCACTAACTGGTGCTGGGCAGAAATATATCATCCCATACACCATCCTCAGACACTTACTGCACCTGTGGGATGTCAAAAGAGAAATGGACCTGTGTTCTGTGACCTGAGTGGAGTCATGAAGGGCTAGATCTTCTCCTTCATATACACAGGGCAATCACTAGGACACCAAGGGTCAGACAGCTGATATCCTGTGTAGCTCCAGAGACACAAAAGGCTACACGATATCTATTTCCCTAAAATGCCCTGTTGGCAGATAGTAATTGGACTTTGACTGGACAGTTTTGCTCTGCCTGACACCCTGAGAGTCTCTAAGTGGTTCCCCTAAGGCCTTGGGACCTTAGAAGTGAACACCTGTGGTTGTTTGAACATCGAAAGAAAGTTTGGAAACTATAAAAAATCCTTTCCTCTAGAGCTCCAGAGCTTCAGTAGGACAATGTGGAAAAATTATCCAACCGGCAGATCCACAGTATTGGATTGAATTTCAGCTTCATCCTGCTCAAGGATCCCCAAACCTCTGAAAAACAGCCGCCAAGTTCAATTCTGTGTTTTAGAGCATTTTCAGTGGAAAATCTCCACTGCACAGAGCTCTAACTGGATCAACTTGCTTCAGGAATCTGGCCTTCAGTTCCTTGGCAGGGGCTACAATTTCAGTAGCAGTCTTCTTTGGGAGGATTTTCCAAGTGCGTCCTAATAGTGAACTACAGCCATTTTGTTTTTTCACTATTGCAAGGCTACCTGTTCTCCATAGGCTAGAATGGGCAGTTAGACTATTACATTCTTATAACCCTAACTGACTCAGGGAACATGGTAGAAATTCGAATTTAATATGCCTGAACTCAGAATATTAAGATACATCTTTTAGTAAAGTTGGTTTTAATATTCTGTGTTTGAAAATACCACTTATAGAAAGTATGGGGCAGATTTACAAGCCCCTTGCGCCTCATTTATGCCGCCGTTGCGTCACTTTTGTGACGCAGCGGCGGCGCAAATCCTGCGCCATGGTGCAGGGTACTTACAACATGACGCATCTGGGAGATGCGTCACGTTGTAAAGCCCTGTGCCATATGTAGGCGTTCCTGCTCAGGGGGGGGGGCGTTCTGGCGCAGGAACGCGTCCCAAAAGTGGCTGAGTGAAATCTACAAGATTTCACTCAGTCACTTTTAGGCCAATGTTGCGTCAAAACCCTGCACCTGCTTGAAGCAGGAGTAGTGCTTGACCCAGCATTGGAAGAATAGGGCACTTCGAGCATTGCTGGAGCTGCGTCGCGCTTGCGATGCAACTTCAGCAATGCGTCACCTTTACGGCACAGATGCGTCACGCATCTGTGCCGCTTTCACCCCATGGTGCGCCGCATTGTAAATGCGGCGCATCTGGGTGGCGGAGCTGCGGCGCACAATTACTGGCGCATCCCTGCAGATATGCAGGGATGCGCCAGTAATTGTAAATCTGCCCCTAGGTATTTTCTTGCTTAACTGTCCAGGTCTGCCTCTGCTAGGTTGTGTATTACTTGTCTAGGTTTGTGAGTGACAGGGCTGGGGGATTCCAGGAGACAGGTTGGGGCATCCCAGTGGTGAATAGAGAGATCTGTTTCTAGATGGGAGGGAGGAGTTGCACCTGGGACCTGAATAGGGCTGGGCCTTCCCTGTACAATGCTGGCTCCACCTCCAGTGGTGTGTCTGATGTCTCTGCCCTGCACTGTGAAAGGAGAGAAGGAATCATATCAACAAAGTGCTCCAGGGCTATACCTTCTAGGCGTGGGTGGTAAATTCCGTTCCGCTCATGGAATTTGCGGAATTTGGGTAATTTCGCGTTTCGCAGAGAACGCGAAATTGCCCAAAATTCTGAGTTCCGCGACTTCGCAAAATGTTTTGCTTGTTCGCGTTCTCAAAATGCGTGTTCATGAGCTATTTCCCCTCGAGCACACAAACAGCAATTGTGAACAGGAAAAAAGCATTGCGAACAAGCAATTATGCGTGTTCGCGGAATTCCTGCGTGTTCGTGGAGATTTTTTACCCTTTCGCGGAGATTTGCGTATTGCAATTACGCAAATGCCACCCACCTCTAATACCTTCCCTCCACTGTGCTGGCTCCACTTCCTGTGGGCCCGGCTGATGTCTCTGCCCTGCACAGTGAAAGGAAAAAGAGAGTCATGTAAACAAAGTGCTCAAAAACTGGTTTGGACTAGGCAGAGGCCTCTCTGCCTTCAAAGAACAAAGGATTTGGGGGTATAAATATTGGGACCCAGTCCCAAGAACTTAAGATCACTTCTGGAACAAGAAACCTTTTGCCAAGGTGAAGAAACAAGGAAGCTGCAGGAGTTTTACTGCCCCTCTGCCAGTGTGCTGTTTGCTGGGTTGGCCTGCAGTGGTTGCTTCATTGCCAAGGAAAGGAGAAGGAACTTTTAAAGGACTTTCATTATCTACAGAATATTCTCCAAGGGCTTGAACTGTGCTTGCCTCCTGCTGAAGTCTCAGGGACAAAATCTCCAGCTCCCTCTGTGAATATCCTTGCTGGGAATTCTATCGACAGACATTTGCGTGTCGCTGGGAGCTGGAAGCGCAATGCATTGAGAGGAAGCTTGTCGCCGTCGCAGCTGAAATCATCGCATTGCCGGAGAAGCGAGCCTTCGCCGCATCTCCCTGGAAGCATGTGTTCATCAAAGCTGCCTGCTGTCGCATCACTGGAGTAGCATGACGCCATTGAGAGAGTCACCATCGCATCACCGGAGAAGCGAGTCGCAGGGCCTGTCGCGGCTCCAAAGTACAGAGTCGTCACAAGGCTGCCAGTGTGCCTACGCATCATCATCGCAGCGCCATCTCATCATCGCATCAAGGGCGCCATCTTCCCGCATTGCAACCGGATCATCGCATTGCATCCAGGCGCAATCTTGCACCCCACAACGGGCCCACAGGCCGAGAATATACGCATCACCTCCGCAATGGTAAGGATCACGAAGCATCCCCTACTCTGCGCAAGCATTGAGGCACGACGCATCATTTTCCTCGGATCACGGAACCGACGCATCTCCCCTTTTGCAAGCCTTTTGTTTACTTTGCGTTACGCCTCCAGGTACTCTGTTGAGAACTTTGTTGCTTTCATCATCAACTTGAACTAAGTAACTTTTATCATCTTTAAAGCAATCTTAACTGTAGTATTGTAGATTTTTGTCGCTTGTGGTCTTGTGTTTAAGTCTATATAAAGAATACTTATTTTTATAAAACCTGTGTTGTGTCCATCTGTAGTGTTTTCACTGTATTACTGTGTATATTCATAAATGCTTAACACACTGCCTCTGAGATACGCCTGTCTGCTCGTGCCAAGCTACCAAGGGGGTGAACAGGGGTTATTAAGGAGTGTAATCCCCTCATCCTGACTTAGAAGTAAGGGTCCCTATTTGGACAAAGGTGAATACCATTGCCAACTAGAGACCCCCAGATCTAATATAATATTCACTGCCCACTGCTAATCTCATCCCATAATGCTTTGCAGGGCCTTTGGTTGGGAAAGTTTTTTGCGAATAACTGTGCTTGGGGTGGTCCTAAGAGGATGGGACCACCACCGAATTGTTCAATAAGATGTGAATTTTGTTTTCAAGGCATCTGCTTGGAACTTCCCTTAGGTTAGGGAGGATCCCAAAATCATCACCTCTCTCACTGCTTGCTAATTTTTCAGTTTCACTTTTGTGAAAGTACTATATGCTCTTTAGCATATAAAGATAGAGATACTTATTTTATCATAACTGGCACTGTGCAGGGTGCCATTTGCAATTTTTTCACAGTGCAGACAAGTACACAGAGCCATCAGCTACGCAGTACTACATGTACTACGTGTAGTTCAAAGTATACTACGTGAAGCTACGTGTAGTGCTGCTACGTAAACTACACCCCGGGTTACTTATTACCACCCCTGGCCCTTGCTTTGGCTTTTGGCACTATCCCGAGTGCCATCTGTGGTGCACTGTTAACCCTCCCCTCAGGCTGCAGAGGACATTGTCTAGGATATTGCGACCGGGGAGACTATTGTGGTCATTAGGTCTCAGAGGTCAAGGACCGTAGTCCTGGTGCCATCTGCTTTGGTGCCCTGGTATCTTTGGAAGCTTTGGGTGGGTGCCTAGGGATAAGAGCTGGATGACAGGTGCATTGGAGTCACCCTCTGCTACCTCCTCTCTGTGCCGTAACCCAAACCTGACTCGAACTCAGAGGAGCCGGAGGGCAGTGGGCCGCAGTGAGACAAGTAAACCAAGTTGGGCTATTGCTGGGCCATGGCCACCTCTTTCCACATAGCAAGATACTGGGAAAGAACTGGACACCAGGACAGTAGCCTCAGCACAGTAAAGTACAATTGATTGGGTAGGAAGGGAGTCGTAGTAGGCAGCCAATATAGAAGGCTCACATTGCACGGAGGCGTCTGATGTTATGCCGGTGCGGCTTGTGCACCAAGAGAAGACAAGACCTGCTTACTGCCTCCCACCCTACACTATCTACAGGCACCTTAGAGACTTATTGAAGAAGTGGTGAGGGTCACAGTGAGAACCAGGAACATGATCAGAACCAGGCCTCGGCACCTAACCTGCGACCATGCAGGTTGTAAGTCTAACTACACTTTGCAAGACATAATACAGGTGCACTGGAGCACAGCAGATCAATAGCAGTAACCAGACACAATAATTAATATACAGTGAGTTAATGCTTTTTTTAATGTTTATTTTAGGTTACCTTTTAAATTATACTATAACTCGGCCACAGTGAGTCATTAGTCTGGCGACAAGTGAAGATTTGAACCCTTGAATCTAATGAACTCATTAGAACCCAGTGCTAAATAAACCAGAATCTGATACTGGTCCTCATAGAGCAGAGTTTGCATGCAGCCAATAGCAACTAGTGATAACCACATTCCCCTGATACATCTGACACATCCGTGGGCGGACAAAGTAATCAACCTTGCCCTTGAGCTCCCACTTTGGGGTTCCTCTCTGAGAGTCTTGTGCAAGATATCAACGAATCAATAGCACACACATCTCACTGCTACTTTACGCTCATGCGTAAAATCATTCTAAAAAGACAACAAAAAGACAAAGACCTTCATTAGTAACCCAGTATGGAAGACAGCAACCCCAGGATAACACCACGCCTGAAAACCTAAACAACGTATAAGGCATGCACGTTGGAACTAAGGGGGGAGTCAAATTAATAACATTGAACACACATCCCTCCAGCCCCACCTACTCAAGGAGGGACATTAGAGGCTTCTTCTCTAGGCAAGGCGTGTCCCCCAGCGACCCTGCAGCATGCAAGGAAGGTGAAGAGCTCTGCTAATAGTCGCTCTTTGAGTGAAAACCATAGGTCTATAGCAGGTGGGACAATGACGATGTCCACCTCATGGCATTCCATGCTCAGCAGTGGTACAGAGCAATATCGTATGGAAACAGAGCTGATAGAGTATTGGGAATGTATGGAAGGTTTGGATCAGCATTCTTCACATACATCCAGCCCAAAAGTAACGTGGGGCAATGAAAACAAAACATAAATGCAGTAGCAAAAATGCAAGCAATCTGATTTCTCAGCAATCCCTGCAACTGCTCTACCATCAGACTAGGCCAAACCCTCACTTCCATTAAGTCTAGCAGTGATATTTGGCAAACCAGAGAAGAACCTGATGACTAAGGGATAACTAGCAGAATCTGAGAGGGAGGAGTCTCCACCAGCAGCTACTGTTAAAATAACTAACATAGGCATTGCCAATGAAAGCTCACCTCATCCTAGCTCCTGGAATGAGTATACTGATGGCAGCTATGAATCCTCTCATTGGGGTGAGATCATCGAGCAACAAGTAGCCTCTGCACCAGAGTACCTATTCTCAGTCCTGTAGATCTTCAATAAAAATAGGCAACCCCCAGCTTTAGCAGATGTGTAATGGGCAAAATTAGTAACACAATCAACGCTTTTGTTTTAACTGCTATTTTGAATTGAAATTGTTGTCTGAAATAGAATTTGTTTGTTTTACCTTTCTTGCACTGCACTTGGGACGGATACTCCTCCCCTCCCTTCACGCTACTTTCTGGGGTTGAGTTCTGGGGTTACAGGCTAATGAAGCCATTTTGGCAGTGCGAACTCTAGTTGCTAAGGGAGGCGGGACTATAAAGATGTGTGCTGCGCAGTGGACACGTGCAGCGGGAAGGCCTAAGGCAAGCCCGTCTGCGCCCGGAAGCAGCCAGCCATTATGTGCGTTCCATTCCTCAGCCTTTGCCTGCACCTCAAAGGTATGGTAGGGCTGAACTGTGCCTGCTTCGCACTCCTCATTGTCAGTGCCTCCCTTGGTAGGATCTGGAGAATCCGGACACTATGCATGAGTCTTGTAATTTCTCTTTGTACACCGCTACCACAGACACACCGCCCCAGATCTGCCAAGTGTGAACAGTCACGCGGGCCTCTCTACCCAGGCAGCCCTAATTAACGCTTGTTCTTTGGCCCACCACTTTCAGGATGTTTGGGACCTTGTTGAGGACGAATCTCTGCTTTTCATTACGGAGACGTGGCTCCATGAGTTCTCCAACCCTGTTATAGAACTAACCATACCCAGGGATTTCAAAGTGTCTAGGGTCAATCACATAACGGGCAGAGGAGGTGGTGTTGCAGTGGTGTATAGGGATAAATGGTCCATATAATGGGGTAAGATTGTGAGCATTGGAGATGGGGAGGCTTTGGATTTTCCCTTGATCATCTCCCCCCAATTTACACTGGGTGGTATTTTGGTCTATAGACCACCGGGTCCAGCAGGCACCTTTCTTAAAGCACTGGATGGTATTATAATCCCTAGCTCATTGCATTTCTCCCACTTTTTAATTCTTGGTGATTTGAACATCCATTTGGACTGTACTGAGGAAGGGGATACGCGGGAGTTCGCTAATTCACTTCACCTGGCCCAGCTTTCACAATGGGTCACTTCCCCCACCCATTGCAGAGGACACATCCTGGACACTATTTGTTCTAACTTTCTGATTTTTATTAAGCTTCCTTTTCAAGTAACCTGTACTGATCATGCTGTTATTCCTTTCTCCTGGTTTCTTAAGGATCCACTCCTCCCTAAAAAGCCCACCCAGTACAGACCAGCGCCCAAGATCAACCCAGAGGCCTTCAGGTTAGCTTGGGCAGGGTCCAAGCCAGACTTAGCCCAAGATCTGGAGGAAGCTTGGGAAAACTTTAATGGATGAATTGCTCAGGCGGTCGACCTTACTTCCCCTTCCTTTCCCCCAGGTGAGCCTGGGACTTCCCTTCAAAACCTTGGTTCTCTGAGGAGCTCAAAAGACAGAAGGGGGCATGTAAAAAACTAGCGTGGAGCTCGCGTCAAACCTATTGCTCCCTGGCAAAAGGGCTGTTGAGAAAAGCTCAAAAACTGTATTATGATGCAATATTGCAGGCCAAGAGCCTGCACTATGCTGAGAGAATTGCTCTTTCAAAAAACAATGCTAAAGAAATCTTCTCCATTGTACAGAGTTTCCTGGCACCTACTGCTGAAAGTACCACTCCTCCCAAGTCGGATGCCTGGTGTGAGAAACTATCGAGCTTTTTTATCGACAAGATTCTGGCAATCAAAGAAAATTTTAAGACATCCTCGAATTGCCCCATCAGCCATATTAGGGGGACCTCATGGATCTTCTGCTCTCTCTGCTTTTCCCCCCCATTATTTTGCAAGATTCTTTGGCAATTTTAAAAGCACTTAAATCTGGTTCCCCGTCCGATCCCTGTGTGGCCAGAATGTTGGCCTCAGTAGCGGAGACAGTCAACCTAGAAGTTAACATTCTGATTAATCTATCCTTGAGGACAGCTACTGTGCCTCTGAGGTGGAAGCAAGCCAAACTCTTGCCTTTGCTGAAAAAGCCTTCTCTTGATCCTCTGAACCCTACAAGCTACAGGCCAATCTCGCTACTTCCAGCCATGGCCAAAGTCTGTGAGAAGGTGGTAAATAAACATCTTACCTCCTTAGTGGAAGACGAAGGCGTGTTTCATTCAGCCCAATCAGGAATTAGGGCCCGTCATAGTACTGAGTCTGCCTTGGTTGAAATGACTGAGGCCATCAGAGAGTGTTTGGATGCTGGCAGCAGAGCGGTACTGATTTTATTAGACCTCTCTGTGGCATTTGATAACTTCCCTTACTCGTTGTTTCTGGCCCGCCTGTCTGACATTGGGGTGACAGGTTCCGCGCTGAGTTGGCTCATTTTTGGACCAACACTCTCAGCAAGTATGGATACCCCCGTTCTCCTCTTCACCACAAGCTCTGTCGACAGGAGTCCCTCAGGGCTCCACTCTGAGCCCTCTCCTTTTTAATATATATATGACTCCTCTGATTTATCTGTCAGAGTAGCTGGATGCCAAGATCATCATCTATGCTGAGGTTACCCAGCTACTCTTCACCTGTATTAAAGATGACTCTTCTCCGGTTCCGGCCAGAGCATGCCTGTCGGCCATTTTTAAATGACTTCATGCTGCTGAGCTTAAGTGCAATGAGGATAAGTTTGAAATCCTCTTGTACGGTACCTTTCCCTCTCAGTTCAAAGAATCACTCTGGCTGGCGGAATATCCTTTACCCAATTCAGATGGCTAACCTGTAAAAAATCTTGGGATTTGTTTTAATGAGGAACACAGGTTTACCACTCAGATAAACAAATTAGCAGGACAGTGTTTTGGTGCCCTAAGATCACTAAGGAAGTTTCTGCCACTTCTACCACAGCCTGCCAAATAGATGGTCACCCGCGCCCTAATACTGTCTTGTATTGATTACGCAAACGCACTTTATGTTGCCGTTCCTGGGTACCAGTTGAAAAAACTTCAGTCTATCCAGAATGCAGCAGCCCGGGTTTTATTGACTATACCTCGAAGATCAAGCGTACAACAACATCTGCGTGATCTCCACTGGCTGCCGGTTGCGGAAAGAGTGAGATTTAAAGCCCTTACCATGGTGCATGCAGACCTGTATCAGTCCGGCCCTGGCTATCTCAGGAAGCGTTTTCAATTCTATGTGCCCCCAAGAAACGTGCGTTCTATGGCTCCATTCCTGGCAGTGATTCCATGTACCGCTGGGTGAGAATTAGAAGCATCTCTTTGGCCTATAAGGCTGCCATGGCACTCCCTTTGGAATTGTGCTGTATCCAAGATGCCAAGCTGTTCAGGAAACGGCTGAAAACACTGATACTTGTATAAACTCCTCTGTCTGACTCCCACTCTTTTGCAAGGTACCGCGCCAGGACACTCCTGAGTAGCTGTGTGCGATATAAATGCATATAACATAACATAACAACAATGGCAGTTATGGCCAAGGCGGCTTCGCTCCATGTGGACAAACTGGATGTCAAGATAATTAGCCTGCACACAATAAACTTGATCATAATGATGATTGATTGGAAACTTGACCAATTAAACCAACTAAAATCAAGAGCCCAAGGATTGGCAACATTGAGGAGGAGCGACCATGGTGCCCATGCAGCCCTTGATTAAGAAATGTGCCTCCTGGTCTGAGATAATGGGAATTCTTAACGAAGACTTATAAGAAGAGGTGTCAAGGACAAGGGACATGCGAACAGTTGGTAACAGTGGGGGGTTTAAAATGCAATCCAGCTCAGCCGTACTTTCCATGATAATCTCCAAGTGAGTGTATAATCCACCATGGGCGCCTGAGGCCAGAAAGGACCAACCCTCATATGACGGTGCAATCTAGAAGCAGTCACACTCTTAGGCCAATAAACTGTCCCAAGAGCTAATACGTGAATAGCCGAAGGCTACATTTGATCCTCAGGGAATTAGACCAGTTATTGATCCATCATACCCAGCAGAACCTCCTTTGTTGAGGCAAAATAAGAAAAGACAAAAGAAGCTCAATAAATCAGGAAGGAAAATCAGCAGTACATCACCCCAAGTTAGGGGAAACATGCTAATCAATAAATACAGTAGGGGGAATAAAAAATAAAATGCATTTCATTATACATTAAGCAGACCCAAAATAAGTACGTGTCAGGGCAAAAGTTGCAAGCAGGCAGATGTACTAAAGCATCCGACAGCCTTATGAGGCAGTCAAGAAGAACCCAAAGAGAGCGCTATCGTAAAGATCATGAGGGAAGGACGGCCACCTCTTAGGCCGTGAACGAAGATGCAACCAGCAGAAGGGCAGCATACAGTGGAAGTAGGGAAAGACCAGATTGATCCGATGCTGCTTTAAGTCCACACTCCTAGAGGTAAGAAGCTGAAAGACAGTATACTGCCAAAGCATGGTAAATCTAATTTGATCCTCTGCTGCCAAGAGATCGACCAACATCATTAATAAATGCTACCCCAGCACAAGGTCCGCCCTCAAACGATCATCTCATTGTAGAGAAGTCAAATGGTTTGGACATTCTGCCTATGGTGAATTCAATCAGTAAATATAGCTTGGCACCAAGAGAAAGCAAAAAGATCATACTATACCCTGAATAGACCTCAAGAAGCAAATTGGACATTTTAAACAGACCCAACATTTATAAAGCTATGCTCAACCCTCTCTGGCCTAAAGCAATTAAGTCAAAGGTTATTGAATCAGTTGACTTTCTTCCCTCAGCCTGTGGGGAGACAAAGAATTGCTTAGAAGTTACCTTCACCAGTGTTAAATCAGTCCAGGTACTGAAAGAAAATCACGCAGTAAAAATCAGAAACCCTATTGAGCCCAGAAACTCGGCAATATTTATGAAATACATCTTGCAGGGAGAGGGGCCGTGCAAGAATGGGCCTGGAGCCACTAGTATCGATCAGAAACCTCATGTATCGATTTTGCTGAGAGCAAAACGTGTGACTAAACTTCCCTTGGTTAGCAGGGGCAAAATACTGATCACTACTGGAGCTTAAAGTAACGAGAGAACATACGAACATCACCAAATGAGTACTGCAGATTGGATATGACTCCCACATGTCATAACAGCGTGCACCTCAGGAATGAAGAAGTAAGCTCCCTTCCACACTTTCGGTCTGCTTGTGGAACACCAGGGGCTTTCTCAATCAAACAGTAAGAAGGAGGCATTCACATTTGTAAGCTCTGTGGATAGAGTTTCATTGCAAGAAATGAGGTCTCTGGATTCCGTACCCTGGCAGGATTTTATTGCATTAAAATTCACAGCAAACACATCCACATCCGATGGGCATGCGCCAGGAGGCATCTCTATTTATCTGAAAAAATGAGCTGGAGGCACTGGTATTCATTTCTGCAAAGGGGAAGGGTGACTACATCATTATCTGTGCAAACCAGACCACCAGCTCAATGCCACAAAGAGGCCGGACTTGGATCATAGGAAAGCATTTATCAACAACCAGCGAAGCCAAAATGTAGGAAAGCATTAGATTCACTACTTCCATGGACTCTTTATGGCTATTAACAGGAGACATTAATACAAACTTCATGTCCACAGAACCCACATTTGACAGAATCTCAGCAATCAATGGAATGCATTACCTTTGGCACTAAAACAGAGTGCGGACCTCATGACCTTTCGGAAAAGCCTAAAAACTTGGCTTTTTACTCACTATTGACACAAGTCAGAATATAATTCCCTTTGGGCGAATTACCATAGAAACACAAATTCTTACAAACATACACATATAAACTCAACAATATCAAATCATAACAAGGAAGCAATTTAGAAAATATTAAAAAAGCAGTGAAAACACTATAATAAAAGTATATCTGCACAGTTTATTAGCATACACTATATTTTGTTAAAAATGGGAAACATATACAAAACGGAACACTATAAAAGAAATACATCCAACATTCCTATAAAAAAGGAGGTACAAGTAAAGGACTAAATTCCAACAAAAGCTCAGAATTTTCCTTAGTCTGTTTTTCACGTATTACTCCTTGTGCATCAACGCGTTTCGGCGGTTTGTTTAGTGTTTAACCACCTTCATCAGGACAATTACAATAAATGTTTCCCAATGGTTCTGAAATTCAAACAAAACCAATCTTAGTGACATATAATTCAATCTTTGTTTTAAAAAAACATAATGTATACAAGTTTCTACAATCCTAAGTACATATAAAATCCATAACATTGCTTCCATGTTACACTAGACAAACAATACATTCTATTACAACATAACACTAGTTACTATCTCCTGTATATAAAAAAACCAAATCATAAACCGTACATTCACTGATTTTGGTCACATGAGTATATTCCTCGTGCTCACAATGTCTCATAGGGTCTATACATGTTAGTCATCTATTTATAAGTACCCTACACAATGCTCCAGTCACTAAACGTACAACATTAAATCCACATCAATACATTTCTTAGAGAAAAAATAGCCAAATAGTATAGTTAGGGCCTGTTTTGGGCAAGAGAGGCAGCAAACGAGATAAACTTGATATATCACCTACCTCAATTGTTATATATCAATCAAAATAGAGTCAGGGGTACTCTTCCTCTTTCTACGTCTCAAAAGATATTCGTCCAGCGAATTATCTCTTCAAAGTTAAAATAATGTTATCCTATATAGAGTAGATAAACAACTGATTTTAGTGTCAACAAACACCGTTATCTGTAAAGGGTGGTATTTATTATCACAAACAAATATTTTCTAAAGGCATTATTAGTTATCTATACTAGGATTTGTAACACGCAAATATTTTCTAAGGGCATTAGGATACTATTAAGTAGTGGCCTCAATGGTTATCTATACTAGGCTTATGCTGAGCAGCTATATAGGCAGTCCACGCAACGGCCTAAAAGCAACCAGAGTCCAGAAGTATCTATACTACATCTGTGACTTTTTAAAGAGGACAAAAAAGTGGCATGGAATTACGATATTCACTCGCCACAAAAACGCTCACCTCCTAATGTATCTTGATCGTGATTAGGGGACCACGGCACTTATATTCTGCCTTGTTTCCAGACTTAGTAACTGACAGCATGTGCCAATATAGATCTGTGATTCAGAAAAGGGGGTGGTGATGAACAGAGTGTCTGAATTAAGCAGACCACTCTTACCCAGTCCAAAGATCAGGGCTTGATCCATCACCGTTTTTTAGCTCACTGCACCATCCCAGCTTAGAACCTGGCTATATGCAAATTAGTCTGTTCCTGTCCCAGTGCATGATGGGAACAGGGCAAACCAAACTACCAAGCCAATTCTTATACTGGGAAGGAAACAAGCTTCCGGGGACCGGTTTCTGGCATTTCAGCCGTAGTCGGCCCGGCTTGCTTGAATCCTGATGGTGCTATGAGCAAGGGACTCACATCTGAGTATACCCTTCCACGCTTATGGTGGACAAAATTATTCAGAAAAGGGGGTGGTGATGAACAGAGTGTCTGAATTAAGCAGACCACTCTTACCCAGTCCAAAGATCAGGGCTTGATCCATCACCGTTTTTTAGCTCACTGCACCATCCCAGCTCAGAACCTGGCTATATGCAAATTAGTCTGTTCCTGTCCCAGTGCATGATGGGAACAGGGCAAACCAAACTACCAAGCCAATTCTTATACTGGGAAGGAAACAAGCTTCCGGGGACCGGTTTCTGGCATTTCAGCCGTCGTCGGCCCGGCTTGCTTGAATCCTGATGGTGCAATGAGCAAGGGACTCACATCTGAGTATACCCTTCCACGCTTATGGTGGACAAAATGATTCAGAAAAGGGGGTGGTGATGAACAGAGTGTCTGAATTAAGCAGACCACTCTTACCCAGTCCAAAGATCAGGGCTTGATCCATCACCGTTTTTTAGCTCACTGCACCATCCCAGCTCAGAACCTGGCTATATGCAAATTAGTCTGTTCCTGTCCCAGTGCATGATGGGAACAGGGCAAACCAAACTACCAAGCCAATTCTTATACTGGGAAGGAAACAAGCTTCCGGGGACCGGTTTCTGGCATTTCAGCAGTCGTCGGCCCGGCTTGCTTGAATCCTGATGGTGCAATGAGCAAGGGACTCACATCTGAGTATACCCTTCCACGCTTATGGTGGACAAAATGATTCAGAAAAGGGGGTGGTGATGAACAGAGTGTCTGAATTAAGCAGACCACTCTTACCCAGTCCAAAGATCAGGGCTTGATCCATCACCGTTTTTTAGCTCACTGCACCATCCCAGCTCAGAACCTGGCTATATGCAAATTAGTCTGTTCCTGTCCCAGTGCATGATGGGAACAGGGCAAACCAAACTACCAAGCCAATTCTTATACTGGGAAGGAAACAAGCTTCCGGGGACCGGTTTCTGGCATTTCAGCTGTCGTCGGCCCGGCTTGCTTGAATCCTGATGGTGCAATGAGCAAGGGACTCACATCTGAGTATACCCTTCCACGCTTATGGTGGACAAAATGATTCAGAAAAGGGGGTGGTGATGAACAGAGTGTCTGAATTAAGCAGACCACTCTTACCCAGTCCAAAGATCAGGGCTTGATCCATCACCGTTTTTTAGCTCACTGCACCATCCCAGCTCAGAACCTGGCTATATGCAAATTAGTCTGTTCCTGTCCCAGTGCATGATGGGAACAGGGCAAACCAAACTACCAAGCCAATTCTTATACTGGGAAGGAAACAAGCTTCCGGGGACCGGTTTCTGGCATTTCAGCTGTCGTCGGCCCGGCTTGCTTGAATCCTGATGGTGCAATGAGCAAGGGACTCACATCTGAGTATACCCTTCCACGCTTATGGTGGACAAAATGATTCAGAAAAGGGGGTGGTGATGAACAGAGTGTATGAATTAAGCAGACCACTCTTACCCAGTCCAAAGATCAGGGCTTGATCCATCACCGTTTTTTAGCTCACTGCACCATCCCAGCTCAGAACCTGGCTATATGCAAATTAGTCTGTTCCTGTCCCAGTGCATGATGGGAACAGGGCAAACCAAACTACCAAGCCAATTCTTATACTGGGAAGGAAACAAGCTTCCGGGGACCGGTTTCTGGCATTTCAGCCGTCGTCGGCCCGGCTTGCTTGAATCCTGATGGTGCAATGAGCAAGGGACTCACATCTGAGTATACCCTTCCACGCTTATGGTGGACAAAATGATTCAGAAAAGGGGGTGGTGATGAACAGAGTGTCTGAATTAAGCAGACCACTCTTACCCAGTCCAAAGATCAGGGCTTGATCCATCACCGTTTTTTAGCTCACTGCACCATCCCAGCTCAGAACCTGGCTATATGCAAATTAGTCTGTTCCTGTCCCAGTGCATGATGGGAACAGGGCAAACCAAACTACCAAGCCAATTCTTATACTGGGAAGGAAACAAGCTTCCGGGGACCGGTTTCTGGCATTTCAGTCGTCGTCGGCCCGGCTTGCTTCAATCCTGATGGTGCAATGAGCAAGGGACTCACATCTGAGTATACCCTTCCACGCTTATGGTGGACAAAATGATTCAGAAAAGGGGGTGGTGATGAACAGAGTGTCTGAATTAAGCAGACCACTCTTACCCAGTCCAAAGATCAGGGCTTGATCCATCACCGTTTTTTAGCTCACTGCACCATCCCAGCTCAGAACCTGGCTATATGCAAATTAGTCTGTTCCTGTCCCAGTGCATGATGGGAACAGGGCAAACCAAACTACCAAGCCAATTCTTATACTGGGAAGGAAACAAGCTTCCGGGGACCGGTTACTGGCATTTCAGCCGTCGTCGGCCCGGCTTGCTTGAATCCTGATGGTGCAATGAGCAAGGGACTCACATCTGAGTATACCCTTCCACGCTTATGGTGGACAAAATGATTCAGAAAAGGGGGTGGTGATGAACAGAGTGTCTGAATTAAGCAGACCACTCTTACCCAGTCCAAAGATCAGGGCTTGATCCATCACCGTTTTTTAGCTCACTGCACCATCCCAGCTCAGAACCTGGCTATATGCAAATTAGTCTGTTCCTGTCCCAGTGCATGATGGGAACAGGGCAAACCAAACTACCAAGCCAATTCTTATACTGGGAAGGAAACAAGCTTCCGGGGACCGGTTTCTGGCATTTCAGCAGTCGTCGGCCCGGCTTGCTTGAATCCTGATGGTGCAATGAGCAAGGGACTCACATCTGAGTATACCCTTCCACGCTTATGGTGGACAAAATGATTCAGAAAAGGGGGTGGTGATGAACAGAGTGTCTGAATTAAGCAGACCACTCTTACCCAGTCTAAAGATCAGGGCTTGATCCATCACCGTTTTTTAGCTCACTGCACCATCCCAGCTCAGAACCTGGCTATATGCAAATTAGTCTGTTCCTGTCCCAGTGCATGATGGGAACAGGGCAAACCAAACTACCAAGCCAATTCTTATACTGGGAAGGAAACAAGCTTCCGGGGACTGGTTTCTGGCATTTCAGCCGTCGTCGGCCCGGCTTGCTTGAATCCTGATGGTGCAATGAGCAAGGGACTCACATCTGAGTATACCCTTCCACGCTTATGGTGGACAAAATGATTCAGAAAAGGGGGTGGTGATGAACAGAGTGTCTGAATTAAGCAGACCACTCTTACCCAGTCCAAAGATCAGGGCTTGATCCATCACCGTTTTTTAGCTCACTGCACCATCCCAGCTCAGAACCTGGCTATATGCAAATTAGTCTGTTCCTGTCCCAGTGCATGATGGGAACAGGGCAAACCAAACTACCAAGCCAATTCTTATACTGGGAAGGAAACAAGCTTCCGGGGACCGGTTTCTGGCATTTCAGCTGTCGTCGGCCCGGCTTGCTTGAATCCTGATGGTGCAATGAGCAAGGGACTCACATCTGAGTATACCCTTCCACGCTTATGGTGGACAAAATGATTCAGAAAAGGGGGTGGTGATGAACAGAGTGTCTGAATTAAGCAGACCACTCTTACCCAGTCCAAAGATCAGGGCTTGATCCATCACCGTTTTTTAGCTCACTGCACCATCCCAGCTCAGAACCTGGCTATATGCAAATTAGTCTGTTCCTGTCCCAGTGCATGATGGGAACAGGGCAAACCAAACTACCAAGCCAATTCTTATACTGGGAAGGAAACAAGCTTCCGGGGACCGGTTTCTGGCATTTCAGCCGTCGTCGGCCCGGCTTGCTTGAATCCTGATGGTGCAATGAGCAAGGGACTCACATCTGAGTATACCCTTCCACGCTTATGGTGGACAAAATGATTCAGAAAAGGGGGTGGTGATGAACAGAGTGTCTGAATTAAGCAGACCACTCTTACCCAGTCCAAAGATCAGGGCTTGATCCATCACCGTTTTTTAGCTCACTGCACCATCCCAGCTCAGAACCTGGCTATATGCAAATTAGTCTGTTCCTGTCCCAGTGCATGATGGGAACAGGGCAAACCAAACTACCAAGCCAATTCTTATACTGGGAAGGAAACAAGCTTCCGGGGACCGGTTTCTGGCATTTCAGCTGTCGTCGGCCCGGCTTGCTTGAATCCTGATGGTGCAATGAGCAAGGGACTCACATCTGAGTATACCCTTCCACGCTTATGGTGGACAAAATGATTCAGAAAAGGGGGTGGTGATGAACAGAGTGTATGAATTAAGCAGACCACTCTTACCCAGTCCAAAGATCAGGGCTTGATCCATCACCGTTTTTTAGCTCACTGCACCATCCCAGCTCAGAACCTGGCTATATGCAAATTAGTCTGTTCCTGTCCCAGTGCATGATGGGAACAGGGCAAACCAAACTACCAAGCCAATTCTTATACTGGGAAGGAAACAAGCTTCCGGGGACCGGTTTCTGGCATTTCAGCCGTCGTCGGCCCGGCTTGCTTGAATCCTGATGGTGCAATGAGCAAGGGACTCACATCTGAGTATACCCTTCCACGCTTATGGTGGACAAAATGATTCAGAAAAGGGGGTGGTGATGAACAGAGTGTCTGAATTAAGCAGACCACTCTTACCCAGTCCAAAGATCAGGGCTTGATCCATCACCGTTTTTTAGCTCACTGCACCATCCCAGCTCAGAACCTGGCTATATGCAAATTAGTCTGTTCCTGTCCCAGTGCATGATGGGAACAGGGCAAACCAAACTACCAAGCCAATTCTTATACTGGGAAGGAAACAAGCTTCCGGGGACCGGTTTCTGGCATTTCAGTCGTCGTCGGCCCGGCTTGCTTCAATCCTGATGGTGCAATGAGCAAGGGACTCACATCTGAGTATACCCTTCCACGCTTATGGTGGACAAAATGATTCAGAAAAGGGGGTGGTGATGAACAGAGTGTCTGAATTAAGCAGACCACTCTTACCCAGTCCAAAGATCAGGGCTTGATCCATCACCGTTTTTTAGCTCACTGCACCATCCCAGCTCAGAACCTGGCTATATGCAAATTAGTCTGTTCCTGTCCCAGTGCATGATGGGAACAGGGCAAACCAAACTACCAAGCCAATTCTTATACTGGGAAGGAAACAAGCTTCCGGGGACCGGTTACTGGCATTTCAGCCGTCGTCGGCCCGGCTTGCTTGAATCCTGATGGTGCAATGAGCAAGGGACTCACATCTGAGTATACCCTTCCACGCTTATGGTGGACAAAATGATTCAGAAAAGGGGGTGGTGATGAACAGAGTGTCTGAATTAAGCAGACCACTCTTACCCAGTCCAAAGATCAGGGCTTGATCCATCACCGTTTTTTAGCTCACTGCACCATCCCAGCTCAGAACCTGGCTATATGCAAATTAGTCTGTTCCTGTCCCAGTGCATGATGGGAACAGGGCAAACCAAACTACCAAGCCAATTCTTATACTGGGAAGGAAACAAGCTTCCGGGGACCGGTTTCTGGCATTTCAGCAGTCGTCGGCCCGGCTTGCTTGAATCCTGATGGTGCAATGAGCAAGGGACTCACATCTGAGTATACCCTTCCACGCTTATGGTGGACAAAATGATTCAGAAAAGGGGGTGGTGATGAACAGAGTGTCTGAATTAAGCAGACCACTCTTACCCAGTCTAAAGATCAGGGCTTGATCCATCACCGTTTTTTAGCTCACTGCACCATCCCAGCTCAGAACCTGGCTATATGCAAATTAGTCTGTTCCTGTCCCAGTGCATGATGGGAACAGGGCAAACCAAACTACCAAGCCAATTCTTATACTGGGAAGGAAACAAGCTTCCGGGGACTGGTTTCTGGCATTTCAGCCGTCGTCGGCCCGGCTTGCTTGAATCCTGATGGTGCAATGAGCAAGGGACTCACATCTGAGTATACCCTTCCACGCTTATGGTGGACAAAATGATTCAGAAAAGGGGGTGGTGATGAACAGAGTGTCTGAATTAAGCAGACCACTCTTACCCAGTCCAAAGATCAGGGCTTGATCCATCACCGTTTTTTAGCTCACTGCACCATCCCAGCTCAGAACCTGGCTATATGCAAATTAGTCTGTTCCTGTCCCAGTGCATGATGGGAACAGGGCAAACCAAACTACCAAGCCAATTCTTATACTGGGAAGGAAACAAGCTTCCGGGGACCGGTTTCTGGCATTTCAGCTGTCGTCGGCCCGGCTTGCTTGAATCCTGATGGTGCAATGAGCAAGGGACTCACATCTGAGTATACCCTTCCACGCTTATGGTGGACAAAATGATTCAGAAAAGGGGGTGGTGATGAACAGAGTGTCTGAATTAAGCAGACCACTCTTACCCAGTCCAAAGATCAGGGCTTGATCCATCACCGTTTTTTAGCTCACTGCACCATCCCAGCTCAGAACCTGGCTATATGCAAATTAGTCTGTTCCTGTCCCAGTGCATGATGGGAACAGGGCAAACCAAACTACCAAGCCAATTCTTATACTGGGAAGGAAACAAGCTTCCGGGGACCGGTTTCTGGCATTTCAGCCGTCGTCGGCCCGGCTTGCTTGAATCCTGATGGTGCAATGAGCAAGGGACTCACATCTGAGTATACCCTTCCACGCTTATGGTGGACAAAATGATTCAGAAAAGGGGGTGGTGATGAACAGAGTGTCTGAATTAAGCAGACCACTCTTACCCAGTCCAAAGATCAGGGCTTGATCCATCACCGTTTTTTAGCTCACTGCACCATCCCAGCTCAGAACCTGGCTATATGCAAATTAGTCTGTTCCTGTCCCAGTGCATGATGGGAACAGGGCAAACCAAACTACCAAGCCAATTCTTATACTGGGAAGGAAACAAGCTTCCGGGGACCGGTTTCTGGCATTTCAGCAGTCGTCGGCCCGGCTTGCTTGAATCCTGATGGTGCAATGAGCAAGGGACTCACATCTGAGTATACCCTTCCACGCTTATGGTGGACAAAATGATTCAGAAAAGGGGGTGGTGATGAACAGAGTGTCTGAATTAAGCAGACCACTCTTACCCAGTCTAAAGATCAGGGCTTGATCCATCACCGTTTTTTAGCTCACTGCACCATCCCAGCTCAGAACCTGGCTATATGCAAATTAGTCTGTTCCTGTCCCAGTGCATGATGGGAACAGGGCAAACCAAACTACCAAGCCAATTCTTATACTGGGAAGGAAACAAGCTTCCGGGGACTGGTTTCTGGCATTTCAGCCGTCGTCGGCCCGGCTTGCTTGAATCCTGATGGTGCAATGAGCAAGGGACTCACATCTGAGTATACCCTTCCACGCTTATGGTGGACAAAATGATTCAGAAAAGGGGGTGGTGATGAACAGAGTGTCTGAATTAAGCAGACCACTCTTACCCAGTCCAAAGATCAGGGCTTGATCCATCACCGTTTTTTAGCTCACTGCACCATCCCAGCTCAGAACCTGGCTATATGCAAATTAGTCTGTTCCTGTCCCAGTGCATGATGGGAACAGGGCAAACCAAACTACCAAGCCAATTCTTATACTGGGAAGGAAACAAGCTTCCGGGGACCGGTTTCTGGCATTTCAGCTGTCGTCGGCCCGGCTTGCTTGAATCCTGATGGTGCAATGAGCAAGGGACTCACATCTGAGTATACCCTTCCACGCTTATGGTGGACAAAATGATTCAGAAAAGGGGGTGGTGATGAACAGAGTGTCTGAATTAAGCAGACCACTCTTACCCAGTCCAAAGATCAGGGCTTGATCCATCACCGTTTTTTAGCTCACTGCACCATCCCAGCTCAGAACCTGGCTATATGCAAATTAGTCTGTTCCTGTCCCAGTGCATGATGGGAACAGGGCAAACCAAACTACCAAGCCAATTCTTATACTGGGAAGGAAACAAGCTTCCGGGGACCGGTTTCTGGCATTTCAGCCGTCGTCGGCCCGGCTTGCTTGAATCCTGATGGTGCAATGAGCAAGGGACTCACATCTGAGTATACCCTTCCACGCTTATGGTGGACAAAATGATTCAGAAAAGGGGGTGGTGATGAACAGAGTGTCTGAATTAAGCAGACCACTCTTACCCAGTCCAAAGATCAGGGCTTGATCCATCACCGTTTTTTAGCTCACTGCACCATCCCAGCTCAGAACCTGGCTATATGCAAATTAGTCTGTTCCTGTCCCAGTGCATGATGGGAACAGGGCAAACCAAACTACCAAGCCAATTCTTATACTGGGAAGGAAACAAGCTTCCGGGGACCGGTTTCTGGCATTTCAGTCGTCGTCGGCCCGGCTTGCTTGAATCCTGATGGTGCAATGAGCAAGGGACTCACATCTGAGTATACCCTTCCACGCTTATGGTGGACAAAATGATTCAGAAAAGGGGGTGGTGATGAACAGAGTGTCTGAATTAAGCAGACCACACTTACCCAGTCCAAAGATCAGGGCTTGATCCATCACCGTTTTTTAGCTCACTGCACCATCCCAGCTCAGAACCTGGCTATATGCAAATTAGTCTGTTCCTGTCCCAGTGCATGATGGGAACAGGGCAAACCAAACTACCAAGCCAATTCTTATACTGGGAAGGAAACAAGCTTCCGGGGACCGGTTTCTGGCATTTCAGCCGTCGTCGGCCCGGCTTGCTTGAATCCTGATGGTGCAATGAGCAAGGGATTCAAATCTGAGTATACCCTTCCACGCTTATGGTGGACAAAATGATTCAGAAAAGGGGGTGGTGATGAACAGAGTGTCTGAATTAAGCAGACCACTCTTACCCAGTCCAAAGATCAGGGCTTGATCCATCACCGTTTTTTAGCTCACTGCACCATCCCAGCTCAGAACCTGGCTATATGCAAATTAGTCTGTTCCTGTCCCAGTGCATGATGGGAACAGGGCAAACCAAACTACCAAGCCAATTCTTATACTGGGAAGGGAACAAGCTTCCGGGGACCGGTTTCTGGCATTTCAGCCGTCGTCGGCCCGGCTTGCTTGAATCCTGATGGTGCAATGAGCAAGGGACTCACATCTGAGTATACCCTTCCACGCTTATGGTGGACAAAATGATTCAGAAAAGGGGGTGGTGATGAACAGAGTGTCTGAATTAAGCAGACCACTCTTACCCAGTCCAAAGATCAGGGCTTGATCCATCACCGTTTTTTAGCTCACTGCACCATCCCAGCTCAGTACCTGGCTATATGCAAATTAGTCTGTTCCTGTCCCAGTGCATGATGGGAACAGGGCAAACCAAACTACCAATCCAATTCTTATACTGGGAAGGAAACAAGCTTCCGGGGACCGGTTTCTGGCATTTCATCCGTCGTCGGCCCGGCTTGCTTGAATCCTGATGGTGCAATGAGCAAGGGACTCACATCTGAGTATACCCTTCCACGCTTATGGTAGACAAAATGATTCAGAAAAGGGGGTGGTGATGAACAGAGTGTCTGAATTAAGCAGACCACTCTTACCCAGTCCAAAGATCAGGGCTTGATCCATCACCGTTTTTTAGCTCACTGCACCATCCCAGCTCAGAACCTGGCTATATGCAAATTAGTCTGTTCCTGTCCCAGTGCATGATGGGAACAGGGCAAACCAAACTACCAAGCCAATTCTTATACTGGGAAGGAAACAAGCTTCCGGGGACCGGTTTCTGGCATTTCAGCCGTCGTCGGCCCGGCTTGCTTGAATCCTGATGGTGCAATGAGCAAGGGACTCACATCTGAGTATACCCCCCCACGCTTATGGTGGACAAAATGATTCAGAAAAGGGGGTTTAAAACCGTTATTTGTATCTGTTACCGATTAGGTCATGTGACAGGAACCTCCGCTATACAATTTGGAGGGACCGGATATTTAAACCGGCGTCTGGAACGGCGTTGTTGTTAGCCGTTTCCAGTTTTGATTGCCAGCACGCGGGACGTTTTTGCTTGAATGCCAAGAGGTAAGGAACTGGCGTTGCTTTGCTTTGGCAAATGAGAGTATTTTTGAATTTATCACTCAAAACGTGTCGTATCGGTTTAAATGTCTTTCAGGGTTTACACGCTGGTAATTTCACGTGTTACTAATGGTTCCCTGATCCTGGGATTCCCGATTAGCAAGTAAGATATTCTTTATCGTTATGGTTGTGATAAGCTTAGGGGTCTGTTAAAGTAGCGAGCCTTCAAGTACAGATGAGGGAATAAGATGCGGTTTCTTCTTTTTCCTGTCTTTAGGGGTATTTTAAACACAAACCCTGACAGAGTGTGTATATACGATCACACTGATACCGCGTGCGTGGCTGTATCACTCCACATCTATGTAAGTATAATAGGGAATAGGTATAGGAAGAGCTATTTGGACCATATCTCCTCAGCAGTCTATAAAGGTGTTTGTTTATATATGTCCACAGATCTATATTGGCACATGCTGTCAGTTACTAAGTCTGGAAACAAGGCAGAATATAAGTGCCGTGGTCCCCTAATCACGATCAAGATAGATTAGGAGGTGAGCGTTTTTGTGGCGAGTGAATATCGTAATTCCATGCCACTTTTTTGTCCTCTTTAAAAAGTCACAGATGTAGTATAGATACTTCTGGACTCTGGTTGCTTTTAGGCCGTTGCGTGGACTGCCTATATAACTGCTCAGCATAAGCCTAGTATAGATAACCATTGAGGCCACTACTTAATAGTATCCTAATGCCCTTAGAAAATATTTGCGTGTTACAAATCCTAGTATAGATAACTAATAATGCCTTTAGAAAATATTTGTTTGTGATAATAAATACCACCCTTTACAGATAACGGTGTTTGTTGACACTAAAATCAGTTATCTACTCTATATAGGATAACATTATTTTAACTTTGAAGAGATAATTCGCTGGACGAATATCTTTTGAGACGTAGAAGGAGGCAGAGTACCCCTGACTTTATTTTGATTGATATATAACAATTGAGGTAGGTGATATATCAAGTTTATCTCGTTTGCCGCCTCTCTTGCCCAAAATAGGCCCTAACTATACTATTTGGCTATTTTTTCTCTAAGAAATGTATTGATGTGGATTTAATGTTGTACGTTTAGTGACTGGAGCACTGTGTAGGGTACTTATAAATAGATGACTAACATGTATAGACCCTATGAGACATTGTGAGCACGAGGAATATACTCATGTGACCAAAATCAGTGAATGTACTGTTTATGATTTGTTTTTTTTATATACAGGAGATAGTAACTAGTGTTATGTTGTAATAGAATGTATTGTTTGTCTAGTGTAACATGGAAGCAATGTTATGGATTTTATATGTACTTAAGATTGTAGAAACTTGTATACATTATGTTTTTTTAAAACAAAGATTGAATTATATGTCACTAAGATTGGTTTTGTTTGAATTTCAGAACCATTGGGAAACATTTATTGTAATTGTCCTGATGAAGGTGGTTAAACACTAAACAAACCGCCGAAACGCGTTGATGCACAAGGAGTAATACGTGAAAAACAGACTAAGGAAAATTCTGAGCTTTTGTTGGAATTTAGTCCTTTACTTGTACCTCCTTTTTTATAGGAATGTTGGATTTATTTCTTTTATAGTGTTCCGTTTTGTATATGTTTCCCATTTTTAACAAAATATAGTGTATGCTAATAAACTGTGCAGATATACTTTTATTATAGTGTTTTCACTGCTTTTTTAATATTTTCTAAATTGCTTCTTGTTATGATTTGATATTGTTGAGTTTATATGTGTATGTTTGTAAGAATTTGTGTTTCTATGGTAATTCGCCCAAAGGGAATTATATTCTGACTTGTGTCAATTGTGGAACCCTATCCCTTTGGTCTAGGGGTCCCTCTCTCTTTTATTAGAGTTTTTACTCACTAGGCAGGAGGCTTGAACTCAGGGGAGCTATCAATACAGCGCCAGGACACGGGTTGGTAACAGCGCGCTTTACAAATGATAAAAATAAAAAATGAATAAAATCAAACGTGGAATAAGGTCAATGTTCAATTTTAAAGACAAGACAGACAGCGGAAAGCACTTAGCATGGCATACAACAACCGAGGTTTATGCCTACTAAATGGTCAATTTAATACAGACTCACCAGTGGCTTCCATGCACTCTTCGCTTAGTAGGTTAGGAGGCTAGCAACATTGGATTACATGTGTATTTCAATAGCCCACTACCAGCATGCTGCCACATTTGAAGTGAACCACTCAATATCTAGTGATCATGCAAAGTTGAAATGTGAGATTAAGTTGTGGAGTGCACGCCACATCAAACAGCATCATATAGGTAGTCTGAAGGGGCTTGAATCAAGCAAGAGATTAAAATGGATGACCAAGGTCCAGGAGCGGCTAAGACGGGCAATGGAAAAGCATTTAGAGGACCACCAAAGAAATGCAGCATGGGAATTTAACTATGAAGATCCATGGAATGTGTAGGCCACACTTCTGAAAGAGCTGTAGCGAGCTGCATTACACAAGAATGAGAATGTAACAAGAAGGTGAGGGAAAATAATCCCCAACTAATTAAGTTTAGTAAGGAAATATGCAAAATAAAGTCCCTTCCAAATAAAGCCCTTAGAGAAAAATGTCAGATTAATGATAACAAACACTCTAAAGACAAAGTCAACGGGATAAGAAGATCCTAAAGGAAACAACTACAAGCAAAAGCGCAGGAGGAAGAATCAATTAAATGTGAACAATCACATGATATCATCAGCTCAAAAATCTGAGTATATTTTAGGCATAGATAATGGCATGAAACGAGCCACACTTCAAGCAGAAGTTGTAAACATCTCAGCATCTCAATGCGAAGCTCATATAAAGAACTGTTTTATGATCCAGGTCCAACCACCTTCCAGATTACAAATGCTAGTAAGGAGATGTTGGAACATATCCCTCTCTGAAGGGTCACCACAAACTTTTTGCCTTCCTCCTCTTTTTCTGACCTAATTTTTGTTGGCTTTAGGACTCCGAGGGCCAGATGTACGACACTTTTTTGCGGTCGCAAATGAGAGATCAGCCCGTTTGTGATTGCCAAAAAGGGTCCAGGTATGTACAAATGCTAATTTGCCAGTCACTGAGTCGCAAAATAGCGTTTGTGACTTTCGCTATTAGGAAGGTGAGACCCTTCCTAATAGTGAGTCTCAATGTCATGTACTATTGTTTTGCGACCGCATATGTGGTCGCAAAACACTCACAGTTTACCACCTACTTCAAGTAGGAGGTAAACCACTCAAAAATGGGAAGGGGACCCCTTCCCCTTTGTGAGTGGTTGCAAAAATAATTTTTAAGGGCAGGTAGTGGTCCCAGGGATCACTGCCTGCCCATAAAACATGAAATTGAAAAGTTTAATTTTTCTTCTTTAAATGGATCATGTTTCCCTTTAAGGAAAACGGGCTGCTTTTAAAAAATAAACTGCTTTATTTAAAAAGCAGTCACAGACATGGTGGTCTGCTGACACCAGAAGGCCACCATAACTGGGAGTGCTTGCCATTCCCAATGGGGTCACAAATTGCACTTGCCTCAAGAATATTAATGAGGCATAAAATTGGGTACCCCAGTGGGAATCGCAAACAGTGTCTGAGACACTGTTGTACATTAATTTTGTAAGTCGCAAATTGCGAGTAGCAATTCGACGCAATTTGCGACTTGCAAAAGTGAATGGTCGTACATCTGGCCCTGAGTACTTTACCACAGCTAACTACAGCTAAAGTGCCAGTGCTCACTCCTCTAAACATGGTAACTTTGGCTCATACCCAAATGGCATATTTAATGTTCCTATAAGTCTGTAGCAGAATGCACTATCCAGGGCCTGTAAATTAAATGTGTGTGCATTTTACACTTCCATGTTGACTTGGATGTGAAACCCGTTGCCAAGCTTTAAACTCCCATTTTAGTACATGTAAGTCACCCCTAAGGTAGGTCCTAGGTAGTCCATCGGGCAGGTGTATGTGTGATTTAAAAGGTAAGACATGTACTTTTAGGTTTTGTATGTCGGGGTAGTGAAATACACCTACATTCGTTGTTCTCTACTTTGAGGCCCACTACTCTCATTGGTTAACATTGGGAATTCCTTATCACACTTTTCAGCTGTAATTCCTAATTGAGAAGGTGTAGCTCTGTAATGTTTAATAATTGGAATGGTAATGCTAAATCCTCTTTGCTGATAAAGTCAGATTTAACATTACTGTTTTAGAAGTAACACTTTTAGAATGACAGCAATTCTCAGCTGTTAAAGCTAGGTGTGCCTCTAGCCTGTCTCCAATACCTGTCTGGGGTGGATGACAGCTGAACTTTGTACATTCCCTCTAGTCAGCCACACACAAAGGGTAGGTGTGACTGAATGCCCATCTGCATCCTGATGGCCCATCCTGGGTAGGATGTGAGGGAGGAGCTGACACATCTGAATGGGCAGTGTCATGTCCCCACACAAAGTGTTGATTACCCCCTTGTAGAGAGTCTGGAGCCAGGCTAGGAAGGACATATGTGCACTTCAAAGTCCCTATTTAAAGTCACCTACACTTCAAAGGCACAACTGGGTATAAATACTGGGTCTCTGACCCAACCAAATCAGACACTTGTGGACCTGTAAAGAAACTCTCTCAGGAAGAGGTACTGATTGTCTAGCACGTAATTTATTATATTTACGTGAACAAAGTGCTCGTGCTGAGGTGTAATTAAATTTGAACGCTATGTGGTACATTATAGTAAGCGTTTTTGTGGACCGCGTTGTCATGCCTGGGTGAACATTAACTGACTAAGAATAAACAGCAGTTTGTACAATTTTGCAATCATGCATAATGCTTAACGATATATCTCTCCGCGGGGAGATTGGTGGGCATGTCTTATCCCGGATGTGTGGTTTAAATCCCGATCCAGCGATTATGGTGTACATAAAAAACAGACTATGTGTGAAATGATTTACTGGTATGTTATGTACAATAAAGTTGTGCCTAAATGATACAAAAAACACACTATGTTCACTGTTTAACGAGACATCATCGGATATGTGATCTTACACTGCATTGGGAGTGAAAGCTATATTTGAAAAAATGTTGAATCATACACTAGGAATGGTGCATTCTGGAGTTTGAAGTTCATGAACAATTTTGTAATGAAACAACATTAAAAGCATTCTGAACTGAAGGATTAACTTTTTTTGAACTTATTGATTTAAATCATTGAAACCTTTAACGAGGACTATCCCAGTGCCCGGGATACATACCCCATGTATATGGGGGTGCAAGCGGAGTGATATCATTCACACCCTGTTCAGAGGGTGATACCCTGGAGCACGGAACAATCACATTCACCTATATCAAAACTCAGCAATACACGAGCTAATCCAAAAACAATCAAAGCATTCCCCTGACTGCATGGAGAAACCCGGCATATTGCCTATGGAACCAATGCATCTTGATTCGACACACTGTCTTTGGAACCCGCGCATCACCACCACTGGGTGAAGAAAATCGACGCATCACCTTGACTGCGCAATAAACTCTGAAGCATCGCTTGGCTGCACCCTGCATCTTGCAGTTGCGACCAGAATCAAGGTACTTTCTCAGCAGGCCATTCATGGCTCCTGTATATGGCCCATGCTCCATCAAGATTGGCCTGAACTCTTGACTGTGCCCCGGTCCAGCCTGACCAAATTACCTCCACAGGCGCTTATTGCTTCTAAACACTAATTTTACATTTAATCTTTACAAATACATATCTCAACCTTTATGTATTGGTTTTTGACATTTTGTTCTTGTGTTATTTATAAAATCATAATCTATTTTTCTAAACAGGCGTGGAGTCTCTTTTGTGGTGTTTTCCTTGTCTTGCTGTTTGAAGTTTGCACAAATACTTTACACATTGCCTCTTAAGTTAAGCATGCCTGCTCTGTGCCAACCAGCCAGAGGCTGAGCAAAGGTTAATTTATGGTGTGTATCTGACTTACCCTGACCAGGATTGTGGTTCCTGATTGGACAGGGTGCATACCTTTGCCAACCAGAACCCCAATTTCTAGCAGCAGACAAAGTGAACAAATAATAAGAAATCAAGTAGAAAAGGTGATTGTCTAATGCAGACAAACAGGGCACCTGACCCTAACGGTTTTCCAGCAGCAATATTCAAATGGCAACCCAAAAAATAGCCATAGGATATATCTCCAATTTTCAATCTTATATCTTTGGTGCATTAATCCCAGAAAACTAGAGGGCTCACCTTTGGATCCAATACACAAAAAAGAGATCGTACAAACTGTGAGAGCTACAGGTCGATTGCTCTTCAAATATAGAGGAAAAATGCTTTGCAAAATCTTAAACAGGTGATAGGAAAAATGGACAGCAGATTAAAACCTAATCCCCCCTGCCAAAAAGGCTTCAGGAAGGCAGCCACATAAAGAACAACCTGCTCTGTATTTCTCATTTGATATGAGGAGCCATCCAGTGAGAAAATACATCTTTATTTCTCTGATTAATTGACTTTGTTGCTGGTTTTGTCAATGTTCCAAGCTCTGGGCCAAACCGAATAAATGGGGAAACCCATATCCCGTACTTAAGGACATAATATCCCTATATAGGTGCACATGGGCAAAAGTGAAAGTGACTGTTGGCTGGGTTACATCGCCCACGGTGGAAGAATGCCTGCTACCTTCTTTGCTGTTCAATGTTTATTTATCTGACCTACAAGACAATGTAGAAGAAATAAGAGCATTTCCCCCAAAATACCAACACACAAAATAAAGCTGATACACTATACGGACAACACTGTGCTATTGGATCAGACACAAATTGGGCTCCAGTGACTATTTGATACCCTGGCTAAAAATAGTGAAGACAACAAACTGCAGATCAACATGGCAAAAACCAAAGTGATGATTGCCAGGCACAAGATAACCAAGAGTGGAGCATGGGCCTGTCAAAAGAACAGAATCGAGAAGGTCTCCACCTACAAATATGAAGGCAGGTAGCTGGACAGTCGGGAGCGACATATAGCACACATAGGGGAATATTTACAATAAAGTGAAGTGTGCCATTAAGCCAAGAAGACAAACAACACACTTTGTCACTTTAGAAACGCAGGGCTGCACCATATTTACTAGAATATGGTGCAGCCCTGCATTTCCCCCTGCGCTGGCACTAACTTTAGCTGCCTAACGCCAACGCTGGCACCCATGCACCATAGTGCAAGGGTGCCTTTGTTGAGGGGAAGATTGTTTATGTGCAGGAAGGTCCCCCTTCCTGCACATAAACAATCTATAAATGCAGTTTTGTAACTTCTATGTGTGCTGCTTAATGCAGCACACATAGAAGTTGCAAAACAGCATTTTATTTAAAAGATTATTTATGTGCAGGAAGCGGGACCTCCTGCATACAAACATTCATAGGCAGTTTGCTGTTTCCATGTGTGCTGCACAAGGCAGCTCACATGGAAACAGCAAAAACGAGGAGAAAATAAGAATTTGTCCTCGTTTAGCCTGTTTAAGACCAGGTTTTTCCCTGGTTTTAATTTTGGCATCAAAATCAATGGGTGTTACGGTGGAACGCCCACCACAACACCCATTGCCCTCCACTTTCACACCACATACAGCATGAGAGGATGCCTTATTTACAAGGCAGCGTTAGGCCATGTTAGTGATGTTGTGGTGGCAATAGGGGCTTGTAAATATGCCCCATGATTACTCAGGAGACAGCCGCCTACTCCTTAATCTGAGCTCTTTGTAAATTTAAAAACCTTTAAGTGCTCCTACAGGTAGTGGCTAGCAAACCGTTATCCACCATCGCGTTTGGAGCCAGTACGTTCCAAAGCAAACTGGCCAAGTCGCTGGACACAGCTCAAGTCATCTGCTATAGGAAAATCTTTGCACAACCCATTGTCAAGTACACTTAGAATTTAATCTAACGTCCAACTGCCATGAAAGCACAATAGGCCCCCAATGGCTCATTATAATTAGCTTTTAAGGCTAATGATAAATGCAAGCAATGATAATTGCTAATCAGGATCTATCTGAATGAAAGTTGTGTATGATAGCAAAATAACAATAAAACAAAAAAACGGTTTTATAGAATGGAGCAAATAATATTATATTTCTTGTACTGAGAAGAGAGGCAACGGTGGGGGCAGACCTCCGCATGCAACAGGGAGGAGTATACACAATTAATTCTAATGTTCTCCTTTTGTAAGGCAGATGCTCTTCTTTCCTAGGTCCACTGTTGAAGACCCCTTGCAAACCAAAAAAGAATCTATGAAAGGGCACCAAAGTGGATAAATTCACGATTAACAGTCCATGTTAATGTCCATATTCATTTTATTCAATAAAAAAAGTGTGTTCATATTCCAACAGAAGCGTTCATTTTATGCGTTGTATCAATATTTCTTGTTACAGAACGATCAGGGCTGTAAAGATAACAAAACAAAATATCAAAATGCAGACTTTGTTACAAACGTAATCATCTTAATAGACCTCTAACATTATAGTTCATTCAACAATATACAGGTTCAGATTTGGTCCAGATTTGGTCCAGTTAACATGAGGTGTCACCTCGAAACCCTCAAACATATCATCTGTGGACACCACCGTTATGTTTATTACTTTATGAAACATCGTCAAGAACTGAAAATTCCAAAGCTTAACATAAGTCTTAGAATTATGCAATATAGCAATGGTATTGACGCCCCAAAATTGCCCCAAAATTGTCCTACATCTAACTTATCTATACATGACATGCATATTTCATATTAACTTACATTGTTCAAGAATATATTGATTTTCCAAATTCATGCATCAACAAAAAAGTCCATATTGCCCAAATACATGATCTCACCTAAAAAGTAGAGATCCTTTCTCCTGGAGTGTTGAAAAGTTTAACCACAAACGATCATGAACTAAAGATATCGATCTGTAAATTCGAAAAACGACTAGCCATTAATATCATCCTACAAGTCAAGAAAAAGAAAAATAATTCTAGCTCGGCATAGCGAGAATAATCTTAAATCTCACCTAGGCAAGTATATCGGTTCAGTCCCTCTTATATTTCTAGATACGTATAAGATCCACATAAATGTCCAGAAGTGAGTTCAGAGAAACGCACCTAATCTCAAGAAACTACAATTTCAATCTGCCATTAATTGAAAATAGTATCTCTACATATCAAATTCCTTCACACACTTCACCTTAGTGTGTTTGTCGAATTAGAAGCAACTTCAATTCCATAGCACAATGAAGGAAGTTGACCTGAATTTGATTCCTTCCTATTTAACCAATAATTTACACAAAATCTAAAAAAACAAAAAAACAGTCACATCTGCTCATAATGTCCTTCCCTAAATAGACTAAAGAACTTGTTAAACTGTTAGAAAAAGCAAATATTAGTGGGGGCGTTCCTAGCCCTTAAAGTCTCATTGATGCCATCACGATGCTCATAAAATATAAATGGAATTCTAACTCAACATAGCTAAATAAATCTCAAATCTCACCTTAAGTTATGAGGCAGTTATATTCTTCTTATATTTCTAGGTGCATTTGAGTCTGTATTCAAATATTAGATTACATCAGATATATGTAGATTAAAGAAGCAATCTGCCATTAATTAAAAATTTATTATAATGGCATCTGAAATTTACATATCAAATTCCTACACTTGTCTCACCTTAAATTGTGAATCAAAATGGAACCCACTTCAAGTTCATAGTACCAGGCAGAAGATCAGCCTAGGAAACGTTTCTTACTTTAGACCAGTAATCCACACTAAATTCAAAGAAAAAATATAATAAAATTAAATAAGCTGAAAAGTCTATCCTATATCAAAATGTAAAAATTAGCAACTTAGCTAATGTCAATGGGGGCGTACTAATCCAGTAGAGTCTCACCTTAAAAATGAAATGAGTAGAGCCAGCCAAGTAAGCTGCTGTGGCATCGGCAGTTCCTGATAAACCTGTGGTGCAAATTGCTGTGTGCAACGTTACCGTTTATAAACCAGAAGGTCTCCAATCAGCGTGGAGTACGCATTCACACAAATACGGTCTCCTGTACGGTCCGCTGATATCCGCCAATAGTGTTCTCTGCCTGGCGCAGACTCAATCCAGCCAAAACCTTTAGCGGTTCCCCGTCAGGTCCGCTGATGACGTGAGAACCGGAAACGTTTGAACGCCAATCACATGCACTGCTATCCGTAAATCCCGTGTACTGATATGCCGGAAATAATTCACGAGCCAATAAGATTCCAGTAAATACAAAAATGGTCAGAATACCTGAAACTTGTCAAGAACTATATGTCACTGCAACTTTAAAGTAATGTCTATTAAACAATATTTTTACCAAACGCCGAAGTATAAGCGAACCTTACCAAATAATCTAATTATGTCCACTTTATGTGAAGCCTGACGAAGTACGTAGGATTACGGAGACTCATCTAAAACTATACGTGACTCACACTTATAGTGCAAGGGTGCCTTTGTTGAGGGGAACAATTTTTATGTGCAGGAAGGTCCCCCTTCCTGCACATAAACAATCTATAAATGCTGTTTTATAACTTCTATGTGTGCTGCTTAATGCAGCACACATAAAAGTTGCACAACAGCTTTTTTTTTAAATGATTGTTTATGTGCAGGAAGAGGGACCTCCTGCACATAAACAATCATAGGCAGTTTGCTGTTCTATGTGTGCTGCATAAGGCAGCACACATGCAAACAGCAAAAACGAGGAGAAAGTAAGCATTTCTCCTCGATTCACCTGTTTAAGACCAGGTTTTTCCCTGGTCCTAATTTTGGCGCTGCCTCCTATTTACGCTGCCCTTGTAAATAGGAGGCAGCATCAAAATCAATGGGTGTTACGCTGGAAAGCTCACCAAAACACCCATTGCCCTCCACTTTCACACTAAATATAGCATGAGAGGATGCCTTATTTACAAGGCAGCGTTAAGACATGTTAGTGATGTTGTGGTGGCAATAGGGGCTTGTAAATATGCCCCATGATTACTCAGGAGACAGCTGCCTACTCCTTATTCTGGGCTGTTTGTAAATTTAAAAATTCGATCCAGAGACCACACCTTCTAGTGCTCTTAAAGGTAGTGGCTAGCAAACTGTTAGCCACCATCGCTTTTGGAGTGATTACGTTCCAAAACAAACTGACCAAGTCGCTGGACACACTTAGAATTCAATCTAACGTCCCACTGGCTCGAAAGGGCACCAGGCCCCCTATGGCTCATTAAAATATATCTTATGGGCAATGATAAATGTGGCAGAATACGCTGAATTCGCAGACAGATTTTGAAGCAGATGAAATATGGGCCGCGAATCCGCCTGCAAAACATACAGCAAAACTCCTGCTAAAGCAAGCAAGTCTAATATCCCTGAACCAAGATATGAACTCATAGAAAGAAAGGGCACATGGTACCTGGGCCATCCAAATAAATATGACCCGGCATCACGTTCTATATATGTGGACCAAACTTTGGCCTAGGTCATGAAACTAAGAGAAATGAAAATAAGATTTAGCCTGATCCAATTTAAAACACACTGGCATGGAAAATAGGAAGGGGGAAACGCAGGACTCTGCAAACACTAATACAAATATCTGTGTTTGCAAACGCTTACTGACATACAGGAGATTTTGGCTGCGTTCCTGTCTGCGAGTACTAAATGTTCACACATGCCACGAAGCAATGTATCTGCTGCTTGAAAGGTGATTCCACACAATTACCTTGCTGTCTTGATATTTTTCAGGATAGCGAGGCAAATGCTGCAAGATGCAGAGGAACAGTCTCACGGCAACCCTAAAGGCATGGCAGGATACCAGCAGCAATATATCCCTTCCTGCCAGTAAAAAGCCAAGAGAAATTAGTCTGAAGTTCCAATAAGTTTTTACGAGCATCAATGGACTCTGATTAAATATGACGACAGTCCAGCAGCACAAAGAACTTTATAGCAAGGAGAGGATTAAAGTTTGACCCGCAGCACCCCTCCTATAAAAATGCTATTAGAAATATAACCATTTGAAAGGCAATTCCCAGCCAGAGCAAGACCTGCGGTGGAGAAGCGTGGCTCAGTGGTTAGAGGCGGCAGACCCGGAAGCTGAGTTCAACCGTGGACCAGGGTTCGATTCCCCACCTCGGCGGGTCTCGGGCTCAAAGATTCCACGGACTCGACAATTCTCGCTCCGGTGCCTACTCGAATCACGGGGTCACACTCTGCAACTCGGTGCCTACTTGAATCATGGGGTCACACTCTGCAACTCTGGGCAATAGCTTGCTTAATCTCCACTACGGCCCCTCGCGGCGGGATGCCTGGCTTTCACCTTGTGGACACCCTGCCGGGGTTTCTCACAAGGGAATACGAAGACGGGTTCCCTAAGCAAGCGCCAGGATGCCCTTTGGGTGACAGGTTTGCGCTATATAAGTACACCTACATTTACATTTACTTGAAGGTTTAATGACGACAGACTCGGGATTACCATTACAAACACTTCCTCGAATGGACAGGGCACCAGAACCCCTGAGTCTTAACTGTGTTTGCACTTGGCACTCGCATAAAGTTAGGTCCCACTATATAGAGGGGCATACAGCAGTGATTCTGCAGGAATTACAGTTAAAAATAAACTGGGGTCATACACCCAGATGAACACCCGATTGATCCTCGCTGGGCCGTAGATTTATGCCTATTAAGCGGATTCATTTGAAAGAAATTATTTTAAATAATTGTGAAATAAATTCTTTTAAGTCTTAAGGGCCTCATTTATGAAAAGTGACGCATCGCTGCGTGAAAACTTTTCAGTGCGCTCTCCTTGCGACACCAATGAAGCGTCATATTTACAGTATGATGCATTATGGCGCAAGGAGTTACAGATACGTCAGTATTTCTGACGTATCTGAATGGCGCAAAAGTGACGCATTGCTGGAGTGTATCACAAGAGTGACACAACTCCAGCAATGTGTCCTTTCACATGGGGCAAGCCCCATGTGAAAGGGCCTGCGTCAGTCTTACACCTGCTGTGAGGCAAGCGTAAGAAATTGACGCATTTGTGTCCTAGAAGTGGCGCAGTGAAATCTTATAGATTTCACTGCGTCACTTCTATAACCCTTTCTTGCGTCAGAACGCCCCCCCTGCATACATTATACCTGGCGTAGGTATAATGTAGCGCAGGGGTTTACAAAGTGACGCATCTACCTAGATGCGTCACTTTGCAAATATGGTGCAACAAGGCACATTTTTTACGCTGCTGGTGTGTCACAAAAAGTGACGCACCGGCGGCGTAAAAGTGACGCACAGCCTCATAAATGAGGCCTTAAGTCTTTAACTAGACCTAACAGGTTTGTGACTTTACTACTTGTGTTGGACTAACAACACACAAAATAATAATTCACCTTCTTACATGAACAATCTTCAATGCCTCAAGATCTTCAGCAAAATTCTGGAAATAAAGATGCACACCTTATAAATACCCTTGGTCCTCAGAATGTGCCTTTAGCACTCTATTACAATTCTTTAAATCGAGCATGTGCTAAGACATCCATTGGTGAATAATTTATTGTCAACAGAAACGTTGGCACATTAGAGTTACTCAGATTTGTTTAACATTGATAACTACTTGCACCCCAAACGTTACTGATTTGTAATAGGTGCACCACATAACTTTCAACATGCACAACCACACTTGCCTTTGGGGCTTATACTATTTCCATTCTATGCACCCATACATGTGCATAAAGCAACTCTCATCAGTTATGACATGTTCTATGGCATCACTGATAACATAACTGATGACATGTGAAATAACGCCATTGATGAGTGTGAGTTATAGTTATTTCAGAATTTTGATTTTAAAATGTTATGTTTCAATTGACATGTTCACCTATCTATAAAGTCACTTTACGTCATGTCAAGTTAACATAACCTTTTAGACTAACAAAACCACCAGTAACCTGCCTGGTCAGTGTGCCACTCCCAACTGCCTCTGCCTAGCACAAGAGTCCATTGCTTCGCTTTCCAGCCTCGTGAACTGAGACCTGTGAGGCTCAATCCTACTATCCACAGCAGGGTAGCTATGAATTTTCCTGCATGGTATCTCATATGAAATTTTGTAATTTTATTTGGCATTTGGTATTGAATTTAGCACTTGGTATTGATTTTGGTATTTTATTTTATTCCCTGCTTGGTAGTTTTGAATGGTATGTATTTTCCTGCTTTTTACCTCCTGCTTTGCACTTTCATCGTTGTACTCTGTTTTTGTGATCTCTGCCCACTCCCACTATTTTCCCTGCCTGCTGGTTCCTACCTCCTGTCTCTCAGCTCCCTCATAGCCCTTCTTACCTCCCAAGACTACTTATGGAGATCGCTGTGTGGCCGTGCTGCTGGCGCTCCAAAGGCACGCCAAATGCAAGCTCGTCTGTGCCTGGACTGCGGCCAGTGCCAGTACCCTTGGCCCTCCAACAACCTACCACTGCACTGCAGAGGAGCTCCTGGCCCTGAACCCCTGACACCGTAACATCCCCAACTGTACTTTCTCGATGTGATCGACTGAAGGACACTAGCCTACCGCCACTGTCACTTCTCCTGCACCATAGGACCATTTGCCAGCACTGGACAATTTGCTGCTTTCACACAGAAGACTGCAAGTAACCCAGAACGCACCAATGAATTCTGCTCAAAGGCCGGTCCCTCTCCAAATGCAGCACCGAACCCGGGGACACCATAATCACCCTCTTCACCGATGTTCCCTTTATCACCAAAACATGGCTCAACCCACCCTTGAACCAGTGCATCGCCACTGCAACACCTGACAATTACAAGATGCTACATCTAGACCACACCGAATAGCACAGTGAAGACATCATCATTATCTTCAAAGAAAAACATTTGATGCACCATCACCAACGATGATCCCCGCCACTCATGGGACACCTTAACTTTCAACTACAGACCGATACCAAAGCAACCACAAGAGGTACCCTCATCTACAGACGCTTTGGTCCCCAACCAGTCTTCTGCGAAGTCATCTCCAACCTCATCGCACCCCTTGCAATGGATTCTCACCACTATTTCCTACTCTACCTCATTTTCCAAGTCGATGACCCCCAACAACATCAACTCCACCCCTCATGGAAAAAGTGAAAAACATCGGTCTCATTCAACTTGTCATTCACCTGACACACACAATTGTACACACTCGACTCCATCTTCACCTCCAGAGACAGAATCAAATTCAGCCACGTTACAGTTCTCACCTGGACTGAACACGCCATTGTTCACCTCACAATCTCTGATACCCAACACATCATCAACAACCACCACAGCTCCTCCCACTGCAGCTGGGGCAGCATAACAGTGGACATAGGCCCTATGCACCACCCAACCAGAAGCCTCATCAGACCTTTACCAGGCCGTCTAGAATTTCTCCACTTGGATCACCAAATGCGCCAGTACAGTCGCCCAGCAGCAACCACCAAAAACCAAAATCCCCTCAAGAAAACCCTGCTTGTATAACCCAGATCTCATAACCACCAAGCTAACTGCTACTGACACGAGAAACGATGAAGTGCCACAAGGGATATCTCCGACAGAGTATCCTACAAAGCAGCACTCAACAACTACCTCCTGCCAATCAAAGTCAAGAAAGCAGCCATAAAAGCCCACATTGACAGTACACCTAACCACATGAAGGATTTCTTCAAAATAGTCAAGGAGATCTCCAACCCGGAGGCCACAGAGCATACCATAAGCCCGCCCAAGAACCCTGCAACACCCTCTTGAACTACTTCCACTGCAAGATTGCCTCCATCTACAACAATTTTGACCCTCAAACCACCGCTCTCAACATCAAAAACTACAACCACCCAGGGCACACCAGCCGAATGATCACCACCTGATCTTTGCTCACCATTCAGAGCACCACGACCACCATGTCTTCAATATACTCCAGGGCTCCCACAGACCCCTGCCCCCACCATTTAATAAACTTCGGAACCAACCCTATCAACACGGAACTCACCAGCATCATCAAGCACTCCAGCTCCACAGCAGCCTTCCCAGTCAAATGATAACACGCAAAGATCAGTTCCCGCCTAAAGTAACCCTCTGCCACCCTCAGCGATTAAAAAAATAATTGACCAATCTCCCTGCTCCCCTACCCGGCCAAAGTACTCGATAAAGCCTTCAACCTACAGCTCACCAACTACCTGGAAGAAAACCACCTTCTTGACACCTCTCAATCAGGATTGCACTGATTGCTACCACAGATGACATCAGAACTCTTGTCAACTGCAGACAAACAGTAGCCCTGATCCTCCTCACCCTCCCGTTTGTGTTCAACACCATCTCCCACCACACCCTCAACAGACTCTACAACATCGGCATACAGCAACACGCCTTAAAGTGGATCACCTCCTTTTCATAGGATGCACACAGAGCACCTGGCTGCCTCCTTTCACCTCCGAACCCAAGGAAAACACATGCGGCATACCTTAAGGATCATCCCTCAACCCCACCATGTTCAACACCTACATGACCCCCCTATTATTGGAGCCCACAGCCTCAACATAATTTCCTATGCAGGTGACACTCAACTAATCCTTCACTCACCGAGGACCCCGCCAATGCCAAAACCAACTTCTGCAATGCCATGACCAACATAGCCAACTTGCTGAGAGACATCTGTCTCAAACTCAACTCTAACAAGACAGAAGTACTGATCTTAAGAAAGAACAACTTAATTTGGAACCACAGCTGGTGGTCAGCAGAACTCGGACCAACACCCACACCGACTGACCATGCACGCAACCTAGGCATTATTCTCAACAGCAAACTTACAATGAAACAATAAGTCAATGCAGGTGCCTTCTCCTACTTCAGCACCCTCTGCAAGCTCTGCAAAATTGTCAGATGGACCCTTTCAACACCAGATAGAAAGTCACACAGGCCCTCTGTACTAGCCACCTGAACTACGCCAGCACTCTTCACACAGGCATTCCCACCCAGCTCCTCAGACAACTCCAGACCATACAGAACTCTGCAGCCATTCTCATCGTGGACCTCCCCAAATGGACCTACATCAACCTCATCTTAAAAACCTCCGCTGGCTCCCCTTCCAGAAGAGATGCTGGTTCAAGATCCTCACGCACGCCTACAAAGCTCTATATGATCAAGGACCATCCTACATCAACCATCAACTTAACTTCCATCTACCCGCAAGACAACTGCGCTCCTCCTCAGTCTGGAGCCTGCGCGCACCCCCAACATCCGTCGCAGCCACAATAGGGGCCGCTCCTTCTCCTACATCCCTGCCAAGACCTTGAATGACCTGCCACTTCACCTCCATATAGCACCCTCCCTGGTAGACTTCAGAAAGAAACTCAAAATCTGGGTCTTCGAAAGAGACACTGAACCCTCAGCGCCCAAGATACCCCCAGGGGTGACAGCGCTGCTCTATATAAATGCTGGTTGATTGATTGATTGACCAGCTGTAGTCATCTCAAGTAACTATAAGTAGTGCCCTTAAGTCACTATAACCCACGCCCTCTGCATGCACAGTGTTGTCATCAATGATATAATTTCAGATGTTGCGGTCATGTCATCGTTGATGTCACAGAACATGCAAAGAGTGATGTGATACATGAGGTAATTAGCAATGAATGGCGAGGGCATGAATTATATTTACTTTAGTGAGTCCAACTCCTTGCTGCCTTGCACAGCTGATTATGTTATGTAACAATATAAAGAATGCCATTTTAGGTAAGGCGGACCTCCTTGTTTTTCAAATGTTTTTTCACCATAAGGTAAGATTTTATTACCATACATAACTACAACAACCTCCCAGCCATCCACAGCCTTTGGCCATGCAAGGTGTGGGGTTGGTCATAGGGCCTAGCAGGCAGCCAGGCCCTGTTCCAAGCCCCCGCTGCACATACCATACTTTCAGCGGTGTCTACACCCACCCACCTGTAGGGGGACAAAACCCACCATTCTACATTTCTTTTTTTTTTTAAACAATGTCATGATCCTGGGTGACTCTCACCAGAGTGTCTTGGGAATCAGTGCATCTGTCTGTGCATCTGCAAGACTCTGGAGACTCACACAGATGGCCACACTGCCATCAAAAAACAATTTTTCCAAATTGGACTCCAGGGAAGGACCCTTATGTGCCTTCTCTAAAAGGGGTTAGGTATCCCTATTGTGCTCCCTTATACCTTAATTATTTTTGACTTTCACAACGTGGGGACTGAATCGCTGAGTCCTGTTATGGCGGCCACAATATTTCTGTTAGTATTTTGTGGTCAGACAATAAGAGCTAGTGCTCTATGAGACTCTTGAGAGGCTCTCACTTCCGTGAGAGCAAGATAGCCGACAGGAAAGAGGCCCTAGCGGCCAATTATCGATCCATTATTTGAAGTTTTTATGTTCACTGGAATCTTGCAAGACCCTTGCATACCCATTCATATCTCTATACATTTTAAAAATCTTTAATTTTTCAAATCTGCTGAGTGAATTTACAACAAATCACAACAAGCATTGGTAAATGCATCAGGTTTTGCCTATGTAAATAATATTATTTTTTGTTGTTGTAAGATTTAGCTTGGTGAGCCGTTGTGCAATATAATTTACTGAAACTCTATAAACGTGTTATGACTTTTTTACTGAGAAAGCCAACATATTGGCCAGTAACTGGTGCCAATATAATGTGGGAGATTAGGTAAACGGCAAATAACAAAGAAAAAAAACATGAAGTGGCCAAGCACATTTGATATGTATGCCATTATCGAGCACGCTCATGAACTAAACCTGAAAAGAGCAGGGAAATGCTCTCACCCCACCTCAAGAAGAGAACTGGAGAAAAGAATAAAGCATATGAGACATACAATATTCCATACAAAACAGGTCACCTGTAAGTGTCTGTGCAAGTTCATGTTGTGGAAGGCTGTTTATAATGCAACAGGCTTGAAAGCTCTGGAGCAGAGGATAAAATGCATTGCGAATATCTCCAGTGTCTGTCAATGGACATGCCACAAAGGTGTTCAGAATACATGCTCATCCAGTCTTAGGGCTCTCTACATGTTACCTTGTGACACCCTCCCTTGTAACTCCACCTCCTTGCTGCTGCAACCCTAGGTCATGTATGCTAATCATAATTGTGATTCCGAGCAAAATTGTTGAAAAGATGAACACAGCTCTTACATTTACAGTGCTAAAGAAAATGAAAATGTAGTGCTTACAGGCGAGTCGGTCTTTGTGTGTGTAAGGAAGTGAAGTGAAGGAAATGCAAGGAAGTACTTGCTGGAAAGAGTGATCAGATGCAAACAAGGAAAGAAAGGATGATGTATAAAATACTAAGATGGAGTTTTTCTTATAGATGTGGGGAAAGAAAAAAGTATACATTTCTCAGAGGGCTAAGATTGTGGGAAAGGAGTTACGTATGCATTTATTTAAAACTCTGAAGACCACTACTCGAGATATGAGCAATGGAAAGCTCAATGAGGAACCAGAATAGTAGTCAGGTGGCACACAATTGAAAGCACAAAATTTCAGGTTAGCTGTTTTAAGCCATACGCTCAATTCCATTGGCCACACCTCTGGGAAAGTATTCGCTTTTATGGCCACGCCCCTTTTAGAACAATCACACACACACTTTTATCTTCCCTTTTAAATCCCTTTGTGTGACAGTTGTTTTATACAGACAGAAAGTGAAACTTATGTTAGCAACTTGTAACAAAGGCAATAACTGTACAATATTGATAGCGTAGAACAGATTCAACTGCAAAATGTATGCCTATGGATTACAGGGTTTGTGTGTGTTTTGGCGGCGGAGAGCACACTATAGTAGCAGTGTAATTGTATACAGGGCACAAGTCCCATAAAAAAGAAGTGGGGGGACGGACCAAGTTAGACACTATGCAAGTGACATCAGGACGCATGCCATACAGCACATGATGTCACGATGTAGCGCTATAACACAAATAAAATAGTGCTATTTAAATTATTTGTGTAAATACTAGAACAGACCTCCCCATCTGACTCTTACGGTGTCTGCACTTATACACAGGGAGAGAACGAAGGCAAAAGCATGCATCTCCTAAGTGCCTGTGAAGAAATAGCCAGCTGTGTGACTTCTTTTCCCCTCCAAGGCATTTACATTTGTTTGAGGTTCCAGGCGGCCCCCAGTCACCATATACAAAAAAGGAGGCCTAATGGCCCCTTAACTTCGGCCTGGCTGGAGGTAAAAAAAAAAACACCACTCACTGCGCCTGGAAATGGAAAGCAGACAACGTTCATACGCTGCTGAACGTGTCCCGATGTCTTACAACAGGACAAGTTCAGTATATTTCTGTAGGGCCCAACCGTCTTGGCAGGGGGGACGGCTTCTACACTGTGAAAAGAGTGGGTGGATGCCATGTACCTGCGTGTACCCCCGACTCGTGCCCTGCTTGTAGATATAAGTAGAACTGTAAACTGCAGCAATGCAGATACTTACTGTCAAGGTAAATAGATGGAGAAGACATAGCAACATGGGGGTCGTACACTCACATTGATGTAAGCAGTGCAATTAACCTATTTGCGAGCAGTGGGTCGGATACGAGCATGAAAGGTCAATTCCTGGTAACTAAACTTGAAAATGTGATTTTCGAAATGCAGTGGGTCCCTGCTCCCATCCTACAGTGCCACCTACCCCAGCATGTAAATCCTCAGAATGAGTGAGGAGAAGCATGGTTAATATTGGGATATAATGGTTCAGACTGGGAACTGACAGCCCAGCTGATAGGTGGAATGAATCACCTGTACGAATAAAGTACATTACCTCCTCGTCCTGGACTCCCCGTCCCATTCCTGATACATGAGCAGCTAGTCTGCTCTACAGAACCCCTACCTAGCTGAGCTGTTGGCACTTCCCCCTAGGATGACGTCACCATCACGTGACTACAAAAGGGGGAAGTGCCGGAAGAATCATCCTGTTTTCTTTTTTCTGCAGTCTACGACCGCGTTCCTGGCTGGGCTGTTTCCTGGAGGCTTCCTTTTTCTCGGGTAAGTCTCCCTGCTGTTTGTTTGTTTTATGCGGCGGCCTGCTCTAGCGGCCGCCTCTGTTTTGTTTTTCACTGCCGCTTCCCCCGAGTTACATTAGTCTTCCTTTACTCATGGGGGCATTTTTGTTACTCACGGCTCGCGTTAGCGGTCGGCTTTGTTTTGGGGGCGCTTTGTTGCACGCGGCTCGCGTTAGCGGCCGTTTCTGTGCTCTGTGCTTCGTGGTGCTCACCTGGCTTGGGTTGGCCTGCTCCAGCGGCCGTTCCTGGGCATTCTCCGGTCCATTTCGCCCTGCTCTAGCGGGCAGGGGCTTTTCTATGGAGTTTGGCGTCCTGCATCGTTTTCAAGGGGCGATTTTGGCGGCTGGCTGGGCTTCTTATACCGGCCCAGTTTTTTCTCCTCCCACTGGTGTTCGGGTCCTCGGCTATATCTGGGGTCCTTGTTGGGATCTTTTTTGTCCTTGTTTATGTCTGATTGGGAGTGTTGTTTGGACTTTTTTGCTTCCGCTATGGATTTGGATGCTTCTTCTTCTGCGGCCCCTCTGGATGCCCTGCGCCTCATTCTTAATGAGGCTGTGGCTGCTGCTTTCCTGGCTAGGGACGCGGCTGGGCCTCCTCCCAAGGTGCCTCGTGTTTCTTTGGATGCGCAGGCTGATCCTGTGGAAGACTTTGGTCCTGATGAGGATGAGGGTGTCCGTGGTTGTTTTGTTCAGGGTGCTGAGCTCACTGAACTGTTTGCCCATGTGAGGTCCAACTTGGGTTTTTCTCCTCCTGCGGATGCTGTTGTTGAGGATGACTTTTTTACGCAGTATGTCCAACCTGCTCCAGATTCTTTGCCTTTGCATGGTGCTGTGCGTAATGTGCTGTCTCACGAATGGAAGGAAGTGGACAAGTCTTCTTTTCCTCGTTTCCTGTCCAGACGTTACCCTCTTGAGGGTTTTGCTGATGAATTCCCTCAGGCTGTGAAAGTGGACAATTTAATGGCTGGCCTTTCCTCTCAGGGTTTGGTTGTTTCTGAGGACGCCCTTCCTGCGGACGCTGTGGATAAGCGTGTTGAGGGGGCGGTGAAGCGTTCCTATGCTGCTTCTAATTTCTCTGTCCGGGCGACTGCATATTCCAACTATATGGTTCAGTCACTCCTTACAGACTTCCAGTCTCTGTCTGTTCTGCTGAACGACGGCGAGGATGCCACTCCTCTTCTGTCTTTGATGGAGATGCAGGTGCGTTACCTGTCGGACATTTCCTTCGACAATTTGGGGGCGGCAGCCGCCGCTTCTGGTGCTCCCATTGCTGCCCGGCGTCATATTTGGATGCGTTACTGGAAGGCGGACTCTTCGCAGACGTCGGTCCTCCTTAGGTTGCCTTTTGAAGGTTCTAAGGTGTTCGGTCCTCAGCTGGAGGGCATGGTCAAGCAGTCCGCGGAGAACCGCAAGCTGGTGGCTCCGATCCGTCCTCCTGCTCGGGGGCGTGGATTTGGTTATCATCGCGCTTTTGGGCCTCCTGCTCGTGGCGCTTCTCAGCCCTTTCGAGGCAGGGGTCGTGGCCGGGGGGGCCCTGGAAGTGCCAAGCCCCGGGCCGCTGCCGGTGTTGCCACCCCGCTTCCTCCTCTTCACAATGACTGTCTGCCTTTACCCGTTGGTGGTCGACTCCAGTGCTTCCGCGCCCAGTGGTTGTCGGTTCCTGATACCTAGGCGGTTCAGACTGTTTCGGAGGGTTGCCGGATAGAGTTTTCCTCTCCTCCTCCTCCGGGTTTTGTTCAGACTCCCCTGCCCCGTCTTCCTTCGCGAAGAGTGTCTTTGTTGGCAGGTGTTCGACTCCTGTTGGAGAAAAAGGCTATTGTGGAGGTTCCACCGCTGGAAAGGGGCGAGGGTTGCTACTCAATCCTCTTTCTGGTTTCCAAGAAGGACACTTCAGATCTTCGTCCTATTCTGGATCTGAAGCGTGTCAACCGCTTCATCGTCCATCGCCCTTTCAAGATGGTGACCCTCCAGTCCATCCTGCCTCTGGTCCTTCCGGGTGGCTTCCTGGCGTCCCTGGATTTGATGGATGCGTGCCTGCATGTTCCTGTCCATCCTGCCGACCAGCGTTTTCTGCGCTTTGCTGTGGGGACCCATCACTACCAGTTCCGGGTGCTGCCTTTCGGCCTGTCCTCTGCGCCCAGGGTGTTCACCAAGCTCCTGGCCCCTCTGGTGGGTATTCTTCATTCCAGGGGGCTGCTGGTGTTTCCGTATCTGGATGACTGGTTGATTGTCTCTCCCTCTTTTTCGCAGGCTCTGTCGGATGTGGCCCAGGTGTGTCATCTGCTGGGTTCCTTTGGGTTCCTTATCAACCACCGGAAGTCCTCCCTGGTACCCTCTCAGTCCCTGAAGTTCCTGGGGGCTTTCTTCCGGATGGACCTGGGCATGGTGTTCCACTCCCAGGAGCGCCAGTTGACTTTGTTTCGCCACCGTTCATGGCTTCTTTCCCAGTCGCAGGTGTCTGCCCGTCTCTGGTTGCGGAGTCAGGGGGAGATGGCGTCCACTCTACATCTCCTTCCTTGGGCCAGACTGCATCTGTACCCCCTGTTGCATCATGTCCTGTCTCACTGGGATCCCGCCTCCTTGGACTACGAGACTCTGATCCCTGTCACTCCGGGGATTCGGGTGGATCTCCAGTGGTGGTTGTCTCCTCTCTCCCTTTCCGGGGGGTTCGATCTCCTTCCCCCTCAGTCTGTGGTCGTGTTGTCCACGGATGCGAGTGCATTGGGATGGGGGGCTGTTCTGGGTTCTTCCAAGGGTCAGGGTCGGTGGTCCCGATTCGAGTCCCTCCAGTCCTCGGACTGGAAGGAGTTGAGGGCGGTCTGGCTTGCTCTCCTTTGGTTCGCTCCTCTCCTTCGGGGTCGGGCGATCTCTGTGCAGACCGACAATCAGGTGGTTCGCTCCTATGTGAATCACCTGGGGGGCATGTGTCATTCTCTCTTTCTCCTGTCCCGGGAGATCGGCCTTTGGGCCGAGTGGAATCTGTTGTCTCTGACGGCGGTCTATCTTCCGGGGAAGGAGAATGGGCCTGCGGATACTTTTAAGCAGGGTGTTCCCCTCCTCGGTGTCCCTCTGTCTGTCCCCGGTTCTGTTCGGGCAGATTGTCCTCCGATTCCACCTTCCTTGGCTGGATCTTTTTGCCTCGGAGGATTCCGCCCTTCTTCCTCTGTTTTGCAGCATCATTCCGTCTCCATTGGCTTGGGCGACCGATGCTTTCTTGATTCCTTGGTCGGGGGGTCTGCTGTTTGCCTTCCCTCCCTTTGCCTTAATTCTGAGGGTCCTCCGGAAGATTCGTTTGAATCGGGCGGAGGTTCTCCTGGTGGTTCCAGAGTGGTCTCGGCAGTCCTGGTTTCCCCTTCTGCTGACTTTTGCCGTTTGCCCTCATTGGAGGTTTCCCCTGTGTCCCTCCTCCCTGCGGGCTCCTCTTCTCAGTCTTGCCTCCCTGCGTCGCCTCCGGCTGGGGGTTTGGCTCTTGAGAGGTTGAGTTTGCTGGGTCTGGGTTGCTCGTTAGAGGTTGTCCAGTGTCTTCAGCTTTCCCGGCGTCCTTCCACCTTGAAGTCTTATGCCCGTCACTGGAAGAATTTTTCCACCTGGTGTCTTGGGAGGGGTCTCTCTCCTGCCTCCTGTGAGGCCGTGCGGGTGTTGGACTTCTTACGGGATGGTTTTGTCTTGGGACTGGCGGTATCTTCCCTGCGGGCGCAATGGGCTGCCGTTCTTGCCTTTCGGGGTTCCTCTGTTTCATCTGTCTCCCCGTTGGTGGCTCGCCTTCTGAGGAGTTTCTTGCTTCAACGTCCTGTCTCCCGTTCCCCTGTGCCTCCTTGGGATCTGCCCTTGGTTCTATGGGCTTTGACGGGTCCCCTGTTTGAGCCTTTGGTCTCCGTAGCCCTGAAGTTCCTTTCTGCCAAGGTTATCTTCCTGGTGGCCATTACCTCTGGGCGTAGGGTTGGTGAGATTGGTGCGCTGATGGCTTCTCCCCCCTTCTTGCGCTTCTGCGCTGACAAAGTCGTTCTCCGTCCGAGTCAGTTTTTTCTCCCTAAGGTGATTTCAACTTTTCACTGTCAGGAGGATATTGTTCTCCCTGTGTTTGTTTCGGCTCCTGCCTCTCCTGAGGAGGAGCTTCTCCATTCTTTGGATGTGTTGAGGGCTCTCCGCATCTACTTGGAGCGTACGGCTGGTTTCCGTAAGGTTGATTCCCTGTTCGTCACCTACGGCCTGTCGGGTCTGGGGCTTCGCCCTTCTTTGTCCACCTTGTCTCGTTGGGTCAAGGGCGCAGTGGTTTCTGCTTATGATTCGGCCCAATGTCCCCTGCCTTCTTCTGTTCAGGGTCGGTCGACTCGGAGCGTTTCGTCCTCCTGGGCCATGTTCAGGGGTGCCTCTTTGCGTGACATTTGCAATGCTGCTACGTGGGCTTCTCCCCACACTTTTGTTGCCCATTATCGTCTGGAGTTGGGGATGGCGGCCTCCGCTGCTTTTGGGACTAGTGTCCTGTCTGCAGTGCTTGATTTGTAGTTTTGTACTGTTTACATTGATTAAAATGGACCTGTTTTTCTGACATTTTTCTGGTCTGTTTTTTTCTTACAATCACCATGTGCTTGGGTATGGGCTCACGTATCAGGAATGGGACGGGGAGTCCAGGACGAGGAGGTAATGCCCGGTTACTCGCCGGTAATAACCATTACTCCGAGTCCTGGACTCCCCGTCCCATTCCTGAGCCCTTCCCTCCCTCCCTGGTTTGGGTTTTCTGTGGCTGATTGTATGTGTTTTGTTCTGTTGTCTTTGGTATTTTCAGGATGATTCTTCCGGCACTTCCCCCTTTTGTAGTCACGTGATGGTGACGTCATCCTAGGGGGAAGTGCCAACAGCTCAGCTAGGTAGGGGTTCTGTAGAGCAGACTAGCTGCTCACGTATCAGGAATGGGACTCGTCCAGGATTCGGAGTAATGGTTATTACCGGTGAGTAACCGGGCATTGGCGGACTCGTAGTGGCTCAGCTTTTCAACATGGAAGAATTCTGTAACCCTTTGTATGAGCCCTGTAAATAAATGTACAACTGTCCCTCAGCAGAAAATAGTTTCTTCCCCTTTATGATGTTCGTCTTTTTTCAATGCAACATCATAAAATACTCTCAATCACCAATGTTTATGTCATTTTAAATTATTGTTGACGCGTTCCTTAATGTTGTCATGCAAACTATTATCTTCTGATCCTAACATTTCTGTGAAAGTAAAGGATTTGCAATAATTCTGGGGGTGGGGGCTCAATCTGTGTAATCTGTACAAATCTGCATAATATGATCTATTTTAGACCAAGCTTCTAGAGAAACAGGGGAGGTAACTAATCATTGGTATACATAGAATTTAGCAATGTCAGTAAATATTGTATAGTACGGGAAATCCAAGTGACCAGGTACATACAGGACCTAACAGCTGCTCTGTGTTGCACTGAAACAAGTGACCACATACCTGCTCCAGTGCCCGTTAAACTTGCCTTTTCAGATGAGGTCATGTTACTTTTAGTGTTACTTCTACGCAACCTCTGGGAGCTGTGCAGGGAGGCTTGCAAACGAAGCTGGAACAACTGTAAAATGAAGTCCAAATCTTCTTTAAGATGTAATCAGCCTAGGGAAAAGCCAATAGGTGTCCGAAAAAATGCTGGGTGGGTCGGCAGGAAAATACATTCACGCTTCACAGAAATAATATTACTAACTAACTAACATAACATTATAGTTTGAAATATGCATTTGTATCCTTTGACTTAGGACACTAATTTCATAGGGAATCAGTTAATTTGAGCATCGTGATAAACTTACACATTACTATTACAATATTTTGTAGAACAATCATCTAGCGTAAAATGAATTTCAAATCCGTTATAATTTCAAAACCAAGAACAATTCAGCAACCTTTTCAATTTATTGAACCATTTCAGATGAGAAGGTATTTCCCTAGATTTCCAATTCTGTCAAATTAGGGAGCGAGCGACCATACATAAAATGAATAGGAAGGCCTTTTCGGGTTCGGATAGAACTCGAAAATTTGAGGAAGTTTACGCTAGGAGGGTAGAAGCTACCAAAAATTTCGAAAGTTTTTTAATGAACTGAAAGAGTTTAAAGAGAGATCATAGTACCAGGGCTGGCAAATTATTGTAGCAACTTTTTATTAAATTGCACTAGCACTTTTTTCTTATTGCACTTTAACAGCACCATCACTTTTTTTCCGGCACTTTATAGAATGTATTTTGCACCTTGGTCAAGGTTGTGAGAAAATGCACCAGTCACAAAAAAAAAAGTATTGTGTTTACGTTGGTTTTAGGCGATAAGATGGCACCAGCACTTTATTTGTATTGTAATTTAGATGTAATAGGAATTTTTCTTATTGCTACTGTGTTCTAGGATAATTTTGCACTGGTTTTATGAATGAGAGCATAATTAGCTGCTTTAGTTTTAGCTCTTTGTCATTTTCTATTATGCACTGTGAGGCTGTCATTTTGATTTTTGACACTGGTTTTAATGTTAGTGAAATTTTTTTTAGTACACCATGTATTTCATGAACCTAATGCTCTGCTCAATAAAAATTCTTTATAAAAAAAAAAAATTCAGCAACCCTGCTCTTTCTAGATAAACACAAGCAGGGACTACAGGACAGTAAGATGCTGACTCGAGATAGAACAAGTAGTACGGGAATGGAGAGGATGTGGCGCAGCAGACAGAGCTACAATCTACCACTCCGATCAAGGATTTTCCAATAACGGCTCCGTCTGTGCATCAGAGCCATCATAAATAAGTGTTTACAGTGAAAACCAGGTGACATAGTACACAAGCAGGAATGTGGAAGCAACCATTGATGGAGGGAGCAAGCAGCAGTGATAAGAAAAGTGAGGAGGTGCTGACGAGTAACAAAGAAGGAGGAGGGCGGGGAGACTGGAAAGCATGACGAGGCAGCGCAAGGACACTAATCAAACAAAATACTTAGGATGCGCGCGACCGGTGATCTAAAATGGCCGCGCCTTAGGGAGCTCCGACATAACGAGCGGTGCTCGCAAACGAAGGGCAGTTTTTCGGCGGCGGTTACTGGAATAATTTGCAGATTCCAATGTCGGAACCATCATGCCTTCCCTGTGTGCATTTTCGCCCGTTAAAACGGCCTTATGAGTGAGTTTTTAGTCATTTACTACTCCTCTCGAATTGCGGCCGCCATTTTTTTTTCTTCCACGCAGTGTTTTTTTCTTCTCCGTTTCTTCTCCTCATTGCTGTTTTTTTGACGCCAGACTTTCGCTGCATATCCTTTCTTTAAACAAGCATTGCTCTAATTCTACTTTGCCCTCATGGTATTGGAATTTTCTACGCTGAATAACTTTCGATTTTAATGCTGGCGGCCTATCTCAAGTGCACTTCCTGAATGGAAATTTATGTCAATATTTCCTCAAGTTTGGGTCTCTAAACCAACAGCAGCTGTTTCTACCTTCGCCTACCCTTTGCTATAAACACAAATTCCTTGGCAATCTTCTCACCAGTGATAACTTTGGCGGTTGTTGCTACTACTTGGTTCCTGTTGTATATTTCTTGCCATTGCCTTGGGCTTATTTATCCAAAATGGAGTCCTCTTACAATGCTAAAGTGCATAGCAATGCTTCTAGCTTACGTAAAGATCCTGCAACTGGCAAGCGTCTTAAAAAGGACCCTCCATCTCCATCAAAATCTCCCCTCCCTGTTACATTAGAAAACATTATGGAGGAACTACGTCTTATTCACCCTTTTATGACAGACTCAGCCACGACTTTACAGAGGTTAGACGATAAATGGTCAAGTCTAGATATGAGGCTAACGGACGTGGAGCAAAGGGTCAGTGATGCTCAGGATGCTGTTGCCAAGGTTGCCAGTCTGACCAAGGAGGTTGATCAACTCAAGAAAAACTCCGAGGACTTGGAAAATCGTAACCGACGTAATAATCTTCGAATTTATGGTATTCCAGCGGAATCTGAAGGATCAGACATCATTCAATGTTTGAAAACTCAAGTCCTTCCTATCCCTGGTATTCCTAAGCACCTAGATGTTAATATTCAACAAGCTCACCATCTAGGTCCAACGAACTCTTCTTCCACTTCAAAGCCTAGAGGGATCATTGCATATTTTCTCTTATATTCAGATCTCTTGACGATCCTTCAGAATGCCAAACAACATCAGCAACTACTATGGTCTGGACATAAGGTGTTTTTCACTCAGGATGTTTCCAAAGCAACTGCTGCTCGACGGAAAGAATTCCTGGATTTGAGACCTACGCTTCGCTCATTGAATGCCCAATATGGTCTCATACACCCATGCTTCTGCAAAGTAACTTATAAGGAACGCACTTTCAGCTTTGACGATCCGGCTGACCTTCGGAAATTCATTCACACTCATAAAGATGAACACATGGAACTCAGCAAACCTTAGTTCTTCTGTGGTTTTATTTGTTGTCTGATTCTGTTATTTTGTTGTTCTTTTCACTTCTTCTTATGTGGTAACATCTTTTTATTATCTCTTCATGTTATAGGTTCCCTTTGTGCATTTGTAATGCGTATTTCCCTTCTTCGTGCTATCATGATGTTTGTACTGTTCAACCCAGCTTGCTTCCATTCCTTCCTATTCATTGGTAAGTTCTCTTCACATGTTCTTCTTGATCGCAATTAGTCATTTGTTCTTCCTCTTTCTACTATTTTTGATCTTTTTCCCTCAACATGATGATTGTGGCTTCTTTTGCTATTTTTGTCTCCTGCTCGTGCGGTAATCTGGTCATTGCCGCCCACCTCTCATTCCACTGTTTTTCGCTTGCATGTTTTTTGTGACTGAAGCCATTTGGCTTTTTGTCATCTTTTTTTGCTTTCATTTTTTGAGGGACTCATTCCCACTCCTTTTCTTCTTTTTTTCTATGTCTACCCTTTCCCCCTTTTCTACCTTTTTTTTTCTTTCCTCTCTTTATTCCTGGACTTTTTCTTCGCCCGCTTTATCACGTCCTCCTCTTTTCTTCTGGTAACTCCTCCACTGTTCAATTATTTTTTGCTTCTTATGGTGCATATACAGATAGATTTGTTCACTACTTGCACCTCTTCCGTTCTTACACACTCCTTAATCATTCTTTCCTGCTTTCTTATTCATTATCTACTGACTTCTTATATTCTCCTAATTTTTTGCTTAATCTCTCCCTCTACATTTAAATGAATGGTTTAAGAATAATTTCTTGGAATGTTAAAGGACTTCGGAATCCGATTAAAAAACAACGTGTCCTTTCTCATTTAGCGAGATTGAAATGTCAAGTTCCTTTATTGCAAGAAACACATTTATCTTTGCAAGATTTGTCTTCATTGCGTAAACAATGGGTGGGAGCACTTTTCTGCTCCCCAGCTGTTACTAACAAAAATGGTGTTATTATATTATTTCACAAATCTTTAAATGTTCAATTGTTGAATGAATCATATGATACTGAAGGCAGATGGTTGTTTTTAGATTGTACTGTTAACAATGTTAAGCTCTCTTTTTGCAATGTCTATTGTCCTAATGGTGTTAATCCCACCTTTTGGAATAAGTTTTCTTCGCTTTTCTCCTCACACGACGCTGACGATTTGATTTTAGGGGGTGACTGTAACCAGCTAATGGACCCCTTTCTGAACAGGAAATCACAAACCAAGTACATCCCTAACAAGATGCAAAAATCCTTTCATAAGGCAATTTCTTCCAGAGGCCTTATCGATTCATGGAGGATATCCTGCCCTGACTCTCTTGAATTCTCCTTTTTCTCTCCAGTTCACGCCTCGCACTCACGTATTGGCTATATTTTTCTCGCCCATCATGCTTTTCAGTTCATGACTAACTCAGAAATAAGCTCTATTCTCATTTCTGATCACGCCCCTGTTATTTTGGACATGGATTATCCTTCTCCTACTCCCTCTTCCAGGCGCTGGCGTTTTAATAACTCTCTCCTCCTAGACTCTCTGTTTGTTGAACACTTTTCCTCGTTTATGGGTGAATTTTTTCATACTAACCTTCACTCCACCTCTGAATTTCATTTTATCTGGGATGCTTTTAAAGCTGGCGCTAGAGGTTGTATTATTGATATTGTATCTCGTAAAAAGAAAAAAGCCATAGCTCATTCTACTCAAATTCTTAAGCAAGTTAAACATCTGGAACACCTCTATTTCACTACTAATTCTCCTGATACATTGTCCTCTCTTATTAAAGCTAAAATGCAGTACAACAAACACTCCTGGGACTCTGCTTCTAATAATCTTCTTAAATTTAACACTAAAATGTACGGTGGGGGAAATAAGGATGGTAAATCACTTGCAAACTATCTCAAAATTAAGAAGCAAAAAAACAAAATTGTATCTATTACTGACTCACATGGTATTAAGCAATCTTCTGATGCCAAAATCCGTGAATGCTTTGTCCAATATTATTCCACTCTCTATACTCCAGAATCCGATCCCTCTACAGCACAAATTGATTCTTTCTTTCAATCCATCCCTAAATCTTCTGATAATGTCGTGGATCTTTCCTCCCTGGACGTTCCTATCTATTCTATTCTATTCTATTCTATATTTTTGGTAAAGCGCAAAACAGCTGCCCCGGCGTTGAGGCGTCCCGGCACTAAAAAAGTCACAAACCCTAACCTGAAAGTGAGAAGTGAAGGGAGATTTAAGGGGAGGGGAATAGGTAAGTTTTAATAGCTTTCCGGAAAGCAGGTAGGCTTTCTATGGAGCGAATGTTTAGTGGTAGATCGTTCCATAGCTTGGCTCCCAAAACCCTAAAGGAGCGGCCGCCCATGCGGCAGAGTTTTATGCGAGGGACGCACAGAAGGTGTTGGTTGGAAGATCGCAGGTTGCGTGATGGAGCGTAGGGGGTGAGAAGAGGTCGTAGCAATATAGGATTACCATGTTTGAGAATTTTAAAAGTCATGATGAGGGTTTTGAATTTAATTCTGGAATCAACAGGTAACCAGTGTAATTTGCGAATTGTGGCTCTGGCCAAGCATCTGCGAGGAAGGCCGACAAGGGCTCTAGCCGCAGAGTTTTGCACACGTTGCAGTCATGCTATCTCTCCTTTGTTGGCGCCTAGGAGGAGTACATTGGCGTAATCCAAACGCGAGAGGATGGTTGCTTGGATGATAAGCTGGCGGACTTTAGCATCAAAGAAGCCCAGTATATGGCTAAGATTCCTCAGCAAGCCGATACAAGTGCCAGCGACTTTTTTGGTATGGGTCTGATAGTTGAGTGAGGCATCCATCCACACTCCTAGATTTTTAACTAGGGATTTGGGAGGTGGAATGGTGCCTAGGGAAGACGGCCACCAGTGCTCATTCCAATGGCTGGTGTTTTTACCAAGGAGTAGCACTTCTGTTTTTCCAGCATTAAGCTGTAAACAGTTGTCCGTCATCCATTGGGCTACTGCGGAGAGACCGTTCTTAAATCTGGAGGCTGAAATGGACGGGCCTTCCGTGAGAGTGATGGCCAACTGTGTGTCGTCGGCGTACGACATCAGTGTCAGGCCCCACTCTTTGGCCACTGTCGCTAGAGGTTGCACATATAGATTAAAAAGGGATGGGCTCAGCGCAGAGCCCTGCGGAACTCCCTGTGCAATGGGATGAGATTTAGATAAGAAAGGGGGTGCTGAGACCCGGAAGGATCTATCCTTAAGGAAAGAGTGGAACCACTTTAAGGCAAGGCCAGATACTCCGAATGTCTCCAGACGATCAAGAAGAATGTCATGGGACACCGTATCAAAGGCCGCACTGAGATCGAGAAGAATCAGTGCAGCACTTTGACCGGCATCTAAGATCGCCCAGAGGTACTCGGTGGTGGCCAGGAGAGCAGACTCCGTGCTATGGCCCGGTCTGAACCCATTTTGAGATGGGTCCAGGATGTTGTTCTGAACCATATGTTGGGACAGGGTGCTGTTAACATGAGCTTCAGCTAGTTTAGACAGCCATTGAAGCAGCGAGATCGGTCGGAAATTTCCCGGTTTAGATGGATCTAGGGAGGGTTTCTTGATGATGGGTGAAACCCACGCTTGCTTCCAGGCAGAAGGTACACTAGCTGAAGAGAAAGAAAGATTCAGAACAGAGGCCAGAGAAGGTAGAAAAAAGTCAAGTGACTCCAAGAATTGAGCCGGACGCATGGGGTCTGACGGGGAGCCAGTTTTGACTTTGCGACACAAGTTAGTGAGGTTGTCAAAGGAAATTGCTGGAATGTGGGTCATAATAGTGTGGTTAGGGAGGAGGTTAGTGCATTTAGCAAGGTTTGGGGAGTGCTGAGGGAAGGAGCTGTAGATCTTTTGTACCTTGTCAACAAAGAACGTAGCGAGCTCCTCACATTGTTGCGCAGAGGAGATATTGGGGGAGGGGGATTTACAGCTCTGTAGTTCTTGGACAAGTTTAAAGACTTCTTCGGCAGGAGTGGGGCTCGAGTTGATTTTATCTGCATAGAAGGCGGTTCGTGCACCACGGATGGCTTTGTGGTACATTTTTTGTTTTAATAGATAATTACTTTTGTCTTCGTTGTTATAATCTCTTCTCCAAAGACGCTCAGCTCTTTTACAATCTTTGCGCATGGCTGTGAGGGTGTCATTATACCATGGATTGGACGGTGTGCTGCGTCCTTTAGTCCATTTCGCCGGAATAAGAGTATCTAGTCCTCCCGTAATCCAGTCATGGAACGTGCTATAGATTAAGTTGATTGATCTCAGAGAAAGAAATACTCAACGCTATTACTCTTTTACCCAAAGACAAAACACCAGGCCCTGATGGCTTCACAATAAGTTTTTATCTTCATGTCAAAACTGTTTTAATACCACATTTACTTTCTTTGATTCAATTCTTTCTGGCTAAGGGAGAATCACAGGGTTCTTTTACTCAAGCCATGCTCTGTCTCATTCCCAAAAAAGACAAAGATCCCTCCCTCTGTAAAAATTATCGGCCCATATCCCTTATTAATACAGATTGTAAAATATATTCGAAGATTTTAGCCTTACGGATTAACCAAATTATTCCCGATCTCATCAACATATATCAGTCTGGATTTTTTAAAGGTAGATCCATTACGGATAATTCGAGAACCTTCCTTAATATTATACACCTTGCCTCTAAAATGGATTCCCCTATTGCGGCTATTACACTGGATGCCGAGAAGGCTTTTGATCGGGTTAACTGGGACTTTATGTTTGGTGCATTAAGATGGCATGGTTTCAGTCCTCCTATTATTAGTCACATTCAATTGCCTTATTCTGATCCTTCTACTTCTATTTGGGTAAATGGTTCGCAATTTGATTATTTTTCTCTCCGTAGGGGTACCAGGCAGGGGTGTCCCCTTTCGCCCCTTCTTTTCGTTCTTGCTCTAGAACCGTTTTTAGAAAAAATACGTTGTTCTTCTTCTTACACAGGTTTTGTTTATAAAAATGTTGAGATTAAATACACAGCTTATGCAGATGACATTATGCTTTATATTTCTAATCCACTCACTTCTTTGCCTTCTCTGTTTTCTTTGTTACAGGATTATTCTTCAGTCTCAGGTTACAAATTAAATATAGCTAAATCCGAAGTTTTACCACTCAATAAGTTTTGTCTTTCTCATCTCTTTTATGGATCTGGTTTTGAACGGAACCCTACTAGTATTAAATGTCTTGGTATTCTATATGCTAACACCATCAGAGAAACTATTAAAATTAATCACAAAGATGTGCTTAAAAAACTTTCTTCCCTTATAACTGGTTGGTCTCCTCTTTTTTTATCTTGGTGGGGGAGACTTGCAACTATCAAAATGATGTTACTCCCTATTGTTAATTTCTATCTTTCTATGCTTCCTATTTCTCTCCCGCATTATTTTTTTAAATCCATTAATAGTTTACTAAATACATTTCTATTGAATAATCGTATAGCTCGATTGTCTCTCTCTCGCCTTCAACAACCCAAAAACTTGGGTGGCGTAAACTTCCCTAACATCTCACGTTTTCACTCTTCCTTTACTCTTAAGCAAATATGGTCTTTTTTGGGTGATAATGGCTCCTCTCCCACAACCTCATGGAGTCCTTTAGAACTCAAGCAACTTGCCCCTTTTTCATTTCTTATTGCTACTCGTCTTACTCACCCTCCGATACGATTCCTTGCCCCCACTCTTAAATATTCTAAAGTACTTGCTCTATCTTTCTTTCGCTCTTTTCTCTCACATGCTGACCTTGACTCTCTTACACCCATATGGTATAACAAGTCCCTTAAAATTAACAATTAAGCGCTTTTTGGAAAGAATGGATTGATAAAGGCATTACAACTTATTCTCAACTACTTCATGACAACGCTCTGATAAACTTCTCTCACATTCGTGACACCTTTCACAACTCCAACACACATTCTTCTCAATATCCTCTGCTCAAGCATCTTTTAACTGACTTTATTTCACAACAAATTTTGTTGTCTACCTCTCCCCCTCCTCTCCTCCATCAACGAGATTTTTCACTCCCTCTCAAAGCTGCTGCAATTTAGAAAATCCTTTCTCAACCTGACACTACTAGGACTAAAACTAAACTTGAGTTACTTTGGGAACAAGACCTAGCTCAAGAATTTTCCTTGCAGTTATGGGATAATATATGGTCTAAACTACACACAGTCCCCCGATCAGCTAGCACTACACAGACTTGTTACTTTTTTTACAACAGACTTTTTTTACCCCTTCTGACTTACACAAATTTAAGTTACTTGGTTCTAAAACGTGTTGGTCCTGCTCTCATGAAAATGCTGATTTTTTACACATTTTTTTTTATTGTCCATTAGTTAAATCCCTCTGGTCACAAATTTAGTTACAATTGATCAAAATCTTAACTACTGATGTTCCTTTTCAAATTGTACATATTTTCTTAGGTGGCTCATCACCCATTTGGGATGTTCACTGTAATGTTCGTAAGTTTATAGATCTTTTTATAGCAATTTCTTTTCAGGTTATAACCACTAACTGGAAAGATACTTCTAAGATATCTTATAATGCCTGGTGGAATTTATTATGTCATCATCATAGGCTTGACCGAGCCTTTGCCACCATGACTTCTTTATTGATTAAGAGAGACTTAATATGGATGCCTTTGACTGACTTCCTTTCCAGAGGTTGTCCCATCTTGAGATTTTTTTTTCTTTGTATGTTCATAGGTTTATTGTGCACCTGCAGTCTTGTTTTATATAAATAGAATTGCTTACAATTGCATTACATTTTAATATATGAGCTTATTTTATAGGCTGTTCCCTTTCTCTCTCTTTCTTATCTCTTCTTTTTTTTCTCTTTCTTTTCTTTCCCTTTTCTTTCTCTCTTCCCCTCACTATTTCTCTCTTCAACAAAACCCCCTTTAAAAGCTTTTTCCCTTAGTAAAGCTCATTTACCCCCTTTGGGGTTGTTTTTTCAGATGTTCTACTTTCACAAATGTATCTCTTTTTGCTGCCTTTTTACTTCTGCACTGATGTTTTACATTGTGTACTCTCTTTAATAAAGCTATTTAAACTTTAAAAAAAAATACATAGGTACTTGGTCCGTGTGCCAGAGAGATAAATGGAAGTGGCGTGAGCAATATGGTGGCCAATTAGGAGACAGCCAAGAAGAGTGAAAATAAAGCCACCAAATAGTAAATAATGGGCGGGCTCCAAGCCCTATACTGTATACAACACCCCTCACAGCAACAGTGTAGGAGTACTGTCAGGCGAGACCTAAAAAGGAAGGTTAGGACCTCCCAGGTTTAAATGGCAGTTTAAAACAGCACACACAGGGGACAATGGCAGGCATGTGTCATGTTTGAAGCGCTACCTACGTGTGGGGTACAAACATGCTGCAAGCCCACTCACAGCATGTAAGTTACAGGCCCTGGGCACAGACAGTGCCACTTTACCAGAGACTTACAAATAAAATAATGTTGCCATTTGGGTATAAGCCAATTCTACCATGGTGTGAGAGAGCACACACACTTTAGCACTGGTTAGCAATGGTAAAGTGTGCAGAGTTCTAAAGCCAGCAAAAATTAAATGAGCAAACAGGAGGGTTGAAGGCAAAAAGATAGGGGGTAAACCAATGATGCCACGTCTACCATGAGGCATAAAACATTTGACTAATAAAACTCTCCCAGATATGGTCTAGAACTCCCATAGCACGACAGCCACAATCAGAATCAAAAAACACACAGTAGACACTTGTGGACCACTTTTGAGACCTTGAAAGCTCGGCGGAGGTGGTTGTGAATTTGAAAGACCCTACCGCTGCCTTGACTATTAACATGCCTAACTCGCTTATGTGGGACCACTGTCATCATTATGTATTTCACTTTCTGGCATACGGAAATACAAATGTTTATCTTTTTGGTACCCAAAGAGTACATGTGCAGTAAATACAAGCGGTTATGTAAGACAGCACAGGTATGTAACAAAATCAAGGCATAATGCATCTAAATCTAGCTTTCTTCTCCTGAGCTTCATCATTAAAAGCATGATGTTCTGTCGGGCAGGGCAGCTTTTTGCCTGTTCACATCCCATCGCTGGATACGTGAAGAAATATCACACCTTTCTGTCTAGGATTTTCAGTTTTGCTTGAAAAAGCAGCATGTATTTCAATACCAAAGATTTGAGCGTGCACTTGACCTTAATACATGGACTCTGCTCCTATTGCATTGTCAACAAATGCTACCTGCATGGACTGTTTAATGCCAAAACATATATCTCTTAAGCATTAAGGGCCCGATGTAGGTAGCCAAATACCGGTCGGTAACGGCCGAAAATCGGTAATTTCGGCCATTACCGACCGGTATAAGTGCATCGAGATGTATGTCACCAAAAACGTACCGAATCGGTAAATACCAGTCGGTAAAACACCGAATCGGTATTACACGAATCGGAATTTACCGAATACATATTCTACAAATCGGTAAATAAGAAATGGTAAAATACCAAATTCATAGAGGAAGAGGTGTGGCGCCGTGGCCAGGGCGACTGACTCCGGAATCTGGGGATCACGGTTCAATCCCCGGTGCCGGTGGCAGATTAGCTCAGCACCATGTGACTCTGGGCAATAGCTTGCTTAATCTTCCCGATGGCCCCCAGCGCCTAGAGACCCTCACGGGTGATTGTCGCGCTTTACAAATGTGGATTATTATTATTATATTTACCGAGTCGGTATATAAGAAGTGGTAAAAAAGGCCAGTTGAGATGTAGCAAAGTCAGGAAATACCGAATTTCATGAAATTCGGTATTTAAGAGTCGGTATTTACCATGGATTGGAAGCAGGTGGAAACCAGGAACAGGATATATAAGATAAGAAGGTCCCAAAATGCAACTGTGCACCCACAATGGCGGTTTTCTACGTTATTGCAAGGCGGCTATGGATACAGGCAGCAGGAGAGAGGGTCTGGCTAAGGGAGGAGCAGGTATATAGGCAGAGGATCACCCTCTTCCAACTCACTGAAGCAGAGATCCTGCAAAGGTACCGACTCCACCCCAGAACCATCCTGGACTTGATCAGGGACCTCCACCCATATCTGGAACACCCAACCCCAAGAGCACACGCCATCCCACCCCATGTACAGGTGCTGTGCTGCCTACACCTTCTTGCCTCTGGGAGCTACCAGCACGTGATAGCCTCAGTAGGTGGAGTGTCCCAGAGCTGCCTGTCATGCTTTTTCAGAAAATTCCTTGACGCCATGATGCAGAGGATGGAACACTACATTGAGTTCCCTGAGACACCTGCAGAACTAGCAAGGACAAAAACCGATTTCTATCAACTTGCACAGTTCCCGCACATCATCGGCTGTATCGATGGGACGCACATCCCACTATGCCCACCTGCAGCAACTGAACACATATACAGAAACCGGAAGTCCACACATTCAATCAATGTGCAGGTGATCTGCAACGCTAGCAACATGATAACGGACATTGTAGCCAAATATCCTGGGAGTACCCACGACTCCTACATATTCACCAACAGTGGGATATACAGACGCCTTGTGGCTGGTGATTTTGGTGATGGATACCTGCTGGGTAAGTATGTGTGAGACACCCTGATAGTTCATGCAGAAGGCGCATTCCTGAGTATGTGACTAATCAAAATATCCTTTCCCATCCAGGTGACAGTGCATATGCCCTGCGGTAATTTGTGCTCACCCCCTACCTGAACCCATCCACCAGGAGTGAAAGGCGTTATAACGTGGCACACAGAACAACACGTTGCGTGGTGGAACGTACATTTGGACTGCTGAAAAGTAGATTTAGGTGCCTCCATAAGAGTGGAGGTGCACGTCAGATACTTCTAATAGAGCGATGACACACAGGCATGTCCATTTATTTGAACACTAACTTTAATATGCACTACTGCACCATCCAAAAGAACATATATCAAAATAATGCACATTGCACAATGGTTGGCCAAAGTTCACTTGACTGTGACCTGTCCTGTGTTCATTATGTCTCTCAATATTTGCGCGTACGCATGATGTTTTGCGAGCCACGGGGCTGGGGATCTACATGCGCAGTCGTGCTGGTGTCATCAGCATGGAGTCTGCTGCTCCTACGAATGTCCTGAACAGGCGTGCTGGACCCACTCCTGCTCGTTGACTCCTCAGTGTCCCCAACACCCATGTTGCCACCTGTGGCTGTCTGCTGTGTCAGCATTACCTCCATTGCAGAGGTCACCCTCCCCATCCCCCGGGACAAGTCACTGCAGCAGTGTACAATGTCAGTCTGCATGTTTACAGAGCGGCGACACAGCAGTGTGGTAGAAGTTGCCAACCGGTTAATAGACTGATTCAGCAGCCTCACCTCGCGCCTATACCTGCGCCTCTCTTGGTGGTCACTTTCAAGCCTGTCACAGAGGGTGCCCATGGGCACCCCCATGTCCCTCACCCCCTCCGCCATGGACTCCATTCCTTTGCCCATTGCCTCCATTCCTTTGCCCATGGCCTCCATTCCCTTTGCCATGGCCCCTATCCCCCGATCGATGTCCAACATCCTGGTGTTCAGGATGCCCACCTGTCTGTGCACTGCCATGATGGCTTTGGCCTGCATACGCTGGACCTTAACCATTGTGGCTTCCAGCCCAGCAAAGACCCCCTGCACATTCTGCCCCTCATCCTGCTCTCGTGCCCTACGGCCACGGTCACTTGCACGGCCAGATCCCATTGACCCAAGTTGTCCTGCGTGGCCAGCCAGTGGTGGTGTGCTAGGTCTGGGAGCCTCTACCACTTCCTCATCGGAGCTCTCCAGGATCCTTAAAGGTGGTACGTCCTGCCTCCTTGGCCTCACATGCACAGGGGACCCTGAGCTGGGAGTTGTGGCTTCTGCAGGTGCTGGCGGAGTCTGTGTCTCGAACAGCAGGGGCGACAGTGGCTGTGCAGTTGTGTCTTGCTCCATTGCTGTGGGTGCGTGGGGTGTGGTTGTATCCTCAGGGACAGTGCTAGGTCCAGCTGTGTCTGTGGCCTTCTCCCTCGCAGCCGTTGTGGTTGCACTAGACTCTCCTCCCGGCGCTGCTCTGCGCGATGACTCTCATGTGAACAGACATGGACATTGATCAGCTGGTGGTGATCCTCAGATCACACCACCTTTTCTTCATGTCGTCGATTTCGCGATGAGTCACTCCTAGGGCATTGACCTTGCTCTGGATTGCCAGCCAGGTGTTCCTCTTAACAGACTCAGCTACTTGCAGAGACTGTCTCCCAAACAGCTGGCTGTAGTGCTGCACAACCTCCTCCACCAGCACCTGGAGCTCTGTTGGGCTGAGTTTCACCTTCCTCTTTCTGTCCTCTCCATCCATTTGTGCCTCCTGGGACTGCATGCTGTTTCTATGCTGCTCTCAGTGCAGGCTGCTCGTCTGTCTCCCCTCCAGCTCTCTCTGCAGTTCTGTTGCTCTGCACCTGCATGGGTGTGGCCACCTCCAGGTACTGGGGTGTGGTACTTGCATCTGATTGGTTGATCTCTCAGATGCTTTGTTGTGGGGTGTGGTGGGTGTCCCTGATTGGTTCACAGGCTCACATTTCATGTATTTGAATTTTCGAGATCGGATTTTACCGATTCGGATTTTACAGATTCGGTATTTACCGATTCGGTAAATACCGATTCGGTGTCTCCCATTCATTCCTATGGGACTGGAGGGCCATACGGTTGTATGGGTGTTACCGACTCGGATATTACCGAATCGGTAAGTACCGATTCGGTATTTACCGAGTTTGGATACCGATTGATACCGATACGGTATTTTTTACCGGATGTTTACCTACATTTGGGTTTCCGGTTCATAAATACCGATTTGGTATGAGTCGGTATTTACGAACCGATAAAAATAAATTACCTACATCGGGCCCTTAATCTTGAACGTGTGCATACATCAATATTGCTCTTCTGGGTGATTAGAAATGACATGCTCTGATTATTATACCACACCAGAAGATTAACCAGCACATATAACTCTTATTAAATAACTATTTTGGAACATCTACAATTTAGATTTCTGTGCAAAAATCTCAGTTTTGGGAAAGGCGCTATAGGTTTATATATTAGTGTGAGCAAATGTGATACATAATTCAACAAAAATATATAACAATGTTTTTTTTAAAATAAATTACCAGAGAGCAGTGTTTGTGGTTTTCAATAAACCAGTCTAAATTTTTTAAACCAAAAAGAACATAGATGAGTTGGTTTCTTCGAAGTTTCCTTTATTTATCGGAAATGAGGATTATATTCTGGTTTCACTTAAATTTTTTTTTGCCCAGAGGATGGGGTTACTTGTTTTGTTGCACCAATTTAAGGAAGTTGGTGTGTTTCGATGCTGCATTCACTTTGAAGGGTCTCATCGATAGAAAGACTAACAGGCATGATGAGCTAGCTCTACTGAATTAGGAAATGAGTCATTCTATTCACTGTTTCATTATAACTAAATATGCAAAACATAATCACTTAAGTGCCAGTCAATGTCGCAATCCTGAGTTTTGTTTGAGAGAGTTGGGGGCAAAAGATGTATTTGCTGGAATAGTAATTAAAAACAAATTGAACACGGTGTTCAAAGATCGCAAGGACAAATTCATTAAGCTGCACAATGTAAGTGCTCATGTCTGAGCAATTTCATTAGTTAATCTTGTATGTTCGGGCATTGTACAATTGGGTAGAGTAGATCTGGGATCAGACTTGAGCTGGGAGGACCACTGTGATGGCAATGTGGCGTATGTTCACGTACAGTGGCGGCTGGTGACATTTGAAAGTGGTAGGGCGTAAAATGTCTGGATGAGTGACCTGTGGTGAGCGAGCTGGCGTAGGGAGTGAGCCCAACTGTCATAAGGGAAACGGGAGATTTCTCCCCCGAGACAATTGTGAAAAAAGAGTGGACAAATGGTGCATTTTCAAGCAAATTTGAGAGAGCAAGTAAGTTAATAAGGTAGTCGTGAAAGTATAGTTAGGACATCAATAGAGACATATTATATGATACTAATATAGGTAACTGCTTATTCAGTATAACCAGCGAACTCCATAACAGACTTTGAGATAACCTTGCTGAGCAACTTCTGCTCAGATTCCGTTATGTTTGTTGCAGCCTGCTGGGCCCTTTCCGATGGTGCACCTTGAAAACAGATCCTGACAACCAATGCTGCACACGTTCATGTTTGGAGCACTACTTTCCGACACTCGATTCTCCGATGTTGCAGGGTCGGGCACTAGCAATGTCCAATAGTGAGTGGTGAATGCCACTCTGCTGCTTTGGGTTATGCGTGCTGGGCCATGGCTGATTTACTGCGCAGCGGGATAATTAGGGGACAATCACATGATGCTCAATTAACAATAACTCTGTAGAAAGACAGCTACAAGGGCTATCCTTTGTCTGCGTTTCCGTCCTGTGGTAAAGAGATGGAGACGTGCAGACTGTTCCAGGCCACCTGTCCCATCACGGTACCCGGCCACCTCATTCCACCCAGAAGGATCCACACTCCATTTACTGCATTCTCAGTCTAACGTATATGCAGCTAATATTAGTGCTCTGCAGACTGCAAGAATATCATGCTCACTAGCGACTGAAATTGAAATAGTTAAAACATAACATTTTCCTAATATCTTCAGAAACCAAGATATTACAAAATCGCCGCACAGGATAATATTATTGCAGCCTTCCGTTCCCATAGGGAGAGCAAACATAGGCATCACTACGGCACTATTTTAGCAGAGGCAAAAAAAGACAGCTGCTGCCGATCTCGGTGTGTCCAGACCTGTCACTATGTGCTATTAACCATAGCATTGCAAGGCTGTGAAGTGCACTTTGCACAGTAAATACCCACATTATCCAGAGTGATGAGGAGAGCCGTGTGTATAGTACTTCATGGAGAGCCTCCTGGAGTCCTTGGGAACGGACAGATTAATGTATCTGCCTCTGTGCAATGGAAGGTGCCTTGTGCACCAGTGTGACTGTGCCTAGCTGCAACCTGGCCTTTTTGTACATATAATCCTGCTGACTGCTTGTGCGCCATGCGCTCCTACCCCGGTTGCAGTTGCGGCCTGCATTACAGGCAGGTTGAATTTGAAATTGGGTTGTCGCGCCACGGTGGGATGGACGGAGGGGTTTAATGGAAAAAAATATATAAAATAAAACTTACCGTCCTGCGCCATCTTCTGGATGGGTCCGGACTCCCGCCGTCTGACTCGTGCGATTTTCAATTCCAAGTCGGCCGGCTGCAGCTCTCCTCGCATCATCAGGAAAGGCAGCCTCCCTCCCTCCCCTCTGCCAATCAGAACTGGTGAGGCGAGTCTGAGCGCGCCCCACCTGGGCCATTTTCTCTATGTAGGCTGCTGCAGAAACAATTTATATTTACAAGTACATCAAAAAACAAACTTGAAGAAAAATCACTACAACGGAAAGACACCCACATACATTCAATCCAACCCTTTGTTCATAACCTCACTCACTCACACCCATTCAACCCACAGAATTTATGGAATTAACAAGGGCATATTATCAAGCCCACTATCGCCGTTTTATCAGTAGTTTCCTGCCGATAAAACTGTCATAATTTTAACACCGGTCCTTGATAATATGCCCCATAGTGCTAAAAATGTAGCAAAAAAGCTTTGTTTCATAACATTGCATGTAACTTTGTCAAACGCAGAGGCAGAAAAATGAAAGGAGAACTATAATTTCTCAATATTTTTGGTATTTGAGATTCAAAACAAAAATTGGAGTGTCACAGCATGCAAGACATATAAACTCAAAACCACAAAATGATGTTAGACTCTTGACTCTATCAAGCAGCAAAACTTTGAAATTGTGGCCGAAAGACAAAATATTGCTGAAACCTGAATTTTAAAAAGTATATGAAAACAAAAGGAATATTCATGTACTCATGGTTTCGCACTTCAATAATAAAAACAGCAAATAGATTGTAGAGAAATGAGGGTACATAAGAGAGAAACAATTAATATGCACCAAGCATCCACTAATATTGAAAGCAACACCAATGGTAAACCAGAAATATTAGAGGGAACAATAAAAAAAGATGCCATGACTTTATACTCATGACAGATAAGAGAAAGGAGGAGGTAAGCCACTGTACATCCTCCTGGGAAGACCAAATTACCATGAGTATGGCACCTGCAGTTGGAAAACGCAATCCAGTATTCATACCCTGAGACAAACATCCAAAAGTCACACTTGGATAGTCACAGAATTCCTGTGTAAGTGCTAGAGGGAGGCAAGATCATCCTTATGGAAGAGGAAGCCTCACACACAAAATCTTGTCATGTTTCATCATTGGCAACCTCTCCCCACCCTGGTAGGATGGTGCCTCCAGGGCACGCTCGACCTCTTGTTGGACTTGGCACAGGAGGGTGCTGTTATCTAAAAGGTACTGGATTATAAGAAATCCAGATCAATGAGTTAAAAATACCTCAATGTATCTCAGATGTTTTCCTTTCTTGATTGGTACATTAGGTAAGGTTAAAAACTAGTGGGGCACTAGTATGAGAGCAATGACTCACACCACCGTAAGAGTGAGGCCAACATGTTTCTGTCCAACCATACGGGTCTGGGGCATTCCTCAGTGCAAAGGATCCCTAAATACCTCTTGGAGGACTATTTTGCTGGATTCTTAGTGAGGTGGAAATCATGTAAAAAATAAATACGAAAACACTAATGTGCTCAGGTGAGTCCTACCTGGAATGCACAATACGAAAAACCTATTAAAATGAGAATACAAGGATTTTACAAATTATATTTCATGTAAATAGAAAACCTTCCCTTCTTAATGAGATAAAAAGTAACGTGGGATGCAAGTGACACTGCAGGGCAAACCACAACACTCAAAACACATGTGATAGGTGAATGAAACGTGCTGAGACATTGCACATGCCTCATGCACAGCAGTGAACCAAATAGCATGATTCATTTTTGTATTACTGTACTGCATATGCTTGTTAGCTCCCTTACCCTAGATTAAAGGGGATACCAGATTCTTGTTCAGAGAGGGAGACGAAGACAAATTTTACAATTTCTTAGACAATCTAAATGTGACATTATAATGCTGCAAGAAACTCACCTGCAATAAAAAGAATGGGAGCCAATACTTAAAGGACATAAGTAGATACACCTGTTTGCATGCACCAATCAGAATTGCAATACTAAAGTGGTTGCTATCTTATTTAAGAATTCAGCTCACGCAAAAAAAATAAAAACAGTTTCAGATCCTAAAGGAAGGTGGGTCATTGTAACAGCAAAGATATACAGTCAGAACTACTCTATAATAAATTACAATGGCCGAATATAGATGATTCATCATCACTACATGACCTATTTCAACAAACATTGAATGATGATCATCCCATTTTTATGGCCGGGGATTTTATTACTTTTCTTGATCCCGAACTAGATAAATCCACTCCTAGACCAACAGTTAATGCTCCGAAAATGTCGGGCCTTCATACAAAACATTATGAAGAATTTGGGACTAATAGATCCTTGGAGGCCAAGAGCTGGTAGAAAGAAGGAGTTTACACATCAAAATAAACAATATGGCCATGCATCACGCATAGACTATTATATCATTGACCTAAGATTAAACAATAAGGTCAAAACAGTCTTCCATTACCCTGCCCTTTTATCCGACTATGCCGCAGTTAGTTAAGAGATATTCACAGAACAACAGCGTCCTGAATTTAGATGGACAATGGATAGGTCTCTATTAGGAGAAATGGAAATACAAACAAAACTAAAACAAGATACGCTAGATTAATTTGAATTGAATACTGGTTCTTCCTCAATACGTGTTATATGGGATGCCTATAACACCTACGTTAGAGGGAAAATAACTAGCCAGGAAGAAAGAAAATAGCAAAAAAATTGAAATGATAAAAAATAAAATAAATTCTTGACAAAGAGATCTTTATGCTGCAGGTGACCCAGCAGTGGTGAATGAGATTCAAACACAAATTGATGAGGGGTAGAAAGAGCTTGAGGAACATCTGGAAGGCATAGTTAAGAAAAAGTGGTTTGCTAGAAAATTGGCACATTACGAGTATGGCGAGGGGTGTGGGAGGTTATTGGCATGGAAAACTAGGAGAGAGCTAGTTAGAAAACTCAATTAAAGAGATAATATTGGAAGGGCAAGATCTGAGTTATACTGATGATAATGCCATTGGGACTGCCTTTGTGGATTTCTTTCAAAATTTGTATAAGGAAGAGATCTTGGTCAAATGAACAGTTAACTAACTGGTTACTAGGTGATCCTCTTCCAAAACTCTCATTAGATAAGGCATCTCTACTTAATAATCCCATTACATTTGAAGAGTTATCTCTATTAATAAGAAACTTAAAAAATGGGAAAGCGCCTGGACCCAATATACAAAGCCTTGGCAGAGAAAATTACTCACTCACTTACCGCATTACTTATCTCTGTATACATAAATAAGGAAGAAGTACCAGCCTCTTGGAATGCAGCCACAATACCCCTTATATTAAAACCTCACAAAAATCCCCAAAAATGTGAGTCCTACTGCCCAATATCTTTACTTAATAACGACTACAAAATATTTACGAGCATAATACAAAAAGGCTAGATAAAGTATTGGGAGAGCTAATAGGAATTTTCCAAAAAGGGTTTATGAAAAACAGGCAGCTAAGAGATTGATCACATGATCTTGTATGCGTCATAGATTTGGCTACAGATAGAAATTTTCCCTTAGCTATCCTGACTGTCGATGCGGCTAACGCATTCGACAAGGTTAGCTGGCCCTTTCTATATACTGTTTTATCTCACAATGGATTAGGGAGTAACTTTATTAGTGCTATAAAAAATATTTACACATGTCCTTATGCAAGTATTTTAATTAATGGCCTACTTACTCAGCAGTTAGGAATTGGTAGGGGCACATGGCAAGGCTGTCCCTTATCCCCCTTGCTGTTCAACCTCTACATTGAGCCCTTAGCTAGGAGGATTAGGAAAGAATGTCAGATCCTGCCCTTTCAACATCAAGGTTGGGTTAAGAAAAGCGCTTTACGCTGATGACTTAATAATATACACACAACAGCACACAGAATCATTCTCAATTATAATGGGTTTATTAAAAGATTTCAGTAAGATAGCAGGGTATCAGGTAAACGCAGAAAAAACTGAAATTATGGCCTGGAATATACAACCTGACTCTACTCTTAGAAAAAACATGAGAAAAGAGACAAGGTATTTAGGAGTTCAGGTAGCCAAATCTTTGGAGACAACGGAGCAGATAAACTTTTTAAAACTTATGAAAGAAACTAAAAGGCTCCTGCAAACATTGGCTACCTTACCGTTATCGATCATTGGCAATTTAACCTGATAAAAATGATGATTTTGCCTAAGTTTACTTTTATATTTAATGCTCTACCACTACACTTTGATCTAAAATGGTTTATGAAATTACAAGGAGATCTGACAAGCTTTATATGGGCTAATAAGAACCCAAGAATCGCCTGGAAAAAACTCTGTCAAAAAGGATAGATGGAGGGATTGCTTTACCACTCTTTCTGCTATATTGCTGGGGCTGCCAGTTAAAAAAACTTTAGAGTTCTTTTAACTAAATGTGTCAAGGACTGTCGACAGTGTTTGGAGAACTAGTTAGTGACTTAGCAGAACAAGGTAACCACTTCTTGTTTAAATATGGGCATCCAAAATGTTTCAAGCAAATTTGTCTGAAGGTCTTTAGCGCGGCATATGGATTCAGGTTAGGAGAATTTTGAAGTTATCCTAATATAGTCAATTGGCCCCCATTTGGAAATCACCTGGGACTCCTTTGTGTCTACAAGATTCCTTATCTACAACACTTTTACACTCTGAGATTGAATAATTGGGCGAATTAGTGGATGAGCAGAATGACATTTCATGGGACTATTTATCAGAAAAAAGTAATCATTTATTATCTAGATATAAATACCTGCAATTAACAAGCTGGGCCCAAAGTCAAACATCAGTAGGAGTCATGAATGAGTGGGAAAAAGCTTTACACAATAACTCTGCATAGAAAAAAGAAATGGCTAAATGGTACTGTTTGCTAGTACAAAAGGAAGACTCCTATCTGGTGCCATTGGAGGATAAGTGGAAAGAGGCCCGCCCTTCCAGATGCTGACCTCACAACTTTGTGGCAAGTATCTATGAACACATTTTGTTCGGTTGTCAAGTATGCTCCTTTAAAGAAGGACCACTTATTTGCCCTGCACAGTGTCAACTGGTACCTAAAGAAGCTGTCCAGAATAGGAGGGGAAATAAGATGCTGCCCGAAATGTGGTCTACAAAAAGCAGATGATATCCATATATTTTGACAATGTCCTGGTGTGAATGCCTATTGGCTAGAAGTGGGTAAGATATTAACAGACATACTGAAAAAGAACATTGAGGTAAGCCTATCTTTGATTATTTATGGGATTTTAGACAATTGTAGCTTTTCTGGGAAGAACAAGAAGCTGTTAGAGCAGCTGCTATTAATTTTGATTATTATTGTTCATAGGGAAATTTGTATTAATTTGATTTCTAGTAGTCTACCGTCTTGTGCAGCTTGGTTAATAACTGCCAGACGATTTGGCAGATTAGATTGTATAAATGTCTCCGAAAAGAGAGCAAGTCTATGGGAACCTCTTTTTAGTTTTGACTAAAATCTAGGTAGGTAATAGAGCACTAAAATGGTCCAAGGATTAAGACACCCTAATCCAAAAGGAGATATGTGAGGACATCCTTGGCTCCTTGAGATAAAGGTCGAAAGTAGGTGTATCCGGGCAAGGGAATACCTGGTTGGTTCCGAGGGTATATATCCGTTCCCTAAACCCAGAACACACCTAAATAAATACCTTTTTGGTTTGTCGCATATGAGGAATAAAAAAATAAGTATGGTAATAGTGGCCTGTCTCTGTTCGTAATACTTGCAAAAGAGAGAAAGAAGCATGAAACTGAGTGGATATTACTTATCGGAGGATCCTATAAAAGGATGCATAAAAATTATGTTGCTCAAACCTTATGGTATGTTAGTACGATGTAAGAAGTGGTCCAAGATGTCATCACATCAGGCCCCAGGGATTGGCAGGTGTGTAACTCGATGCACTCTCTCTGCATACAGCCCTCAAATATTTTGTTATCAACCTCAGGCTATTGGTGCGGTGAACGCTATTAGCGCAACAAGTATTTCAGTACGATGAGAGAAGCGGCACTAATCTTCTCGTGCCAGTTCCCAGGGATTGGCAGGTGTGTAACTCAACACACTCTCTGCATACAGCCAGATTTCTGTGTTTTTCATCAGGTCTAAATAAATATCCTCAGAGACAGCTGAGCCCGTACACCCATGTGGCAGACCTTCCAACTTACTTTGTCAAAAGATACACCGTGCATGTTCAAATGCTTGACATCCGCTCTCTGCTACTGGTACATACACGGGCGGAGAGCGGTCCTTTTTAAATGAATGGCAGTTATCTTTTGTCACGGTAGGTATCTGCCCATAGGGAGGAAGAGGTGGGGCCCATGTGACATCGTAGTAGGGTTAATGGGATGATGGGAAATGTAGTCCCAAGTGGCACGAACGTTTAAGTTCCCATTAGACGGTAAATCCTTGAATCATTCTCCTCAGTTCCTGCCTAATGACTATCAGTAAAGACTTTAAAAAGATGTTCTAATTACAGAAAGAAATATGTGCTAGTATTATTTCACAAAAGTGGGACAGTATTTCTTCTGGATGAGAAATTCTCATCATGGGTATACAATGTGATATGTATGGTGCTGGCCAGAGGCATAGGTAGAGCTTGTGGCGCCCGGGGCTATCCCTCAGATTGCCGCCCATGACATCCGCAGTCCTGTAATTATGTGGGCTTAAGTCTCGGACTTTTGAATCTCACCTCACTGTCAAATTTCGGGCCCAAATATTTCTCACGTGTATCATTGGAATGCTAGTTTTTCATTGGTCTATTAACTAGTGCAAGTAAGTGTTAACTATCTGAACTCGCAGTTGTAGAGTGTTGCGCACAGCACCCAGAGTATTTGCAATTTTCTGTTGAGTGTTTCTTTTAATTTGATTATTCAGTTTTCCATCAACAAAAAATACAGAGAACTAACATTGCAGCATAGTTACAGTTGACACAGACAGTTTCATTTAGGTATGTGTGGTGGGTGCAGAGTCTAGACAGGGGAGCCCAATGTGTACTCTCAACTTCATGAGGAGAAGAAGAAAGAACAAAAACCCTTCCTCTGTCGTACACATTACTACTACACAATGTGCATGTGTGCGGCCAACTGGGAGGGGAGGGGGGAGAATTTCAGACCCAAGTCTGATGCAACACCTGTTCAAAGGGACTACCGTCAGGTCCAGACAGATCCGACAAGGGTTCACTATTGGGCGAAACTTGTGAGTCCAATGTTTCCCCCTGCTTACGCTCCTCACTTGTATCAGTGTCTCCCAATGTTATTGAGTCAAAATGTACACTGCTATGTTAACATTGTTTACCAAGAGTTCCAGGCATGACAATGGTGAATAGTTCAACCATGTGAAGCTATGAAAGATCTAGTAATAAGGAAGACGTGTTTAATATTTTTACATTTCAACCCTATATAATCTCCAATTGCATGCCACCAAGTTTAAATCCATATACATTTACTAACTCTGCATCAAGTTCTGCTTTTATAAATATCTCAATTCATCCTAAACAGGCAAACACATAACTATATTATCTGTGTCTGATGCAGGATGTGTATCACACTTCTTGCCAATGTTTTTTACTAGAAACATTAGCCAGGATTTCATTACTGCTCTATTAGACAGTTCGTTTACGATCATTCTTTGTCAATCTGAGAAAATCTAGCAACAGAGGCATATGTTTGATAAAGAAAACTTCAAATTAACATAATTACACAGCTCTTCTCAGTTTGCTTCTCTTCTGTGTTCTATCTGGTGTCTATATCCTATTCAGAGGAAGCTTATTTCATAATGAATAGTCTTGATCAGTGTTGTTTTTTTAAGGTCAGAAATCATTTCCAGAGGTGGAATTGCATTTTTTCTGATTTGGCTAAGACAGTATTTTTTGTGAGAGCACCTTTAAAAGAAATCAAAAGTTTCTATTATATGAAGTTTTAAAAAACTGAAAAATACCACGGCCAAAATCATGTTCCTTAGCTAAGTGACATTGGGCATGAGAGAACTATTTTTTTTTTAAAGCAAAAAGGGCATGAGAGTACTAAGGAAAGTAATTGGTTATTGTAATTCATAAATATTGATAGCTCTCAGGGCTTTAAGTGCTGTGAATCCACGGCAAAGCATTGGACTGGACGTCCTCTTTCCTCTCTGACAGAACGCAGAGCCTCTGACTCCCCCCTCTTCCGATCCGAAGCCTCCAAGATCATCTGCGATGTAGCCCAAGTATCATTCCTCAGCCCGACCCTGTTCAACATATACATGGCCCTCTCGCCCACATCGCCAGACGACACGACCATGACATCATCTCCTACGCCGACGAAACACAGCTGATCCTCTCCCTGACCAAAGACCCTCGCACCGCCAAAACCAACCTCCACGAAGGAATGAAAGCCATCGCTGAGTGGATGCAAAACAGCTGTCTGAAACTGAACTCTGACAAGACTGAGGTCCTCATCCTCGGCTCCACCCCCTCAGCCTAGGATGACTCCTGGTGGCCAAATGCCCTGGGTGCAGCTCCAACACCCACCGACCACGCACGCAACCTAGGAATCATTCTCGACTCAAATCTCTCCGTGACCAAGCAAGTCAACGCCTTCTCATCCACCTGTTTCAGCACCATCTGCATGCTCCAAAATATCTACATCTAGATCCCCACCGGCACAAGAAGAACAGTCACCCAAGCCCTCATCAGCAGCAGGCTGGACTACAGAAATACCTTCTACGCAGGAGCCCCGGTCAAACGGCTGAAACAACTGCAACGCATACAGAACACCTCCGCACGCCTGATCCTCGACATCCCCCACCACAGCCACATCACACGGTCACACCCCACCTGAGAGACCTGCACTGGCTTCCAGTCAACAAGAGGATCACCTTCAAGCTCCTCTCCCATGCACACAAGGCACTCCACAACACCGAACCAACATACCTCAACAGACGACTCACCTTCTACACCCGAACCGCTCTGCTCCGCCGACCTCGCCACCGTCCCCTGCATCCGAAGAACGACCACCGGCGGCAGATCATTCTTCTACCTCACCGCCAAGTCCTGGAACGCCCTCCCCATCCTCCTATGGCAGACCGAAGACGTTCTGACCTTCAGCAAGCTAGTCAAGACTTGGCTGATCGAGCAGTAGCAGCACCCCCCCCTCCCCACAGCACCTTGAGACCCTTATGGGTGAGTAGCGCGCTCTATAAATGCCTTGATTGATTGATTGATTAAGTGGGCCGGGTCTCACCGGTGCCGAGCACCAGCAGTTTTTTAATTGGGGCCTCGAAACGGGTCTCTGGTTTGTGCCCTGGCAAAAGCACTCACTTCTCACTAGAATGAATGAATGAAATGAATGAATGAAATGAATGAAATGAATGAAATGAATGAAATGAATGAATGAAAATAATTATTTTATAGCGCATAGCTACCCGGAGGCATCCCAGCGCTTACAGCTTGACGAGAAGTCAGAGGTGGGCGGAGTCAGGAATGATTAGATTGTAGGAAAGAGCCAGGTTTTTACGAAAGGAAAGATGGTTAGGCTCCTCACGAAGAGGGAGGGACAGAGAGTTCCACAACTTTGAGGAGTGGTAAGAGAAGAGCCACCCGTACAAGCCTTGTTGATTCTGCTCACTCGAGCCAGGTTAAGATCGTTGGAACGTAGGTTTCTGGTGATTTTATGTGGTTTGATCAAGTTGGCAAGGATCGGGGCGCCTTTGCCCTGCAGATTTTTATGGGCAATGCATAGGGCTTTGAAGTGTACCCATTCTTTTATAGGTAACCAGTGGAGAGATCTCAACGCTGGCTTGCTGATGAGCGATAGTTAGTGCTCGTCAGCAATTTAGCAGCAGAGTTCTGCACTACATGTAGTTTCTGGATCACCGAGACGGGAGCCCCCAGGTAGAGCGCGTTACCGTAATCCAGCCTTGACAAAATCATGGCTTGGACCACGATTTTTTTTGCTCTGTCCGGAAGTTGAGGGAGGATTTTACGAATAGATTTTAACAAACCAAAGCAGGTAGCCGCGGTTTTTCTGGCTTGTGCTTTGAATGTAAGTTCCTCGTCTAACCAGAAGCCCAGGCTCTTGATCATGCTTTTTGGCGTTGGACTGGCACCCATAGAGGGGGGCCATAGAGTGGGAGAGTTGAATGAGGCCTTCCTGCCCAGTAACATCAATTCGGTTTTTTGGTTATTAAGTTTTAGCTGGGACAGGTCCATCCATTTTGATACCTCTTCAAGACAGTCACTCAGACTCGTGTGGGACAGATCAGACTGATTCAGGGAAACCACGAGCTGAGTATCATCGGCGTAGCTGATAAGTTCAATTCCATAAGGGGCAACTATCTGAGCTAAGGGAGACATCTATATATTAAAAAGTGTGTGGCTGAGGGAGGAGCCCTGTGGTACCCCACACTGCAGCGGTTGTGGCGAGGAGTGACAGTCTCCTTCAAATACTTTAAAATACCTCTCACAGAGAAAGGATTCCAGCCAAGAAAGAGCTTTTCCCGAAACTCCGATTTCATTTAGGCGGGCTAGGAGGATACGGTGATTTACCGTATCAAAAGCGGCGCTGAGGTCTAGGAGGATGATGGCCACATTGCCACCTGTGTCCAGGATCCTCCTAGACTCTTCCACCACCTTAAGGAGTGCCGTCTCTGTCCCTTGACCCGGGCGGAAGCCTGTTTGGGAAGGATGGAGTAAATTGGAGGCTTCCAAAAATGAAGACAGTTGCTGATTTATAAGTTTTTCTGCCAGTTTACTGATGCCCGGGAGCAGGGAAATTGGGCGGTAATTGGATAGGTCTCCAGGGTCAAGGTTGTTTTTTTTTAACAGTGGTTTGACCATGGCCATTTTCCAGTCCCGTGGGACTGTGCCTGTTTCAATCGAGGTGATAATCAAGTTGATAACTGGGGACTCCATGATTGGCAGGACTAGCTTCATGGTGTTGATTGGAACAACAAGAGCCGCTTTTAATTGAGTTAAGAAGGGGGGGTAACAGTTCCTTAGTGAGTGGAGCGAAGGAAGAGAGTTCGGGAGAGGAACCTTGGGGGAGGGGTTTTGGTAACAGAGGTGGATCGTGGGTGGTAATAGATGGAAGGGACAGAAGAATGTTTTGAATTTTCGTGTGAAAGAAGAGTGCCAGTTCTTCACAGCGAGGACGCGCTGCTTGTGGCGCCAGGGGGGGAGTCAGGGGGTTTCAGCAGAGTTTTGAAGATTCTGAAAATCTCCTTCGATGAGTTGGGGGATGCAATCCTTTTCTCGGCGTAGAAAGCTGTTTTTGTGGCTTTTAGCACAGCTTTATAGGCTTTGATGGAGGCTCTATATTTAATTTTTGTCTCTGGATCAAAGTCTTTCCTCCATAGTCTCTCCTCTTTTTTGCAGCTCTGTTTAAGTTTTCGGAGCTCTGGACTAAACCAGGGATGGTTAATGGATCCCCTTTTTTGAGTTACGGATATCCTGGGTAGAGTGGCGTCCAGTGAGTTCTCTATCCATTGGTTGAACTCTAAGTTCGCTATATTAATGTCCGAATTAGTGGCCGGTAAGGTGCTTAGTGCTTCCGACCATGCATTTATCTTGAGTTTGGACCAGTATCTTGTTTGTTTAGTACTAAAAGGTTTCACCGGGGCTGGGGGATGGACGATCCAGGTGAAGGGTAAGATAAAATGGTCTGACCATGGGACGGGGTTCGGGTGTAAGGTAATTAAATCGGTGATATTGGAAAAGATAGGGTCAAGCAAGTGTCCCTTTATATGTGTAGGTTTTTGGATTCTTTGAACCATTTCGCATGACTCTAGGTCTTGGGTCAGATCCGCAGCTATCATGTTGTGTGGATCGTCGAAATGGAGATTCAGATCTCCCAGTATGGTGAAGTTGGAAGCTGAGCTGGCGAGGTTAACGACCGTTTCTAGCAGTGTCCTGGGGGACGGTAAACTAGAAGTCCCATAAAAGAGGCTGAGGGTGAGAGAGTGATCGAGAAATGGACGTTTTCGCAATCAAGTAAAGGGCTGCCTAAGAAGCGACAGACTAGATGATCCTTATAGAGAATCACGATCCCACCACCTACGTTCCCTGTTCGATCGAGGTGCTGGATAAGGTAGCCCGGGGGCAGGGCCTGGACAATGTCTGGGCCAGAGCTGGGTCCTAACCATGTTTCGGTAAGGAACAAAGCATCGAGTGCCTCGTCGTGCAGAAGAAATGAAATATCGGAGGCATGTTTCGGCAGGGAGCGGCAGTTCAATAGTGCCATGTTGACCTTGTGGGCATGTTTCTGCCTGATCTCTACCGGTTTAATCAGTAGATAGGGACAATGTTGGCAGTTATATTGATTGTGTGATGGGTCTATTGAATGTTTGCACAAGGGGCTGGGTAGGGTCGTGGCATAATTTAATTGCAAAAGGGAGGAGCGCGAGTAAGTGGCAGGGCCGGATGAGGGAAGGGCAAGGTGACTGGTCCCTGGGCCCGGCCTGGCGCGGACGGGCGCTGACGGGCAGGACTCTGGCACGACTCCGGCACAGGTCCGGCGTGTCCGCTGTACGCGTACGCTGCGCGCAGGCATGGCTGTCCCCTTTTAAGTGCTACTAGAGCGCGTCACCCGCAATAGCCCAACCCAATATGGCAGCCGTCAGTCACACGCCAACCAGGAACAAGCTCTCGGCGTCAATACTCTGCCGAGAGCGGTCCTGTGGCGGAGGGAGAGGGGGAGAGGTCACAGGCGCAAAGTGAACAAGTTAAAGCTTATTAAATCAAGTTAGCATAACAGCTTATTGAGTCAAGCCAAATTTAAAACTCGCAGTATTAAAAAAGTGCAAAGTGAAAGAATAGACCTCCCGGCTTCCGCCTCAGGAGGGGGAGAAATTCGTTCTGTCAAGATCTACTAGTAGGGAAGTTACGGCATGCCAGGTGAGCATTGTAGGGGAAGGGAAATCCTTTAGAGAGAGTCATTTTCTCTATGGATTTCCCTTCTCTTTTTGAGCAGCAACATTGTCCTGGTGTCACCAGGGCTTTAATTAAAAGATTTTCAATATTCTATACAAGCCATAGTTGCTGCTTATTTATCTTATGCAACTAACATCCATTGACAAAGCCATAGTCCTGACTTGTTGTAGGTATGATGTTACTTGTTGTATCATATATCTGAATACAATGACAGAAACAGCAAAATACAAGTCGGGTGGCACACTATGCTAAACACAGATTTCTAGCTTATGTGTTTTAAGCCACGCCCTTGATTACACTGCCCACGCCCCTTCGAGAGACCTCCCTTCCCCCAGTTTTTTCAGTGCACTTAAAGCCCTGATAGCTCTTACACACCTATGGAGTTTGTTGTTTATCTGCCGGCAATGAGAATGTAAGTGTTCTGCTCCAATGATGATTACTTTGTTTAACTTTTGTGTATTAATTTATTTCTTGGGCATAATTAGCTAACGCCGTTAACTTCTGCTGCAACTCACTAAGGGGGAGATCTGATAATGCAAAATCACCCGCTTAGTCGCTTACATTAAAAGGACAGGTGAACGTCCCCTAATTTTGGGGTGAATGACTATGATCGGGAGAATGGGGGTTGGGAGCACACTGCCTCACAGTCTCAGCAAAGCTCGCCCCTTTGCATCCTGGTAAATGCAGTACACAGTTCAAACTTCAAAATTAGCTTGAGTTTTTCACCAAAGTTGGTGCAGACATTGCTGTATATCTCTAGACACCTGTTTCTGGGTTGAGCCCGTCTTCAGTAGAGAGTAGCAGTATTAGAGAGCAAAGAAAAATAATCTGGGGTTGCTGAAAATGCTGCCAACTTTCTCTCAGGTCACAGTACCACTCGCAGGCATACAGGTGCATCTCCAAAGCTCGACAGCTTGCTGGCTCAAGGGTGCCTTTTAAACAGAATGGGGGTTGGGAGCACACTGCCTCACAGTCCCAGCACAGTTCGCCCCTTTGCATCCTGGTAAATGCAGTACCATGTTCAAACCTACTTCAAAATTAGCTGGAGTTTTTCACCAAAGTTGGTGCAGACATTGCTGTATATCTCTAGACAAGTGTTTCTGGGTTGAGCCCATCTTCAGTAGCGAGCAGCAGTATTAGAGAGCAAAGAAAAATCATCTGGGGTTGCTGGAAATGCTGCCAACCTTCTCTCAGGTCACAGTACCATTCACAGGCCCACAGGTGCATCTCCAAAGCTCGGCAGCTTGCTGGCTCAAGGGAGCCTTTTAACCACTTCCATGCTAATGACAAGGTCAGCTCGTCATGCAGTTTACTGGACCTGTGCTTATGACGAGCTGACCTTGTCATGAACAAGGCAAATTTGGAGCTTTCAGCACCCAGCGGGAAAAGCCTTAGCAGCCAAGGTGTTAAACAGAAGGAGGGTTGGGAGCACACGGCCTCAAAGTCCCAGCACAGTTTGCCCTTTTGCATCTTGGTAAATGCAGTACACAGTTCAAACGTACTTCAAAATTAACTTGCGTTTTTCACCAAAGTTGGTGCAGACATTGCTGTATATCTCTGGACACGTGTTTCTGGGTTGAGCCCATCTTCAGTAGCGAGCAGCAGTATTAGAGAGCAAAAAAAAATCATCTGGGGTTGCTGGAAATGCTGTCAACTTTCTCTCAGGTCATAGTACTATTCACAGGCACACAGGTGCATCTCCAAAGCTCGTCAGCTTGCTGGCTCAAGGGAGCCTTTTAAACAGAATGGGGGATGGGAGCACACTGCCTCACAGTCCTAGCACAGTTTGCCCCTTTGCATCCTTGTAAATGCAGTACACAGTTCAAACTTACTTCAAAATTAGCTGGAGTTTTTCACCAAAGTTGGTGCCGACATTGCTGTACATCTCTAGACACGTGTTTCTGGGTTGAGCCCGACTTCAGTAGAGAGCAGCAGTATTTGAGAGCAAAGAAAAATTGGGAGAGCAATTTAAGTAAAGCAGGCCCTCCCTATTAGGCCAGGTGCAATGGGCATGGAAGTCACGGCTCACCTGAAACAACTTGACTATTCTGAATCGAACCGCGGTGACGCAACAGCTCTCCTCCGGCTGATGGACCCGACGCGAACCGCTGTGAGCATAAAATCATCATGATACAAAATCCTTGTGCTGCCTGTGCCGGAAAAGAGGTGAGCGTGTGTGGTGGAGCGCGTGATGCGTCACTGCGGCGCTACTTTTCAGAGCAATGCAAGGGCTGAGCAAACATTATGCCCAGTACCGTCATTGATAGTACTTGCGCGCGCTACCAGATTGACGGCCCTGGGATATGACCTACAACAACCACAAACAGGGTACGTCGCGCATGCTGCACTGCAGGCAGCATGATTTACAATCAGGTGCGCATGCTCTTCAAACGGGGGCCGCACGCGGGCCCCTGTGGCAGCGGCCTTTATAATTTATTTGGGGACACTGACACTACTGTAGTGTCAGTGATTCTACCCCAAATAAAGTATAAAGGCTGCCGCCACGGGCCGCCGGCCCCTGTGGCAGCGGCCTTTATAATTTATTTGGGGACACTGACACTACTGTAGTGTCAGTGATTCTACCCCAAATAAAGTATAAAGGCTGCCGCCACGGGCCGCCGCTCCAAAACAGTGCCACCTGGGGCAGACCGCCCCCAGCAACCCCAAAGCTAGGCCACTGTCTTGGGTTTTAAAGAAAAGGGGACTTAGAGAGTACCAGGCCATATAGATAATCGACATTGCTTTCAAAACGCCCCTGTCAACTTTTACTTCAAACCAGAACTTGTAAACTTATTCGAGACTGTTCATCCATGGAAAATCCGGACGCCCAGAGCATTAGAGTTACACTTAGACATGAGCCTTGCACATGAGAGACGTGGAATTCAAAGATTGAATCACTGGTGATCTGTCGGTAATGAGTGGGCTACCCTGTTTCACGGTTCCTTTGACCATTGTGTGACAAAGTGTCCTTTCAGGTACAACAAAGAAGCAGACCTTTTTTAGGATGTTTTTTCTTTTTTGCATGAGGTTAAGGACCACCTACCTTACCCCAGCTGTATTTGTTGTTCACCCCGCCTATTTTCAGTTTCAGAAGCTGGGGAAGTCTACACAGAGTGCAGTACACAATCTCATCTTTGAAAACATCTCACCAGCTGGTCAGTTAGTGTCAATTTGTACAGTAAGGACAATCAGAGTTGTAACTGTTGTAGGACGATTTATGACCAAAGCCAGGCATTGTTTGGTTTGTCATTCAGGCCTTGGAAAAACTGCTGCTGCTGCGGCCTAATCTGTCCTCCCAGCTTCTACCAATAGTTGTTGTGAATTACTAATACAGGCATGGAGTTTGGTCTGCGTCTGTTTTAACGGTGAGTTATCTAGAAGGAGCAGTTTCAGTATTTTGTCTCTTATGAAAATGGTTTTGAACTTCATCATAATCATAAACTGTCATTGAAAAGGGTAAGACTCTAATTATTTATTAGTAGAGTCGCACAAATAGAAGTGCATATGATAGTACAAAAGTAACATTGCCGTGGGTTTGGGCTAGTAAGTGGAATTATCACTGCATTAAAAGTTTGACATAGTAAAAGCTCTCCGGTATATTTGTATGGAGGGCAAATCTGTAAAGATAAAACTAGCGGGAAAGGGGCTCCCTCCAAATGGAATTGCCAGGAGGAACTCCAGGTGCAATGTGGAAATTACACCGGGGGGTGGGCATGGAAGTCACAGCTCACTTGAAACAACTTGACTATTCTGAATTGATCCGCAGCAACAGGACTGCTCTGCTCCAGCTGATGGACCCAACGCGAACCCGCCATGAGCAGAAAATCATCCTGATGCCCGTAGCAAAATCCTTGTGCTGCCTGTGCCGGAAAAGAGGCGAGCGCGTGGTGGTGGAGCGCGTGACGTGGAACTGCCGCGCTACTTTTCCGCGCAATGCAAGGGCTGACCAAACAATATGCCCTGAGCCGTCATTGGTAGCGCTTTCGTGCGCTACAAGATTGACAGCCCTGGGACGGGACACGCAACAACCACAAACAGGGTGCGTTGTGCATGCTGCACTGCAGGCAGCATGATTTCCAATCAGGTGCACTGGCTCTTCACACGAGGGCCGTGCGCGAGCCCCATTGACGGCAGCATTTATAAATTATTTGGGAACACTGACACTACTGTAGTGTCAGTGAGTGTCCCCAAATAAATTTTAAAGGCTGCCGCCATGGGCCGCAATCCCCAAAATAGTGCCGCCTGGGGCTGACAGCCCCCACCGCGCCCCCCCTTCCCCCGCCCCAGCTACACTACTAGTGCTGGCAGAGATTAGAATATGAAATAGATCCAGGATGTCAACAGAGGGGTGGTATTGGTGGCTGTCCAGGGATGTACCTAGGAGACAGGGGTCCCATATGTGTATCAGAACACAGGAGGTTATGTGACTGAAATAGAGAGGCATGAACCCAAATTATCAGGGAATCATATCGGCAGGTAAAGCGCCATATCTGTTCAAAGAAGTATTTGCAATGCAATCGGTCTCGTCTTTGGGAACTTATATGTATTTAGCTATGCAGCACAAAAAAAAATTGTCTACGGGTGCTAATGGAAGACAATTTCTATAGAGTGGAATCTAGAGAATGCTAAAGTGATTCTGGTATTTTACTGACCTCTGCTTGTCGTTTTCTATCAAGAAAGTAGAGGCAGTTGCCAGAAAAATTAAAAATTTAAATTAAAAAGAAAGTCCCAAAGCAGAAAGAAATTCTGGTATTTTACTGACCTCTGTTGGTGGTTTTCTATTGAGACAGATAAATAGAGGCAGTTGAACAGACAAAAAAGTCCTTAAGCAGAAGCAGACAAGTCCTGGGGATGATCTCCAGAGCCCACAAAGTACATACACATAAAAGTATACACTAAAGTATGTACAAGAGGTCTAAAATGCTCGACCTATAAAAAAAGCACAGCCGACCTACCTGGAGTGATGAGTCAGTTTCTCATGTTTCTGTGTACCACTACAGGGGGCATGACCTGGGGAGTGTGCAGTTTACAAGTTGGGTAGCCTGGGCAGGCAGGCTCTAAATCAGAGGGCTTTGAATTTTCTCGTCGATACTGTGTCAGTATACTGTGTCAGTATATGGCCACTGTATCACTCTGCAGCCCAATCGTGCAATGCGGGAGAAAGTGGAACAAGAGGGTCTTCAGCATAGCGCACAGAGAGCGCCATGGCAGGTATAGGTCTGACGCAATCATTTTTACAATTCAGAAGCACAAACGTCTCCTTGACCCTTGACATGAGAATCTAGCACGGCCAGCAGCAGTCTCTCAGTTTCTGTTGTGTACAGTAAGATAGAGCAGCTGGCGAATATGTATTACTAGGCACCATGCATGATTAAAGATTACAGAGTCTGCTTGAAGCTCAGAATAAATATGTCACATATTTAAGGCAGTGCTGAAATTTGGCAAAACACACTCAGATGCGTTAAGATAACCCCTGAAGAATTAAACTTGGCAGGGGTTTAGTAAGCAAGCCCTTACTGTGTTGATACTATGAAATATATCCGATCACACCACTGGGTAAATGTTTTAGTTTCTGCAATTTATAATCTTTCAGGTTAACTTGACCTCAGGTACACCATTAAGACCCACACGCCTGTTAACCAAATCAAAGGCCAAAATGCAAACGAATAAAATAATAATTTGGGGTTATTATAAGGGAAACAATCAGTGTTAAAGCATCTAGCTTAACAGTGTATTGAGATGAGTAATACAAATCTGTTCCGTATAAGCACCTTCTGTCCTGCTGCCCCGCGATGGATGACGCAAGGAGGGTCACACTCAAACAAATATTTTTTGACAAAGAGGGTCCCCACTTGTGCAGAGACATCTTCCCTATGTCTTTCCCTAGCCGACACAACCACCCTATCACAATGCAGGAATTCATTAAAATACTAAGAGATACTGTACCACTTCGTCCTGGATTCTTCTCAACCCATGTACAAAGTTACAACTGACTGTTACCCTAAGAAACTTGGAATCACCCGGCCTTGCGCTCTGGGCCCTTTCCCCTAATAAACTTCTTAAGCACGCCATGATTACACCTCTTGCTTCGCCTAATTTTACATCTGCTGGCCGTAATTCCAGTTTGAACAGTCTGGTCTCCCTACCCAATTTGTTGCATTTTAAGTCATTACTGTAAATTATATACATTTTAAGATCTGAAAAGTGTTTTTAAATCTATTACTGATATTACTACCAGCACCTTATAATGTGAATAAACAATCAGGCCTCTCTGAGAAGCAATCTTAGCCACTCAATGTATATCTTTATAGGTGAATGGAACGAACGGTTACAGGCATTAGTAACTGATTTTAAACATGTATAGTTCGTTTATCTACTTTATTGTTTTGACTTTATAAATGCTTCGACTCTTTTTATCAAAACACACAAGTCAAATAGTACGTTGTTTTACATCTTGTAATGGTTTTAATACACAGAATCACGATTAATAAACATTTGAAACATTTGATTCTATAAAATAACTCCGATCACACCACTGGTTAAATGTTTTAGTTTCTGCAATTTATAATCTTGAAGTTTCAAAACTTTCAGATTGACTTGCCCTCAGTCATACCATTGAGATTAAGGCTCATACTCCTATTAACCATATCAAAAGGCAATATGATTTAAAAAATGTATGGTTATTATGAGGGAATCGCTGCGTAAAGCATCTAGCTCACTGTGTAATGAAATGATTAAGGAAGAAACTGTTGCACATATGACAGGTGGTGAACGGTTCAAAGGAATTTAGGGCCAGATGTAGGTAGCCCAATACCGGTCGGAAACGGCCGAAAATACCGATTTTCTGCCGTTTCCGACCGGTATTGGGTTATGGAGATGTAGGGGCTGAAAAAACGTACATATTCGGTAATTTTACCGAATCGGTAATTTTACCGAATCGGTAAAATTACAGAATCGGTAAATTTACCAATTCTGTAAATTTTACCCATTCGGTAAAATTACTGAATATGTATTTTGAGATGTAGGTAGCATTTCTAGCAGTGCTACAGGGCCTTTAGAATTCTGTATTTACCATGCAATACAATTGCATGGTCAATTACGAATTCTTATGTACATGCACATCTGTGCATGTACACCTGTGCCATGTGGCTCACAGACATGCCCTAAGGGCATGTATGTGTGCCACATGGCGCACAAGCCAGTTACAGGGGTGCAACAGGGTGTCAAAGTGACACCCTGTCCCCCTTAGCAATTAGGTATTTTTACCGATTCGGTATTTTTACCGATTCGGTATTTGCTATTGAATCCTATGGGCTTCAAGGCCCATAGGATTCAATTGCAAATACCGAATCAGTATTTACCGAATCGGTAAATACCGAATCTGACCGATTCGGTAAAAAATACCGATTTTTTACCTACATCTCATTTACCGATTCATAAATACAGAATCGGTAAAATTCGGTATTTATGAATCGGTAAATGAGATTTACCTACATCTGGCCCTAAGTCACATGCTCTAGGTCGACTATACAGTCACCCTGGCCTCTTTGCATTAACAAATTAAGGGACAGATTATCAAGAACGGCGTTAAAATTATCGCCGGTTTAGCGGCAGAAAACTTCTGCTAAAGCAGTGATAATGGGCTTGATAATATGCCCTGGAGAATTCCCATACACGCCCATGTTCACACCAGAACATGGACGTCTATTGGAATTCTCAAGGGCATATTATCAAGCCCATTATCACCGTTTTAGCAGCAGTTTTCTGCCGCTAAACCAGCTATAATTTTTAACGCCGTTCTTGATAATATGCCCCTAAATTTTCGATGGAGATGAGTAACGTGCAGAGTATGACTTCTTAGGCTTCAAAGTATATTATTCAATGTGATAGAGCAGTATACTGATGATTTCAGGTGCTATTTAACATTCCTGGAATGTAGATTTTTACAGAGTTTTCAAGCTATACTCTCTTCCTTCCAGTTGACAGCAGATGCTGTCAATGTGCTCTTAGTTTTCAAAAGCCTGTATCACTCGCTGTAATCTCATAGAAACCTAGGTGAATATGGAGATAATATTCTCATGCTTCCTTCACTTGTAGGAACTAAAGCAAGCATTTCCAAATCCAATAGATATCACCTTTGGGGCCTATTAGCTTTGTCAATAGTTTTTGCCATGTCGTACAGCATTCCATGATGCTGTGCAGCAGGACTAAAAGGAAACAAACTAAACAAAACAAGGATTGGCAAAACCAGTAGGAACCAGTAGGAAGTCTTGGCTTTGTCAATGTTCTTTTAGTTATGTAGCACAGCAGCGCGAGCTACTTTGCAACATGGTGTAAATAAAAAGCAATTGCCATGGCACGGGCACCATTATCCGATTCATAGTGCTTTTCGTTGTTTAGTTGAAGGCATGCTGCACAGTAGCCCACCCTGCTGTGTAAAATGTCTAATTAATAAAGCCAAATAGCTGTGTGAGCTGCCCTGTTTGAAATATTTAAACTCCAAGCAAGTGATTAGCAGTACAACAATAAGTAAATACTACATGTGTTATAGTATGTTACTGTTACTGTAGTGCATTGATAAACAATTACTTGGCCTCTTGGCGCTTAGTTAGGTTTTATTCTGTCACTGTTCCCTAATTGCGTTGTCTCTTGTCGCTTGATAATTCATAACAGCAAATAAGTAAGTGAAAACTGCTTCACCACGAGAGAAGCAAGTTGGCGCTGCATGTGGTCGTGTGACAATGAATAGAGAGTACTGTACTGATATAACATTTACGTATCACTTTCGGCGCATGATAAAGCGCAGAAGCTTTTTGCCAACAGGCCAGTGTAAAAGGCCATAACTGATCTTAGACAATGGACCTGATATCGGTGAAAACATAAGAAGTAGACAACTTGGAACCTTCGAAAAACTTGTGAAATAAACGAAACGATAATGATAAGCCACTACCTTCTGGAAATTAAGCATAAGAGACTATTAAAACAAGCATTTGCAATGCAATAGGACTCGCATTTACTGAGACCTATTGCATTGGAAACGGGAGTGCGGTCAGGCGAGAAGGCACAAACGGGAGTGCGGTGGGGGGACAAGGGGGTGGCCCCAGAAGTCACGGACTGCAGGAGGGGGGCCAGGAAAATAAAATAGTGTTTGAAGTAAAGGGGCAGTAGGCATGGAAGGATACTAATGATGACATGGCCGTCATGAGGAGGGACTAACAGGCCTAAAACCAAACGGAAGGCAGCATTTTGGACCTGAAACCAATGAAAAAAATGGGCGGTGAGTGGGAGGAGCTTCCATGAAGCTTCCACGCCATACTGAATACTGCATGCCTTGCAAAGCGAGCAGATCATGCCCACTGCCGCTCTAGGCTCGACCTAAAAAGGAACAGAGGTTCACCATGTCTGTTCGCGGTTTGATCAATTTCTCAATGACACTCCATTCCATATCGTTTTCCTCATGGCCACTCACTATGTAGTGTCTGGTCAACTTAGTTGTTTTTCGTTTACACCTAACGACGCTGCAGTGTTCAGTGACGCTTGTGTGTATAATCCTGATGGTCATACCAATGTACATTAAACCACATGGGCAGCTGATCATGCAAATAATATTGGGGAATTGCAGTTGGTACGTATTTCAATTACCATCTTGTCCTTAGTCCTTTTTGTGAGCAGACAAACATAGAGTTTCCACAAGGGGAATGACCAACCAGATGTGGTGCCACACAGAGTCATTTGGTCCCCTTGGGTTGTAACTCGTTTGGGACATGTATGCACTAGCATATATTTTATGTTTCTGTCCCTCTTGAAAGCATGCATTGGATTTTCTAGCGTGAGGCCCCCTGAGCACCGTATTTTCCAGTGTTTGTTGATGACACTCTGGAACTTTTTTTGACAAAGGGCTAGTCACACAGATCAGTCTTTTGTTCTCTTCTTTTTTGCAATTGGGCTCTGTTTTTCTTCAAAGCCCTTTTACTAGCTCATTTTATTAATGACAGGGACATTTTTTCTCACTCTATTTTGCTGACAGTTTCTTTATCATTGGAAACTTCAGAGCAGTTGCATCTAAATACAGTCCAACAAGGAGATTTTCCCTCATTGCTCATGGGTGAAAGATTTTGAAGCAAAACAAATTGTTGCAGTCTGTAGGTCTGTAAAAAAACCTTGGTCTTGAGGCATCCATCTTTTACCTCGTTCAGGAGGTCCAAGAATGGTAGCTTGTTGCCTCTAATGGTAGCTGTGAAATGTAGAAAAGGATCTAATGCATTCAAACACTAAAAGAACAGATTTGCTTCTTCATTTGTATCGGTCCAAATGAGGAGGACGTCCTCGATGTAAGGTTTCCACAACTGAATCTTGTTTCTGAACGGGCTCCGGTCATATAGGACATAGGTGAACTCAAGCAAGTGGCCATAAAGTCATGCCAGACTTGGAGCGAACATACTCCCCATGGAAGTCTAATTCATTTGGAGAAAGACTTCCCCTTCAAATACAAAATAATTTAGCATCAAGGCAAGGTGTGCCAAATCCAGTAAATAGTCCTGTGAGGTCATGTGTCGCCATTTAGCATCATTCAAGATTTTGTCTATGACTCCCAGATTAGCCTCCTGTGGAATGTTGGTATATAGGGACTGAGGTGGCGGAGTGAGCTAAAGAATGATGATGGATTAAACCAAGATCAGTTGACTGGGGGTGAGTGCTTGCAATGTTCAACACTCCGTCCATCTTCCCCTTTAGTTTTGGTTTGGTATATAGGGACTCTACATCCAGCCGGGTCAGCAGTTCATTCCTTTCATCAAAGGCTAGATCTCTAAACAGGTTAAGAATGTCATTTGTGTCTTGTAGAGAAGTGAGCATCTTTTTCACCAGAGGATGGAAGAAAAATCACAAAATTGTGACAGAGGTTCAAACGTGGACCCAAAGTCGGAGACAATAGGTCTATCAGGGAAGGGTACCTATTTTTGTGGACCTTAGGAAACATGTACAAGTAGGGAACCCTGGGATATTTTTTAATCAAAAACTCAGCCTCATGTTTGGTGATTGGCTTGTTGTCCAGACCTCTTGATACAAGGAAGGCCACTTCTTCTTGGACCCCTGGAGTAGGGTCCCTCGTCAAGCATTTGTAGTTCCGGGTGTCATTCAGGAGTTTAAGGCAGTTATCTCTGTACATCGCTCTCAAGAGGATTACAATAGTACCCCCCTTGTCAGCTGGTTTTATCACACTGGAGTTATTGGCTGCAAGTGCGTTTACTGCCCTCATCTCTTCTTTACTGGTGTTACAGAAATGTTTAAGGTGGTTCTCCCCCATGTTGTCTATTTCTCGGTTCACAGATTTCTCAAAAGCCAAAACTGCTAGGGGTATATTGAAGGGAGGCAGAGTAAAGGTAGATTGCAGAAGGAGTCCAGTGTTTGTTTCCTGATCCTGATAATGTTTTCCTTGAAAAAATAACCTGTCATATTTTACGTAGAAATGTCGCTGTTTCTAATTTCAGTTTGAAGATGTCATCCATGGGGGTTGAGACAAACCCCAGACCTTTGTTAAAGACCTTCTGTTCAGTCTCAGTGACTATGTGATTAATATAGTTGATTACAATATCTTTAGAAGAGTCTATGTTCTGCTCATACTCAGTGTTGTATCTGCTGCCACTTCTGGCTTCTGTTGGGCACTTTTGCTCTGCCATGACACCCATTTCCTTTTTCATAGCCCTCTCCACTGGTCTCTCCATAAAAAAGGAAGGTTACTAAGGTAGAACTATGATATGTTTCAAGGTTGTAGGAACAATGGTCCTTCATTAGGGGGCAGGCCCCATAATTTGGGGCTCAAAACCAAGCTTTCTTGTTCTGGGGTGATGGAGGGCCCAAGGGGACCTGGGGATTAAAGGTGACCTGCTTTTTCCACCTACTCCCGCTTCTCTGTTGACCATTTCCCCAATATTCCCTCTCTGAGTCGGAGGAGGTACTACTCTTTGAGGAGGTGTCTGAATTAAAAGTCGTATTTGGGACATAATCATCCCTGGTATAAGTGTACACAGTTACATATGCAAACTTCTTGAGATCTTTTTGAAATTTTGTCATTTTGTGTTTAGTAAGATAATGCGTAAACATAGCAATTATTTTGTTGGATTCATCAACTTTCCTCTTGAAAGTGGTAGCCATGAGGCCGTGACTTTATAAACTGAAAACAAATGTCTAAAATCACTAACATTTGTGATTTGGATGAAAGAATATCAGAAGTGTCAAAAGATTCCAAAAATCCGCAGCATCATGAAGCTGGTATGGACTTGTTGGAAGAAACTATTATCTATTTCACAGAATATTCCAGTGCTATCCAATGAAATCCAGATAACCAAAATCAAAATGTAACAGCTAATGAAAATGGTCCTGGGCCTATGAACACTGTTCAAGATGAGAAACAAAATGTTTCAGTCCCAAGACAATTAAAATCCTAATACAAATCATAAAAAAGATATGCAAAATCAAAGGACAGCCTTAAAGAATGTCAGGTAATGTCCAAGAAAGATTAAAAGAAAATTGCCAGAATAATTACTGGTAGGGCAGAAGATGCCATTTACTAGACTTGTGCTGATGTTATTTCACTGTATTACAAAGACATTATTGAAAAAGGAAATAGGAAAATTTGAAATTTATTCTAATTGACTGACTCCTAGAAGAATTATACTATGAACATATGTGTAAAGAAATAACAGATGTGTTTTGAGGATGTCACCTTAAAGCATTTATGATTGACACAAGTGGTTCCTTTGCGGTGTGTGTAGAACTTGACTTTCAAAGCAGTAGTTATAATAAAACCTCCATTAATAAGGTTTAATATGCGATTTTTAAGTTTATTTTCATTATTCACAAAGAAAATATCTTGTTTCAAACAAGTAATTGATTCATCAATTCTTAGTATTAATCTTAAAAAGGTGCTCCTATCCATGTGATTGAGTAGTGAGAGTAATGAAGTGAATAAAAAGTACACAATTGCTCTACATGACGTAAATATGTACATGTGGCTGATATGGAAATTAGGATGTAACAGAGAACAGTCCATGTAAGAGTTTAAAAATCCTCAATCAAATAAAAAAACAGTCCATTGTAGAAGTTATCAATGTTTCAACCCACAATACAGAATTATTTATAAAAAGGTTATCATCAGGACGGGTTTATGTAGGGAACACCAGCGGATTGTGGCAAAGTTCCTACAATCAAGGATGTCAATAACAGTTAACTTGGAGTAACATAATCCAGGCTCGCATTAGATTTAGCAAGCAGCTCTGGTAAGTGACCAACACTGTTGTTAAACCTTATGGTCCTCATTGTGACATGACCGGTTGGTTGTATGCTTTTATAGGAAGATCTATAAAGGTATCTCCAAGATGAATAAAACATGCCAAATGATTGTGAAACCCTCGTGAACTGAGAGGCAGATTTTCTAAATACAGGGTTCAAATCGCTAATCCGCTTTGAAAGAAGTTTACCGTCAGTTGATCAGTAATATGGAAAATTGGGTGCACACTGGCAGAAACAGATCCTAGTCCATCTGCAACTTCTACAGGAAGTCTGCCTTAAATCAAGTTCTTGTTTGAAACAAGATACTTTCTTTGTGAATAATGAAAATAAACCTACAAATCGCATATTAAATCATACTAATAGATGTTTTCTTACAACTATTGCCTCGGAAGTCAAGGGCTACAGTCCTCCCACAGGGACCACTTGTACCTATAATAATTGTCCTACCCAGCTCCCCGGGCTACTGGGTTGCTCCTCTATCTAGAAAATTAAACGTAAACAAAGCAGCAAGGACTTATAGTGTAGGCATGAACAATCCGTGTATTGTTCACATGAAAGAACCAAGTTTACTGCCCAGAATGCTATCAACTTGGTTAGAAATTAGAAGAATCCCAGAATATATCAACCAATCAATAATAATTCCAAAAAAACATAAACATACATAGTCTAAATGAAATAAACAATTGGAGATTGATTACAATTGGTATAGCATTCATGGACTTACTAAAACAATCCTGACAAAAAGACTTACTACTTTTATAGGCTTGAATAAAAGATAGAAAGACTTCATGAAAGTATCCATATCCAGACGTGTGGTAAGAAATCAGCAATACTAGGTGCTAGAGAAACAGTAGTGGGAGTACTGTCTCTATCTGATATATTACCCATGTTTCCATGAGAGCACTTTTAAGTTGCACTGCAGGTCAATCTTTGTGCTGTTGAACCAACACCGATTTTGACACTAATGAACAGCAATAATAACCTAGAATGAGTAACCGTGCTGTGGTACAGGAATAGCCAAATGTCTTGTCATCTAGTTAGTGACGTCCATGAATGGATGAAAGACATTCCCACTGTCACTACCTACTATGTAGCAAAACCACAGTCAAAGGAATGGGCTTCGCAGTATCAAAGGGGAAAGAAGGTCCTGCTGAGTGTAACTTTAGTCTGGGACTGTGAAGAGTCATTAAAAGTGTAGAATAAATTAGAGGCCATTTGGCCACCGGTGAAATACCACTACTCTTATTGTTTTTTCACTTACGAAGTGAGGTGGGGGGCAAGCCCCTTGGGACTCTTGTTTCTAGTTCGAAGTGCCCGTCACCCACCAGTCACAGCCCATTCTTAACAATTGAAAAACCAAAAAGCCCTTGGAATACTTAGCACACCTAATCATATTCATTCATTCCTTGGTACCCTTCCTTCATTAGTAAGATGAGGACAAGCTCTTGTACAAAGCTACAAGGAAACCCCACGTATGTATCAATTATAAAGCCAGAAGGACCGGTCAGTGGCAAGGAAAAGACCAAGGGGAGATTTACTAAGATTTTACGCCGTGTTTGCATCACAAAAGTGATACAATTTGCAACAAAATCTTTTTTTTCAATTTACTTTCCAGTGCTAGACTTGTTTAGTGCTGGAAATAATGTGAATGTAATGCAAAGCAGGGCATAAGCTGCTTTGTATTACTTAGCACCAAGGGGGCGCATCTTGAGTGGAGTACGGGCATTCCCATGCAACCACCCATGGTTTATAATTTTAAACCCAATTTAGTAAATAAAGTAGACAGGGTTTAACATCAGAAAACTGTGCCCGCTTGAAGCAGGTGCAAGGAAGGAGAAATGCTTTCATTGCTCCATCCTTTTCTGACTTGGGTCATGTGCTGCACTGTATATCACACTTACAAAGAGGGAAAATAGTTTATGTCAGTCTATGCATATTAGTTTGTACAGGGAGGGTACTCTTTTAGTTCAAAACCTATGCTAGACTCACGGATACACTCTTGCACTATGGTGCAAAGGTGTCTAAGTGGCACAAGGCAGCTGATTTCAGTGCTGGCGCTAGGGAAAGGGGAGGAGAGTGCCATATTTTAATACATTCAGGTCTCTCTTCCTTTTTCCTTTGCATGCAGCGCAGCTTAGCATTTGCAGCAGCTGCACTGCACAGCGTGAAAAAGTGTTAAATCTATCCCCAAGTGTACCCATAAAACACCCGGACAAAAAAGCCAAGGGAGGACCTCGCGTAATCATCATCGGCACCTCTCCTCTGGACTGGAGGGAGCCAACACTTGAAAAAATTCAAGAGAAATGTTGTATCTATGTGTGTATTGTTAATCATATGGTATTTGTTATATACAACACATCTCTATCAACCCCCAGAGGTCCCTTTATGGAGGAGGAGAAGCTTCTTCCTCACAAGAAAAAAAGGTTACAAATCAGTTGCACAGGGCCTCCAGCAAATTAATCTTTAATAATGCCCGCACTCATGATTAATAAAACATACTATTAATTAGACCCTTCCAACTAGAACAACGACGTGTTTCATTGCCTTTCCTAATTATTGGCAATTTCTTCAGGGAAGGGGGACTTTGTATCACCCATGTGTACATTGGACCTGTGTAACACAAGGAATACAAAAGAAAAGGGAGTACACCCAGAATAAAACCAGATACATTTCAATGTATTGGTGCATTGTTACTTTAGCCCCCTCAATTTGGGATAGAGACCAAATGGCTGCGGGGTGAATGCATACCAGCAAGCCACCAGAATGTGATGAGTCCCCTAAGCCTTCCATATCTCACAGACATTCATTGGCCTAGGACTAAATTGGGGCCCTCTGATGAATTAGGGTCGCACTAAAGAGTTGTGGGGTCCCTCCACTGCAGGGCCTGCAGCGACTTGCCTTACACCCATGGCTGTGTGTTCCACTCTCACTGTGCGAGCAGCTTGCAGGTGCAGTGCCCTTTTTTCAAGTGGACTTTATTTGCAGCTGATGTTAATAGTAGTATTGTGAATCACACATAACTACATTTCGGTCAAACACAGTTGTTGAGCCGTACTATGAATGTCCCTGGCAAGATATATTCAAGTTTGCGTTTCATATGGGACCTGGTTGGGAGAAACAGGTGGCAGAAACTTTTCTTCTGTAGTTTCTCTCTCTACAGTGTAGTAAAGAAATAGTTTCTTCCTCACTTTGCGGTGCAGCGGGTGGTGCTCTGGCTAAAGCGAATTGTTTGGATGCAGGATGCACCGCTGGTTTCCGTGCATTGTCTTTTTCATGGTCTTTCACCTCTGGATAATAACATAATTAAGCGACATTTACAACTCTGCATGTTTTCCATACAGCTCCACATTTAGGTAATCTCTATGCATTCATGGCTAATTAGAACAAAGGCGAGAGCTAATTAGAAAATCCCAGTCTAGTCATGTTTACTTCGACTCTGCATGGTAAAAGTAATGTCCAGGTTTATAGACACTTTCTTAGCGAAACGTGACTGTAAGAGCAGTGCAACCAAGGAGCTTTTAGCATTTTTTGTTATGTAGCGTGATCTGTGTTGTACTATACTTTCTCACCGCTGCAACTTTAGTATGAATTAAAATGGCAACATATTGGAAATTGAGCACTCCTTGTGAATTCTAGCAATAAGTGGGACACCCAGGATTTTGCATTTTGCAACAAATATTGCAGAATATGCACTTTTGTAAAAGTCCTGCTGTTGTTTTGGTGTTCCCCTACAGACAGCTGTCTGTTTTCGAAAAGCCACTTGTGGTCTATACCAAAAACGTAAAGTAGGCTTAGATCTAGTCCATTGCTTACAATGGGTTGACTTTATTGTTATTCTCATTTGTTTGCTTCTTTTTTGATTGTTTTTCTTTCTCTTCGTGAGTTTGTTCCTCCCTGGAGCATGGCTTCCTTACCACCCATTTGAATGAATGATTTTTAGACTTCCACTTCTCAAATTCAGAGAATAACTCTTTAAGTCTGGTGTTAGTCAAGACCTTTTAATTTTACTAAACCTATAAGAATAATATACTTAATTGAAAGGACTTTCAACCAACCCTCTTTATCCATTGGTCTGCTGTTGTGTCATTCACTTTTTGTTCCCCCCCACTACAGCATATAGCATGGGGGCAGGGGATCAGCCTCCTTCAGCCACTGGTTAGCTTCCTTTGGAGTGACTACATATTGCTTTTTCACAAGGAGTATATCTGTACACAATGTTGTTCTCTTCAGTTCTAGTGTTTTTGTTTTTGTGTTATAATTACTGCAGTGTTTAGAGCCTGATGTAATAGAAGGACACTATTGATGTAAGCACAAGCCACATTCTAGCCATATCGTTTGATGTTCCCTGCCAATGGTGTTGTAAATTGCTTTTGGTGTGCCTTTTGTGTATGTGACTGTGTTAGAAATGGGGTGGCCAAATCTACGGGGGGGGGTAGCATGGTGCAGAGCGGGCAGTCCAAACTCCTTAGGACATGTGTGAAGCATCCACGCAGTACGCACAGACGACACACCAGGCACAGCACAAAAAGAGACACAACACCAGTTTTGATGAAAAAGAATAACTCTTGTATTGTCTCCAATCTGCAACAGAAATCACAGTAATCACAATGTTGCGCCAACTGGCACCACGGCAATATATACACGGGGGATTATTTACAGGGTAAATGGAAAAAGGGAGAAAAAGGTAAGTCCATTAGTTATAATGCTGAAATAGAAAAACATAAAGCATTCTCAGTGAGCATGAAAACTCGTTAGGCCGGAAACACTGGGTGCATAAACATGGCCTAAACACCTTGGGCATACCCTCATGCAGGTACCTATATCAAGAGCCCAAATCCAAGACTGAGCAATCCCGTAGGCATATAATCTCACTATACCTCCTAGGCACAAGCACGAGAACATGGAGGCCTAACTTTGGCAGTAGGCAAATGACAGCAGGCATTCAACATAAAATAAAACATTAGGCGTAAAAGCACAACATTAGCATGGCCCAGGGCCTAAATAACCTGATGCACAACCTCCGCCACTCTTCTCTGAGAATATAACATAATACCGTGACATGGGAGCAAGGAGGCCTTATCAGGGGGGGCAGTTCAGTCTATTACCGCAGCCGTTGCCACTGCCCACTGTCCAGCGGGGCAGCTGTGGAGAGTAAATCAGGCCAGGCCAGGGTACATGGCAGCCCCTCCTCTGGGACTCTGTGGTTAAAGTAATGCCCCCAATCGTTGCCTCTGCCCACTATCCAGCGGGGCAGTGGTATCCAGCCCAATTAGTTTGGGGCCTCGGAGAGCCCCCACAACAAAAAACTAGTCCTGGGGGCGGGCACCAACCCTGTGCCCTGACATCCCACCAACCACAGGATGGAGAAGTGTGGCTCACTGGTTAGAGGAGGCAGACCCGGAAGCAGAGGTCAGCCCGGGACCAGGGTTCAATTCCCGGCTCGGCGGGGTCTTGAGTCCTAAAATGTCAATGGACTCGACAATTCTCGCTCTGGTGCCTATTCGATTCACGGGTTCACACTCTGCGACTCTGGGCAATAGCTTGCTTAATCTCCACAACGGCCCCTCGCGGCGGGATGCCTGGCTTTCACCTTGCGGATACCCTGCCGGGGCTATCTCACAGGGGAATACCAGGAAGGGTTCCCTAAGCAAGCGCTTAGAAACCGCTTGGTGATTTGCGCTATATAAATTCCTGTACATTTACATTTACATTTACATTTACATGTCAGAGCCCCACTCACCGGGCTCCTCCAGGTCTTCTTTACTTCCTGACAGACACACGGGGCTCCAATCTGCACGTGGGGCCCCGCCCAATGTCTTCTGGCAGGGGACAGGCCCCGGTGTGTGCCTCAGCCGTCTCCTGCTCACTCCGGCTGTCAGTTTTGCCCGCGCCTTGGGGACTCAGCAGGTAGGGCTCTTCCCCTACTTCCAGGGAGCCCCGCCAATGCCAGCAGCACTCGGAGCTCTCCTCCGACCTCGGAGAGCCCCCCACCACGGAGCGAGGACTCTGTCAGCTTCCAGCTCCACTGCGGGTCTCAGGACCAATCTGGCATGGTCCTCTCGGGGCGCGCCCGCAACCGCCAATCACGGCGCGGCTTGCGGGGGCGTGGCCGGTGATGTGGCCGGCGCCCCGGCCACGTGATGCTGCCCTTCTCGGCCTCTCTAGGCCCAACGCGGGCCTCCTTGATGCCGCGGCGGCCCTCTCCTGGCCCCGGGGGCAGCGGCGTAAATACAGGCACAACGGTCACCTAGCCGACGAGGCGCCCGGGTCGCATCGGTGAGTCACGGCGGCAATTATGTGGGTGGGCACCCGTGTGGTAAGATTTTTATAAAGCGGGGTAGGCACCCGCTATTCTCCTGGCATGCCCTGCGTTTAGAGGCTTGATAGCGCCTACAGCTCATGGCGCTTTGCAGGTAGGGCCCAACATGGCCTTGGGGCATCGGCGGTAGCAGCCTTCAGTGGTTCAGCGCTGGGAAATTACAGCGCTCAGCAGACACAGCACTTCTTCTAGGCACAGCGCTTCCAGGCACACAGTGCTTCTCCTAGGCACAGCGCTTTAGGATTGTGGCGCTTAGGGGGCAGACCGTCCCAGCAGCAAGCCCCAAGGGCCCCAGGGTAACGCTCCTCACCTCCTGGGGGGTATAGTCCCAATACAGCGCTCTCCTCTGCTCCAGGAGCTATTAGGCGCAGCGCTTGCGTGGCGCAAGGTCCCCACAGCCTCAGGGACCTAGGTGGGCACTCCTTCCTCAGGGTCTAGGAAACAGAGCAGCAGGCACTACCGGGCCAGGTCAGCAGTTAGTGGGAACTCATCAAAGGAGGGCGGTAGGCTTTCAACATCCTGCACTGTAGCGTGGCCCTCCTCCTATACAGCAGACTGCACTCCTGCAGTGGGGCTTTCACTAGCCCTGGGGACAGTAGAGGGGTGTAAGTTGGGTGCAGGGTCCAGCACACAGGCCCAAGTGGCAGGTTCCCCTGGCAGCAGTTTCCCTCGCGTTCCTGTGCCTGCTCTGTCTAAGCACATGGTGGCACATCCCCCTTATTTATATGCCCCTCACCCCACCTACCAGTCAGTGCCAGAAGCTTCTAGAATTCTCAGGGGAACTAGTTCTAACTGGCTGAGGGGGAGGAGTAGAGCACCCTGGGTGCCAGGCTTTCCCTCCAAAAGCTGGGATGGATGGGTACCAAACAACTAGACCGCTAACCCACTGCAGTCAGGTGGCACAACGCACAGCCATGGCATTCATTTTAAATGCAGCATGCTACCAGGGTACATTTTTACAATGGTGGAAAGAAGTGCGCACACCATTGCGTTATATTTTCACATTAAACAGGGCATGTCATACCACACATGGCCTATACAGCTTTCTTTACCATTGGGGAGACATTCCAAATTAGGGGGGTGAAAAGCGAAACATTTTGGGGAAAATGGGCCAAGTCCAACAGACTGCTTCTATTTCACTGCATATCTGATAATGCTCATTTGAAACTGTTCTTTGTAGAGTTATTTTCTATATACCCAGTGAAGAACAGACAAGAAACCAACATTTTAATTGTAGCGCCAGTGCACAGCCCGTCACACCACAGGAAAAAGTTTTCTCATTAAAGACTGGGGGGCATATTAGCAAGAACCGCATTAAAATTATCGCTGTTTTAGTGGCAGGAAACTGCTGCTAAAACAGTGATAATGGGCTTGCTAATATGCGTTATAGAATTCCAATAGAAGCCCAGGTTAGATGTGCAGGACATCTAACCTGGGCTACTATTGGAATTCTAAAACGCATATTAGCAAGCCCAATATTGCAGTTTTAGCGGCAGTTACCTGCCGCAAAAATTTAGATAATTTTAACGAGGTTCTTGCTAATATGCCCCTGAGTTCTGTTTAGGCCATCGTTTGCTCTTTGTAGGTAGAGGGGAGATTAATGTAAATGTATAATAAAGAGCTAAGCAGCTGGCAGCTCCTCACTTTGAGGGGCTTCAGCTGCCAGCTAGTGACCATTGATGCAGCGGAAACATTGGGGGATTTTTGTCAGCTCACTTATTCACACCAACCACTATATAATATTCAGTAACATAACTCTAATGACGGGCCCATAAGTCATTGTCACACAGTTAGCAATATCAAAGGTCCTCCGATGAATCTTTGGTAGAGCTAAAAGGGAGTAAGTAATGAAAGACTAAATGCTATTTCTCCACGAGGACCTACAATGAAGAAATATGCTAAACATTTGTCATTGTAAACATATCCAAATAACTCAATAACTCCATAATAAAGACAAACACTATTTTTTTCAATTAGTTTCTCTTGTTATTTCATAATATGAATGGTCAGAAACAAATACAATACAACAAGAATGTCATAAATTGATTAATAGAATATAGAATAGATTCACAATATTCATCACAGATCATTCAGTAAACATCAGAATATCAGGTATAGAGGAGTGAGAGAGAGAAAAGAGCATCAGTGAAACAACAGCTCATTTACAAGATGAGATACTAATGCACAATGTGCAATTAGTCTGAAAGACTAACTCTACGGCCGTTAGGGTAGAGCAAAGGCAGCACCACCAGCCAATGATGTGCGAAGTTTATAGGAAAGTCTCTTAGGAACAGCAGGATCTGCCAGCCAGAGTATCAGGAATCAGCACGGCATGCAGCATACCACGAACGCAGGACAGGTCACTATTATTGTGTTCGAGCCCCGGAGCATTTTCTCACAGGTATCTTTATAGTATGCTACTTCCTTTCTTCAGCTAAAATGTTGCTTTCCCTCTCCTCAACAAACCTCTCCATTGGTTATTCACGATGGTCCTAGCACCTTCGGACAGTGACTTTACTATTTTTCTAAACACTCTTTGTCTTAAAATGGTACAACTTCCAAGAGAGGAAAGAAGGAAGAACCTATATGCATTTATATACTAAATCTACCAATAGTTACATTCATGCCATCTACAACCCTCGCCTAGGAAGGAAAGAACTAAAAAAGACTTTTAAAAACAGGCTATACTTTTGAGGAAGCATGTGTATCAATTGGAGGTCAGGATCACATAAAAGTACATCCCCTAGCAATTCTTGGGCCTACAGTATTTTAATAAAACAGATAATAATTTCTGAAAGCCTACACTACTCTCACGAAGAAGAAAAGCAGATTCTTTGTCGTTTATTTTTCTGCAGTTAGGAAGACAGAATAACATTCAGTTAGCATTATCCTCCTCATTGTTCAACTAAGAAAATCAACTTTCGTGCCTTGTGCACATTTCACATGTTGTACACTCTCTTATAAAATATTAGTGAAAACCACGCATTTTGTTAATAAACATGTACTAGGTGAATTTCATCGAGCAGATTTTATTTTAAAAAATCATGTTCCATCACCATGTACATAGACATCCCATTCCGCAGGTTCCATGGTCTCTCCCAGCTAGGGTAGACCTTTAGTGTGGGCAAGCTGGGCTCAGGATGCCAGTATTGTGAGCCATGGAGCTGTGTGCATTAAGGCCATGCCAACTACAGCGGCTTTCTCATCTTTGCTCCATCCTTGTCCTTGTCACTGCCTTTTTGTTTCTGTCTGAATTGCCAGTTTAAAGTGATTTTAGGTGTTCAATATCATACGCCCTTTTAGCCCCTCTTCCTTTTTCCTCACCCTCTGACCCCTGCTGACACCCATAAACAAAACTATCATCTGTGTGAGGCAGCTAAGGTCACTGATTTGTGTGAGCTGGAGGAGGTATGGGGATGTCTGTGTTCAGGTGCCAGTCCCAGCTACCCAGATACGGACCAGTGAGCACAAAAGGGACCCCCCCTGCTGCCTTCTTTAATTCACTACAATCTGCAAGGGTGCCAACTTTCTCTGCATCCACACCCAGGGCACTTTCTGCTCCCAACCTGCCTGCCCATGGGCCCTAGAGAATTGAGCCTTAGTTGAGCCGACTGCAGTATGCACATTGTACGATGCATTGCCAAATAATGTTTTACCTCTGCTCGGTTAACTTCTAATTCTAAATTTATGTTGCTAGTGCTGCTGTCAACAGCAGAAAAAAGATGAGCCGTCATTATTTTTACAGTTTTATGTAGCTCATAATCTGCTGCATGGCGCATTGCATGAGTGCCACTTACATTACACGACATTCATTTTTAGGTACAGACTAGTGACATCCTCAGAATCACAGGATGATGTGCTGATGCCATACCTTGGACCTAGTTTCCCGGATCCAATGACATCATCTCTGTCGTTAAGGCCACATCTTGCTAGGAAATCTTGAGGTTTGTCCTTTTTTGCTTTGAATGGATCTGATATTTTTCTTTTTTCTTTCCCTTGTCTTTTGTTATATTTCTCTCTGTATTACACCCTTGCCTAACACAATATCACATGGGTGTGGATAAAATGCAAGGTAGAAGTTGCTTTAAAATGTCTGAGGTGAAGTTTGTTCACTTAACTCAAATAGTATCCTCCCTTGTAAATAACTCTGATTGAAGAGAGAAAGTCAATTCTATACTACACCGCTCTTAGAGGTGGGAAGAGGAGAAAGCCTCTTTTTTATATATAACCCTCACCCACTCTAGTAGTGGCATGCTTCATCATCAGGTTCACCATAAATCCTACAGGTCAGGGTGGGCTCAACCATGTTTCATATAGCTCTTTGAGTAGTCTTGCTTTTTTTAGGCTTTTTTTTACATATAATAAAAATCCCTCGCTCACCCCAAGGCATCCATTTATTGGTGGGGTGAGTAGGAATAATTAAAAACTATGGGACGGGGCAAGCAGGATGTTGTGGTCATATTACCCTAATTAAAAAGCGCCAACATGTTTCTGCCCTACTCTAATGGTCTATATAGGCCCATTGGCATTCTCCGGGCTATACTAGAGAAAAACAATCTCCAACTGAAGCAACCCTGTGAACTATACAGGTGAATGCCTAATATGCTAAAGGTCAACTTTGGCATGCAAACAAAAGAAATGTACTTGCTGTGTTAAGGAATTACATGTAGACAGAAAGCACAAGTTGAAATTGCAGTGCAGTCTCATTTATAGGTTGCTCATAACTCCTTACTCATGAAAAGACTCGTATATTTGTCATGTATTGCGTTCTGTTTGAAATATTCTGTACAGGCTAAGAGTTTTCAAAATTTGCTCCATACTTTTTGTGTGTGTGTGTCTGAATATTGGACCAATCTCATATGTAGATGTTAAAAGATACCTTAAAAGTAAGCAAATTGTAATCGTAATGGTGTTAAATGTAACCGATAGATAAACAGAGACATAGGAAAATCACAATTGTTGGAGGCCTTATGGCTGTGACATGCATTATTTCCACAAAACACACGTGAAGACATTGACACAAACATTTACTTGTGTTCCATTGTTGCCTTACCCGAGTTATAAATAAATTGTGCTTATCAGTGGGCGCAGGGGGTAGGCTCTGTAGTCAAAGTCTGGAGTGCAGGTTTTTAGCAGGAGAAAGAACCATATAGAAGGCATGAAGTGGTTAGCTATTACTCGTGATAACCGCGTATCCATTTTTACCTCAGTCGGTAGCCAGTCATATGATAGTATTCACAGCGTCAACGGGTCCCCACCCACAGCAAACCTAAGCAACCTGACCGGTCTCCCTAGCTGGTGCTTAGCGCTGTGAGGTGTGCCCTTTAAATCACCCAGGGGCTCGGCTGTTTCGGCTCCATTCCCAGTCATGTGACCTGACTTGCGTAATTACCTATGCAGATCTAACCCGCTGCTTTTGTCAAAGACGCATTATATAGGTAATCTATTTGTTAGAGGTTTAAAGAAGAACAGGTGATGCACCCACTCTGATTACGCTGTGCGTATCCACCTGGTTCATGTGGTGATCATGTGTCACTGCCTGTTGGACGTGACACATGTTATGATGTATCTCAATGTGCGGGTGTGTACCCTCATATCACGTCAAGGTTTGGAATCCAGTATTTAGATCGAGACCAGCAGAGCATTGTGGGGTCTGAAGTCCCACGTTCAGGACTCTCATTTTGATTTATGAAGCCACACAAAGCCACCTTGAGTGGCTTTAAATGGCCTCATGAATCATGAGTAAGGTGATGCAGCGCAAATCGCTGTGTCGCCTCACTCTGCACCCGGTAGGCATTTCATGGGCATTGAGGTGAGATTTCCCACGCAACAGCCATGGAATTTGACGCTTCCCCAGATTTCCAAAGTGATCTAAACCTGGAGAAGCGCCAAATCTGTACCCCTCCTGAGGCTATCTCTGGAAAACGAATGGGGCCCCTGAAAAAGGATAAAACCCTGACAGGGAAATCAACTTATTTGAAAAACATCAGCACCGGGCACAGTGCTACTTTACTCTAGAAGGACATAGAAACTCTAGAAACAACAGGACATAATACAAATCATAACAATATAGATAAATATGTTTCTTTTATTAATCTTTTTGTTTTTTCTAAATAGAAAAAAATATATCACAGCAACCTCCTCGAAGAAAAGGCAGAGGCCACATTGGGAGACACCACGGAGGAATTTATTCTTAATACATAGCAGCGAATGCATTTCGGCATCTAGTCTTCTTCAGCGCCATTGATGATTAAACAACAGTGTTGGGATGACATCCACCCCACTTTAAATGTCCTGCGGCACTCGGATAGGATAAGTATCCGCCCCACCCCCGGTAGTTCTGATGCACACCTGTAGCAATCCTCAAAGCCTCGAGGAACTGCTAATCCCAGAAACCAATGTCCGGAGCCTGGTAAGTAATGCATGGGGAAAATACACAGTAAGTATCCAGATTGCAGGACTTTGTGAAAAGAAACAAATATATATATTGATACAAGGTACATATAGATAACTCAATACATGAATAAATACACAATCCAATGATAAAGTGCAATTATAGAACCACATATACATATATATTACGGTATAACCTGGAAAGAATGTCTCTTCAACACAACTTAAATACACTAAACCAAGTCTCTCAATGTTGCCTATTTCTATTTTGATGATTTACTGTAGTAAGTGATAACTGGTCTAACAGTGTATTGTTTTCATGATGATTTGTTTTATCATTATACAGCTTAACTTGTGATCAAGGCCACATATGCAGACACTGGTGGTAAATGTTGAACACCAACACGTTTCGGCAAAGCCTTCTTCAGGATTTCCATACCAGTAGTTACTAAAATGGGAAATATAAACATAATTTTGATCTAGAGTTTAGAAGCACTTTGAACCATGTAATCTATCTATATATATATCTATATATATATATATATATATATATATATATATATATATATATATATATATATATATATAATACAACAATGGTGGAATACCCTAGATAATTGGTCTAAGAGAACTGAACCTGAGTGTTGCTGTGAAGTGCAATAAATTAATAAGTGAATAACAATAAGACACAATCACTTTCAAATTCACACGTGAATTAGTACTGTTCATACTAATATAGAAAAAAATATATTAAAAAATAACATGAAATAAAATCGAAATAGGTCATGCAGATGTCGCCAGTTATGTGATCTTAAACTGTTATGACTAAGCTTATAATGTTGACAATTACAAGAGAAAGCCGTAACTGGATAGAGTCTCTCTGTCTTGAATGCGATGAGCAAATTGCTAACTAATGTTCTAAGATATACTTCTAAGTATGCAATTTACATCCGCTGAATCCATGGGTGGTGTTAACAGAAAACACCCATCATCAACTGATGTTAGGGATTGCGATTGACCGCAGTATATGAAACTGGATTGAGAGATAAAAGTGAACCAAATTATTAATAATTAGTGTTCTAGATTTTAGGTTAGAAACTACAATCAGTGCAACTCAACCTGTATAGAACGAACTGATAAATACCTTCAACAATGCCAGTGTCCGATGAATCTCTAAATAATTCTTGAACCAATGGAGTAAACAAGAAAGGCTTGTACTACCTAAAAACAATACAGTATATAAAGTGAGAAAATACTGACGAGTTCTCCTCCTAAGGCTAGGCATAACAAGGAGAGATATGTTTATTTCTTCTTGTTTTTTCCTCTTAGGATGGTGCAAGTATTCCCACTTTGGCATTAGGCTGCTGAAACGGCACCAGCGCAGGGAGAAACAAAAGGAATGCACTGTATTGCTTAAATAGGGGGTATTCTTGCACTTTCACTTTGGCGTAGAGCAGCGCAGCTAGGTGATTTGCTGCACTGCACTACGCCAAAATCCTATAAATAAGTCCCTCAGTCTTTAGCACAATTTCCACTGAAAGGAAGATTGTGCTCACAGTCTGCCTCTTTCACTTGCCTTAGAATTCTAACACCTCGGTAACAGGAGCTCAGGTCTGCCCAACAGTCAATATAAGGAGAAATATAATTACTGGAAAATGGAAGAAGAGACAGGTTCAAGACTTTTTCTAAAGTAAAGGAGAGCTTAGAGAAGAGATAATGAAGAAAATAATGAAACAAAAATTAGAGTTTTCAACAACCCCTTCCGCAGATTCCCTGAGTCAATGACGGAAATAATGAGTTTGAATTTTATTTACTTCCCTCCCCTAGCATTAGTCCTGACAGGGAAGCGTACTGGGCTGCCACAATAATGACTACATCGAAGACCAGTTATGCCTGCCTTAAATCAATTCTAAGCTGCACAGGAGTTTGCGGGTCGGACTTGTCAATTTCTTGGTTATTTATTTATTTATGCCTGAGTTCAGCAATTATATATTTCAGAATTAATGCTAAAAGGGTGCACATGTAGCTTTCTTTTCACCTATCTTTATTTGAATTAGTCTGTAGGGCAAATCAAAAAGTAAATTGTGACTTCAATTTGTGGCACCTCAAACACCTTTGAGGTCGAACACACCCTAGAATTTGGTAAAGCAACTCTCTGCCATAGAATTTGTTTTCAAGCAGAGCAAGCCATGACAATGCTTAGGTAAGCCCGCACATATTTAGCATAATTTTCTCAATATATGAAATTAATTATGGTAATATACTGTGTGCTTTTTTAAGACCAAAATCATAATTTACCATCTCGATTTTTTAAAACTTTTTTTTTACGGATGAGGGCTCAGCAGCTTCTCCTGCTATAAGGTTTTGCAAAAATCACAACAGAAAAGAACAAGAACTGCTAAAGTCAAAATGTTGGTGACCAACCCAAGATCTCGTAGCTTTACCAATGCTTGTTTCCTTTTCGTTTAATACTCCTTTAGAGTGAATATGTTTTTTTGCTGTCTCTCTCGTGTGCTCCCCTTCCTCAAAAAGCATGTTTGCTTCATTTTGCCTTTTTATTAACCAATTCTGCACGCCAGGCGCAAAACCCTTTGGTAAAGCCAATGGGTCGAAAAGGCAAGACATAAAATGTGACACATGCTTTTTGAATGCTACTTCACTGTTGCTAGGCCAATAAAAGGAGGGAGAGCAACTGGAAAGGTGTTTCCTCTGGCCCCTCTTCCCTCACTGTCCTGTGTCACCTCTGGCTCCCTTCCCTGTTGTTATATGTAACCTCTGTTCCCTCCTCTGCTGCCCATGCCTCTTCTGGCCATCCACTCTATAGCGAAAAACAGAATGTGAAAGGGATCTGGGGAGATATATTTAAAGACCTATCATCTCATCTCCCAAAGCAACATAACATGTAACAAAAAGAGAATTACCGGTCTATGATGCGTGGCTGTACAAATGACTGTGAGAACAGGCTAAAGCAAATACTAGAGTATCAGTAGGCTGAGATATTCCCATCAGACCACCCATTTTTGGCAGAGTCTCATCATATGGGATATTTGTTAGAACATCCAACCAACCGCCCAAACCATCGGCTGATGGTGCGGAAATGGATGTAGAATGTACACTCTAGCCAAACTGTTGCTCATAGGGTGGTGCTTAGGGTGTGTGTGCAGTGCTGTGGTGAAAAAAGTTAAAATTAGCGACTCAGACAAATAAATTGTTCATTTAGGATTGTCTGAGTGTTAAAGTTAAAATCACGCCAGGTAGTTGAAACTTATGACTACACTGTGGGGCTGTGCAGGATGGTCAACATGTTTCAGCCGAATTAGACATATTGTCAGGCTTTCGTCAGGACCTAGATGGTGAGCTACTGCAACAAAGGTGCGTGAATGTGCATGCCAAAACAAAAGTGAAAGAAATTTGGAATGCTTATATCTACCATGAACTTGGAGCCTCAATGTCCATGTGGAAGAATTGTATTCTATCTCAATCCGCGCATTGCGAGGAGACAGACCTCACCTCGCCCGGCAACCGCTCGGGAATATGAGGCCCCGCTCTGTCCGTCGGTACCTCCCTCTGGCATCCGAGAGGCAGTGGAGGTACTCTATAGCTCCATGTCTCCTGTGCCCCACTACACTCGTAGTTCCATGACTCTTGTTCCCCTTACCACCACAACCCCATGCTTCTTGTGACTTCTAAGCATTTCCTTGTAACTCCACCCCTACCACAAAGCCATTTATCTCCGGCGCCCTCCTCCTTTAGTCCATGTCACCAATGTCCCCATGTCCTTTGCCCTGTGGTTCCAATGGCCCCTTAGCCCTACGATTCCAGAGCTCCTCCCTCTGCTGCCAAAAATCATCCCTGATCCCCTCTCCTATGGCCTGTAATCCATTGGTAGTCCTGTGCCTTTTGTACCCCTCTTGTAGTACTGTATTTCCATTAGTCCCACCCCCCACCAATGTCTTTTGGTCGTTGAGACCCGAGAGCTTCACCAAATTGCATATGTATTGCCTTGAATGCTTCAGGCTTGTGGTAAGTAGCCCATGGCAGATAGTTTCGTTTGATCCCATAATTATTCATTATTTCAAGGTTACTACTTGCTAAGTGTAAGTTCTGTGTCCTGTGTTAATGTTATATGTCATGGTCAGTGCTGTTGTGAGCACAGTGACATTCAACTTTATGGCATGTCTGGCTGTGATGTATGTACGGTGATGTCTAATGGGTTCTGCTGGAGGTTGTATTATTGTTCAGTGTTGCTGGGGCACCATGAACGCCATTTAAGCCACATCGGGCTGCATTGGGTACACCTGCCATGTTCTTTTTTAAATACACTGTTGGACTATACTGTGGCGCATCTCAAGACAAGATACCGATGGGCTTTGTCATTCAAGAGCAAACAGTAAATTTATATTGAAATGTTGGAGAACGCAAAGAATACTTTATAAACAACAGTGGTCCCAAGGAGTATGTAGATATGGATTTAGCAGATAAAATACAGTCCACGATAGGAGCTATATTGGCCACTGTCCAGCCGGACAGGGTATTTTTATTTTTCAATGAAATCTATAGTGGAGTAGACAAAGGCACAATCCTGTACCGTTTTGTGAACACACAGAGAGGGTTTTTAGGCAAGAGAGAGCATAGTTGGCCACTTGTAATTCAGTAGGGATTTTAAGTAGTGCCAAGCAAGTGCCAGACACAGCATCAATCAAACATAATAGTTAGGCTGTGAAAACACTTTAAACAAGTCGACGTTTCGATCCCTTATGCTCAATATTACGGGATCATCATCAGGACTAACAATCCTTATATTTGCTTGCCTGGTATAAACATTTTAACACACAACCGCCTAATAGGAACAGAAATACAAATGAAAAAGAAGAATAAAAAAATGGGGGATTAAAGAAGAGAGAGAGAGAGAGAGGGGGTTACCCACTGCGTTAAACTCTGAATATCACTGACATTGCACTGTATTCGGAACCGACTTAGCGTGCCTGATAATTACGTGCAAGTGATGTCTGTAGCCTTGATTCGCGCTAATAGTGAGGTGGGTGACATAGGTTATAGTTAATAATAAAATGATGGACCAGTAACACTCTTCTATCAGAAAACGCGAAGGTTAAACAATTATCAATACTCATTTCCAAGACCTTTAGGTATATCTAGCGATTTCAAAACAGAATCAGCGTGTGTTCTTCAATCACGGGCATTCGGGTCTACTCATTCGTGTCTATTCATACAACATGCACGTTCGTGCGCATTCATTCCGTGTCTATCCGGGGGCGGGGGGAGCGCTTACCCAGTGGGGGTCGGAGGGGTTCAGGGATAGGCTTGAAAGGCCGGACACTGCTTTAAAATGAGACCTGGGGTAGGGAAAAGAGACCAAAAACTAAGGGATGGCCAGTAAGTAGTTATACTACTGGTTGTTGGTTCGCGGTTGCCATAATTACCTGGTAAGTACCGGTTTATCATGTGCACTCTGCCTCGTCTTCAATTAATTAAGAAATGTCTGTGGGGTAGAGGACTGGGTTTAGTAACGGGATGATTTAAGTGGCTCTGAAATTCTGCCTGCAAATTGACGGGCTTACCTTGAAGTTACTGTTGGCCCGCATGGTCAATTGCTTGCTCGAAATCGAGTCTGTAAAAGAAACTGCGTTTCAGTAACCTGGCGTGTAGGGGCGAGTGAAGCGTCTAAGTTCTAACAACTATTTGGCTTACCTTGGGAGGAGAGAGCCTCCTCGGTGTCCGTTACCCTGGGTGTACTGTAGAATCACAGTCACTACGGAGCTAGGGAGAGAACGCTAGATAAGCGTGATCTACCCGACAGAGACGAAGGACTAAGCACGCATGGGCGCCATCTTGGAGTTTTTTTTTTTGATGTTTCGTCATTATGTGGAGTGCACCGGTGATGTGCTGTGATAAAATACGGCGGCGCAGTGACATTAAGTAGTATAGTAACGGCGCAGTGCTAGTGAGGCTGTGACTGTGATTAAAAACCAATATGAAAAAATTCCAATATGAAAAAAATGAAAAATAATTACAACTATGTACACAATGGTAATTTACATATGCCTGTTCAAGGAAAAGCGGAAAGGGGTCCAGTCTCTCAGAGTTATTTGCAATGTTTAAAGTTCCATTTAAAATGTTCAAAGTATTTCAGACTGTTCCTTTTTCTTTTATAACAGTGTAGTCCAATCCTCAGCTCGGTTTAGACCATCACGAATAGTGTTGAAATGGATCATGAGTTTCAACTCTTCTCTGTTCAGCATTTGCGCCAGGTTACCCCCTCTCAGTGGCGGTTTGTTATAAAGTATAGCTACCCACGGTCCCTGGATAACCGAATGGGTTCCCTTGTTGTTTAAAATAGGAGAACGCAAAGAAATCATCGAATATGGGACCAACCTCCTGAGCAATGATTCCTTGGACTCATCTCACCCAGACACAGCACGGTTCTGTTGTCCTAAGTGGAAAACAATAATTATTTGAATAAAGAATTTAAAATGAATTCTGGAAGTTAAGATTCTTCTCAAACGACTGCCCCTTTCAGTGGAAAATGTGTCTTTTACTTGACTTGCCTTTCATCCTGCTGTAAACGAGTGTGCTTCACTGTGATAGACTGCTCAATATTGCTTCCAAGCATACGAAAAGCAGTACCACTGGAGGTGTGTGCACTTATTCACCAGTCTGTCTGAGGAGGAAGGGTTGCATGCACACGTAAAGGAGGCGCTATTCCAGTGCCCCTTTCGAATATCAATATTCTGCACTTAGTGACCTCTATTTCCACACAACTGCTTTTTGACTAAAGAAGTCCCTTTTCGAAGAGTATTTCAACATATGTTATCACATTTCTCTACAACTAAAGGTAACATGGTTTGCCTTCTTACAGCAAGTACTACTCGCATTAAATGTGCAATGTTGTCCCCCTTGCAAATGGACAATGTCCTGCATCACCATTAACTTTCTCATGTGCTGAGTTCCTTTTCCTTCAATATTCATTTTGGTTGCTGTTTAATTGTCTTTACTCTCTGTTTCGTTTGTTGCACCTTTAGTGCAGGTTTTCCAGTTTGTTAATTCAAAACTCCCCTCAGCAGAAAGTGGTTGCATTTTTGCTTGTTTGAAGTTTGGTGATATATTTTTTTTAGGTCTCGCGCCTAGCGTTGCAGCGCGTAGCACTGCCCGTGCAGCGTGAGACCTCTTGTTTGGGCTTTAGAAAGCTAACCACAGGCTGGGGCATGTGGTTTTGCTTTCGCAGGCCGGCATTGGCTTTAGAGTGCTTTTTTTTTTTTTTTTTTTAAACGGCACGCAATTAGGCACAGGCAGGCGCATGTCCCGCCTTTGCTCCGCCCATTCCCATCCGTGTCTATGATGCGCATCAGGGTGCGGCACAGACGACAGGCTTCCCCCTCCACTCCTCTGTGGTGCGTAGTCACCACTGCTTTCAATTCCAGCGTTCGGCTCCTCTGTAGTGCTCGCGCACCACATGTTTCGATTCCGTGCTTGTCAAATAAAACAGTGTGGAATTTTCTACGTCATGTCAGCAGTAAACTCTGTAATCGGCTGCTATGGATGATATTCCATGCATGTGCACAGTTGCAATTTTTGTTCTCCTAAGAGTTTTATTAGCAACCAGTATTCAGGTGAAGTTTCTCTACGAGTCGCAACATTGTGAAATAGATGCTCTTGTGACTCCTAGCTCCAATTGAAGCGACTGTTTCTGGGCAGGAGGAGGAGCTGGGGGCCGGACCGCCAGGGCGAGTGCTCAATGGAGATGTCCAGCTTACGCGCAAACCTGCTGAGTGTCAGCATTTGTAGTGCTGCTAAAACAAATTTGAGCGAGGAGGCTGGAGCAGACACCGGTAGCAGCACATTCAGTGCAGCAGGAGCAGCGCGTGCTAGAGGCTGAGGCAAGCTGGTGGGGTCTGCTGGCACCTACCAGCGCTTCCCGCGCCCGTCTTCAGGTAAGGGTGCTCAGTCAGCACGTGGTCCTTTGTGAGTGGTGAGGTGGCGCTGGCGCGAGCTCGCAGGGCCCATTATCATCATAGTTGATGGAAGGAGCAGCATGCGGCTCGACTGCATGAGGATAGTGGCTGTAAAGGCCCCTCTCTAAGCGGGACTTGGAAGAGGTCGAACTGGTTGCCCTTTTGTATGCAAGTCTAGGGTTTTAAAAGGCACCCTATTGTATGTTATAACTGGGACCTTACATGCCGCGTTACTGACGTATTTTATTGGGTATCGTCGAGGTATTACACTTGCTTGTGAGGGGGCACTGGATTTTACGTGGGTTCTACCAAGCGGCCGTTTCTGTGCAAGTTATTTTTGGGGATAAAGTGGAAATGCAAATGTTAAGGCTCCATTTTGGGGGTGGTCAGATGACTATATTATAAGGAGGTTATTTTTAAAGATTGATAGGGACCGGTCAGTGGCGTGGTCCAAAGCGTCTTTGCTGCGATTAGAGATCGGTGTTGCCACCTTCACAGCTCTGGTACTCTGCATCCCTGAGTGCTTCTGAAACTTTAAATTTGCTAATGTTGTGAAGCGGAAGGGGAATGCCTAGTCCTTGGACCATGATGACCGTACAATGAGCTTGAGCAGGACTAGTTGGACCTTCCATGGTGAGGCCCATCTTGCGTGTAGCTACGCCTCTCTTCCCGCTACACATTATCAGATGTGCCTCCTACCATGGGAAGTATGACTTTATTAATGTACCGAGTCTCTATAGATGCAAACACATTTGTGCTAAAACTGCCCATATTTTATTCTGTATGCTGTCCTTTACAACCTCTTGTGTTTATTTAAATTTAACAGAAAATTATTATCGAGCTTAAATATTTTGTAATAGCAGTTGTTATAAATTTGAATGCAAAGGGGTATCTAACTCTGGTGCAGCGCTGCTATTTTTATGCCTTCTATAAAGCCATAATTGGGCAGTTTTCGTGAAAGCATAACACATTTAGTGTATGTATAGGAAATTAGTTCACTGCATCTCGTGAAGAGCGCTCCGTTAGCACGTGTCCTCTAGTAAAATTATTTTCCACTGCAGTCATGCACGCACACCAAGCAACTTACCGTTGTAATGACTGACCTTCAGTGGGTGTCTGCAGTAGCACAGCTTGTCAGCTCGTGATTTCCGAGTGCTTTTACATGTTAGTAAATTGCGTACGCTTAGCAGAATTGTGAGTAGTTTAACACCATTTTCTTTCCTCCTAATTGTTTCTTCTTGGCCTCATGTATGTGAACGTAGTTATCAGAGTTTCGGATTCATTGTTTTTTTGTTTTTAGCTGTTCCTGAAAAATATGTACTATATTAATTCATTACATTGAAATGGAGGATTTCCAATGTGTGCGCGCACAGTTATTTAAACTCAGCACAGGTTATATTGTTGGTTATAGCCTCACATTTACAAACCGTTTAGGGTATTGAAATAAGGAATGTGACTTTGACATCGATATGTACCTTCATTGATTGTGCTTTAGATCAGTTTTCCAACATTTTTATATTGCTGCTGTAGTTGGCTTAGCTAAAAATACAAGCATTCGCAATGCAATAGGTCTAGCATTTATGCAAGCTGTACTATCCATTTGGTTGAATCAGATATTGCATTGAGTGTTGGATCGCCCAGATAGATGTAGATGGTGGTCAATGTTTTGAAAAAAGAGTCACCAGGTGGGCGTTATTTCCTTATATAACAAATATAGACCCTCATCCTTGTGGGCATAGTAGGGATTGTCCTCATAATACAATATATAATATGGTTAAGTAAAGCAGTATTTTTTTCAATTTGTTTCAACCAGGAGTTAGAGTCAGAGATACGAATTCAAAGGTAATCGAACTCCTAGACTCTTTCCACCGGACTCCCACCTAGAACAATTTCTAGACGAAACTTCTTATATGGATTAAAAATCTTTCATTTTTTAATGTATATTTAACTCAAAATTATTAATGGAACAAAACAACATAAATCTATGTATTAGAACCTGTTGGACTTTTTCAGTTTTAGACAACATCAGAGTGTCATTTGCAAGAAGAAGGGCTGGCACTTTCCTACCTGTCAGGACAGAGAATCAGTGGTAAAGTTTTATAAATAATTTATACATCCATTAATAAAGATTAAGAACAAAGTAGGAGCCAAAACACACCCCTCCAGAACAACTTTCTCTACTGCAATTTAAGGGATCAGTTTGCCATGAGGCGCCTACCTGACATGGGTGTAGCTGTCCGAATATAGTCAGCTAAGTAAATCTAAAAGGTCTGTGGGATTTCTTGGTCTTGCAGGACTTCTCACCACTTGCCCTTTGGGACCATATCAAAAGCTGTGCAGGGGTCTACAAAGGAAACACAAAGGGTATCCCCAGGAAATCCCCAGTTTTAAATGTTATATTTTTTTTAACTTGGTTGACTGTGCTTATATCTTCCCTAAATCCTGCTTGTATTGGCAAATAATATCTTTTTCTAACTGTCAAGTTGTTAATTTATCAAGAGTCTGCCTACAAAACACCTTTTGGAGGCTATCAATTAAGCTGATAGGACGATAATTACTGGGGTCAATACGAGGTCCCTTCTTATGAACTGGAACAATCACTAATCTCTTCCTGGTATGCGGAATGGAGGCACCTGCAGCTATGGCATTTGATACAGCATTAATGTAAGGAATCCATGCATTAGATTCAGATTTAAAGGTCGGGCACCCTGCCCACCTTCCGAGCAACTAGGGCTACCTTGGTATCCTTTAAGATAAAAATAATTCTAGACACATGTGGAGCAGACACTTCAAACTGAACATTATCTGGACAAGAATCTGATTCAGCCGAGCATATGGGATCACCTTAAAGGCCTCCAAAATACCTATCTCACTCATAGGCCTGAACTTGAATTTCTGGTTTCATAGGTCTTTTGCTTCCCCTACGAGTTACAATGTGCCAGAAAGGTTTGACGTTTTCACAAGAGGCCACTTTAAAAGATTGTTCCAGATGTCAGTTTCCCAATCTAATCTAGCGTCTCTAGTCACAGTTTTGTATGAGGATCTAGAAGAGAATATTTTGCCTTTACCACCCAATCTAATGGCAGCACTGAGGCTGAGCTTCCTAATGAAGCAATCTGTATTAAACCATTCTTTGCCAGACCTTGGTAAACTGGCTCTCCTAGTATTCTTTTTGTTGTTGTTTGGATCCTAGAATAATAGTTCATGCACATGGGATTATGTAAATTAGTAGTAACAGTTTCCGATACTTACTTACCATATCATTCATGGAACTCACGATAGCTGTGTTGTCGTATTTGGTAGACCATTATACATTTTTGCGGTTGTTACAAACAACAAGGGCATTAATCAGTGTACCTGAAGCCATTATACATTTAAATAAAAGGCAAAAGGATTATGATCGCTCTCTTGTCTATCTTATACCTTGATATCCTTCACTGCATGCCATGGAACAAACCTAAAAAATATATTCAATGATGCTTTCCTGGGCTTCTCTCCTGAAAGTAAGAGCCGCCAAGCAATCTAGGGGAGTATGACCATTACAAACACAAACTCTAAATGATGAAGAATTATCTACTAATTGCAGATCAAATTTAGAGGATTTTTTTTTCTCAGAGAAGCGAACAGATGAAGGATATGCCAATAATAATTTTCTTCCCTAGCCACCTTCATAAGGAACCCTGATGGTTCCAAGGCAGTATTACAAGTATCCTCAATTATAGGAGCAGAATCCCCTCTATGGGTGCTAATAACATTCCTCAAACAATTTAAAGTGACAGATTCAGTGAAGTGTGGAGAACTTTTTTTGTACATATTGAGTAAGAAAATAGTTGACTTGCCCCTAGGGTACACTCTTAGGGCAAGTATGCTAGGAGACCCTGTGGCAATTAAGTTTACACTGCAAGCCAAGGACATCGCAATCCATATCATTAAGTCACCTGATGGCTGGCTAGAAGAGGAATTGTTGCTGACGCTTGATAATTTCTATAGCATTGACGATGTACCTCACTAGTAACCCATGTTTCTTGAAACGTACACACATCAAAAAATCCATCAACATCCCCCAATTCTCATCGTCCAGCTGTATCTTTACACCTGCAACATTCCAATTGCAGGACACTAATGCAGTAGGTGACCTTCTGCTAAGAATCCCATCACTGTTAGTCTGGTCATAGGAGGCACAGTTAACCCATCACTGGGATGGTTTCAGATACTGGTCATGCAGATGTTTGACTTCATCCTGACTGTTGTTCTTGACCATAAAGTGCTCAACAAGGAACATGTGCGGAGCCTGCTTCGGAGACCATGTTGAGTATGGTTGGGTGGTGAGAACATCTTTGTCTGTAGATTTTGCTCTTTTGGTCTGATCCCTCGTGGCCAGAAGGAAAGGATATAAATGGTGGAGCCATTACCTGTGTTTGGCTCTATATTACAAGGTATGAACTCTCATTGTTTTCAATTTGTCATTAGGTTTGTCAAGCTGTGACTTAGTGATACTTTTTCTCTCTGATGGTGTACAACTTTCATGCTTGGGCAAGGATGACGTTCATGTGACAGTAGTGGGCTTCATCTCTTCTGGCTTAGCAGCTGGGGAGTAAAGCGCACACCAGTTGAATAAGTGAGTTATAACAGCTATTAGGGCCCCAAGCCTTTTTTTTTGTTTATTTCTGCTTAAGTTATATGAATTGTCCAAGGCTATATCAATGTACAACAATATTTTGTGCAGTATGAACAATTCTTGGTATTTGCAGTCAGTAAATAAATGCAGCCACAACCTTTACACCCAAGCTCTATTTGTATTGCCACCCAGTTAATCTCTAACACCACAGCTAATAAATGTGCCAGAAAAGGGGACAGTAAAAAAACAAACAGACTCTGCATATTGACCACACATTAATCTGTCCAAGTACCTTTCATCGTAAAAGAGTGTTGTTTCTTAAAATGTTTCAATCTGATTATGTATGTATTTCAGTGCCAAAGTGCATTAAAAAACAATGGGAACTGTGATCCTGAGTCCAATGGTTGGGGTCAGTGAGTGTGGGGGGCGGCATCAAAGGCATGGCTAAAAAGAACAAAATATTCTGCAACTCTTTTGTTGGTCTTTCACCTTCAAGTAAGTGCATATAAAATAGCACACACCTTAAATGAAAAATAAATGCAAGTTAAAGTAATCAGTGAGACAAGCACTCTTTTACATTGTAAAACCACTATTGGCTAATGAGATCACCTCAGATCTTTGTGTGTTTAACCAGAGAGCCAAATAACTGAATCACATGTGTTAGTCTTTCTTTTACACATTCAGGCCATATAATATAGCCATAGGGCCAACCATTGGACGTCCTCTCACTACAGAGCCAGAAGCAAAAGTTCAGGTTTGGGATTGATTGAAATGATGAAGCCTAGCCTGGGGGTCATTCTTTTGATTTCCCCAGAACCTTCGGGCAATGTTACTTACACATTTGGGGGGGGGCTGCTGCACCTTCTGCAGCCCCCCACAATACTAATGTATTCCATTTGAGTTCCCCCTGCCATTCATGGGGCATTGCATATGCATTTGAATATGTAGAATAACACATTTGCGGGGCATTATGGGGTGCTCCCGGACTGGGAGCAGTGACTATAAAAAGATCGGCTGTTCCACTTCAATACTCATTGCAGCCAGGTGTTTTTATCCATTTTTGTGGGTGCTCTGGTCCCACCCATGAACGCACCAACTGATGGGCTTATTGGGTGGTGCGGGGAGAGTTGCAAGGCCCCCACAACCCAAAACAGCTTCTGTTGGCTCATTTGCCCTTCCTGAGGTAATCTGGTGTTTCTGTTTCAGCTCCCCTTTAGAGGGAGCATTCCTTTTCTGTGCTCATGTTCATGACGGAAGCTGAACAGTATCCCCTGCCTGTAAGGTTTGTTACCAGAGATTTGGCAGGCCAGGTGAAACTCCCAAAAAAACAGGCTCAGGGGTTGGGTGAAGTGCCTGGCCTGTTTTGTTTTGTGGCCCCGAGAGATGTGATCCCCGGGGCCAAAGGTTGGTTCAGGTTCAGGGAAGGGGCGTCTCCCCACCTCTCTCCAATAAAAAAAATAATACTGTCTGTGACCCAGAAGGATGTGGTCCGCGTGACCAATGGTTGGCTCGGGAAAGGGATGTGACATGTTTCCCTCTGCTCAATTAAAAATAAAATAATGTTTTTGGCCCATGGATATAGGATAATGGGGCCAAAGTTTGGCTAGGGCAGAGGGTTGTAACATGTTCCCCTCTCCCCTTTTTTATACATGTATTAATGTGGTGAACCCCTGGCCTGGTCTCACTCCAGTGAATTTTACGAAAATTGTCTTTCTTTCTTTGAAATAAATTCACAAATTCTGCTGGAGTTTTGCTGGCCCACGAGATTCCACACTGAGTCCTACAATACTCCTATGCGACCATGACATTTTTCAATGTTATCCTATGGCAGTCCTTCTGGGACCCATCCACAAGGGCTAGGTGGGCAGGGCATTCCTACCCTGCCCCCGTTTATTTTTTATTTTTTTTCAGGACAAGGGGACTGAGTCACTGATTCCCAACATGGCTGCCCAGCATGTCTGTTAATGCTAATGGCAGCCAATCAGATTCTTATCTTCTAGTCCAACAGGAGGTCAGCTGCAACAGATTTCTATCTTTTTTTTAAACATTTATTTCTCTAAAGTGGCATAACCATATTGCACCAAATGACAAAGGGCATGCTTTCTGAAGAAGATCTAGTGTTCTGCTCAATTTGGTGTTATTCTGTTTACCCGTTTTTAATGTATTGTCTAATTTTCCCTGTAGAGATTGCATGTGGAGAATGCATTTTTTGACCCCTTTTTCCCTGCCCTTGCAAGAAGGATCACTCACCCCTTTCCAGGAAGATAGTAAGGTGGATGAACTATTTTTGGAACTTTTTGCGAATATTTGTCAAATGGTGCCAGAATTATTATAAAACAAATACTGCTATTCCTACAGAAACTCTCACCTAACTTTAACTACACAGTGGTGACCAGTAAATAAATAGATATGGTTCTACCAGTTTTATTTGTAGATGGCCCCAATATTTTTATTGTTGGCACTGTTAGAAAGGGGGTATCTAGTTTGCAGGTTGTTACCCTGTTCAAGTAGGGACACTTCTTTGTAGTCAGGATAAGGGGGACACACTTCTAAAATAACCCTTGCTCACCCCCTAGGTTAGAGCTTTTCAAACTGTGTGTCCCGACACAGTACTGTGTCGCCTGCAAGTGGTGGGTGTGTCGCAGGATGACAGGGCAATTAGCACATAGCTGCTGCTAATTAAGAGGCATTCCTTTGAAAGAGTGTCTCGGAGTCTCCCGCAGCAGCGCGGACTCCGAGACACTCTGCTCTATGGGGGCCGACGATTCACAACAAAGCCCACCTTAACCGAAGAGTTGGCATCTGTGGTGTCGGTTCTGGAGGTCAGTGCAGAAGTTGTCCGGCCCTTGAAGCCACACGCTTTGCAGATCGAACAACTCCTTTGTGAAGTAGGTAGCACTGGCATCCGCAGGCACCAGGACTGCAGTGCGAAGTGCAGCGGTGAGGCGTGCAGTGCCCTCAGGTTGCGGAGTAGGCAGCACCTCAGTGACGGTCGTCCAGCGGCGTTGATAAGACCAGGGCTGCGGTGCGAAGTGCGGTGCTCGTCAAAGTGCTGGCAGGTCATGCTGACAACTGGAGATGATGGCCCCGGCGTAGGTAGGCCAAGGCTGTGGTGCTGGATGTTATGTTATGTTATGTTATTGTGTTCTTTTATAGCGCATGACTCACCCAGGGGCATCTTAGCGCTTTACCAATGGAAATCCGGCAGACATAAACAGAACGTGTTATACCATGACTGAGTTAAAATAAGAATGTTTTTTGTTGTTTCATGAAGATCATATAGGTGCTAGTTGCCGCAGAGCAGTCAGTAAAGAGTTCCAGTATTTGGGGGCGATATATGAAAAGGCTCTGCCGCCTGTACGGGTTAGCCTGATACGAGGGGTCTTCAGGAGGGCTAGGTCATTAGATCTTAGGTTACGTTCATGTACTTGTTTAAAGAGTTTATTATAAAGATATGCTGGCCCCTCGCCTCTAAATGCTTTAAAGGAGAGGCAGCATACCTTAAAAACAGATCTCTTTTGGACAGGGAGCCAATATAACTGCTTGAGCAGAGGAAGGGAGGGGGATCCAGACGGCGCATTCAGAACCATTCTGGCAGCGGTGTTCTGTATAACTTGCAGTTTTGCCAGAGTGGTGGTGCCTATTTCCGCCAGCAAAGCATTACCGTAGTCTAGCCTGCTCACTACCATGGCCTGTACCACAGTACGGCGATGTTCTAAAGGAAGATAGGGAATGATTCTACGTAGAAGGCGTAGGTTATGGTAGCATGTCCCTGCTACGTTTTTAACATTATCTTTCATGTTTAGCAAGGCATCCAGCTGGATTCCCAGGCTTTTCACTTAGGGGGAAGGTGTAGGCGCTTCTCCCAACTGGGGGGCCACCATTCCGACGTCCAGAATCGGCCATCCTTCCCTAAGAGCATGAGCTCTGTCTTCCCGGGATTCAGTTGTAGGCACCGTTCTTTCATCCAATTAGCAATCGCTAGCATACCACCCGAGAAACGGAGTTTCTCGTCCATGATGTTTTTGCCTATGGGAAATAGTAGCTGCGTGTCATCGGCATACAAGACTATCTCAAAGCCGAAAGATTGAACAATTTTTGCCAAGGGGGCTACGTACATGTTAAAAAGAGTAGGGCTCAGGCAGGAGCCCTGCGGTACCCCCTTGTCCAGCAGGAATTTGTTTTTTGAAACAAATGATCCAAGTGAGGTAGTCTGCCATCTGTCTATTAAGAAGTTAGTCAGCCACTGAAAAGCTTTACCCCCAATGCCACACTCAGTCAGTCTCTCCGCTAGCCGTTGATGAGATATCGTATCAAACGCAGCGGAGAGATCTAAAAGAATCAGGATCGCAGATCCCCCGGCATCGAGGGTACACCTCAGCGAGTCAGTAACAGCCAGAATTGCTGTTTCTGTACTGAAACCAGTACGAAATCCTGATTGGGAGGGATCCAGTATGTTATTGGCCTCCAAATATTGACTGAGCTGGGTGTTTATTGAGGATTCTAATAATTTCCCTAGGAAAGGTAACAGGGATATTGGTCTATCGTTATTCAGCTCATGAGGGTCTGCAGATAGTTTTTTCAGTATGGGGCGGACAGAAGCCTCTTTCCAGGCAGTTGGAATAATGCTGTTGAAATAGAAGAATTAAAAATGTTTTGGATGATGGGGGCGCAAATTGGGGATAGGAGAGCCATTACGCTCGGTGGACAGATGTCCCTTGGTGAGCCAGATTTTGCTGTTAACAATAGGTTATCTATTTCTGCAAGTGAAATGGACTTGAACTGGTTGAGAGTACCCTTGGTAGAAATAGGGAGGATGAGTGCAGTGCATTGTGTAACATACAAGTGATGCCCTAAAACCATGGTGCAAGCAGCAGAGTTGATGTCAGCGTGGAGGGGCATTTTCGTGAATACCAAGGAGTTTCAGAAAGTTCAGTCCAGTTCTTTCTCTGTCCATGAAAGAAGCAGCCACTGCAGGCTGACACAGCAAAACACACAGCAAAGTGGTAGTTCCTCCTCACAGCTTCTCCAGCTCTTCTTCTTGGCAGGAATCTGAGTCTATAAGAGTTCACAAGTCCTGGGGTCTGGTCCCAAATATATATACCACATTTCCCTCCCTTTGTTCTCTTGTGGCAGAGAGCTTGTATGCTTATGCAAAACCAGTTCTGTCCTCTCTGGCCCTGCTTCCTGGCAAGGAGGTGGCGACAGCATTGTGCAAGGCAAACAAGGCCTATTCAGATGCAAGGAAATCTCCCACTACTCTAAATGCAACCCGAGTCTATTCAGTCCACCCCTGGCTCATCCAGGAAAGGCAGGACACACCTCACCCCCCCAAGCGCTGTCTATAGTAAATGCACACTTCAAGTCCATCTCACTCGAAAGACAGAATGTCAATCCTCAACCCAGCAGAGGTACACAGGATGGTTAAGCAGGAAAATGCCTACTTTCCAAAAGTGCCATTTTCAAACCCACAATTTAAAAACCATTGTTACTAAAAGATATCTTTTTAAAATCTGAGTTCAGGCATACTAAACTCCATCTCCTGTCTTGTACCAATGGAAAGTTATGCTTGTAATATTTTACAAAGCATCTCCCTTTCTATCCTAGGGGACAGAAAGCCTGTCAACAGTGAATAACGAAATACATTGTGTTGTGTTCAATCACAAGTGAAATAAAATATATAGAAGCTTGTGATGATCAATAAAGTTTAATTGTGGGATAAACGAGCCACCAACGCATTGTATTTCATTATCAGGACGTCACACACACCAGTACATATCCTACCTATAATATACACTGCACTCTAACCATCCGGGTCCCCTTGCCCTACCTGAGGGGTGCCTTTCATGTAGGAAAAGGGAAGGTTAGGGCCTGGCAAGTGGGTGCACTTGCCAGATCGACCTGGCAGTTAAAACTGCAGGCATACACTGCAGTGGTGGGCGGGTCTGAGATACACTTACATGGCTACTTCTGTGGGTGGCACAACCAGTGCTGCAGGTTCACTAGTAGCATTTGATTTACAGGCCTTCGGCACACACAGTGCACTATACTAGGGACTTGGCAGTAAATCTAATAGCCAATCATGGAAAGGCCAATCTATAACACAATTTACCTTAGGAGCACTTGCACCTTAACATTGATCAGCAGTGAGAAAGTGTGCAGATACACTAAACCGCATAAACTGAGTCAAAACCAAGAGGACAGAAAGCAAAAGGACAGGGGAAACACACCAAAAGATACCAGGTCCAACAGGCGCAATGTGTGTCCCCACTAAATTTCATTTCATTTCATTTCTAGTTACGCCACTGAAGGTATTTAACATATTTTGCTGTAATGCAATGCCATCATGTGACTGTTTACCCATTGTCTGTTGGATCCTGGGGGCCAGTAATGCGAAATGTACTCTAAACCTTGATGGAAAGAAAGAGACGGTTATGGACAGGAAAAGTTGTGTTTTTTGTTTACATCGCGTCAGCCCCAAAAAAGCAACTAATGTTTCTGATCACCGACCTTTTATCGCAATGGATATTTTTCACCTTTAGAGAATGCTAATAATTGTATTGACTATATTTCATCTAAATTGCTATCCTGTGCACATGTTCATAAAAATTTCTTTGAGCCACATCAATGGAGAACACGAATTGTGGTGATTCAGTTGCTCAAAATGAAAGTACACAATCAAGTTCTGATTGTCTAGTGACCTCCTCAAATTACCTTGTCTTCATGGACCGTACTCACTCCCTCTACACTGATGTAATTCAAAATGTTTGTTTCGCCACACAAATTAGTGAGGGAAAGGGGAGTCCATGTGCGGTGGCACCTAAGCTTTATTAGAGGGACGCAAATAACCAAGTGCAACAGCTACGACTCTGCAGGTGATTTGTTTTAGGTGCTGTTGCATCCATCCACTTGGAGTCGTTTTAATCCCCAATTATTTACACAAAGCTATTTTTTTACAGGTGCTGGCGGATGCTGCATGTACTCGAGTTACTCTCCTGAGATGATTACACTTAGGTTGTGAAGCAGCATTAACAATAAACATCAGCACGGAACATAGCAAGTGAAAAAATCAATGTTCGTTGACGCTGGTCTGCGTACAGCAAGAAGGAAGGTGCTGTGAATGATAATTTTGGAAGTGTCCCTTGAGCCTGGATTTGTGTTTCTCTTTTCCTTGGGAGACCAGGCCTCTCGGAAAATCAATTAATCTGTAACATAAAATTGGGCCTCATCAGAAACGAAGGACCAATTATAAGAACCCCTGCTGGTGCTTGAAGCACAAGAGCAGTCAATCAATGAACTCCAGCCTTCAGTGGCCCGGTGGGGAGACGAGCGATGCTGATTACAGGGCCCTGCTGACCACTGAACATTTAAAGGATTTAAAAAAACACGTTTACATGTCGAATTTATGAAAACTCGACTGATGTGGCAGCTGCGTTTAGTTCTCGCAATGTGTGCCAGCCACCATCTGGGTACACAGACTCGTTGGGCCCCTTGCTTTTCTTTCTGGGGCGCACAGACGCTGGCATCCTTGGCTTCCGCTTCACTTCTAACAGGCAGACATTCAATTCACACCTCACAGCGGTACGGCAAATTGCCCCTCGGGGAATATCAAGGCATGCAGAGCAGAGGGACATGAAAAGTCGATCATGTTTACCTTGTGCTGAATTATTTACGCAATTTTTAGCTTTCACCGAAGACTGGGGTTGGTGGGCCTGTTCCTTCACAGCGTATATTCAGCAGCGGTGACCCTTGTGTTAGGATGAAGCCTGTTCCGGTTGCTTTCGCACTCCCTCGGTGTAAAAAGCACGTTTCATCGAGTTCCCTCGTTCCGTCATTAGTAGCTGGCGGTGACGGCCGCTCTCGTCTCAAAGGCCAGTTATTAGGCTCATGTCAGGCGATTTGATATGCCACGACGTTTCTAGCTAGTACCAAATAAGTTACATTTCAAGTAGCAGCACCCCGCGGGGCCGGCTGCATACAGTTTCTCTTGCGACCTTTAGTTAACGACAGCAGGGCATTAGAACCAGTCCCAGTCGTAGCGCGTGCAGAGGCAGGAAATGATTGTCCGCATAAATGTGACTGAACGGATGCGTGTGATTTCTACAAATAAATCAGCCGTCTGCATAGCTGTCCCTGAATGCATCCTTTCCGCAGAAATGAGAGACGCTTACACCGTTGCCATGAGTTTATAGAGTCCAAATAAACACGCTTCAAATGTGAATGCTAGAATGTGCCATACTTAGTAATAAATTAAGCTGTGCAGAGTAGCTGCAAATCAATGTATAGTGGCATGCTAACCGTTTTTAAAAGTGGTGGCTCCCTTGCTTTGGCGAGGACCCCTTACCAGTAGTAGCAAAATTAAAAAATAAAATAATAATATATCTTTTTTTTTTTTTTTTTGATAGCTTTATTCGGTATTTGACAAACACCATATAAGCAAACATTACAAAAATGCGATTAAAAACAACGTTAATTAAACATTTACATGCTAAAAAGGAGATTTTTACAAAAAATACATATTCATTACCCTAGTCATTCGGTTAATCTAATATTAAAAAACCCTATAAAAAAATGTTCTAGAAAGCGATTGATATATGTATCGTTGCAATTGCATGATAGAAGGGTTGAGGTAAATATGACATATTTATGTATTATATGGTGTTATTAGGCACAGAATAATACTTCTACAAACCCTCAACCTACTAATCGTTACTCATGGATCCTCTACATTTTATAACGAACGACAGGAATTTTATCATCACTCCAATAGTGCATTCGTCTTGAAGCAGATACAATCTGTGGAGGGCTGCTTTACAACTTCTCAGGCCCCACAGTTTTAACAGAGGCAATAGATGTTTTTTCCTACCCCATTGATAGTACTTGCAAAAGAGTATGCAATGTATGTTAGACTGAGTAGCTACTCCGTCACACGGGCAATTAATCATTTTCACTGACCAATCATTCGGGGCAGGGAACGTTATTAACCTGAAAAAACAGTTTGTCCTCAGACGAGCTAACAGCATTCTATGGTAAGGGGAGATATTTGGCGCCAGATAGGGATGTAAACCATGTTCATACAAAATCTGGCGGTGGGCTATAATGGTGGACTTATTCCCATCTAGATAATATCTCCTCTCCTCCAATAGGCCAAGACATGTCTCTTTTAATACTTTTTTGGGGATTTGGGCGCATGATAGTGGGTCCGAAAAGAATTCTGGGTTGCCGATGGAGTTCAGGAATTTTTTAACATAGGCTAGCCAAGGTTGTTTAGCGCCATTTCCTTGCTGCAGGCAATCCTGAATTACCTCCCTATTAAAGGTCGTGTCCTCGCATGTCCAGATCTTATGCCACAACATAACTGGTGCTATCTTTATGATGTCACTAATGTGAGATCTATCCAGTTCGTTGTGGCAGATGGTAGTGGATGTGGAACGTGGGACTCCTAAGAGGTACCTCAGGAAAGCATTCTCCACCCTTTGGATTTCGGAGCTATCTGCAAGTCCCCAAATCCCCGCCCCATAAACAGCTGTGGACACACATTTAGCTGCGTAGATCTTACATAGTGTGTCTACCGGTTTCCCGCCCAATTTTTTAGCAAATTGCTTAACCGCCCCTATTGCGCGGGCAAAGGCCAAGTTTCGGGAGGTAATCGCTGCAGACCATGTCCCCCTGTTATTAAAAATGATACCCAGGTAGGAAAAAGTTTTCGACATCGCTATCTTTGAATTATTAACAAAGGTTTTGCAGTCTGGTACTTTTTTTCTCGTTGTGCATGACATCGTGAAAGTTTTCCCCACATTTATTATGAGGCCTCTAGAGCTCATAAAGGTTGCAAAGCCCGTTAGTGCCTTTTGGAGTCCCCGCTGAGTGCGGGCCATAATCACCGCATCGTCAGCATATAACAATAACGGGACTGCGAGTCCGTTTATCTTGGGGTAATCCACCTCCAGGACATTCATCGAGTCTGCTACCTCGTTTATATACATGTTAAATAAAAACGGTGCGAGGATGCAGCCCTGGCGAACGCCCTTTGCAATTGGGAATTTTCTGGTTTGCTCGCCGTTTTTCCCATATCTCACCGTAGCTCCTGCATCTCTGTAAAGTTCCTGGATAAAAGTTAAGATGTTTTTATCTATCCCCATTTTAGTCAGGGTTTTCCACAGGGTTCCATGATCCAGACAATCGAAAGCCGAAGTTAGGTCGACAAATGTCAGGAACAAGTTCCCTTTTTTTGATCCAATATATTTGTTTATTATAAGGGACAGGTTTAAGCCCTGCTCTATGGTTCCCACCCCCGACTTAAAACCATATTGAAATTTTGAGAGTATCCCGTTAGTCTTGGACCAGGTTTGTAGTTTAGTTAGTAGCACCCTGCCAGCAACCTTCATTAAATTATCTAACAGAGAAATGGGGCGATAACATTTTGGGTCTTGTCTGTCTCCTTTTTTAAATATTGGAATGACTATCGCTTCCTTCCATGTGTTGGGGAAACCTATTTTGGTATAAGCATTTAGGACATTTGCCAGTAAGGGTGCTCAGAGGTCTACGTTCCCTTTAAATAGATCAATGGGTATACCGTCAGGCCCTGGAGCCTTTAGGCTTGCACTCTGAGAAATCGCTTGTTCCAGGTCTGCGGGGGTGAACATTACTTTTAATGGGAAATTTCCCTGTGGTTGTAGAAGGATCTCACTCCCCTCGGCCAACTCCTCTTGTGAGGTCAACACAAATGAGTCTTTCTTGTAAAGGGCAGTAAAATACAGTAAAAGGCAATAATATATCATTTTATTTTTCTCTCTGGAGCGAGTCTTAGGGGCGGAGCCATCGTGGGGAGAGGCGGCAGTCACGGTGGGAGAGTGGTGGGCATATGGTCTGGTACTGCCTAAGTCTCCTTTTCTTTTAAGACCCAAGACCGCCCTTGGATGAGGACACCTTCCCTCCTCCAACACAAGCATTTCACACCACACTCATTTGGATTAGGGGGAGTGCCCACCCAGCCGTATTTATTACATAATTAAAACATTGATATTTTTACATTATGTACAATTATGCAGAAAGTCCGGATACCTTGATCGATACACGAGGTTACTGGAATAACCTTAACATGTCACTAATACATAAAATTCCTATTGGAATCTAAACATGTATATACATTACTGTTCGTCTTCCCTGCTCCGACGCTCATGTTCCGCTCCGCCGGCAAGAAAGACAGCTGCTCGCCCCATGTTCGTACGTCTTCAATATGGCCTGGCACTCCCCCAATTCCCCTCTTTTTACTTGTGTTACCTATGGCCATCCCTTGCCCGGATGAAGTCTCCCTCTCCCTTTCAAGTTAAGTATTGAGACCACACCGATTTGGGAATTATTGGAGTAGGGGGGAGTAACCCCCCCGGCCGTATTTATTACAAGATTAAAAACATTATTTATTGCATTGTTTTCAATTACGCAGAAAGGCCAGATACATTGTTAAGCCGATGATGTCACATGGCTAACCTCAACTCTAATGCACATGACACTCCTACTGTAAATCTAACAATGCATATATACACTTTCTGCGTGTCCCCTCTAGAGCCTACGGCAAGGTCAATGACTGGCAGCCTCTGGATCCCCGCAAACTACGAGAAATGACTGTCGGAGTCGGCTTGCGCAGGGGGTGCAGCTTATCAGACAGATATTTTCCACCGGCCCCCCCTGTGCCCAGTGCCTTAAACTCCATAACGGGGGCTGCAGAAACTCTGCACACTTGCGCCCTGATGCGCATGCGCGTGCGGGGGTGGCCCCAGGCCCACTGGGAAGAAAGACTCCCCCCGCCCCCGCACCCCGACAGCCTACCTACCGGCTGTCACTGCCCCTGGAGTTACATGTTTGACCGCTAAGGACCGAAGACTATGCTTTCGAATCATGACCTTACCGCCTGACTGGAGACACAACTAAATACGACATTTTTAACTGATATCACATAACATGTACTGACTTGTATATAACCTTACATACGTCAAATGGATAACTTCGTCCTACTTGATTCTGTTCTTGACAAGTTCACACATATTGACACTTTTATTATCAATTCACCAAAACATCGCATTGACATTGAATAACTCCTGGGATACCTGTAATGAAGTAAAAGAACAAAGTAAACATATCACATTTATATTACTTCCAACCCCTGAGATACCTACAATAAACTTGTAGGTGAACATAGTGAAACGGTTACTGACCAACATCATTAGCAGGTACCTAATCATCAATCTTACACTAATTTTATCACCCTGGACATCTGTAATAAACTTCTTTAGAGAAACGTCACAATACCTCCCTGACCAACCCGTTTAAATTACCTGCCTTAGGGGATGGTGGGTGGGGAAAAGAATTACGGGGCGCTGGGGGCCCGGGTGCTGCTTCCGTGGGGAGCGTAGGAACAAGAGAACGTTCCGCTCCCCACACCCCCTTTTAACAAGGGGCACTGACCAGACCAGTCTCAACTGGTCTGTCCCTGCTGTTGTGTGCCCGGGTGAACCGGAAGCACTAAAGTGCTTCCGGTTCACCCCCCTGTAAGCAAATGGGGGAGGGAGTACTCCCCCTCCCTTCTCCCGGGGACGGGCTCGACCACCATAAGGGTGGCGCGCACTATGCTAGTGCTTCACCTTTTCAAGACCACTGTGTTCTTCTGTGAAACCAAACGCTCTGTCGCCTCTTCAAACACTCTGAAAGAAAAACAGAAAAACAAGTTACCGGCCCTTTGAGGGCCCAGACCCGTATTCTGGCTGGAGGGAAGCGAGAGAACAAGGGAATGTTCCTGCTCCACTCGCCCCTTTTAAAGGGAGCACAGGGCCAACTGGTCTAAACCGGCCTGCCTCCACGTCTCCCAATCGCGCTTGAACCGGAAGCACTAAAGTGCTTCCAGTTCGCGCCCCCATAGGGGACCCCATTGGTTGTTCAGAGGAGGTGGGACATCGCGTCATCAGAGGGCGCGGCGACCCCCCCACCTCCTCAGATCCCCAGGGATCAGCGCGACCGCCATAATGGCCACTCGTGCTATCCAGTGCATGGCCTTGCCCACTGTCATCAGTGCACATGATGGTTTGGCCGATTGTCTAAGGCCGGCCAAAGTCTCATGTGCACTGAAGCTTTCTCCAACCCAGTTGTATTGCTGGGTTGGAGGCAGCAGTCACAGGCTCCCAGTCTTCCTGGGAGCGCAAATACTCAGCGCTCAGGCCAATCCTGATGCTTCATGAGAGCAACATCAGGATTGGCTTCAGGGGATTCTGGGAGTCTGTGCTCGTGAGGAGGAGAAGAGCCTCACACAGCAGGACGGACAAGTAAGTTATCTGTTTTTTGTTGTTGTACTCTTAGACCCCCAATTTCTCCCCCCTCCCCCCCCTCCCCCGCCTCACTACTCAGCACGGGGACCAGCCGCTACTGGAACCAACTCCATGTGTAACACTAACATTGGCATTATATTGTCCTGACTCTGTAATCCTTGGTTTACTTTCTTGTATCCTTCATTATTCCGATCACTTAATCCTAATGTTAGTCCTTACTTATGTAGAATGGCAGCTCTGCATCCTCAGTTGCACACCCTCCCAACTACTGCTCGTCAAACAAGCCATGGCAAAGCCAAAAGGTTGTGCTTATGTGAGAGCAATCAGCTTTGTCAGTTTTTTAGCCATGTTGTACAGCATTCGACCTGCTATCAAAGTCAAAGTCAAAAGATAACTTTATTTCGATTGAATTTACAATCATAAAAAGTACGTTTTAAAAACTTACAACATTATAAAAATTCATTGTGCACATTAGCTTCTAAGGAAGGCGTTTTACAGGTAAACACTAACACTCTATAGACAAGGATAATAGCACAATAATCAATAAAAAATTCAATTTGCTCATTTGCTGCTAAGGAAGGCAGGTATTTTACAAATAATCACTAACACTCTTTATACAAGAATAATAGCACAGTAGTCAGTAAAATCTTAGGAGACAGTTGCCAATAGCTGAGAATGAGTTTTCAAACAGGCTTTGAGGAAGCAGGCAACAGTTTTGGCAACGTACGGGGTGTCTAAGTATTGAAGTGCCAAAAGAGCCGGTCTACATCTTCTCAAACCTAAGTGCCGGAGCAATGGAACCAGCCAACGTTTCCGCGGGGATTTATAAAAAGCGCAGAAAAAGGTTACATGCAGTGTTGACTGGCGAGTAAGACCGTCACAGGGGCAGTTTGCTAATTCTCGTGACCAGTCTAAGGGCACCGGCAGTGAGACAAGGCGATAGAATACATCAAACCGAAATCTGGTTAAAACATATCTCTCATGGTTTGACAGAAAAAAAGACAAATAAGGTTGAATGCCATAAGAACTTTGGACCATCGTTAGATGAACATTTGACTTTTTGACTAGTTCAGAACACAGGCGAAGATCGCTTAAGTGATCAGCACATAGCTTTTTCAATGATTTTCTAGATATGCCCAATAGAGATTCAGGGTCGGTGAAATATGCAGGGTGGTTCAAATCTGTCAAAAATTTTGATACATATAACAACCAAGGAATCTTTTTCCAGTGGGACAAAGTGAGACAGTCAGATATTAATGACCTAGTTAGGTGACATTGCTCCTGGGTCCATATGCGGTGCCATAGTAGAATCGGCTGGTATCTGATGATGTCAGTCAGATACTCCCAACCGAGTTCCACATGGGCACCGTAAGTAGGAGCACTACGGGGGAGGGCTAATATGTATTTCAAAAAGTAGTTTTCTATGGTTTGTAGCTCGTCTGCAGACACATAGCCCCAGACTCCAGCCCCGTATGTAGCCACGCTCATGCATTTAGCTTGGTAGATCTTCAGAAGCACAGTAGGAGCGGGCTTACCCAGTTTCCTAGAGAACGAAGTCAGTGCTGATGTTGTGCGTTGAAACTGCAGTTTTTTGCTGGATATGGCAGGTTTCCAGGACAGATGATTATCAATAAGAATACCTAAATAGGGGTAGGTATTAGCAGTTTCTAATCTGGTCTTCTGAATAAAGAGAGATTTACATTTTTGGGCTCTCTTCCCAATGTTCATGACAAAAGTCTTGGACTTATTGACTTTGAGACCAAGAGAAGACATAAAGTCACAGTATTTTTCTAGTTGGATCTGAAGTTGATTGGGTGTCCTAGCTAGGATGACTGAATCGTCTGCATACAGTAATGCAGGGATAGGGCGGGTGCTTATGCAGGGGAGATCTTTACTGTCAACCAGCATCGCTTGCTCCAGTCCATTAGTATAGATGTTAAATAGGAATGGAGCAAGGACGCATCCCTGCCTTACGCCTTTTTCGATGTTAAAAGATTCAGTAAGCTCCCCTTTGGTGCCGTATCTCACACAAGCTTTTGCGTCCGAGTATAGCTCTCGGAGAAAATTCAGCAGTGCAGGATCTATACCCAGGTTTTTCAGGATCGCCCATAACTTGAGATGAATTACGCAATCAAATGCAGAACTCAGGTCCACGTAAACTAGATGAAGTTTACCGCCTTTGGCCCCAGCGTATTTGCCTATAAGTAAAGTCAGGTTTAAGGCCTGCTCCACTGTGCCTAGGCCCTCTTGAAACCCAAACTGTAAATCAGTTAGGATCTTATTCTCTGTGGCCCAGTCCCTTAATCGCTCCAGGATAAGTCTGCCGGCAACCTTGCCTAGGGAATCCAAAAGGGAGATGGGCCTGTAGCAGGCTGGGTTATCCCGATCTCCCTTTTTGAAAATGGGCAAGAGCACAGAGGTAGACCAAGAGTCAATAAGGCCAATCTGAGTAACTGCAGACATGACCTGTGTGACAATTGGAGACCAAAGATCTATATTGTTCACAAATATATCTAAGGGTACCCCGTCTGGGCCGGGCGCCTTACCGGTCTTTGAGGCAGTCAGTGCTGTGATTACCTCCACTAGATCGAAGTGGAGGTCAATAGGGAAAATGTTATTGCTAGTGGGAGCTTCCGCATCTGAACTGGGAGCCTCGGTTGTCGGGGGGTTGTCCCCGAAAATCTGCGAGTAATGTGCTACCCATTTATCGGCGGGTACTGCCACATCTAAATGCTGTGTCGCAGTTTCGTCAGCTAAGAAAGGGGCCTTAACTGTTTTCCAAAACATGGTGGAGTCTTTGGTCAGGGTGCTCAGGTGTAGTTGGGCCCAGAGATTATTTTTTAATTCCCGTTTACGGGATTGCTGTGCCATCTTATAGTTTTTCCTTAGGGAGGCGATTAGGTGCTGGTCCCTAATCTGATTGTGAAGAGCACTTTTCAGTGCACGCTGCGCTTTACGGCAACGGAAGTCAAACCACCCTCTGGAGTCCTTATCGTTGACGTGGGACCTATGTGGGCGGATAAGCTCTTGTCTGATAACTTCTAGTATCTTAGCAAAACTGGAAAGAATCAACTGGGGGGAAGATGACGTCTCCAAGCAGTGGTGGATTAGAGGAAGGTTTTTTTTAATGATCTTACTAGTGGTCTCTGTCGAGTTGATCATCGCCCACTTGACAGCATAACCATTAATTTTACTCATCTCCAGAGAGTGCTGCACTAAGAGACTTGTTTTTGGGCAGGCTGACGATGGAGTATTTAATACTATGATTATGCTATTTGGATAGTGGTCGCTTGAGGGGTCGGTGCCAGTTGTAAATTGCTTCAGTCGGTTGTTTAGGGATTGGGAGCATAAAATAAAATCGATGATTGTGGTAGCTCCTCTACCATGAAAAGTCGTCTTAAACTCTACAGCAGGACACACTAAGATGTTCGCGAATTCAAGTTCTAGTACCGAAATACAAGTATTTAGTGCATGACCCACTGTGCTGTGGGCGAAGTGGGCCAGGGGGACGTCGTGCTCATCTAAGAGCCCGCAAATACCTTTGCTATAGTTATTACACAAATACACATTGAAGTCCCCACCCCACACAATATGACAGTTCAACTCTCGGTTCATAGCTTTTTGGTCTTGTAAGTACAAAGTAATTTCCAGTAGAGATTTTACACAGTCGCTAGATGAAGAGTTATTATACATATTGATGAGATAATAACATGAGTGGTTATCTGGAACTATTTTAAGGATTTGAAAAATTGGCGAGACTAGCGGAACTTCCATGATCGTAAAAGGAATTAAATTGGAAGCATAGATGGCTAAGCCGCCCTTAGGTCTACCATGTGTGGACGGTAAGGAAGGAAGGTGAAATGTTTTAAAACCCTGGATATGAATAGGGTCAATTGCCCAAGTTTCTTCTAGGCAGATTAACTTAAAATTGCTGGTTATTTCCACCCAGGACTGAAGATGGATTTTCGATCTTAAGCCAGCTATGTTCCAGAATAGAATTGGAAGGTCCTGGGTTGATGAAAAAGTAGGGTTTGGAGGCTGAGGTTCAGCGGAAAAGTGTGGGAGTTGGGACGAGGACTGGGTGGTTATAGCAGGAAAAGAAGAATTGGGTTTGGGCTCACTAAGTTGAGAAATAGTGGTTTGTAGATTTGGAAGCAGGTCTACGGGGGTAACTAACGTGGTGTGACACACGACCTGTCGGAGAGAAGATAACTGCTGTTGGGTCAGGGAGTGCTGGGGAGGAGAAGACTCAAGCTCAGTACCACTCAAGGGTGGCAAGAAGGAATCAGCCGTCCGGATGCTGTTACAGGGGTCTTTTGGGTTGGGAAAGACGCTGTTGTAGCTGCTGTCTGTTGTGGGTAGAGAAGGTAGTCAGTCCACCATATCCAAGCAATCATATCGATTGGATAGTGGTGGACCTCTCCAATTGCTAAAATGGCCTGATGATGAATTATTAAAGCCATACCCCGACCACTGATCTCGGCCTCTGACTCCACCCCAGTTTCCTCCCCTGGTCCAGGACCACGGAGGACCTGCGTTACGCCGTGTACTAGGGGGATAGAAGTGCGACAGTTTATGAGTAGCTATCCCTTCAGTAGAGATTTGATCACCCCAGGAGCAAATATGCTCGACTGTATTTGGGTCTTCAAAATTTACTATAATACAGTCGCCCTGTGTGTTTTTTGGTAGATTGCCTAACCAAGGCACTCTACGCACTGTAGTAACTCTGTTGTCCATAAAGGTTGGAAGCGGTCTATTATTGGACAGCCAGAATATTACTTTATTTTTTAAGGACCAAACCGGTTCATCTTGGTTTGGGGGGAGTTCCGGAACCCCAGTCATTATTACCACATATGGAGAGGCCTCAGGTGGGAGATGGATAGGAGGGGTCCTTCTCTTACGATTATTGGGAATGGAATTGAATCCAGTAGCATTGTTGGATTGGGCAGGAGCCGAAGTGGGGGCTGCAGAGGTGGGTAAGGAAGAAGGAGGGTTTGGTAGGGAGGGTGCTGTTGGTTTAGGTTTGGTTACAGTGCAGGGTGGTAAAGGGTTGGAGGATGTAGGAGGCGGTTGCGACTTGGTTGTAGATGCTAGGGAATGGTTTTTGATAGGGTTCTCAGGGACTTTTTGTTTGTTGGAATTGGGGTTCTGCGCAGAGGTTCCAGGTTTTAATGCTTTGGCGTTTGGAGTGATTGAGGTAGTAGACCCGCCTTTCGCCAAATTGGAATCCTTCTTATTTCCTGTACTTTGGGATAGTGCAAGGGACAATTGGGTAAGTTGAGACTGAACCATATGTAGGGCCTTTACTATGGGTTCCAAGTGTGATTTAAATAAATCACCAATTCTGGTGAGCAATAGGCTGTCGTTGCTACACGTGTTGGTTATAAGATTACCATTTACCATATCATTTACCATATCTCTTCCGCTGTAATGACTACTTGGGCTGGTACAGCTGATGTTCAAATTAGCAGAGATGGAATCCACTATATGAACATCTGACAGTGAAGGAGAATGGTGGTGGAGTGAAGGGTTAGGGTTTTGCAGAGGAAAATTAGAGGAAAGAGGAGTTGTAGGGATGGTTGTAACAGGAGGAATGGTGGAATGGGGGGACTTAGTGGTTATCTTCTTCGTTACTTTTTTGGGAATTGCTCCTTCTCGTAAACCCCTAGCCATTGAGGAAGAGGGGGAGTTATCTTGTTGAGTAGCAAAGATTGCTGGAGATTTTTCCAAGGACAGATGGGATTCAGACAAATCTAAGGATGCAGAAAGGTCCACTGTGCGGGGAACAGTGTGCGTCTCTGCATGCACTGTCACTAGTGGAGGTAGATCAACAGGACGTAAGGGGGTTTTTGCAGTAGCCAGTAGGCCCATCGAAGAGCGTCTGGCAATCATCAAGTCCTGTGAGATCCTCCGGTCTAGAAGAATAATGCCCTGCTCAATAGCATCGTTGGCTTTAGTAATAAATTGGTCAATTGGACCAATGACCTCACCAGCGGATTGAGCCTGCTTTTTAACTGTATTCCTAGTGGTTCTCGTGGACATTGTATCGTGAGGGTTATTTACAATAGTGAGGAACAATGAGTTTTCTGAAGCCAGAACCAAGAGGTTAGTGTGAAATGACAGTGGCGGACTATTGAAGCACAAACTGCAAATAGGGTGGCCCAGTCCAGTCCTGCCCGGTCTTGAACGGGCTTAAACGGGCCCGCCCTTGGCCCGGGCTTCGCCCGCGCGCGTCCCGCGTTGCGTTTGGGGCTGGTCAGTTTATAGTAAGACAATTAGGGGGCGTGGCCTCCGGGGGAAGAGGCACCAGCTGTTGGAAGTAGGGGCTGCTGGTCCTCGCAGTCCCCCGGTGAAGCCAACAGCCAACAGATAGCCCCGGAGTCTAGTGCACGCTGGGAGCGTGCAGCCTGTCCGCCGATTGCGGAGAGCTCCCACCAGCGGCGCGACTCTCCCTGAGCAAGGCAAGTGGCAATGCGCCCTCCGTGAGCAGCGTTCTGTGGTCCTTCCTTGTAGCGGATAGAGTTATTAAAAATGAGCGGCACCCGCGAAGCGGGTGGCGCGAAAAGTAAATAGGCGTCCAATGGGGGCGTGGCCTCCGGGGGAAGAGGCACCAGCTGTTGGAAGTAGGGGCTGCTGGTCCTCGCAGTCCCCCGGTGAAGCCAACAGCCAACAGATAGCCCCGGAGTCTAGTGCACGCTGGGAGCGTGCAGCCTGTCCGCCGATTGCGGAGAGCTCCCACCAGCGGCGCGACTCTCCCTGAGCAAGGCAAGTGGCAATGCGCCCTCCGTGAGCAGCGTTCTGTGGTCCTTCCTTGTAGCGGATAGAGTTATTAAAAATGAGCGGCACCCGCGAAGCGGGTGGCGTGAAAAGTAAATAGGCGTCCAATGGGGGCGTGGCCTCCGGGGGAAGAGGCACCAGCTGTTGGAAGTAGGGGCTGCTGGTCCTCGCAGTCCCCCGGTGAAGCCAACAGCCAACAGATAGCCCCGGAGTCTAGTGCACGCTGGGAGCGTGCAGCCTGTCCGCCGATTGCGGAGAGCTCCCACCAGCGGCGCGACTCTCCCTGAGCAAGGCAAGTGGCAATGCGCCCTCCGTGAGCAGCGTTCTGTGGTCCTTCCTTGTAGCGGATAGAGTTATTAAAAATGAGCGGCTATCAAGCATGACTGAAAGTATAAAAAAGTGCTATGACGTAGCCAATGGTGGCAGTATCATAGCACTTTTGTTTTTTAACTTTCAGTGATACAGCACAGCAGCCACATATCTGTACAACAGGGCTCAATGTTTACTTTGCCATGTTGTACAGCTGCATGTCTACTGGGTAGCATAGTTGAAAGTGAAGAAAAAAAGGGCTATAAATATGGCCTGCGTTGACCGTGTCATAGCACTTTGTTTTTACTTTTAGCTGTTGTGCTGTACAACATGTGTAAAAATAAATGGGCAAAACATAGGTGAGACGTTTTAGCTTTGCCAATGCTTTTGTTTTTAAAGAAAATAGTGTGTTTTAATCTAGCCTGATTAACTAAACCAATAATGCAGAGGTAATGGGGTCATGCTGAAGAAAAGCTAGAGAGCCCACAGCGCTCACCAGAGAAAGGGTCTTTTGAACCAAGGCTCTGACTTCTCAGGTCTCTCTTGAATTTTTTTAAATATATTCCCATACACCGCCACATTAAGAATTAATTAAAGGAAAACTATAATAAAAAACTATATGCTTCAGAATTATTCAAGGTTTTCATAGGACAGAGCTGACTGTATCAGTGGTCCCCTGAAAGGCTGGGACCCTAGGCCAGGGCCCACTTTGCTCATGACTTAAAACATCTCTGAGTGGGTTGGAAGGCTAAGAGTGTCTGCGTCGGCTCATCAAATGTTAACTTCTGTAAAGTAAGTGGTGCTCCAAGACAAATCTCATAAAGTGAATGCAATTAATGCACACTTGTGTATGGTAACCGGTGCTTATTGGGCGCAAGACGGTGAGCGAGTGAACAGCAGAGCTACCCCGCCTTTTGCATGCCATCTAGGTGGGCACTGTGAAAGTGCGAAGAAGTCATGTGGAGCAGGAGCGGGTGAAAGGAGGGAGAAGGATTTGGCACATTGACCGGAGAACCACCACCGGAGGAAGATCCTTCACCTACCTGGCGGCCAAGACCTGGAACACCCTCCCCACCCACCTACGACTCACCCAGGACCATATCTCCTTCAGGAAGCAACTCAAGACCTGGCTTTTCGAGCAGTAGCAGCCTCCCCCCCCCCAGCGCCTTGAGACCCTAGCGGGTGAGTAGCGCGCTTTACAAATGTTCTTGATTGATTGATTGCAGAACTGGAGAACAAGGTTAGAGTCTCAGCGTCGGCTCAATGTCCTGTGATCCTGGACAAATTACTCAAAGTAGAAATAATTAAATTAATGTGAACTTGTGTAAGGTAACTGGTACTCATGTAAAACTTCAATTTCTTCGGGTCCAGTAATGGTCGTGGCTATATAATACAAGAAAAAGCGAGCAGCAGGCAGTGGGAGTAGGCGAGAAATAGTACCTCAATCACGTCCCGAGCAGCAGACGAGTATACAATTAACTCAAATTAGTCTGTGCTTGATCCCTGAAGCACACATAAGTGACTGGTAATGATGTTACATGCAGTGGCCAATTAAGGAGACTGTAAAGAAGACTGACGGCTAACCAACAAATGGTAAGCAGTGGGTGGGTCCCAAGTACTTTTTCTTATATAAGAGTGTCTTGTAAGCGAGACGCATGCACTAGCTCATGCACTTGCAGGATCAACTCTAAAAAAAGTGCTCCCTTCTTTAAGCTATAAAAGGGGATGAATTCTACCTTGTTTGCTGTTACTAATCAAGCTTCCAAAAAGTCCTCCACCAATAATTAAGATTGCTGTTAAGTAATCCAAGCAAAATCTCTTAATCCTATTCCTCATCCCAGTGCTTTCTCAGCAGGAATGACAAATCAAGGGAGTGTCTTATATATGAAACAACACAGGAGCAGAAATCGTGCTGTACACAATGATGTTTGTTTGAAAAGAAACATGACTCTGCCCTTTACATTAGAATTCTTTATGAAAGTCCAAAAAAATAAGAACATTTATACCAAACTCCTGCTCAGTTTCTTGAGCCAGATTACATTTATAGCGATTATTAAAGGTTGAAGGAGTAGCCCAGGATGCTGCTGCACAACATTTTAGTAATCAAGCCTTGGACCCACTCTACCCACAAGGCAGACATCCCCCTAATAGAGCGAGTCTGAGCAGAGCTTGGGGGATCACATCCTGATCTGGTATGAACGAGGGAAATATGTTCTTTAATCCAATGACCCAAAGTCGACAGTAACAATTTTCCACCTCTAATGGCATGACCATAATTACCAAAGGTGCACATCCTCTGAATTCAGCAGATCTTAAAAGAGAAATCCAACAAACATAACAAATGTTCCTGTTCTGCTAAGGGATGAGTTCATAACACTAGAGAGGGTGTAACTCACGTAAATCAAAGTAGCATAATCATGCAGAATTAGTGACAATAGTAATTCTTCATTTAGCGCTATTTGTTAGTGCAAAAATACCTCCCAAAATGGGTGTGAGAATTTATTCAGTGCTAAGAAACAGCGCTAAATGCAGCAGAATACAAATAGCAAGCGCAAGCAGCCGCTTGCTTGTGCTGAATGTGTTCTGGTGGTAGGATGTTCCCCCAATTATCTCCCAGGATTTAGCACTATTTTCTTAGTGCAAAATGCCCCCTCACATCCAAAACGGGCATGAGAATGCATTTTGTGCTAAGGAATAGTGCTACATGTGCTCTTAGGTTAGGATTTTCCCCCAAATTATTTCCTGTGTTTAGCCCTAATTGTTCAGTACAAGTTACACCCTTGTGTCCAAAATGGATTCAAGTATGCATTTTGCACTAAGAAATAGTGGTAAATGCAGTAGAACACAAATAGCGAGCATCAACAGCAGCTTGATCTCGCTAAATGTGCTCTCGCTCTAAGATTTTGTCTCCCCCAATTACTCATAGTTACGTGAGCAGAAGTAATTATGTAATTATCAGTAGTTCCACATCAAAGAGTAACGTGAAATTGCCAAAATTACAATGATTAAAAATGGCGTAGTTGAAATTATACCCGGGCCTACCCAACACAGCGAGAACAATGTCCTGTGTCCTATGAAAAACTAAATTGACCTTTGGCACAAATTTAGGATCTAACTTTCACACAAAACAGTCATCAAAGATTCTCCACTGGTCAGGGACACTCATTAGGACAAAAAGTTCTCCGGGGCGTATGTCAGCAGGAATGACCACTAGAAAAGCCTTCACTGGACCGGAAACAAGCTTCCTAGGACCGGTTTCTGGCATTTCAGCCGTCTTCAGCCAGGCTTGCTTGAATCCAGTGGCAAAGTGAGCAAGGGACTCACGTCTGAGCATACCCTGCCAACTTATGGCGAACAAAGTGGTACAAAAGGGGGAGGTGATGGACGAAGCATCTGAACCAATCAAACACTCACACCCAGTCAAAAGATCTGGGTATGATCCATCACCGTTCTTTAGCCCACTCTGCCACCCCAGTTCAGACATGGCCATATGCAAATCAGTCTGACCCTGTGCCTCATGGGACCAGTCCAGACCGAACTACCAAGCCATGCCTTCCCTGGACCGGAAACAAGCTTCCTAGGACCGGTTTCTGGCATTTCAGCCGTCTTCAGCCAGGCTGGCTTGAATCCAGTGCAAAGTGAGCAAGGGACTCACGTCTGAGCATACCCTACCAACTTATGGCGAACAAAGCGGTACGAAAAGGGGTGGTGATGGACGGAGCATCTGAACCAATCAAACACTCACATCCAGTCAAAAGATCTGGGTATAATCCATCACATCAACATATTCTTTACCCTAGGTCTCAATATTTCAAAACCTTTAGGAGTTTTTTAGTTTTCAGTTTTAGAAATAGAAACTCCAATATTACAGAGGACCCTCACCGCTCTCTAGACAGAGGTGAATCCTCTCTACTAATCCTCCTTGAACTTTCGGCGGCATTTGATACGGTCCGCCATCCCATCCTTCTTAACACCCTTAAAGTTGGCTTTGTCTTGAGGGCGCATCTCTGAGTGGGTTGGAAGGCTAAGAGTGTCTGCGTCGGCTCATCAAATGTTAACTTCTGTAAAGTAAGTGGTGCTCCAAGACAAATCTCATAAAGTGAATGCAATTAATGCACACTTGTGTATGGTAACCGGTGCTTATTGGGCGCAAGACGGTGAGCGAGTGAACAGCAGAGCTACCCCGCCTTTTGCATGCCATCTAGGTGGGCACTGTGAAAGTGCGAAGAAGTCATGTGGAGCAGGAGCGGGTGAAAGGAGGGAGAAGGATTTGGCACATTGACCGGAGAACCACCACCGGAGGAAGATCCTTCACCTACCTGGCGGCCAAGACCTGGAACACCCTCCCCACCCACCTACGACTCACCCAGGACCATATCTCCTTCAGGAAGCAACTCAAGACCTGGCTTTTCGAGCAGTAGCAGCCTCCCCCCCCCAGCGCCTTGAGACCCTAGCGGGTGAGTAGCGCGCTTTACAAATGTTCTTGATTGATTGATTGCAGAACTGGAGAACAAGGTTAGAGTCTCAGCGTCGGCTCAATGTCCTGTGATCCTGGACAAATTACTCAAAGTAGAAATAATTAAATTAATGTGAACTTGTGTAAGGTAACTGGTACTCATGTAAAACTTCAATTTCTTCGGGTCCAGTAATGGTCGTGGCTATATAATACAAGAAAAAGCGAGCAGCAGGCAGTGGGAGTAGGCGAGAAATAGTACCTCAATCACGTCCCGAGCAGCAGACGAGTATACAATTAACTCAAATTAGTCTGTGCTTGATCCCTGAAGCACACATAAGTGACTGGTAATGATGTTACATGCAGTGGCCAATTAAGGAGACTGTAAAGAAGACTGACGGCTAACCAACAAATGGTAAGCAGTGGGTGGGTCCCAAGTACTTTTTCTTATATAAGAGTGTCTTGTAAGCGAGACGCATGCACTAGCTCATGCACTTGCAGGATCAACTCTAAAAAAAGTGCTCCCTTCTTTAAGCTATAAAAGGGGATGAATTCTACCTTGTTTGCTGTTACTAATCAAGCTTCCAAAAAGTCCTCCACCAATAATTAAGATTGCTGTTAAGTAATCCAAGCAAAATCTCTTAATCCTATTCCTCATCCCAGTGCTTTCTCAGCAGGAATGACAAATCAAGGGAGTGTCTTATATATGAAACAACACAGGAGCAGAAATCGTGCTGTACACAATGATGTTTGTTTGAAAAGAAACATGACTCTGCCCTTTACATTAGAATTCTTTATGAAAGTCCAAAAAAATAAGAACATTTATACCAAACTCCTGCTCAGTTTCTTGAGCCAGATTACATTTATAGCGATTATTAAAGGTTGAAGGAGTAGCCCAGGATGCTGCTGCACAACATTTTAGTAATCAAGCCTTGGACCCACTCTACCCACAAGGCAGACATCCCCCTAATAGAGCGAGTCTGAGCAGAGCTTGGGGGATCACATCCTGATCTGGTATGAACGAGGGAAATATGTTCTTTAATCCAATGACCCAAAGTCGACAGTAACAATTTTCCACCTCTAATGGCATGACCATAATTACCAAAGGTGCACATCCTCTGAATTCAGCAGATCTTAAAAGAGAAATCCAACAAACATAACAAATGTTCCTGTTCTGCTAAGGGATGAGTTCATAACACTAGAGAGGGTGTAACTCACGTAAATCAAAGTAGCATAATCATGCAGAATTAGTGACAATAGTAATTCTTCATTTAGCGCTATTTGTTAGTGCAAAAATACCTCCCAAAATGGGTGTGAGAATTTATTCAGTGCTAAGAAACAGCGCTAAATGCAGCAGAATACAAATAGCAAGCGCAAGCAGCCGCTTGCTTGTGCTGAATGTGTTCTGGTGGTAGGATGTTCCCCCAATTATCTCCCAGGATTTAGCACTATTTTCTTAGTGCAAAATGCCCCCTCACATCCAAAACGGGCATGAGAATGCATTTTGTGCTAAGGAATAGTGCTACATGTGCTCTTAGGTTAGGATTTTCCCCCAAATTATTTCCTGTGTTTAGCCCTAATTGTTCAGTACAAGTTACACCCTTGTGTCCAAAATGGATTCAAGTATGCATTTTGCACTAAGAAATAGTGGTAAATGCAGTAGAACACAAATAGCGAGCATCAACAGCAGCTTGATCTCGCTAAATGTGCTCTCGCTCTAAGATTTTGTCTCCCCCAATTACTCATAGTTACGTGAGCAGAAGTAATTATGTAATTATCAGTAGTTCCACATCAAAGAGTAACGTGAAATTGCCAAAATTACAATGATTAAAAATGGCGTAGTTGAAATTATACCCGGGCCTACCCAACACAGCGAGAACAATGTCCTGTGTCCTATGAAAAACTAAATTGACCTTTGGCACAAATTTAGGATCTAACTTTCACACAAAACAGTCATCAAAGATTCTCCACTGGTCAGGGACACTCATTAGGACAAAAAGTTCTCCGGGGCGTATGTCAGCAGGAATGACCACTAGAAAAGCCTTCACTGGACCGGAAACAAGCTTCCTAGGACCGGTTTCTGGCATTTCAGCCGTCTTCAGCCAGGCTTGCTTGAATCCAGTGGCAAAGTGAGCAAGGGACTCACGTCTGAGCATACCCTGCCAACTTATGGCGAACAAAGTGGTACAAAAGGGGGAGGTGATGGACGAAGCATCTGAACCAATCAAACACTCACACCCAGTCAAAAGATCTGGGTATGATCCATCACCGTTCTTTAGCCCACTCTGCCACCCCAGTTCAGACATGGCCATATGCAAATCAGTCTGACCCTGTGCCTCATGGGACCAGTCCAGACCGAACTACCAAGCCATGCCTTCCCTGGACCGGAAACAAGCTTCCTAGGACCGGTTTCTGGCATTTCAGCCGTCTTCAGCCAGGCTGGCTTGAATCCAGTGCAAAGTGAGCAAGGGACTCACGTCTGAGCATACCCTACCAACTTATGGCGAACAAAGCGGTACGAAAAGGGGTGGTGATGGACGGAGCATCTGAACCAATCAAACACTCACATCCAGTCAAAAGATCTGGGTATAATCCATCACATCAACATATTCTTTACCCTAGGTCTCAATATTTCAAAACCTTTAGGAGTTTTTTAGTTTTCAGTTTTAGAAATAGAAACTCTGGCTGAACCAAATGATTTCATAGACTCAAGGTGGCAAGGGACCAACCATTGTCAAAATCGTCCTGTAAAAACTGACAAATGTGTTCTGGAGGGCCAAAAGCAGGTGGAAAATTCCCTTTCATACACCAGATTGAAAAAGAAGCCCATAGATAACTATTAGATCCTTCCAGTAGACTGGTCCGACCATCACCTTATCCTCTTCAACCTAAATGGCTCCATTATACACTCAACCCCCATAGGCAGTTTACCTTTGAAACCTACTCGCAAACTTCACCTTATTCCGCCGGACGAATTGGAATCCACTATCAAATCGTGCTTACTTCTCCCCCTCTCTCCCATAACACTAACGACCTAACCGAACACTACAACAATTCTATTCATGAAGCCCTTGATCAAATTGCTCCTATCAAGTACAAACAAGAAAAAAACATCCCTCCAAAATCCTGGTTCAACTCGGACCTTAACAAGGAAAGACGGGCACTCAGGCAATAAGAACGTACCTGGAGGAATTATCCCACCACTGACAATTTTGTGCTTCTGAGAATTGCTAAGGCCCAATACAAACAACACATCTTCAATGAAAAAGCCTCCTATCTTCGAGGACAGCTAGATCTTGCCAGAAACCGCCCCAGAGAACTCTTTAACATTGTTAAAAAAAAAACTCCTCCGGCCCTCCCAAAATACTAGCCATTACTGAAAGATGTGAAGAAATAACCAGCTTCTTCTCCAACAAAGTTAACACGATCAAACTTTCCTTTGCCTCCACCCCCTCTCACCTCAACCTTCCCTCAAACATCTACCCCTCCCTAACATTCGTAGCACTAGCTCGCCCTCCTCTCCCCCATTTCAATACAACTCCCCCTTCCCAAACACCACCCTCATACACTCCAAACTAAAAACAATGCCTCCTGGAACGAATTCTCCCCTGTCTCTGAAACAGCCATCGTCAACATCATCTCGAAACTCAAAACATCCTCTCACACTAAAGACCCTCTTCCCTCTCACTTTGTCCAAGAACTCAAGCACATCATTGCCCCGCTTTGGACCAATATCATCAACTCCTCTCTTTCCACGGGCTGTGTTCCCACCTCCCTTCAGATAGGCCGAATCTCCCCTATCCTCAAAAACTCCTCCGCTGACCCCAATGACCTAAACAACCTACGCCCCATCTCTAACCTTCCCTTTCTCTCAAAAGCCCTGGAAATATGTGTTCTTTCCCAACTAGATAACCATATCATCTCTTTCAATCTCCTTGACATGTTCGAATCGGGCTTCAGAAAAGGATGCAGTACTGAAACGGCCATGCTCAATATTACAGAGGACCCTCACCGCTCTCTAGACAGAGGTGAATCCTCTCTACTAATCCTCCTTGAACTTTCGGCGGCATTTGATACGGTCCGCCATCCCATCCTTCTTAACACCCTTAAAGTTGGCTTTGTCTTGAGGGCGCCATATTCAAATGGTTCTCCTCATTCCTTCAAACAGATCCCAACAAATTAAGCTCAATCAATGCCTCTCCAAACCCCAACCGGTCTCACTTGGCATCCCACAAGGCTCTATCCTCTCCCCCACCCTTTTCAATCTAATCATGGAACCACTCATGCTCATTCTCAAACAAGCCAAAATATGCTACCACCTCTATGCCGACGACACCCAACTTTACTACAAGTTCAAATCCCACAATGACATCCTTCACCTCAACGACACATTGAATAAAGTTCAAGCCTGGTTCCACCTTAATCATCTCAAGCTGAACCCTAAAAAAACTGAAATCATCCTATTTAGTCCCAAGAGCAACTCTCTCCCTATTCAACTCTGGGTCAACGATATCACAGCTCTCAACTGCCCCCTCTCCACCTCGAACTCTGTCAAATCCCTAGGCATCAGCATTGATCTAAACCTGAATCTCATCCCACACATTAAAAATGCTGCTAAAAGTGCCCCTTTCACCCTCCATCACCTCAAAAAACTGAAACCTTTTATTCCAGCTGATGACTTTAGAATAGTTGTCCAATCACTTGTCCTGTCTAAAATAGATTATGGTAACGCAACACTCGCTTGCACCCCCAAAATCCACCTGGCACCGATTAAATGTGGTCTCAACATCGCCGCCAGACTTATCTCCGATTGTATAAAATTCGACCACATCTCTCCTGTCCTCAAAAGCCTCAACTGGCTCCCAATCGAAGGAAGATCCACATGCAAGATTACATGCATCACATACAAAGTCCTCCACCTAAACACCCCCTCTTATCTTGCTGACAAACTACAAAAGGCTGGGTGCTCTAGGTCCCTTAGGAGCACTAACTCCCTTGTCCTAATCCCGCCCAAACTCAAAAGCAAAAGGCTCAATCCTGTGCATTCTCTGGAAATGCCCCTAAGATTTGGAACTCTCTCCCCAAAGATCTCCGTTGCACCCCTCCTGCCCTCTCTTCAAAAAAGGCTCAAATCACTTCTTCTCTACAAATATTGGGGCACCTAATGTCACTGATTCGAGTACTGTCCACTCCTGCTCCCATGCTATCCCCTCACCCCACCCCTTTCCCACCTCTCTTACCTCCTCTCCTCCTGTTTTACACCCCCTATTTCTCTGATTCTTTATACTCTCCATCCTCTTTCTGATCTCCTTGTCTCTCCTCCCCACTCTCTCTTCATGATTATTTGCACGCGCCTTATGTCGTCTCATATGGCTACCTCCCAACCATGTGAATGTAATGTTTTGTATCTTTCATGATTAACGCACCCGGTGAACTATTTCATGTATGTATACCGAACTTGTAAAGAGCTCTGATACCCAGTCCAGTAGTGCTATATAAAACTCGCAAAATAAATAAAATAAATAAAAATAAATGGAAACTGAGTGACAAATTTGAGAGATATTCTGTCTGCCTCATTACATGTGCCATAGGGTATAATGCACTTTTAATGAGGTGAATAGGATATCTGTCACATTGGAGAAGGAGTAATACATTTGCTAAACTCTAAATCTGGCCTGGTATGGCTTTTGAGGGACTCACTTCTAGCAGCCTGAATGAATTTAGAATCCGAAAGAGAAAATACTAAATTCCCAAATCCCTTCCTTCCTATCTCCTGACTACCAATCTCAGTCATTAAAGAGATGTTAGGGGCAACAGCGGAAAGGTAGCTATGTGGTATTGATATAGATGGAGAAACCAAAACTCTTCCACTAGAATATCCCTTAACAGGAAGAACTATTGTCTTCTTGGCTTACAAGGAAAAAACAATATCAAACCCCCTCTCTCTCTCAATCTTCAATATTACCCCTGGGATCAGAGGCATCAGAGGAAATGCGTAAAGCAGAGGCTTGGGCCACTGACATATCAATGAATCTTTCCTCAGGGCTGATGGATGTTGGTAAGAAAACTGAGAATTGTTGTGTTCCACACAGAATTCTAAAATTGGATTCCCAGACTGTGAGAAATTGAGTTGTTATTTGAGGTGAGTGAAACTCTACTAAAGCAACACCCACAATCCTTTTCAGGGTGGGCCGCAAAAAGTCACTCAATTCACCCGTGCTTTTGGCACAAAGCTGTCAGGCTTAACTTGGAGGCAATGTGTAAAAGATTTGTGCAGCACACAAACAGTAATAATGGGAAAACACATTAAAAGAAAAATTCCAAACCATTTTGAAAAAAGTAGTCAATTAAAAAAAAGTATTTCACAACAAAATAAAAAACAAACAAATAGTAGAACAGGAGATATGCAATTTTAAATGGTTAGGAAAAAATAGTGCTTAAAAGCACAGAGCGCCAATTGTGGTTATCTGGCTGCGCCGCAGCAGGACAAAGTTACAAGTTCAGGCCAATGCGATGAAGTGTGGGCAAGACACATAGACCAGGTTAAGCCCACTGAGAATTGTACCTTATGTCCTTGATGTGGGGTGGTGTGGCACGCCACGGCAACTCAGTGGAGTGATGTGGGGTCCTGAGTCGAGATGAGTCAGTGCACGTCAGTTTCGATGAGTAGCAGCTATGGCTGCGATGGGAGGTCCATATCATATTGCTTAGCACTTTGTCGGTTCCAAAGAGGAGCTGTGAGGGCTGTGTCTGGTTGTTTCATGATGTATCGGTCCACAACTGGGCTGGTATAGCATTTTATCCCCACTTCCAAGGGTCTAGGAGTGGGGAGGCAGTCACTTGGGGTGAAAGGACTCACAGCACACAGAGTCAAGGTGTAAAGTTCAAGGGTGTTGGAGCTTATTGTGTCCCTGTCGGTTGGAGTAGGAGGCAAGAAAAATAGCCCATTTAGTCACCCTGGTGATCCTGAGTTCATGTGCCTGTCCTGCCCTTCCTTAGGTAGAAGAGCAGTCCCTCTTGCAGGCAGGACAGCTGGCCAATTCAGTGCTTGCCTTTAATAACATATGACCACGTACAATTTGGTAAACACCCCCCACTTGTCATACCCATTACTAATATGATTAATGTAATCAAAATCTTTTTAGGTATTAACATCTATCACTACCAATAAGTCCCTTGTAGTTAAATAAGGGCTAATGTAAACAACATGCCCCTCAAACAGCCGTCTGGCTGGGAATGGGAGATGCGGGCTCACATCTTAAGTTGTTAAATTTGCAAAGATCGGATCCAGTAGGTGACCTGCTACATGTGTGGGGCCTTCGTTCCATAACTGGATATTAAGTGCTTCTAAGTCTGAAAGAAGGTTGAGGATCATGGGGCAATTACGGTCCTCCAGATGCAGGTTAAGTTCACCCAGAATGGAGAACATGGATGCTTCCATCAAAAATGGCGTGATAAAATCTGAAGTTCCTCCTTAGTACCGCCTCATACCTCCCATGGCACTGACCCTTGGCGACTGACCCTTGGCGACCTCCCATGACGACTGACCCTTTTACTTTGGTTGTTACAGTGTGCGTGTTGTTTAGTCTTGTAAGCGCTATTTTCTTTATTGAGTTTCCCTCACTGCAGGCACAATGTGCTTTGCGGACATTCAGCACACCCCTGCAGCTGTAAGTGCACTTCTGCCAATTTTCTCCGGCTGCTCGGCTCTCATCTCCTCTGGACCCTCCATGCAGTGTTTCTACAGGATATTAAAATGAAGACGGCTGCAGGGTTGCGACTGCAGATCTGACAAGTGATATTTCTCTCCTGTGTAGGAAATATTTAATTGCTCACAGACGAATAAGGGTGTGCACAGCACATGCCTACTAAAGGACACAGTTAACTTGCCACGAGTCTGATCACTTTTACAAAATCACAATAAAATTGATGACAAATTCCAGTACGTTCTTTCACCCCGGAGCCTTTTAAGCCTGTTGCACCTCACGGAGTTAGAAGGCCCTCCTGACCTGCCTGTAGCAAAGATGGCGATCTCCCACCCTCCGTTGTATTATGTGACAGGGAGTGTGTTTTGTTACAGTGTTTAATGTTTGTGGACAGAGGTCTTAACACACCGGCAGGTAGCCTTCCGGCTCATTTGGCATGTGCTTTGTGTGCCATGTTGGGAGTGAGTGAGGGTATTTGGGGGTAGTGTGTGTTGTGAGTAGCTATAATAGCCATGTTGTTTCCTATTTGGACTGTGTTGGATGGGTATTAGGGATTCTTGGACAAATCGCACTGCACTCTTCAACAGACCACATCAGTGCTAATATGAGCATGCGGATACCAACTATGTGGCAGGCCCGTGCTTTGTAAAAGATCTCTCCGGTGGTCCAGGCATACACTCATCTGAAATCATAACATTGTTTAAGCATATGTGCTCATATGCAGCTGTTAAACACCCACAGGAGAACTTAGTACTTTTTGTTCTGAAACTGCTAATGCTGCCAATATGCACAAATATTGACCTAGCAATCATGGCTGATAACTCGAATAGGCACTCAAAAGAGGAATACGGGTGAACTGATTGTTTGCACCAGCATTTATATGCGTTCAACAGTTAAAGTCAAAAACCAGAAGCTTTAATTATAAAACAGTTAACTAACTCTAAAGTGGCCTTTTCTGCACTGTAAGCATAACATCTCATCAGGATTTACAAGAGACAGGACATTTTGGTGAAAGAGTCAGATCATAACCTAGCTGCTAATTGCTGGATTAATGCCGAAAAGAGTTGTATAATCAAAGGAAGCAAGATGGGAAAGGCTCATCTACTATTTCTGCCTCTTCTCTTTTGTTCTGTGGAGAGCAGCATGAGGATGTCAGGATTGCTCCACCTTTTATCACACTAGGTCATATGCTGCATGATCACACTGTCATATAATTATATTATTATCTCTGACTCCTTCGAATTGATCTTGTGGACATTCTTTGGAATCTCCTCCACAATATTTCTGAAGTATTTTGTTGACAATTGTTTTATCTCTTTTTGATGTATTTTGTTTTTATAATTGCTGTTTCAGAATGGTTATCAGGTTCATTAACAACGCCACAACCACTTGCATTAGTTCACAGACTGCTGGTTTATACTGTTAAATGTATACTTAGTCTGCATTTAAAAAAAATGCCAATTCACACAAACGTTAGTCCTGCTGGTCAATGTGAACTCCCCGACCCAAGAACAAGAATTAACGTAGTTCAATAAAAAAAACTCAAGTAGTTATTAGACTTCCATAACATTATACACTCCTTGCTCTTTTTCTGACAATACCATAGCATTGATGAAGTTGTTGATGCAATGTAGGGTTGCTTGCATCCGGCCACAGGAGTGTGTGAAATTGATTAAAGAAATGAAGGAGGACATTCTTAATCCTCAACTCCAGTGGGGCTGACCCGACCTAACAGATGAGAATCCCTTTGGTTGGTTTGTAAGGTGTGTGTACACTGCACTGTTTGAACAAAAAGTCTCATTAACCTGTCTGTCTGCTGACACAGGTGTATGTGCTTCTATTACAACCCCTTATTGTTATGGGGGCTTGGTGTCAAAGGCTGCATGGCTTGTAAATGCATTAGTCCCACTATAGCATTTTTGGCTCTATTTGCCAAATATCTTTATAATGTGATAAATGGATTTTTCACAAAAGAGAACTGTTCATCTCTAGAGCAGGACTAGAGTGCTGTAGATAGCACTCAAATTCTAGCCTTCCCATTCGTTGAAAGAAACAATTTAAGAGTATGATGTAATTTCCAGAAAGTGTACAAAATATTTTGAACAGGACCTCATTCTCATGAGGCTTGAAAATCTGTTTTTCGACAAACCCAGTCAAACATGTTATTTATTTTTTAAAGTACAAATGCTTTTTGTATACTCCCATTATCTACAGTTCTCAGCAAAAACTCAGATAGTTATGGGTCCACCAAACCAAGAAAGCCCTGAAATGTGGAGAGATTATGTACAATGCATACCAGAAAACTTGCCCCTGCCATGTTTTCCTTTTTTGCTGTTTTTTATTTTTTTTAATAAACATAAGTCATTGACATGGCCGGATGTGGTTTATGGTGAGCATTGTGTACCACATTCCTAAAGAGCTCAATCTTGGAGCCTTTCGGCTTGTTTTTTGTGAACTAAGCCAGACATGTAACTGTTATTTTCAGTGAGTGCTGGTTTAAGGTCGAGCCTGGACAGTGCATGCGCTGCTCTGTGAGGCATGCTGTATTGGACTATGGACTAGAAGCCCCGCCCACTCCCCGCCCATATTCGTCATTGGCTTGTGTCATAGTCCTTCGTAAATGCTGGCTTCTAATTCATTCATTGTCTTGTTAGACCTTCCTTAGTACTGCCTTGTCATCATTTGTAACCTCAAAAACCACAACAAAAGAGTGTGGCTAAACAGAAAAAGAGAGCAAGCGAGAGGAGTCACTCTTGTTTAAAATGACCCTCACTCACCAACCTAGTTTCTGACATGCTTCGTCATAGGGTCCCCACCAGAGAGGCCGAGTGCCTCTCCGGCGGTGTGCTACAACGCCTGACTGCAGCGGATCAACTTTTTTTTGTGTATGACGTTAGTGCAATGGTGCGAGTGAAAAGATGCGGTTTAAAAGGTGCCTGAGTTTAATCCCTCAAAAAGTTTATTGGTGAAAAACTAGGCATCAATAAAAACAGGTGTTTTGGATGTCTAATAACTGGCTAAATTGAACAGATACATCCTATTGTGAGAAGAAAAAATTGCTCGAAATGTTTCTGGTTCGAAATGCAATTGGCGAAGCATTCATCAGGACCAGCACACCACGGCGGTATGCGCATGCTAAGGCGCACCCTAACCTGTTGTGGAATGAAACAAATAAACTCATGGTTATCTAGTCGACCCTAAGGACTGAGAGTCGATAAAATCTGTGGAAGTAAACAGATAAACAAACAGACAAACAGAACAAGTCACATGGCAAAGTGGTACATCATAGCTCACATGCTTATCCATAATCCAGAGTGTCTAGACTCGTGCTGCTGTTTAGTGCTCTTTGAAGTGCAGTTACATCACTAGCAACTTCATGTAATGCATTTGTGTCAGTGAAACACATTGTGCTATACAGGTGCTTTCGAGATATGCTCTATTATCGTATAGCATTAGGACATGAAAAAAGAGGTACCACTACTGTCATGAACTCTTTGCACGGAAATTACGGGTAAGTCTTTTAATTTAAGCAAAGAACATGACTATGCTGCTGGAGCGAGAGTGATTGCAAGACTCAAGCTAATAACAGATACGGCAGTTTCTTGAGCATGGGTTTAAAAAGTCGTTGTTACAAGTATGTAGTTTAAAGTAGGGGTTATGTGAAGAAATGTATGGCCTCACGGCATGGGTCCCGGTGGGGGCGGTGACTTATAGTCAAACGTAAGGATTCAAGAAAACAATGCCCCTCAGTCAAATTAGTAGTTGCCCTTGGGTTACCTTAGGTTTGTGGTAGCGCTCTCGAATTCACTTACTTCATCACAGACACACACCTGTATGTCACCTGCAATCTCCCTTCCTTGGACCCCGAGGATAGCTCGGTGTCTGCTTCGAGTGTGTTTTAAATTAAAAAGATAGCCAGGTGGCAGGAACGTTGAGCGCGTCAAGTGCCGAAAACTGCAATGACGTGGTAAGCTGAGGATTAGCGTGATGCAAAGAGCTGAAACGCTCACCTCTACTTGTGTGGTTAGTTAAAGGAAGTAACTCACCGTGCCGCTGGAGCGTCTAGCGCCAGCTTACACCATGACATATTTGATCACATGTAGGTGTGAATAAAAAGAGCTGAAACGCTCACCTATACGTGAGGGTAATTGAACCTCTGAAAATGTTATGGAACAACAAAAACATTATCGGGTTTGTCAAGAGGTTTGGCCCCGTACATAGGAATTGTTGAAAATATGTAGAAAGATATTAGAAAAGAAAAAAAAGAAATGTATGATGTAATTTCCAGAAAGTGTACAAAATATTTTGAACAGGACCTCACTCTCTTGAAACATGAGGCTTGAAAATCTGTTTTTCGACAAACCCAGTTAAACATGTTATTTATTTTTTAAAGTACAACATTCTTTTTGTATACTCCCATTATCTACAGTTCTCAGCAAAAACTCAGATAAAGAATATAGCGCTTACAAGACTAAACAACACGCACACTGTAACAACCAAAGTAAAAGGGTCAGTCGCCATGGGAGGTCGCCAAGGGTCAGTCGCCATGGGTCAGTGCCATGGGAGGTACGGGGCGGTACTAAGGAGGAACTTCAGATTTTATCACGCCATTTTTGATGGAAGCATCCATGTTCTCCATTCTGGGTGACCTTAACCTGCATCTGGAGGACCGTAATTGCCCCATGATCCTCAACCTTCTTTCAGACTTCAGCACTTAATATCCAGTTATGGAACGAAGGCCCTACACACGTAGCAGGTCACCTACTGGATCCGATCTTTGCAAATTTTAACAACTTAAGATGTGAGCCCGCATCTCCCATTCCCTGGTCTGACCACTATCTAATTTATTTCAAAATCTGGGTGCCCACTACAAAAGAACATGTGAATAGAACTGAGGCCTGGTTCAGGAATTGGAAAAAACTGAACATAACTGAGCTCAATTCGCAACTAATACAGTCAAAACCTGATATTAATCTCAGTGAGCTAAAAATCAATGACCACAAAGAGATCAATAAATGGCTATCGACAGCAGTTCAAACGATTATTCCGCTCACCTTGAGTCAACGGAAATCTTGCAATCCCCCGGTCCCGTGGTTTACGGAGAAATTGAAGGAAGAGAAAAGCAACTGTAAGAAGCTAGAGAGGCAGTGGAGGAGAAAGTATGATACAGCCAGCAAGGAAGTCTATAAGCTGGCGCTCAATGCCTACCACTTGTCTTGTAAAATAGCTAAGGGAGAACACACCAAAAACACCATTTTAGAAGCCCAATGTAACCCCAGCACTCTTTTTAAAGTCCTAAAGGACCTGGCAGGAGCTGCGCTCCAACCAGAACCCCCGACATTGTCTACCATGCAATGCAATCTTGTTGCTAACTTCTTTAATGAGAAAATAGACAAGATCTATTCTAATTTCAAGGAAGGTTGCGATGATACAGCCATCCCACGGTTAACCCCCACTCTTAAGGTGTCTGACAAAAGTGACAATACCCCTGAGTATCTACTCACTGCCTGGCCACCACTAGACACTGCTACTTTTAAGGAAATACTAAACAGCATCACCTCAGGTTCTCCTATGGACCCAATGCCAGCACGTATCTTGAAACAGCTAGATCCATACATTTTGGATATAATTAGAAAACTGTTAAATACTTCCCTGACGGAAGCAGTTGTGCCAGGGACTGGAAGCATGCTATGGTGGTACATCTGCTGAAAAAGGCAATGGAGACCCGGAGGTCTTTTCTAACTTTCGCCCAATATTGCTTCTGCCTATTTTTTCCAAAATCTTGGAAAAACATGTGAACAAACTGCTAGCGGATTTTGTCAACAGCAAAAAGCTACTACACCCCTCCCAATCGGAGTTTAGAAGGTGCCACTCTACTGAGTTCACCCTATTAGGGGTAACTGAAGCAATTCGTAAGGAATTGGACAGTGGTGGCACGGTGGCACTCATTCTTTTAGATTTGAGTGCCGCATTCGACACCATCTCACACAAAGCCCTGTCCCAGGCCCTGGAGGACATAAGGGTAAGAGGCATAGCACTGAAATGGCTGAAACAATTTCTTTCTCACCGTACTTTCATGGTCTTTTCCAAAAACAATGCCTCCGATGTCTTGAACTACCCTTATGGGGTCCCCCGGGGCTCCATACTGAGCCCGCTGCTCTTCAATATTTATGTGACCAGCTGGCCAAAATAGCAGAGGAAATGGGTCTCACAACATATTCCTATGCGGATGACACACAATTAGTGTTCTCTCTATCAACCACCGACAAGTCCAACACCTTCTCCCTTCGCAGCGGGCTACTGAGAATGGCAGATTGGCTGCATACCAAGAAATTAAAACCTAATGGGGTCAAAACTGAGTTGATAATTTTCGGGGAACACAAAAAACTCTGGGGTCCTACTCATTGGCCAACGGAAATGGGCCCTACCCCGGTAGCGGTCCAATCCGCACGTAACCTGGGGGTGATAATTGATGAGAAACTGTCTATGTGTGCCCAAACAGCTAAAACGGCCTCAACTTGTTTCACCATCCTTAGATGGCGGAGGAAAATCCTATGGCAACTTCCAGAAGGGGTGCAGAGAACAGTTTTACAGGCCCTCATTGGCTCCAGACTTGACTATGGGAATATCTTATATCTAGGAGCCAAAAAAGCTATCATCAATCGACTTCAGGTCGCTCAAAATGCGGCCACAAGGCTGCTTCTCCATCTTCCGGAGCGAACAAGTGTTGCGGAACATCTTAAGAAATTGCATTGGCTGAAGATAGCCAATAGAGTTAAATTCAAAGCCCTGTGCTATATGTTCATGATTGGCACAGGGGAAGCTCCTGCCTATCTATGTAAGCTGGCACATAAATATCTACCCTCTAGAAACCTTCGGTCAATGCATCAGGCCAAATTTTCTGACTCTAGCTTCAAACGAGCACGATTGGTCGGGCACTCATTTGCCTACTTGGCCCCGGTTCTGTGGAACTCACTGCCGCTCGAATTGCGTCTTGAATCAAGGTACCTTAAATTCCGAAAGGGCATCGAAACTTGGCTATTTAATCAATAGACTCCACACTCCTATTTGTAACTTTCCATCTTATCAAGCCTAACTCAGATCCAAGGCGCCGGGAAACCCTCAGGGTAACTGTTGCGCCATATAAATGTAACAAATAAATAAATAAATAAATAAACTAACAAGCCTATTTACAATTCAGAAGGCAACATTTAGGACTTACAATGACACAAGCCATTGGCAAATATGGGTCGAGAGTGGGAGGGGCGTCTATGCCCTACTCCACAACAACTAGTCTCGCAGAGCAGCCCATGTGTGCTGACTTTCGGCTCGACCTAAAAAAGGAGTTTTGGGCTTGGCAAAGGGGTTATTTGCCAAGTTGAATTGGCAGTATAAAACTGCCATCAGGCTGCCCTCGGTGGGTCCGGGGCAAGTTGTAAGGGGCTTCGTTAATGGGACCACAATAAGTGCTGCAGGCTGAATAATAACATTTAATTTACCAGCCCTGTGCATATGAACTTATATGTAAATCAAATATGCCAATCAGGTGTAGGATATCGGTACTGGAGCTGCAGCCCTGTGATCAATTGGATCCAAGATTACATGTTCTTCCGAGAGAAGCTAGGTTGACTCCCCAGTAAGAATCACCAATAACTGGCCCACTGAAAGCTTTTGTGGTAGGTCCAAGTCTCATTTTGCAAAAGGGTACCATCTCCCCATTAATGTTGGTACATAAGCTCTCTCAGGATCTTTCAACTCTCTTCTCAGAAGACCCTGAACTGTAAAATTAATTGTAAACTTAAGAAACATAGGTTTGTTAAATTGCCTAAAACAGTCGCCATTAGTCGAAGACTCTTCGACCTTCAAAAGAAGCTGGAGGATAGAAGATATGTAGGAGATTAATCCTATTAGCTCATCCTTTAGAATACGTTTCCCTCTAGGAACTCTTGATTCCATATTCTCTTAATTGTTATCATTATTAGGAGTGGACCAAGAAGAGGAAACTACTGATTGAGAAGACAAGATAACTGTGGAGAGTCTGTTCTTATTGGTGAAAATTCCCTTCCTTGATTATCCTGTTGCCACTAAAATGCTTCTGAAATTGATTTATTCATTAATAGCATCTGCTTATCAGGGTACCTGAGACACTTGTCAGAGACCCACTCAACGGCATATTTACTCATGGAAACGGATCTCCTGGATGGGAATGGGGATAAGTGCTTTTGCTTCTGGCTATTTTTTACCATTCTGCTCTCCTCTCTGGACTGCAGTAAAAAGACCCATGGTTGTCTATATCTAAATCCTCAAAAAGGAAAATATTTATATCAGAGATAGATAAAACATTATGTCATATTGAACAATAGCCAGCAGTGCAGTAAAGAAGTAATTAACATATTAAAATTCCATTGACTACTAAAGGAATATTAAAATAATCAAGCAAAGAAACTTTAAGTATCATCCACTCAGAAAACTGGAAAGGATACAACTAAAAGTCAAGAAAACACAGATACGTATTGCAAAAAAACGTAATTTGTTACCTTGTGCTATGTATTTTTGTTTACACAGTATGTAACCTGGATAACTTTTGATATTTTGTTTATGCCTTAGTTCAGGAGCGAATTTTATGATGAATACAACAAGATGGGGTGGAATATCTTTTTCACGATGGGGCGTGGCTTGGACGCCGATCGGGATGGCGGCGTGAGCTCGTAGCTCCGCGCAGGATCCCGCTAATTCTCCTGTTTTCGGAACCCTGGGCGGCCCGGAGACGACTCTCCTGCCCTCTGAAGTGTGAGGGGACAGCTGGGTGCACTTGATGAACTGCTGGGGGACTGCCGCCCCCGAGGAGACCGTGCTGAAGCAGCGGCTGAGGTGTTGCCGAGGGTGCGAAGAAAATGGCGGCGGGGAGGTCGGAAGGCCCCGAACTTCAGCCCTGAGCCGAGTTGTCGCCGACTGGCGAGGGATCCTGGCGAGAGATCCTGCAAGCCGCTGACTGGGGCGCTAGGGTCGGCGGGACTGTGATCTGAGGCCGTGGTGCGCTGCCTTGGCTCGTCCGGAGCTTGGGGACCCTAGCTGGATACCGTCTTGGGACTTCTCCTCTTCCCCTCAGGCTCCCGTGGGGGCGGCCGAGTGGAGTGGGCGTCGCAGGCCGTGGCTCTTGTGCCTGTGAGTGTCGGTGGAGACATTGCACTGCCGGCGACCGGTGCTGCCCACGGGCGCTGACGGTAACCGAGCTCCTGGACTTGTGACGCAGCACTCTGGAATGGCGGCGACGAGTGGGTCGATGGCCGCGGGATGCACTGAGGGGGACTCGGCAACTTCCACCCAGCTGGGCGAGAGTCCCTCCTCGGAGCTCGATCGAGACCAACGGCTGAACCAGCGACTAGATGCCATACTTGATGCGATCGCCTCGACTAAGGACGTGTTGCACCAAGACATCGCCCAAGTGGCCGTGGGCCTGGGGCTGCTGCGCGCAGATCACGCGAAGCTAGCGGACAAAGTTAAGGACCATGACCAACTATTGCTGGACCTGAAACCGTTGGTGGTGGCCGCGGAACATAAGATCACTGATATGTTGGCCCGGTTGGACGCGTTGGAACGGAGGGCGGAGGATGCAGAAGGCCGTAATAGGCGGAACAACGTGCGGGTCGTCGGCCTTCCGGAACGGATTGAGGGGGAGGATGCAGTGGCCTATATGGAGAACTGGTTCCGCACTGTGGTGGCGCCGGAGGGGCTCACTCCTTTCTTTACGCTAGAGAGGGCCCACCGGGTACCTGCTCGCCCACCGGGGCTTGGTCGCCCCCCCGCCCGATGGTGGTGAGACTCCTCCACTACAAAGACCGGGATCTTCTCATTCAGCGGGCCAGGATGTCGGGCCCCTATGACCTGGAGAATAGTAGGGTTACGATCTTCCCGGACTACACCCAAATGGTCCAGAAAAACCGGGCGTCGTTCCTGGCAGTGAAAAAGGAGCTCAGGGAGGAAAGCATTCAGTACTCCTTGCTCTACCCAGCTAAGTTGCGGATCATGTTGGATGGGTCTACGCACTTTTTTCAGACTCCGGACGAGGTTTGGCAATGGCTGGAGTTGTATAGGGCGGGTACGGACAGATCGCATAAAAGCAGGCGAGATGAGCCCAAGTAGCCCCGGGTGAGACAATCGCAACGCATCCGATCCCGCAACAGGCGCCAACGGGAGAGGCGGGAGGCCCAAATGGCGGCGTAAAAGAGGGATGCACTCGCAGCGACGGCGGCCATTACAGGGTCGCAACAGAACAGTGAACGTGCGGACACTGACTCGGGAGGAGAAGGCGGCAGGTCGGGAGAGGAACTTTCAGAAGCGGACAGTTCGAAGGGGCCGGAGGTGACCCCACAGACCTCGGATGGTATCTTTTGCGGCTGACATTGGGTTGGATTGAGCTATATCGGGACTTCATGGTGGGGTGGTATCCTGTTGGTAGGGGGCCGGGACGCCGGGAGGGGGGGATCTGTGCTTCAAGAGGGATGGAGGCGCGGGGCGTGGGCTCCGCTCGCTGAGGTCGGCGGTGACTCACCCCCCTTGGGCCCTTAAGGCCGCCTGTGGTGGAGACCACAGGGTTATGAGTGTGAGAAGTTGTTTCAAGGTTTGGATGGGGGCGGACATTGGGTTCGTGTGCTCTGTCCTGGGGAGCGGGGTTTGGGAAGTTTTTCTGTTTTGGGTGTGTTTGGGGGGGGGCAACTGCACTGGGGGGGTTATGAACATTCGTTATTTGATTTGGACTGTACGAAGTTGGAATGGGGACATTACCTAATCTGAAATGCCTAACGTGGAATGTCCGGGGGCTGCGAACTATGGTGAAGCGTCATAAGGTCCATGCATATCTTGTACGCAGGGGGGTTCAGATTGCTATGCTTCAGGAGACTCATCTCACTAAGAAGGAATGTACTGCCTTGCAGAAAAGATGGCGGGGCCAGGTGTTTGGCACCACCTACTCAGCGTATGCCAGGGGGGTGCTGATCTGGGGGAGGGCGGGGATACCCTTTCAATTGCTGAATCAAGTAGTGGATCCGGATGGCCGGTTTGTGGCGGTGGAGGGGAGGTTATATGGCCGGGATGTGGTTTTCTGCTGTGTGTATGCGCCAAACACTGATCAAGCTCGATATCTTGATAGCCTCTCAGGGGCGTTAGCCTCCTTCCTGGCGGGCCCGATAGTGCTAGGGGGGGACTTTAACTCGATTACTGATGTGGCTCTGGATAGGTCCCATCCCCCTCTGGTGGACTCCCCGGTGCGCAGGCTGACCGCGCACAGGAAGGACTGGCAGGATAGGTGGGGGCTGCTGGATGTCTGGAGGGAGCGGCACAGGGAGACCAGGGATTACTCCTTTTACTCTGCGCTTCATGACCTGCATGTCAGGATTGACTCGGTGCTCTGTGGTGGATCCCTAGCTCCGTTGGTCTCCCATGCGGAGTACTTAGCTAGGACTATCTCAGATCATAATCCCCTATTGGTGCACATTCAGTGGCAGAGGGAGCGCTCAGTTATACCAACGTGGCGGCTTCGGCCGGAGACACTTGAGGATCCTGTCTTCCAAGACGTGGTTCGGCAAAGGCATTGATAGCTATTTCGGAATGAATGCGGGCACGGCCACGAGTAGGTCCATTGAATGGGACGCAATGAAAGTGGTGGCGAGGGGAGTGTGTCTGGGCAGGTTCTCGAATGCTCGCACGGCTGTGTTGAATGACCTCGTGACAGCGGAAGATAGGTTGAGGGACCTGGAGCGCCGCAGGCCGGCTAGACCGGACTTACAAGCCCAGCTATTAGAAGCGAAGGAGGTGGTTGCCACTGAGACGGAACGTTTGCGATGCTATGACTATAAGCAGTATATCGTCAGGGCGCATGCGGAAAGGGACAAGGTGGGTACCCTCTTGGCCAGACTGGCCAACCCGGAACTTAGGGGCTCCCCGATCCTCGGCATTCGCACTGCGCAGGGGGAGATGGTGTACAACCAGGCAGCGATATTGGAGTGCTTTAGGGGGTACTATGAGGAACTGTACCAGAGTCAGCTGGAGGTGGGGGTCCAGGACATTGTGGAATACTTGGGGGAGAGGCAGCTTCCGGTCCTTGCTGAGGAGGACTCGAAGGAACTGGGCGGCCCGGTAACGCTCACGAAAATACGGGCGGCCATAAAGCATATGGCCCGCAACAAAACGCCCGGGGTGGACGGATTACCGATTGAATTTTATCAGCTGTATGCGGATATTTTGACACCCAGATTGCTGACGGTGTATGCTGAAGCATTCGAGGCTGGGGCGCTGCCCGGATCCATGCGGGAGGCCTTGATTGTGCCGCTCCTGAAGCCAGGCCGGGACGCAGCGGACGTGCGGTCTTACCGCCCGCTGTCCATGCTGACGGTGGATTATAAGATTCTGAGCCGGATACTGGCCACCAGGCTGGCCCCGTATATGACGGGCCTGGTACATAGGGACCAGGCCGGGTTCATACCCACGAGGAGCACGGCGCTGAATGTTCGCCGACTGGTGGGGATAATGGACGCCATCTTGGACGGGGAGGGTGCCCCTGCGGTCCTATCTGTAGACATCGAGAAGGCCTTTGATAGTTTGGAATGGCCGTTCCTGGACGGAGTTTTGGAGAGGTTTGGTATGGGCGAGGGGTTCCGCAGGTGGACAAGGGTCTTGTATGCATCGGCGACGGCGAGAGTACGTTTGGGCGGCCTGGTGTCTGCGGCGTACCCGGTGGGCAGGGGCACGCGGCAGGGGTGCTCTCTGTCTCCCCTGTTGTTTGCTCTGGCAATGGAACCTTTAGCGGTCCATGCGAGGTCGGGTGTCGTGTACTTGGGGATAGCCAGGGGCGAGCAGTGGCATTATATATCGCTTTATGCGGATGACTTGCTCCTGTACCTGGCTGACACCTCCCGGGCGTTGGCCGGTGCTATGGAGCTGCTGTCGGAGTTCGGCCGGCTGTCGGGCCTTAAGGTCAATTGGGCGAAGACTTGTGTGTTCCCGCTGCGAGCGGGTTCACCTGCTCCTGACGGAGACTTGGACGTGGTGTGGGAACCATCTTGTTTCACCTATCTGGGTGTTCGCATTTACCACGCTACCGCAGACCTATTGGAGGGCAACATTGGTCGTTGTGTCCGGGCACTGCGGGGCAGCTTGTCTTTCTGGTCGACCCTCCCGCTGACGGTTCTAGGCAGGATTGCCCTTCTGAAGATGGTGGCACTCCCCCGCTTTCTCTATTATTTCCGGACGCTGCCCATATGGATTCCCCAAGGGGTCTTCAGAGACCTGAGGTCGATGATTATTGGCTTTCTGTGGGGGCATGGCCGCCGTAGAGTGGCCCTGACCACGCTCCTCCGCCCGAAGATGGAAGGGGGTATGGCTGTGCCTGACTTTGAGCTGTATTACCTAGCGGCACAGCTGCAGGTTCTAACACAGAACGTGGCTAGGGTGTTCAGGGGTCCGGAGGAGGACCGGGATCGGGGGATGCAACGCCATGTGTTGTCCTATATTATCATGCAGCAGAGGCTTGAGTTGCGGGCCCTCACCGTGGAGGAAAGGACGCTCCGTTTGTGTTGGCAGAGGAGCCTTCGGAGAGCGGGGGCTTCGCGGCCTTATGCACCGGAGATTCCGATCGGCATGCTGACGGCCTTGCCGCACGGGGGTGATTGGTCCCCGTTGCTGGCTTGGGAAGAGATGGGATTGCAGGTGGTGGGCGACCTGTACATAGATGGGGCGTTGGCACCGTTTGAGGTGCTCCGGGACCAGTTTGGGCTGCCTGACGGGGGGTTCCTCCTACACGCGGCAGTGGTGGCTGCCGTACAGAAGCACTGGAAAGGGGGGCTCGTAGAACCAACGACGACTATGGCGTGCCAATATGTGGTGATGGCAGCTGGTACGGTTAAGGCTGTGACGTGCCTCCATAATAGGATGCTGCATGAGGGTCTGGAGCCGCTCCTGGGGCTCAAGTCTAAATGGGAGGAGAGTGTGGGCCGCCCCATACCGGATACGGCGTGGGGACACATCCTGCGGCGTACGTGGAAGGGCACGAGAAATGCGCGCTTTCAACAAGTGCATTTCTATGTGCTTCATAGGGCCTATTTAACCCCGGAGAAATTACAGCGGTACTTCCGGGTGCCGGATGCCCGATGCCCACGGTGTTCGTCTTTGGGTGCGGACATGGATCATTTGTTTTGGGGGTGCCCGCAATTGGGGACCTACTGGGCAGAGGTAGGGGAACTCCTGAATGAAGTGTCTGCCAGGGAGGTGGACTTTGATATGGCGGCGTGCCTGTTGCTCTGGTTCCCGCACACCAAACGCACCAAGGTGACGAGCAAATTTATTGACCTGGGTCTGATACTGGCGCAGAGGGAGATATCGTGGCACTGGAAGTCCAGGGGGGGGCCCTCGCTGCGTAGGTGGAGGAATGAATTGCTGCGGTGGTCTGCTTGCGAGAGTGTGCTCCGGATGAAACAGGCTGTTAAGTTGGGGAATGAGAGGGTTCTGGACGCGGCGCGTGCATGGGAGCAGGTGGTGCAGGCCTTGCGTGACTCTATGGTGGATGACGGGGATGGAGAGAACTGAGCCGGTGGACACCACGGGGCGCACACAGAAGAGCTAATTTCCGCGCTGTGGTAGATCCATCCAACTCGACAGGGCGAGGGGTACTCCTAGCAGTTGCCAGGGGGGGGGGGCCTTGGGGGGGACTGGTTTATGGGACTTGGGGTGGGACGGAAGCCATTAGGGGGTGGCTAGCCTGGGTGCCTAGGCTCTATTAGGGAGGTTGCGTGCTGTGGCAGTGGGGGTGGGCTGGGGGAGCGGCCAGGCGAGTTGGGGCGGGGGCGCTTAGGGGGAGCCCCGAAGCGCGGGATGTTACTGCATTAGTTTTGGGATGGCTGACGGAGATTTTGTTGTGGGGGGGGGGGGTAAAAAGCAGATACGTACGATGGCTTTTCGACCATGGTCCCTGTGGGACTTGCACTGTGATTTTCTCCTATTGCTTGGATCAACATGCCGCCCGGCCTCCGGGATGCGGGCTGAATGGCTGTGTACAGTTTGGATTTATTATTGGACAGTGGGGTGTCGCGGGGGCACGGGTTGATTGTTTGTATCCTGTGGTTTCTAACTCTGCAATAAAAACATGTTTAAAAAAAATAAAAAATAAAAAAAAGAATATCTTTTTCACACCTGGTCTCCAAAATGTGGACTAGTATGGATCCAGAACTACGACTAATCAAAATGAGCAGTGTATAAAGAAAAAACTCAAAACGTGGCTGTTCCCTTAAATTTCGCACAGGATATCTGTCCTCCCCGCTCAGCACTGGGATGCCTGCGAGTAGCCATGCGCTTTATAAATCCCTAAACCATATCCCACCGTATACTGTTTACTCCTTTACTGCTATTATATAGTTTTTTAATCTACTATCTAGGTATCTCTTTTATTGTTCTTGTGCTTACTCTGTAAGCACTCTGAAACTTTGAGTCATATTCACGCTATAAAAAACTCATAAATAAATAACTAATACATAAATTCAGAATAAGACGTCTCAAGGCACTCATTCTCACTAACAGAGGGAGTTCAAAAGAGAGATCAAACTGAAGATCAACTTCCTGAAGTTTTACTTGAACTTTCACAGTGATCCCAGAATCCACAGAACTCATTATCACTGTCATTTGCAGGGAAGTAAGCCCATTCAGGGGAAGAGTACCTCCAACAGGGTACTCTTGCTTTGAACTTCTGAGCGCAGTCTCTTCTCCTCCTTCGCCACTCAGATCAGAATCCTCAGTTTCCTCTGGGATGCCTAGGAGTCACCTTCTCCCTGCGTGACCAGTCTCTCCCTTTCCTGCCTTTTTGGCCAAGGTTCTCCTGCTGCCCCTCGTGGTTCCAAAGCACTAGGCCCTTCATCGAGGTTCAGGTGTGGTTAGCCACAAAAGCAGAACTAGCTTCTCTTGCCTCAGTTTCGAAAAACAACTCTTCAGGACCCCTCTCAAGCCACACACAAGATATTTCAGGTTCTTGATGGTCCCCTTCACCTTGACTAACGTGCTCCCATGATCTCGACCACTACTAACACTTCTGGTAGAGAGGCTGTTATATCATCAAGGGGAAACAGAACTCGGTGAGTATAGGCAGCATGTATCCAGTTAGGACCTCCTCACTTCACAGCATTTGTGGTGACAAGGACCTCATGGAAGGGCCCACGCCAGCGAGGTTCCAGACAACTCTTTCAGACATACTTTTTCACCACAACCCAGTCCCAAGGACTAAGGTCATGGCACTGCTCCTGTTGAGATGGGCAGTGGCAGCTTCAACTTGATGAGACACAGAATGCACCACATCAGCCATCCTGTGCAGTAATCAAGTAGCATATTATCAGTAATGATGACAAGCACATTTTCAGGTACGGCTGGTAACCTCATTGCCCAGCCCATGATGATTTCATGGGGGAACAATCCTTCCTACGATCGGGTACACTGCCTAGACTCATCAACACAAGCGGCGGAAGCACACACTTTAGCAAGTCTGGATTACAAAGTCCTATTGACCTGCTCAACCAGACCTGAAGCCTCAGGTCTGTAGATGCAATGTAGGCTCTGTTCAACCTGTAAAGTGGCACACAACATTCTCATGATTTCATTGTTGAAGTATGTGCCTCGGTCTGATTCCAAAGCAGTTGGGTATCCAAATCTGGGTATTAACTCCCTCGACAACAACTTTTCTACTGTGAGACTTGCATTCCTTCTTGTGGGGTATACCTCACCCTGTTAGTAAAAGGTACACACAACCATCAACATGTACCTCAATCCATTGCACACAGGCATCTCTATAAACTTCCAAGTGCATCAAATTAATGGGTTTATCGTACTTCCCTATGTGCCTCAATGTCATCTCAGTACCTTCCCCTACATTGCTATATTGACACACAACACATCGGTGGCACAATGATACAGCCATCAACCTAAACCTTGGATGAAACCAACCCTGCCTGAAATAACTGACCATGGCATCTCTCCCTAAATGAGTTGAACCATGATAATGCCTAGCCATTGGTTGCAGCAGACTATGTGGCAGCACAGGTCTGCCATCTCTCAAAACGCTGATCTCATCCTCATCCTTCTTAACGCAACCTGCAATAACCCAACACAGCTGTTCTCCCTATGACACTTCTTCCTGTAACTTCTTGACTTCCTCTCAAGTATCAGCTATTGTTAACAAAAGGTTGAAGTTGGTCTCATCTGCCCCTCGTTTGTATATTCACCATTGAAAGTGCAAGCATTATGAACACACTACTTTGTAACCTTAATGCCATATCTGTTACACCCAGACACATAATCATCCCCCTTTTAATGTGCAGAGGACTTGACAACTGCAATGCCTCAAGAATATTTTGAACTTGCTCTCCATCTCGGATAAGCGACCCAGAGGAGGTCATAAACCTCATTTGGGAACATAACTGTCTGAAATCATGAACAACACCAAAGCCATACTGACTATCAGTGAAAATGGTCACTTTCAGCTGGTCAGAGACACAGCATGCTCTAGAAAGTGCAATCAATTCAGCCACTTGTGCTGAAAATATTCCTTTGAGCCATGATGTTTCAATTACTCCTCAGACCGTACCAACTGCATAGGCAGCACATACATTTCGTTCATTCTTTCTCAAACATGAGCTATCCACTCCACAAACAAGACAAAATCATATTTAGGCAGTGGTTCCTCAAATATATTTGGTCTTGGCTTTGTTGCACAGTTCAGTAGCATAGAGATAGTCATGCTCCACTTCATTTTCATCATTGTCATTTTCAAGAAGGGGCAACGGGGTGGCAGGGTTCAAAACAGGAAATATTTTTCAGGTTAAATTATCAGCCACCAGTATGATGTGTTTATACTGGATCAGATGGCTGTCTGTTAAGCGTTGAGTGTAAATACACGTCAACAATATTTCCACAGAGTGAGGTATGTACAGTGGTAAAAAGATGACCCATGACAATACCTTCACATCTCTCTATGCTGACACCTGCAGCGGCCACAGATTTAAGCATCCAGGCAACGCTCAGCTCTGGATCAGCAGTAGCAAAGAAATAGGCCACGGGCCTACAGGCACTTCTATGAGTCTGTGTAAGCACTGAGAGAGAGCAGCCCTTCCTCTCACTGCAAAAAAGCAAAAGCACTTTGTTGTTATCAAGCATTCCTAGAGCCGGGGCATGGGAGAGGCTTTCTCACAACTATAGGAAGGCAACAAAACCATCATTGTCCCAGGGCACTGGATCTGATACATCCTTATGTTTCAGCCTCTGTCAAGGCTTGGCCACTAAGAACAAATTGAGTATCCACTGGATACAGTAGGCCACCATTCCCAAAAACATTCTGACTTCCATCTGTGATGTTGGCAGTTTCATTTGCAGAATTTCCGAAATCCTTTCCTGTGACACCTTCCTGACTCCATTCCCAATGTGGTGACCAAAACGTCCTTCAAACACAACTGCAACTTATTTGGAGACAACTTATGTCCATACTCAGCTAAATGGTTCAACAGAGCAATAGTGTCCGCCTTACAAGCTTTCTGAGTACTTGATACAACCAGCAAGTCATGAATATACTGTACCAGGACAGAGTTGCAGGTCATAACCAAAGACACAGATTCTTCTTAAGGGTCTGGTTGAAAATGGATGGGCTCTCCGTATACCCTGGTGGGATTCAGCACCATGCCAAAACCAATTGCCTAAGCAAAATGCAAAAAGTAACTGACAGTCCTCATGCAAGGGTATAGATACGAAAATCTGACAGAAATCAATAAAACAGAACCACTAAGCCTCACATGGAATTTGAAATAAAATCACAACAGGATTCAGTACCATGGGACAAAAAGGAACCACAATATTGTTTATCTTTTAAAGGTCCTGCACTATGCAGAACTTAAGCCCTTCCATGCGTGGCTAATTCCCCCGCTGTGCGGGGTGGGGGAGGGGGTGCGCGCGGCGCCGCGGTGCTCATGATAAGCCCAGCTCGTCATGCTGCACAGTGGAGCCCACTCCTGTAGAACACCAGCACAGGAGGGGAATTAGCCCTGCGTGGGTCGTCCGCAGCTGAGCTCATCATTAGCATGCAAAGGGTTAAGCTAGGTTTCTGAAAACCCATAATGGGTGAGTTACATGGACTCCCCATAATCTCCTTCAGGATAACTTTTTGGATCATTGCTTTTGATACTGGGGTTATTCCAGCAACCATTTCAGGTGTCAAATTGTACTGCTGGTTTCTAGAGTACTCAGCATTTGGCTTTATCTGTATGTAGACAGGCTCAACTCTTTTAATAAGTCCAGTGTGCCTTCCTGAAAAACCCCAAACTTCTGACCTTAGGTTATCTCTAGGATCCATTTGTAATTCTTTGTTTGCCATCATAGCGTTCAGTGCAACAGCTAGAATTTGATTAACAAATTTGAAAATTCATCCTTATCGTGGGTCTGAAATTCCACACCTCTCGATGTGCAGTAAATAGAGCAATTCAGCTTCTCAAAATGTCACATCTTAACAAACACACAGGGCTTGCATCACAGACCACAAATTGGTGATTATCCTCAAAATGTCCTATTCTTACAGTGACATCCTCAGTAATGGGATTTCTCATTTGTTGATTAGCAACTCCAACAACTTGTACACTTCTTTCAGAGAGGGGTAGGTTTGGAACTTCCATTGTTCTCACAGTAAAAAGGGTAGCACCTGTATCAACCAAAAAATATATGGTGTGACCATTTACCTCACCATCTACAAATGGGTCACTCTAGTCTACCTCCAAGACAGCGCCAAACAGGTAATCTTCCTCCCCTCTCAGGCAGAATCAGGCTGACTGATCAGAGCCATAATGGTCAACTGTATCAAATATGGGATACTGGTGGAAAGGATTGTTATCCTGGAAAAAATCCTGATTCACATTCGGAACGTGAATCAAAGTGTATCTAGAACCATTAGCAGCTTCCAGTGACATTGGGGGTTGTGGAACCTGCATCAATGGGGCTTGTGGTACATTAGGATTCTGAGACCTTGGTCTCGATACATGTTGTGGCTGCATGGAATAATTATTCTGAGACTGGGCAAACCCAAGATTTTGACCTTGATTTGCAGGCTTAAGACTACATTCTCGCTTCCAATGCCCTTACATATTACAGTAGTGGCACGGGCTAGATTGTTTCAATGTGGCTACATCAATCCTAGTACTCTGATCAATAGGCACATCCTGACCTCTACCCAGTGACTGAAATCCTACTCCACGTTCCATCCTTGCATTGAAGGGGTAATCCCTACAAACAGCTGGCTTTGACCCCCCTACCCCTGCCCGGACAGCTTTCATCTGTACCACCATAAGTCTCTCCTTTAATTTCTTCTGCCTATTGGCACTTTTGTCACTGCAATACTTGGCGTATCAACCAACTTATTCTGCCAACAAATCAAATGCTGTTGAATCATCATGCTAATCGCGGGCCTCAATCCTGTCAGAAATGTAGACACAAAATGTTCCATGTCCTTAGGCTCCAAAGTTTCCATTCCACTATACTGTTTAAATGCTCGAAACAGCCTCTCATACTATGCATGAATCACCTCTTTAGGTTCCTGGGTGTTTGGTCAATCTTGACCCAGTCAGTATCCTGGGGCAACACTTTAGACTTCAGCCACATCATCACCTGGTTGTACTTGCTAAGTACTATGGGTGATGGACCATTAGTCAAAGGATCCCTTGCTGGTTTACTCTCAGGCAACTCTGTAGCTATCTTACAGACTGTCCATAAATTACTTGGGACTACAATATCAAACAAAGTATTCAAATCAGACCATAAAACTTTCAAGATTTTCACAAATCTCTCAACTTGTTTGTACCATTCCGCAGACTTCTCCATTAACCTAGGGAAATCATTAGTGCATGACGCATAATCACTCCTACATTAAGGCACATGAACATAACCTCCACTGGGTACCTCGCATAAAGGAAAACTTGTAGCTCCCGCCCCTCCCTCCCCGTAAAGAGGTGGTTCCCCCATTGATCTTTTGGGGCCTTTCCTTTTTGGCCATTTGACTTCCTACTTTTCCAGCACACCAAAAATCAGCATGCTTTGAATTAATTCCCAAATTTGAATCTTCGTCCCTCACATTCTCATATTCTATAAATCCTGATTGCAAATGCAGAGTTGGTGGGGCTTCTGAAAAGCCTTTGTCAGCTCCAAATCTACTTCATATTTCAGAGCTATTTCAGACAATTTATCATTAGCTGGTCTAGCTCTCCTAGTAACATTCTTGCTCATAAACAAAAGTTCAGTTTGTTGATAAGTATCTATTTGGGTAAATTCAAGATTCCCATTCATCATTTCATCCAATTCTAACTTCAATTGTCATACATCCACCATGTTTACCTTCAAAGAAGACTGAATTGTCCTTGGCTCAATTTTATACACCCACTCACATTCAATGTAGCATTAAGAGCTCTCAGCCACTCATCTAATTCCTGAACATGAAAACTATACCCCACCTCAGAAGCTTCAGATACTGCCTTCGCTCTGGGTGTGCTACTATCCGCATTCAGGGGTGCTTCCCATGTGAACGTACCCAAAACTGGCAACCCCTGAAAATACCTCAAAGGTCCAAATAAAGTCTGCTTTGTGGTTGGGTCTGCACTCTCATCACAAGGGGAACGTGCATTATTTGGGATTAAAGGAACAAATTCTCCAGCTCTTGAATTTGTAGCCGCGTTTCCTGGAACTTGTCATTGAGTAGGAACAGCCAAACTGTGTGTCCCATTTCCTGCAGAATTTGGGTTGTATATAGGAACCACTGGTCCAATTTCACCTGGGACTGAAAGTGCATCTGGGGCATTAAGGGCTGTGGAGGCACCAGGTGCAAAAATCCCTGGACTTCCTCCCATCACATTCTGGTCTTCATTCACAGGAGAAATCCCTAGCTCATTAGGGTTCACATTTACTGGTACAGTAGCCAACCCAGTATTTCCACTTGAATTAACATTTCCACCTCCCACAGTTCGAGTCTCACTATACGGCAATGAAAAGCAATACATCTAAAAGACTATCACTAGTGTCACTGTCACAGTTTGTTTTAATCTCCCCCTTCAGTTTATTTTATCCTATCTATCTTCTCTTTCCATCTCCTCTCATATCCTTTCTCCACTTCCTTTCGTATTAGTGATGGATATAATTTCGCAACTTCTATCATATCAATTCTCCACCTCCTCTGTTCTGCATCCCACCTTGTATCAGCATAAGTGTGCACTGTCTTTCTAGCTCTTCCCTGATATATCTTTTTTTCTCTGGCATTAGACGCTTACTCCCAAGCATTGAGTGCTTCAAATTGTACAGGACTGGGCTCTGGTTTTATCTTGTAAAAGATGCTTCTGAAGTTTTCAATGATTCTCACATTAAATGTACCATAGCATGGAAGCACTAGTGCACCTTCTTTCTCAGTAATCTAGTGCCATTGTTTAAGCCAAATACAAGTGTGTAGCCCTACATTTATCACCATATAATGTCCTGCAGTATCTTCAGGTGGTGCCTCTTGGCCTTCTCTAACTGGTATCATCACATCTCCCATAATCAAATCTCATATAACTTTAAAACATTTCATTTTCAGATATACGTACGTCAACAATCACAATTAGAATTGTTATCTTTCAAAGCAGGTCCCAAAAATGTACTCACAATTCTCATTGCAAATCAACAACAAATAACAGTCCGGCTTTACACCAACCGACTAATTCCTGCACGGCACACGGTGGCATCAGTCTCACTCCTTGCAGCAGTTCACCATCCTTTACAATTTTCATGAATGCACTCTCTTCAGCGATACACATGCAAACAAATACAATGAAATGACAACACATGACAATTGTCTGCTTTGCTAAAGAAATTGGCAGAATTAATTCGAGCAAGAAATAATTCAGAAAAACATTTTCCGATCTCCTCGGACACACATTTGAATGAATCCTCGACCTGAGTGGAATCACCCATAGCAGTACAGTTTCCCTCGGCGTAAAAGTTCGACCACACTAAGCATACCTCACTTTTGCACAAGAAGAAAAATATCCCTCTCTCAATTGGGCTGTCAATGACGTCTCATGACAGAAACCTCACCAAAAAATACAAATACAATACAGTGTCTTCTGCACTTTTTAACATCATCCCAGGATCTTAGGCCATGTCGGATCCATTAATAACTTCCACTTCTCCACATTAAACACTACATTCACACGACATTCAAAATACCTCTGCCAAACACAGCACAATTGCTATAATCGCGCAATCTAAGCATAAGTCATACAGGTGCAACCCTATTAATACTCACTCTTCCATTACCACTCTGTCACAAACCAAGAGAACTCCGCCACTCCTCAGACTCATTACATAGGCACCGGGACAAGGACTTGGACTGGGAATTTACTATTCTCATATAAAATCTCCTGACACCCCTATGTCAGGGCCTAACCATCCTTTGCTACCATCTGCTAACGCATAGCATTTGAGCTTGTTCTTCCCTGAACGGCTTCATCATGCATTTTTGTGGGGAAAGACATGATTGGTAAAGCGATGTGCATGGTACAATTACCACTAAACCAAACCCTCTCCCAGCCCTATGCCCTAAAATCCTATCCCCTACATCACCCCCCCACCCTGAGGCCTAAAACCTTCCCCACCACGCCCATAAAACTACCCCTTCCCCCTCCCCCGGCCCTGATGCCTAAAGCCCTGCCCCCTGCAAAAAAATACCCCTGCCCCCCTCTATGAGCCCAAAAACCTACCACTGTGCTGTCCTTAAAACTACAGCATTATTTGCGATCATCATCAAATGTTATCAACAGTTGTCGAGTTTCAATAATGATTGTTCCTTATAATCCAGAGATTTAATGTCATCTTATTTATTTTTGTTGTTCAAATCACTCGTGCGACATGTATATTTCAAAACTGCAACCCTTGAAATGTTGTATTAATTTGCCCTACTGCAAGTTGCACCCATGAGAAATAAACTGCAAACAAACCAAAAAGGACGTGATTACACTCGTGTGATAAGCGCCTCAGAAATGGAAGTTCATTGTGATCGGACTGTTGGTTTCACTCGCTTACAGTTTTCAACACCAGGAGTTAATAGACATTGTATAGTTTTTACAAATTTTGTAATACATTTTAAAACATACAAATGTATATTGTTCTCATGTTAAAATGTATAATTTTTGCTTCAGCACAGTGATTTAAAACTACAGGGTGGGCGGGGTATAGTTGAATCGCTCGAGGCAGCAAAGGAAAGGGGAAAATACTGGATGACACTTTCGTGACAAAGTAGAGGTGTATTGTGGGCTACGTAGTCATTAGCGTGAACAAGACTATTGGAGGACGGTTGTGATAGGTGTAGTTTAAAACTTGAGGGAGTGTCTAAGTTGCGTGGGTTAATTTAGAGACAGTTTGCATTCGCCTCATAAAGAGAACCATTTTGAATAGATAGATATGATCAGAGGATGCAAAGGTATGAGCTAAATGAGGCATGTTGTGAGGGTTTAAGATCGGGCAAAAGATTTGAAAATTTTTAGGGCGGGAGACTTGGTGATTTACTGAAGGATTTGTAGTGAATGTAAGGGTTAACATCTTAATATGAAGGGTAGGAGGTCAAAATGATGGTTCTTTTTAAGCGAAATAGTGGTAGCATAGCGCACCGCGTTTAGAGGGAAAGTGCTGAACTAGGATGATTCTGAGAAGATAGTATTGCAGTTTGTGTAAAATAACATGTAATGTCGAAAATAGCGGTTTGAGGCTACTTTTTAACGGCAATGTTTTTTTCATTTGTAGTGAATCCCTGCCTGAGGAAGGGCTAATGATTATAGCCCGAAATGCATTGGGTAACAACAATTTCGTAACTGAGGATGTTTTATGTTTTATGGCGTGTCCAGACAAAGGCTCGGATGGGCATATCTGGGCATGAGAAACTGTTGAAATATACATGTCGCACGAGTGATTTGAACAACAAAAATAAATAAGATGACATTAAATCTCTGGATTATAAGGAACAATCATTATTGAAACTCGACAACTGTTGATAACATTTGATGATGATCGCAAATAATGCTGTGCACCTGGATATGGAGGGAAACTTCCCTCCATCCCCATAGAAACACTGTTAACCGCGTGATACCAGGGCAATCGCGCTATCCAGGCAGCACACGAAAGGAAGATAATTGAATGCAAATGGCAAAACGGAGAAAGATGTTTAAAAACGGTGTGCACTGCAACCCTTGAAATGTCCTTAAAACTACCCCTACTCCAACCCCTTCCACTGCCCTGAGAGCTAAAACCATGGCCCTTCAAAAAACTACCTTACTGCCTGCCTTGAGTCCTAAAAGTGACCCCTCCCCTAAAAACTACCCCCAAACCCGGCTCCATCCGCATCTACCTGCCCGCGTCCGGAGCTTCATGTTCTAATGCTTCCTCTTCTTCTCCTCGCCCACCTGAACACTAGACCACTATCTGCCTTAACCACTCATCCGCATGGTTGAGGCAAATGTGTGGTTCAGGCAAGCGTGGGTACATTTGTGAGGAAACTGCACACATGGCTCAAACTGCATTGTAAAGGCCATTTCTCCTGTTATGCATGAGGATTCTACTCTAAATAATACTGGATGAGAAAACCCCAAAAAGATCAATTTAAGGAGAAAGGTGTCAGCATAGCAGAACCTCTCCCGAGGTTCTCTAAATAAAAAGAATATTGTATATGATGAAGCCACACAACAGAGATGTCGCAAAGAGGTCTATACCTCTCAAAATCTAAAAGGGAATCTGATTCTAGCTGATGTGTGATCCCCAATTAAACCTCAAATAGAACATTCGAGAACTTCTGCCACGTGTTACACAACTCATCCACCTTCTCATGAGAAAACTTTGGCAATTTCACTTTGACTCCTTTCTTCTGATCCCCACACACTGAAACATCCTTGTATTCTTCAGCATTCAGATACAACGTGAACCATCTTCCTCCCTTCGCTCTTTAGCATCCCTCGTTCTTGCCAATGATACTCCTTTCGAGCCTCACTATGTCTGTTGTAGAATAAGCCTTTCTTTAACCATGAGCTCATGCAAGTGCACCTGTAGAGAAGAGAAAAACTTTGCAACCAGAGCAAGCTACTTGTTGAATGTTAAACATTTAGAAATCCAAATGCTTAAGGCCTTTGGTCAAGTTAACGTAGCAAGCATTTCAGCACACATTTAAATGCATGATTATGAATACGTATACAGTTACAATGTAGATGCAGAGTACTATTCAAATAAATAAATGATTATATAGGAGGTAATAATATTATTCAAACTCCACAATACCAATATATATGGAAACTGCAATTCAATGTTACTGTGATAAAAACATTAGCTATGCATAAACATATATAGGTCGAAATTACACTTTCTGTACTGTTAGTGCACAATATCACATTAATAACGTTACATCACACACATACATGAGGTCATATGGCCTGGTCAAACATAACAAGGGTGGTAAACAGCGTTCATGACTAAACCTTCTTCACGCATGGAATCACAACGCGGTCGTTACAACGACGCGTTGTGATTCCGCATACCATTTCTATGCATCTCGGAACAACGACTTGCTGCGGAGGGGAGGGGGTGGATTTAAAATCCAACACCTTCCCTAGTGTCCGCACAGACTGGAGTTGGAATAGTAAATTATACTATTCCAACATCCAGCGCCCCACCTCCGCAAGTTGTTGTTCCGACTTGCGGAGTAATGGTATGCGGTATCACAACGCGGTCGTTGTAACGACCGCGTTGTGAATGCATGCGGAGAAAAAGACTGCGGGACAAAGAGATATATTCAACAAGGGCGGGGCCAAAATAAAGCTGCTCTAAGCACAATACCAAAAGATATCAGCTGCCTTCATCGGCCAGTCTCAAAGCACAAACCATATGCTTCTCAGGAAAAAACACATTAAGAACAATGAAAACACACAAAAATGGACAGTGGACCAAAAAAGCAACCAATATGGCACCAATCCTAACAATCACCAATTAAAGTTATTGGAATGCAAAAATAAGTTCATTTGTGCAAATCTCCAAAAGTGCCCCCTGTCCAAGATCACTCCCCTATTACATGGGGCAACCAAATGAAACACTAAATCAGAGATGCACCACTTTATGGCAATATTTATAAAGTTCTTTAAATAATAATTCTCTATGGAGCCACAAAGTCGTTGTACACAGATCAAGTTTTTCTTTTCCTTTATTAGGTCTTTCTTTAAAAGACAGACCGAGACAGCCAACGTGTTGGTTTTGTCCTTAAAAACAGGACTTCTTCAGGGCAATGTATAAGCTATGCCGAGAATTTGAGATGAATCAAAAAGGTAACAACCCTGTCATAATAGTATGTTGCAACAGAGGTGGTATTCAGACCCTTGCGTCCCGCTCATCTATTTGAGCCAGTACATAATCCAATCAAAACGAGAGATGATAAAAGGTTGGGTGTCCGTTCATGTTCTTGATGTCACTTAGTAATTTGCAGCAGGATATAGAGCCGTGTGGTGTGATAGCCACGGCAACATAATGACACAGTGCAGTTGTACAATGCCCTTATCTTTCTTGGGCAAAGATTGCTGCTTGTGGGTGTGAGCCTTCAGTGCATCAAGCAGCATTCAGCACAAATATATGCAGATGGATATTTGCTACTGTGAGTGAAGATACGTTTTTCCATCCCCTCCACAGGACAATAATCCATATGTGAGGTTTTTATGGGTATTACACTGTTGGAAACACCCAAGGCCACCATCCAGCATTGTCGTGCATCAGCACCTGCCCTGATCTTTCAAGATCAAGAGAGGGCTTTGTTTTGGTAAAGACGTCCTTACTGACATTCCCTATAACAATGATGACAAATCTTTTCCCAAAATTCATACACACAGCTTCAATAATTCAAAGCTTTTTTTTGCTCCTCAAAGCATCATTAGGTACGCTCTATCTAAACAACTGTGAAAACGTTGTTTGGGTTTTTGGTTGTTTTCCTTGGTGTCATTCATCTCGCAGCACAAGGGAGAGTGATACCTGCCTTTAGTTCTATGTAGGTCATTTTCTTGTAACCTGGGTTCTTGGCATGCCAATAATACAGTGTTCATATCGCGATGGCAGACCAAGATATGCAGGAGATTCTTTCAAAAGTATGATTGGAAATGAGGAAAAGTGATCAGTGATGAGGAGGCTTCATTGCAGGCAGTAGGTGCCACGCCCAGCGGTGCCAGGCGGACTTCCAGACTGTTGCAGCACATCTGCCCTATCACTGTGCAAAGAATTGCACCTTCATTTATTTTGCGACGTAGATGATCACATAAAAGACATTTCTATTTCGAGCTCTGAATCTATGTGATGAACAGTAGTCGGGCCCTCGTAGTCGCAGTGTACCTGAATATCAGGTGAACTGAGCCAAAGAAGATCCGTGCATTAACCTGCAAGGAGAATTATATACCGTTATAGGAGGATTACGTGCTGTTGCTGGCGTTTAAATTCATTGTGAATGCACCTGGCCTACAGAATGGCGGTAACATCAAACTCTAATGGCCAAAGACTTCCATGGTACCATAACTCTTGCGCCTCCCTTTCAGGAATTAAACACCGGTGTAAAACCTTTTATTTGATTAAACTGTAAAAGTACAGAACTAAACATCAGATCTTGTTAAACACCTGACCTTAACGCACACTAGGATCCCTTGCTCATAGTACCATGATCTTTTGTCCGTCTTGTACTCCAGCATTCTGTCCTGACATCCATAATAACTTTACGCACATTTGGATGTAAACCAATTCATCAATCAGGTAAAACGTACCTATAACGTCTTTACTGCACGATCAATGCAATGCTAAGCAGATTTCGAATTTGAACAATAGCTACGTATTTCCATGAATCTCTTATTTAGAATAATATTCTCCTTTCCCTTACTACTGCAATGAAGTATTTGTGCGACTGAAGCCAAACCTATTCATGATGCCAGTTATTACTATGAGAAACTGAGGTAAAAACCCTAAGGCAAGACTTTCTTTTGAGCAGGCCAAAACTCAATTTTCTGCCTAATCAAAGGTATGTCGACGGCGTAGATGCTATGCTGTCTGTCCTTATGTTTTGATGAACCTGTGAAAGTATCATGTCATCAAGACAATGACATTAAGGCACATAATTCGAAAAAAGTCTGGTACAAGTGCCTTCCTATCTCTATTACAGGGCCAGATAATAAATATAACATAAGCAAAGTGATCTGAAATGGCATATTTTTAACATACTGGTCTATACTAGCGTGACTTTATACCAGTGTGTCTTAAGAGTAGTTTATTAGCTTATTAATGCATACAGGGTATATCAGAACACTTGCTAAGCAACAGGAGGAGCCTGTTGAAATAAAACATGTTTATATGTAAAGTGTATTTTCTCTTAGTGCACAACTTGTGTGTGATATTCTAAAGAACGAAATTGGGTTTGAATTACCACTGCATCCTGCCCGCTTTTTAAGGGGCTGTTAGTAGCCCAGAACGCAGAAACACCACATCTACTCTGTATTGGGTAGGGCTACAACAACCTACTTTCACGCTAAAGCGTTGATGCACTGAACTAAGTTCAGGCACTGGTGAGTGGAAAATTGAAATCTTGTAGAGCTAAGCCAAAGACTACGCTTAGGCAAACGAACCATTACATTTCCCTAACATATTTAGTGGTTGGTGCTAAGTAGCTTTCAATTCCTCCACTACCATCTCATGAATTCCAGTCGTTTTTCACTCTTCCTCAGCTCTACCTGAAATATTTTGTTATACATTCTCCTTGACCCCAGTACTTGCTCTAAAATCCCAAGGATGACATCACAGTGTGTTTGAGCCCTGGAGGGCATTGGGACTTTCTGCATAAGAGAATTAAGACTATGAGCATGCTTTCTCATAGAACAGTTAACGCTGGTAAATGCAGTTACTATAAGTAAGCAGCCATGTCACCTTAAACCTCTTCCAGACTAAGTAAACCAATATTAGACCGGGACCAGTGTACTGACTAGCTCCTGCCAAGCACGTACCCTGTGTAATCACAGAGATCATACACGTCATGAGAGTTGCACTGGTAGTGGACACTGATTTGTCTGTTATAGCACAAAACAAATAGACCATCAGTCCTGGTAAGACCTGCAGAAGTTATCTGCAAGAAAGTTTTTCAAATTAACAGAGCTAACTTTTAAATAACAGAGCACAATCTTTAAAAGGCATGGGCCACAAAGCCTTAGGTTTTATGAGAAATTCTGAAGGACCATCTATTTAATTATTCCAGACATTAAAATAATCACCACAGCCGTATGCAAGGGCTCTCTAGCTTCCAAATATTGATACCATCACGTACTATTATATATCCACTCATTAGAAAATACCACTTACATATCGGCATGAAATGTTCATAAAAGCTCCACTTTTCAAATATCTAAAAATGTACAATTTGTCCACGGATACAACCTATTCATTTTTAATAGATATTCTCAGTTTTCACATATATATATACAAGAACTCATTTTGGCTAGTTCCCACGGTATTGCAATAGTTGACTTATTTATCAAGTTACCATAACTTAAAACAATGAACGTAATTTTCTGTTTTGACAAAAGCCATTAAAAAATTAACACAATTGTAAGGCATCCTTAATGACAGAATTACACGAGCAGACACAAACAGACTGGCACTTTCAGGCACACAGATATACACAGGCGAGGATGCAAAGAAATGTACAGAAGAAAATTGGCTAATGTAGCCACTCAGGCAGGCACACAGCCAGACACATACATAAAAACAGAATGACAAGCACAAATACAGGTAGTCATAAAGGAATCTGACGAGAATAGAATCACAAACAGGCGCATTCATTAATATTTCACGAAGACATGTCCAATTATACAGGCATTCGGATTCACAGACCTACACACATATGCACATACACACAGACACACACCCCTCACTACTTCTCCTCCCCTGCTCAAGAACTTAACCATTCCCTATGTTGCTCTCAACTCCTAAAATCCTGCATCACTAGCAGTACAATAAGAACAAGCCTTATGTTTTCCGTCGATTTTCAGGATAATAAGCGACCTGTTGAAGTTTGGGAATGTCCACGAATGTCCATGTCTGTGTGTGTTCCCAAACCTTCGAGACCTACCGTGCCTTAGAACGCCACTTCCCCACCCTTGAGTTGGAGTTTCTACTGCAGTCCTCCTGGCATTTTGCAGAGAAATCTGCTGTGGCAAATGCAATTATGCCAGCCAAGAATCCCTTTGAGATTTCCTGACAGACATGAATGCAGGTATTTTTTAGCCAGAAACACATGTTTAGGGCGCAAAATACTTTTGGGAATAAACCTCAAAGTTACCAGGTGCATACACTCTGGATCATCATCTTTCAGTCCAACCATTAACAAACATTCTGCTATAGAAATCCCTGGAAATATGTTATCTGACAGCAAAGAGGGTTTCTGTTGCAGCCAGGTCCTTACCCCCCTTCTATTTAACATTTGATGCAGAAGTCATGTAATTGTCTATATTGTCGTGCTGAATGTATTTGAAGTACATGGACGATTTGTTTCATTCTGCTTTCTTTCCAATGTAAAGCTGTAAAACACACAGGCATTTGATCATGTCAGTTCAGCATAAGGGTAATATATGCTGAAACCATGACAATTTGAGTAGATTGTAAAACTCCACCAACATGCTCTACCTGCGAGTCCCTCGTTGAGAGAAGCATGACTGGCCTTGGTATGGGCGACCTGGGCACGGGTCCAGGGAGCCTGGATTCAGAGGTTGCAGGCCTAACATGTGCTCTTAACCATTTATTTTATTCCAGGCCACCAGCACATGCTCATTCTTTCCAGGCTTTCCATAAATCTCATTGTTTCTTTCCTTGGCTTCCTCTTTTTCCCTCACTCTCCCGCTCTGCCCCCCACACACATTCATTCACCCACTTCCCAACACCCTCCACTGGCGCACAGTTTCAGTTTCGCGATACAGGGTCATGGAGGGACTAGGGTTGAGCTCTAGATTGGCATATAGGTGATTCAGGAGAGAAGGGAGATGGTGGAATGTGTGTTCCCAGGCCAGTCAGTACCTAAACAGCAAACACAACGATCTTCACTCGAAGCACGGTGGAAGGCTAGGAGGAAGATACGATCAGTGGCAGTGAAGGTGCTGCCACCCATCAACACTGCCGTTTTGAACCCCAAGCTAGCTCTTGCACGAGACACACCTACAAAGTAACGTGAGTGCAGGAATACTTGCGTACATATTCAGTCTTCACCTAGATTGAACGAAATCTGGAGTGACACTGGGTTTACCCTCGACTGTAAATAAATTGGACACAACTTTCTTTCTCAAAGTAAATCCACCGGCACCTACATTTTATTCGTCCAAAGCTTCCTCCTTCCTTGACTTCACCTTTACAACACTACCCATGTTTGACAAGATAGACTCATTCCAAATATGCAACAATACACTTAGCGATCACATGCCACAAGAAATGACATTTCATTCTACAGCAACATTATCTCAGGAGGCCGAAAAATCCATTGTTTCAGTAGGAACAACAAACCTTCATCGTATTAGGTGAAATCTAACAAACATAGAAACAACAGCAGTAATAGCAAAAGAAGTGGTTAAGGAAGTACAAGACAACTTAGGTCACCCATTGAAAACTTGGGAGAAAATTCATCTGCGCCCTTGGCAACAAATTTCCAACCAACAAAGGCCCAAAATGAAAGAACTTAAATGACCCACCAAATTTGATAGTAATGAGCCCAGTCTCCAAGAAACTGAAAACAACAACAAACCAATTACTACGACAACTCCAGAGAGCACCTGGAAACCAAAATTTGCAGCAGTCTCTACGCGACTCAAAGGCCCTTCTTAAGAGAAGAAGATGGGCCAGGAAAATGGCCCTGAATAACGAATTTTGGGCTAAATTACTTCACGGTGCCAAACAGAAAAATAGCGCCAAATTTTGGCAATCCGTAAATAAAGTGCATCGGCCAAATCACCATGGAATCAACTCTCACATTTCTGAAGAGGTTTGGACAGCCTTCCTCTTTAATCATTTTAATGACAAAGAAGAAACATCTATACACCCCAAATACCTAGGGCTAGAGAGCTGCAGCAGGGCCGCAAAGGAGCCAGCACCACTCTACCAATCTTCTGCTGAGGACATCAATAGATCACTAATAAATCAAGAACAACGGCATCAACAGAAACCCCTGCACAAAATGCCGAATGGAGATTAAAAGAGGTGCACGTCACCCAATCAACTAAACAGATAATGAAACAAATAGCAAAGGGTCGACTGGGAGGAGCCCCCAGTCCCAATGGCATTCCTCCTATGTTGTTTAAAAACGACCCGGAATATTGGAGCAACGCACTTGAACCTGTTTTCAAGTATGCAGTTAGAAACTCCACAATTCCAGAGTCGTGGAGAGGCTCTATCATAAGCCCAATTTATAAACAAGGAGCAAGGGCTGTGCCAAAAAACTATCGCCTAATATCTCTGACACCGAGGCCAAATATTTCGCAGGGCTCCTCCTAAATGATATAACCACCTGGGCTGAAGAGAATCAAATAATACCACTAACACAAACTGATTTCGGAAAGGGCAAGGAACAATAACCATCATAATGGCCCTGCCTTGCTCATGGATGCAGCCAAACAGGGGAAATATCCGCTTTTTCTCTGTTTCATAGACTTTGTTGCAGCATTCGATCACGTAGATCGCACAAAACTTTGGCAAAAACTAGATGGCTGGGGGATCCCTTCAAACCTTCTACATCAATTAAGGAAATTACACACCAAAACATGGATCAGGATTAAGCTCGGCAACGGTCGACAAATATTAAAAAAAAAATCACCCACTTCAAAAGGACTTAAACAAGGGTGTGTTGTAGCCCCCACGCTATTCAATCTCTTCCTAGTAGACTTACCGGAGAAGTTGAATAGCTGTGCAGCCCACGCACCAAAACTAGAGAACGCGACTCTGTCAAACCTGCAATACGCAGATGACCGAGTACTGATTAGCAGGACCCCAATTGGGCTCCAGCATCTATTGAATGTCTCCCATAAATTTTCACAAGAAAACGCATTAAAAATAAACTACAATAAAATAAAAATAATGGTAGTTAATTACCGAAAGAAGAAACATCTTAGTTGGTTCCTTGATGGTCGTCGCCTGGAACAAGTAGTAAGCTATAAATACTTAGGGGTAATATTGGACCAAAATAATGAATCAAAACCGCAATTAGAGGCCCTGCGGAGAAATGGGGTAAAGACCTACTTAGCCATCAAGCCCCTAAAGAAGCTTTTACTGGACTTGACATTTGACCCCCTGCTAAGGGTCTTGCAAGCAAAACTCCAGCCAACCATTACTTATGGGAGTGAAGCGTTAAAGGGAAAAGATGCAACATTTCTTGATAATATAATATCTAAATCATACCGCGCAATCTTCCAACTCCCCAGAATGGTCTACCCAGCTCAAATACGCCTGGAATTTGGGCTCCAAAAACAGTCCCTTGAACGCATGGGAGCATATGCGAAATGCTGGCACATAAATTAAAGGCGACGAAAAGGGAACCTTGAACGACCAACTTTGGACATAACTTTCCCACCCAGGAAAATCTCCAGCAAGTGTTTATCTCCAGGAATCCATCACACACCTAGGTATAACAGAGCTGTGGGACATCCAGGCAAACCATTTAACATTCAAAAAAACTGTGACAAAGGTAACCTGTTTACTATCCGCAGTAGAGGACAAGAAAACATTAGCCAAACAATCGTACGGCTGGATGGTTCTACATACATACAATAAGCTAAAACCCCAGTTCTACCTAAAAATGGGATTAAAAATCAACATCAAGGAAAAATTCCTAAGACTACACTGGGGGTCGGCCCCTTTAATCAATTTCTGCCGCCCTGGGAGAGAAAGGGAGGAGCCCAGTAGTGTTGTTTATGTGGCCACGGCGTAGAGGATGCAATTCATGTTATATGCATCTGCAAAACATTAAAAGATATAAGGGTCACTCTGCTAAAGCCTGCATTTAAACATTACGGAACCAGATCATGCAGACAAGCGTTAATGTTGTGCTTCAACCCCGAGCTGGTTCAGTTAAATTGCCGACTAATTAAATTCCTTGACATAACAGCAAAGAGAATGAAACACCGGTCTGAGCCGTAAAAAGACTAATTATTACAAGAACCGACTGGAACTTTACAAGAATAGCTAAAGTCGAAATAATATTAGCAGTCAATATGGCTGATGTACAGAATGTTTTAATTTGAGCTCTTTTGATGTGATGTAAAACTTTTATTACATAAGGATTTTATCACAAAATGTGAGAAATGTTATCCTTTGTATGCAATGGTTTTAATTAGTCAAGCATAATAAATAAACTTCAAACTTCAGACTTCCAGGTTTTTAAACCGGCCTGACTCCTATTGCTAATGGCTTTGAGAGTTTCTGAAGTATTGGTATCAAATAAAGAAAAGCTGCATGGTTGCTAAACGCGAGTGAACTTCATCAATTGCAGAACTATATTTTTAATTCATGAGAAAATAATATGAGCAACCCATTCCAATTCAGCGCAATTGTTTTTTTATGATAACTTAATCAATCAAATGTATTTTCTGAACACAGCAATTAGTACTTTGGCTTCAGGTGCTAAAGCAAGGCTCATTAATAGTCACACATGCTCATTTTAATCTATTGTATAAGGAATGGCTAACTTTCAAAGTATCCAACTGTTTAAACTCTAATAGATATAATTTTTGCATTACAAAGGATGCACACATGGCGTGACAAATAAATATTGCATTAGAATTTGCCATGTTAACCCATGAGTGCTACATAAAGTAAAATTGGATGGTTATGGGAGGAATGGATGTGTACTTGGTGACATCCCTCCTTCCAGATATCTATCAGGTCACAGTTATCAGGTAATGTCACCCTTACCTGAGGTACTCTACTTAAAGCACAACTGTCACAGCATGATTAGTTTCGTTTAAGGACGGTCAGAAACCTACTGTTAGCAACTGATTTTTGGTTGAGAGTGGCGTGAACCATTCTAATTTAATCACTAAATTAGCCTGTACTTAACCCTCCGGTAGCTTGGAACAATAGCAGTCAGGCTTAACTTAGAGGCAATGTGGAAAGTACTTATGCAGCACGTAAACAGTAATAAAGTGAAAACACAATATATGAAAAATTCCTCACCAATTTAGAAAAATAATGAAACTTTAATAAATAAATGACACCAAAACAAATAAAATCAAGGCTGTAGAACCAGAGTTATAGCCTTTTCATATTTAGAAGTGAAAAAATTTCCCCAAAAAGATCAGAGCACCAAACGTGGATATCTGGACGCACAAGACCCTGGGTAAAGTCAAAAGTTAAGACTGACCGTGATGGAACACGTTTCGGCTACACGAGGTGGATTGGGCCCAGCCTCAGTTTACCTTCAGACCCAGAAGAAATTTTGAGGAAAAGTTCCCGAGAAGGTAAAGTTTAGTAGGGCAAGGTAGCTGGCTGTGTCCGAGGTGGAGGAAAAGCTGTAGTTGGGGAACCGCTGGATGGAGTTGCTGTGAAGATTTCTAGTTTCGGACTTCATCACTTTTTCTTGAAGTCAAAAATCTTCTGCGGGTCGAAGTTGCAAGCTGTAGCTGACATGGACTCAACAATGCTGGATAGCTTCTGTGAGAGGTCCCGCTGAATGCTGTCTGCTGCTGTGAAGCAGGACATAGATGGAATTACCACAGAGTCAGGCCAACAGGCGATGCACCTTGAGATGATCAGTGAGCAGGCAGGTCCTCTTCTTCTATCAGTTCTAAGGCCACTTTTTAGTGAAACATGAAGAGTTTTTTCAACACCATTAATGTGGATTTTAAACTACAATTCACAATGAAATGCTAGCACTTATTACATGTAATAAGGTAACATATTGTAATCCCATGGACCAGGTAACCTTTACAGTAGTGAAAAATGAATCCAGGGGTTTTCACTACCAGGATATGTAAAACTTAAAAACACCTGTCCTACAGTTTAAATACAATGCACTCCACCATGTGGGCTTTTTAGGGCCTACTTTTGAGGTGTCATGTAGGAATTAAAAAGGAAGGTTTATGCTTGAGAAAAGGGTTATTTTGCCAGATTGAATTGGCAGTTTAAAGCTGCACACAGGCTGTAATGGAAGGCCTGAGACAGGTTTAAAAGTGTTTCTTTAATAGGTT